>NC_092371.1:85989180-86599225 GCF_030028105.1 Mobula birostris
ACGGTGTGAGAGAGAGATGGTCGGACGAAGGCAGAGAGGAGAAGGGAAGTCGGGAGAGAGAGGTGGTGGGACAGTGGGAGAGGGAGGAGGTGAGACTGTTGCAGAGAGAAGTGAAGGGACGGTGGGAGAGAGAGGAGGTGGAACAGAGGGAGAGAGAGGAGGAGGGACGATGGGAGAGAGACAGGAAGTGGGACGGAGGGAGAGAGAGCAGGTGAGACGGAAGAGAGAGGAAGTGGGACGGTGGGAGAGAGAGGAGGTGAGACGGTGGGAGAGAGAGGAGTTGGGATGGTGAGAGAGGGAGGAGGTGGGACGGAGGGAGAGAGAGGAGGTGGGACGGTGGGAGAGAGAGGAGTTGGGATGGTGAGAGAGGGAGGAGGTGGGACGGAGGGAGAGAGAGGAGGTGGGACGGTGGGAGAGAGAGAGGAAGTGGGACAGAGGGAGAGAGAGCAGGTGAGACGGGAGAGAGAGGAAGTGGGACGGTGAGAGAGAGGAGGAGGGACAGAAGGAGGGAGAGCAGGTGGGACGGTGAGAGAGAGAGGTGGTGGGACGGTGTGAGAGAGAGGACGTCGGACGGAGGCAGAGAGAGGAGAAGGGTCGACGGGAGAGAGAGGAGGTGGGATGGTGGGAGAGGGAGGAAGTGGGACTGTGGCAGAGAGAGGAGAAGGGACAGAGGGAGATAGAGGAGGTGGGACGGTGAGAGATAGAGGAGGTGGGATGGTGGGAGAAAGACGAGGTGGGACGGTGAGAGAGAATATGGGACAGTGAGAGAGAGAGGAGATGGGACAGTAGGAGAGAGAGGAGGTGGGACGGTGGGAGAGAGAGGAGGTGGGATGGTGAGAGAGGGAGGAGGTGGGATGGAGGGAGAGAGAGGAGGAGGGACAGAGGGAGGGAGAGAGAGGAGGAGGGACAGAGGGAGAGAGAGTAGGAGGGACCGTGGGAGAGAGAGGAAGAGGGATGGGGGGAAGAGAGAGGAGGTGGGACGGTGGGAGTGAGAGGAGGTGGGACGGTGCGAGAGAGAGGCGGTGGGACGGAGGGAGAGGGAGGAGGTGGGATGGAGGGAGAGAGAGGAAGTGGGACGGTGGGAGAGAGAGGAGGTGGGATGGTGTGAGAGAGAGGAGGTGGGAAGGTGAGAGAGAGGGAGGAGGTGGGACGGTGAGAAGAAAGAGGAGGAGGGATGGTGGGAGAGGGAGTAGGTGGGACGGTGAGAGAGAGAGGAAGTGGAACGGAGGGAGAGAGAGGAGAAGGGACAAAGGGAGAGAGAGGAGGAGGCATGGTGAGAGAGAGAGGAGGTAGGACGGTGGAAGAGAGATGAGATGGGGAGGTGAGAGAGGAGGTGGGATGGAGAGAGAGGAGGTGGGATGGAGAGAGGGGAGGTGGGAAGATGGGAGAGTATGTGGTTCAGAGGAAGAGAGAGGAGGAGGTGGGACAGAGAGAGAGGAGGAGGGATGGTGGGAGAGGAGGTGGGACGGGGGAGAAAGAGGAGGTGGGACGATGGAAGAGGGAGGAGGTGGGACAGTGGGAGAGAGAGAGAGAGGAGGTGGGAAGGCGGGACAGAGAAGACGTGGGACGGTGTGTGAGAGAGGAGGAGGGACGGTGAGAGAGAGAGGAGGAGGGACGGTGAGAGAGAGAGGTGGTGGGACGGTGAGAGGGAGATCAGGTGGGACGGTGGGAGAGAGAGGAGGTGGGACGGTGGGAGAGGGAGGAGGTGGGATGTGGCAGAGAGAGGAGAAGAGATGGCAGGAGAGAGAGGAGGAGGGACGGTGTGAGAGAGAGATGGTCGGACGAAGGCAGAGAGGAGAAGGGAAGTCGGGAGAGAGAGGTGGTGGGACAGTGGGAGAGGGAGGAGGTGAGACTGTTGCAGAGAGAAGTGAAGGGACGGTGGGAGAGAGAGGAGGTGGAACAGAGGGAGAGAGAGGAGGAGGGACGATGGGAGAGAGACAGGAAGTGGGACGGAGGGAGAGAGAGCAGGTGAGACGGAAGAGAGAGGAAGTGGGACGGTGGGAGAGAGAGGAGGTGAGACGGTGGGAGAGAGAGGAGTTGGGATGGTGAGAGAGGGAGGAGGTGGGACGGAGGGAGAGAGAGGAGGTGGGACGGTGGGAGAGAGAGAGGAAGTGGGACAGAGGGAGAGAGAGCAGGTGAGACGGGAGAGAGAGGAAGTGGGACGGTGAGAGAGAGGAGGAGGGACAGAAGGAGGGAGAGCAGGTGGGACGGTGAGAGAGAGAGGTGGTGGGACGGTGTGAGAGAGAGGACGTCGGACGGAGGCAGAGAGAGGAGAAGGGTCGACGGGAGAGAGAGGTGGTGGGATGGTGGGAGAGGGAGGAAGTGGGACTGTGGCAGAGAGAGGAGAAGGGACAGAGGGAGATAGAGGAGGTGGGACGGTGAGAGATAGAGGAGGTGGGATGGTGGGAGAAAGACGAGGTGGGACGGTGAGAGAGAATATGGGACAGTGAGAGAGAGAGGAGATGGGACAGTAGGAGAGAGAGGAGGTGGGACGGTGGGAGAGAGAGGAGGTGGGATGGTGAGAGAGGGAGGAGGTGGGATGGAGGGAGAGAGAGGAGGAGGGACAGAGGGAGGGAGAGAGAGGAGGAGGGACAGAGGGAGAGAGAGTAGGAGGGACCGTGGGAGAGAGAGGAAGAGGGATGGGGGGAAGAGAGAGGAGGTGGGACGGTGGGAGTGAGAGGAGGTGGGACGGTGCGAGAGAGAGGCGGTGGGACGGAGGGAGAGGGAGAAGGTGGGATGGAGGGAGAGAGAGGAAGTGGGACGGTGGGAGAGAGAGGAGGTGGGATGGTGTGAGAGAGAGGAGGTGGGAAGGTGAGAGAGAGGGAGGAGGTGGGACGGTGAGAAGAAAGAGGAGGAGGGATGGTGGGAGAGGGAGTAGGTGGGACAGTGAGAGAGAGAGGAAGTGGAACGGAGGGAGAGAGAGGAGAAGGGACAAAGGGAGAGAGAGGAGGAGGCATGGTGAGAGAGACAGGAGGTAGGACGGTGGAAGAGAGATGAGATGGGGAGGTGAGAGAGGAGGTGGGATGGAGAGAGAGGAGGTGGGATGGAGAGAGGGGAGGTGGGAAGATGGGAGAGTATGTGGTTCAGAGGAAGAGAGAGGAGGAGGTGGGACAGAGAGAGAGGAGGAGGGATGGTGGGAGAGGAGGTGGGACGGGGGAGAAAGAGGAGGTGGGACGATGGAAGAGGGAGGAGGTGGGACAGTGGGAGAGAGAGAGAGAGGAGGTGGGAAGGCGGGACAGAGAAGACGTGGGACGGTGTGTGAGAGAGGAGGAGGGACGGTGAGAGAGAGAGGAGGAGGGACGGTGAGAGAGAGAGGTGGTGGGACGGTGAGAGGGAGATCAGGTGGGACGGTGGGAGAGAGAGGAGGTGGGACGGTGGGAGAGGGAGGAGGTGGGACGGTGGGAGAGGGAGGAGGTGGGATGTGGCAGAGAGAGGAGAAGAGATGGCAGGAGAGAGAGGAGGAGGGACGGTGTGAGAGAGAGATGGTCGGACGAAGGCAGAGAGGAGAAGGGAAGTCGGGAGAGAGAGGTGGTGGGACAGTGGGAGAGGGAGGAGGTGAGACTGTTGCAGAGAGAAGTGAAGGGACGGTGGGAGAGAGAGGAGGTGGAACAGAGGGAGAGAGAGGAGGAGGGACGATGGGAGAGAGACAGGAAGTGGGACGGAGGGAGAGAGAGCAGGTGAGACGGAAGAGAGAGGAAGTGGGACGGTGGGAGAGAGAGGAGGTGAGACGGTGGGAGAGAGAGGAGTTGGGATGGTGAGAGAGGGAGGAGGTGGGACGGAGGGAGAGAGAGGAGGTGGGACGGTGGGAGAGAGAGGAGTTGGGATGGTGAGAGAGGGAGGAGGTGGGACGGAGGGAGAGAGAGGAGGTGGGACGGTGGGAGAGAGAGAGGAAGTGGGACAGAGGGAGAGAGAGCAGGTGAGACGGGAGAGAGAGGAAGTGGGACGGTGAGAGAGAGGAGGAGGGACAGAAGGAGGGAGAGCAGGTGGGACGGTGAGAGAGAGAGGTGGTGGGACGGTGTGAGAGAGAGGACGTCGGACGGAGGCAGAGAGAGGAGAAGGGTCGACGGGAGAGAGAGGAGGTGGGATGGTGGGAGAGGGAGGAAGTGGGACTGTGGCAGAGAGAGGAGAAGGGACAGAGGGAGATAGAGGAGGTGGGACGGTGAGAGATAGAGGAGGTGGGATGGTGGGAGAAAGACGAGGTGGGACGGTGAGAGAGAATATGGGACAGTGAGAGAGAGAGGAGATGGGACAGTAGGAGAGAGAGGAGGTGGGACGGTGGGAGAGAGAGGAGGTGGGATGGTGAGAGAGGGAGGAGGTGGGATGGAGGGAGAGAGAGGAGGAGGGACAGAGGGAGGGAGAGAGAGGAGGAGGGACAGAGGGAGAGAGAGTAGGAGGGACCGTGGGAGAGAGAGGAAGAGGGATGGGGGGAAGAGAGAGGAGGTGGGACGGTGGGAGTGAGAGGAGGTGGGACGGTGCGAGAGAGAGGCGGTGGGACGGAGGGAGAGGGAGGAGGTGGGATGGAGGGAGAGAGAGGAAGTGGGACGGTGGGAGAGAGAGGAGGTGGGATGGTGTGAGAGAGAGGAGGTGGGAAGGTGAGAGAGAGGGAGGAGGTGGGACGGTGAGAAGAAAGAGGAGGAGGGATGGTGGGAGAGGGAGTAGGTGGGACGGTGAGAGAGAGAGGAAGTGGAACGGAGGGAGAGAGAGGAGAAGGGACAAAGGGAGAGAGAGGAGGAGGCATGGTGAGAGAGAGAGGAGGTAGGACGGTGGAAGAGAGATGAGATGGGGAGGTGAGAGAGGAGGTGGGATGGAGAGAGAGGAGGTGGGATGGAGAGAGGGGAGGTGGGAAGATGGGAGAGTATGTGGTTCAGAGGAAGAGAGAGGAGGAGGTGGGACAGAGAGAGAGGAGGAGGGATGGTGGGAGAGGAGGTGGGACGGGGGAGAAAGAGGAGGTGGGACGATGGAAGAGGGAGGAGGTGGGACAGTGGGAGAGAGAGAGAGAGGAGGTGGGAAGGCGGGACAGAGAAGACGTGGGACGGTGTGTGAGAGAGGAGGAGGGACGGTGAGAGAGAGAGGAGGAGGGACGGTGAGAGAGAGAGGTGGTGGGACGGTGAGAGGGAGATCAGGTGGGACGGTGGGAGAGAGAGGAGGTGGGACGGTGGGAGAGGGAGGAGGTGGGATGTGGCAGAGAGAGGAGAAGAGATGGCAGGAGAGAGAGGAGGAGGGACGGTGTGAGAGAGAGATGGTCGGACGAAGGCAGAGAGGAGAAGGGAAGTCGGGAGAGAGAGGTGGTGGGACAGTGGGAGAGGGAGGAGGTGAGACTGTTGCAGAGAGAAGTGAAGGGACGGTGGGAGAGAGAGGAGGTGGAACAGAGGGAGAGAGAGGAGGAGGGACGATGGGAGAGAGACAGGAAGTGGGACGGAGGGAGAGAGAGCAGGTGAGACGGAAGAGAGAGGAAGTGGGACGGTGGGAGAGAGAGGAGGTGAGACGGTGGGAGAGAGAGGAGTTGGGATGGTGAGAGAGGGAGGAGGTGGGACGGAGGGAGAGAGAGGAGGTGGGACGGTGGGAGAGAGAGAGGAAGTGGGACAGAGGGAGAGAGAGCAGGTGAGACGGGAGAGAGAGGAAGTGGGACGGTGAGAGAGAGGAGGAGGGACAGAAGGAGGGAGAGCAGGTGGGACGGTGAGAGAGAGAGGTGGTGGGACGGTGTGAGAGAGAGGACGTCGGACGGAGGCAGAGAGAGGAGAAGGGTCGACGGGAGAGAGAGGTGGTGGGATGGTGGGAGAGGGAGGAAGTGGGACTGTGGCAGAGAGAGGAGAAGGGACAGAGGGAGATAGAGGAGGTGGGACGGTGAGAGATAGAGGAGGTGGGATGGTGGGAGAAAGACGAGGTGGGACGGTGAGAGAGAATATGGGACAGTGAGAGAGAGAGGAGATGGGACAGTAGGAGAGAGAGGAGGTGGGACGGTGGGAGAGAGAGGAGGTGGGATGGTGAGAGAGGGAGGAGGTGGGATGGAGGGAGAGAGAGGAGGAGGGACAGAGGGAGGGAGAGAGAGGAGGAGGGACAGAGGGAGAGAGAGTAGGAGGGACCGTGGGAGAGAGAGGAAGAGGGATGGGGGGAAGAGAGAGGAGGTGGGACGGTGGGAGTGAGAGGAGGTGGGACGGTGCGAGAGAGAGGCGGTGGGACGGAGGGAGAGGGAGAAGGTGGGATGGAGGGAGAGAGAGGAAGTGGGACGGTGGGAGAGAGAGGAGGTGGGATGGTGTGAGAGAGAGGAGGTGGGAAGGTGAGAGAGAGGGAGGAGGTGGGACGGTGAGAAGAAAGAGGAGGAGGGATGGTGGGAGAGGGAGTAGGTGGGACAGTGAGAGAGAGAGGAAGTGGAACGGAGGGAGAGAGAGGAGAAGGGACAAAGGGAGAGAGAGGAGGAGGCATGGTGAGAGAGAGAGGAGGTAGGACGGTGGAAGAGAGATGAGATGGGGAGGTGAGAGAGGAGGTGGGATGGAGAGAGAGGAGGTGGGATGGAGAGAGGGGAGGTGGGAAGATGGGAGAGTATGTGGTTCAGAGGAAGAGAGAGGAGGAGGTGGGACAGAGAGAGAGGAGGAGGGATGGTGGGAGAGGAGGTGGGACGGGGGAGAAAGAGGAGGTGGGACGATGGAAGAGGGAGGAGGTGGGACAGTGGGAGAGAGAGAGAGAGGAGGTGGGAAGGCGGGACAGAGAAGACGTGGGACGGTGTGTGAGAGAGGAGGAGGGACGGTGAGAGAGAGAGGAGGAGGGACGGTGAGAGAGAGAGGTGGTGGGACGGTGAGAGGGAGATCAGGTGGGACGGTGGGAGAGAGAGGAGGTGGGACGGTGGGAGAGGGAGGAGGTGGGACGGTGGGAGAGGGAGGAGGTGGGATGTGGCAGAGAGAGGAGAAGAGATGGCAGGAGAGAGAGGAGGAGGGACGGTGTGAGAGAGAGATGGTCGGACGAAGGCAGAGAGGAGAAGGGAAGTCGGGAGAGAGAGGTGGTGGGACAGTGGGAGAGGGAGGAGGTGAGACTGTTGCAGAGAGAAGTGAAGGGACGGTGGGAGAGAGAGGAGGTGGAACAGAGGGAGAGAGAGGAGGAGGGACGATGGGAGAGAGACAGGAAGTGGGACGGAGGGAGAGAGAGCAGGTGAGACGGAAGAGAGAGGAAGTGGGACGGTGGGAGAGAGAGGAGGTGAGACGGTGGGAGAGAGAGGAGTTGGGATGGTGAGAGAGGGAGGAGGTGGGACGGAGGGAGAGAGAGGAGGTGGGACGGTGGGAGAGAGAGAGGAAGTGGGACAGAGGGAGAGAGAGCAGGTGAGACGGGAGAGAGAGGAAGTGGGACGGTGAGAGAGAGGAGGAGGGACAGAAGGAGGGAGAGCAGGTGGGACGGTGAGAGAGAGAGGTGGTGGGACGGTGTGAGAGAGAGGACGTCGGACGGAGGCAGAGAGAGGAGAAGGGTCGACAGGAGAGAGAGGTGGTGGGACGGTGGGAGAGGGAGTAGGTGGGACGGTGAGAGAGAGAGAGGAAGTGGGACGGAGGGAGAGAGAGGATGTCAGACAGAGGCAGAGAGAGGAGAGGGGACGTCGGGAGAGAGAGGAGGTGGGACGGTGAGAGAGAGAGGAAGTGGAACGGAGGGAGAGAGAGGAGGAGGGACAAAGGGAGAGAGAGGAGGAGGCACGGTGAGACAGAGATGAGATGGGGAGGTGAGAGAGGAGGTGGGATGGAGAGAGGGGAGGTGGGAAGATGGGAGAGTATGTGGTTCAGAGGAAGAGAGAGGAGGAGGTGGGACAGAGAGAGAGGAGGAGGGATGGGGGAGAAAGAGGAGGTGGGACGATGGAAGAGGGAGGAGGTGGGACAGTGGGAGAGAGAGCGAGGAGGTGGGAAGGCAGGACAGAGAAGAGGTGGGACGGTGTGTGAGAGAGGAGGAGGGACGGTGAGAGAGAGAGAGGAGGTGGGACGGTGGGAGAAGGAGGAGGTGGGACGGAGGGAGAGGGAGGAGGTGGGACGGAAGGAGAGAGGGGGTTGGACGGTGGAAGAGAGATGCAGTGGGATGGTGAGAGAGGAGGTGGGACGGAGAGAGGGGAGGTGGGAAGATGGGAGAGAGAGGAGGAGGGACCGAGGGAGAGAGAGGAGGAGGGATGGCGGGAGAGGGAAGAGGAGGGGCCGGTACAGAAAGGAGGAGGGACGGTGGGAGAGAGAGGAGGTGGGACGGTGGGAAAGACAGGAATAGAGACGGAGGGAGAGAGAGGAGTTGGGACAGTGAGAGAAAGAGGAGGAGGGACCGGGTGAGAGAGGAGGAGGGACGGCGGGAGAGAGAGGAGGTGGGACGGTGGAAGAGAGAGGAGGTGGGACGGTGGGAGAGGGAGGAGGTGTGATGGAGGGAGAGAGTGGAGAAGGGATGGTGGGAGAGGGAGGAGGTTGGACGGTGGGAGAGAGAGGAGGTTAGACGGTGAGAGAGAGAGGAGTGGGATGGTGGGAGAAATACGAAGTGGGACGGTGAGAGAGAATATGGGACAGTGTGAGGGAGAGGAGGTTGGACAGTGAAAGAGAGAGGAGGTGGGACAGTGGGAGAGAGAGGAGGTAGGATGGTGGAAGAGAGATGAGGTGGGGAGGTGAGAGAGGAGGTGGGACGGAGAGAGGGGAGGTGGGAAGATAAGAGAGGATGTGGGTCAGAGGAAGAGAGAGGAGGTGCGACAGAGAAAGGGGAAGTGGGAAGGTTAGAGAGAAAGCAAGTGGGACAGTGAGAGAGAGGAGTAGGAACGATGGGAGAGGGAGGAGGTGGGATGGTGGGAAAGAGAGAGAGGAGGGACGGTGAGAGGGGGAGGAGGTAAGCCGGTGGGAGAGAGAGGAGGAGGGACAGTGGGAGGGAGAGGAGATGGGACGGTGAGAGAGGACGTTGGACGGTGAGAGAGAGAGAGAGAGAGGAGGTGAAACGGTGAGAGGGAGAGCAGGTGGGACAGAGGGAGAGAGAGGAGGTGGGATGGTGAGAGAGAGAGAGAGAGAGGAAGTGGGACGGTGAGAGAGAGAGGAGGAGGGATGGCGGGAGAGAGAGGAGGAGGGATGGCGGGAGAGAGAGGAGGAGGGACAGAGGGAGAGAGAGGACGTGGGGCGGTGTGAGAGAGAGGACGTCGGACGAAGGCAGAGAGAGGAGAAGGGACGGTGGGAGAGAGAGGATGTGTGACGGTGGGAGAGAGAGGAGGTGGGACTGTTGCAGAGAGAAGAGAAGGGACGGTGGGAGAGAGAGGAGGTGGGACAGAGGGAGAGAGGGGAGGTGGGACCGTGGGAGAGAGAGGAGGTGGGACTGTGGCAGAGATAGGAGAAGGGACAGTGGGAGAGAGAGGAGGTGGGACGGTGGCAGAGAGAGGAGGTGGGACGTTGGGAGAGAGAGGAGGTTGGACAGTGAGAGAGAGAGGAGGTTAGACGGTAAGAGAGAGAGGAGTGGGATGGTGGGAGAAATACGAAGTGGGACGGTGAGAGAGAATATGGGACAGTGAGAGAGAGAGAGGAGGTAGGACGGTGGAAGAGAGATGAGGAGGGGAGGTGAGAGAGGAGGTGGGACGGAGAGAGGGGAGGTGGGAAGATGGGAGAGGATGTGGGTCAGAGGAAGAGAGAAGAGGTGGGACAGAGAAAGAGGAGGAGGGACGGTGAGAGAGAGAGGAGGTGGGACGGTGAGAGAGAAGGTGGGACAGAGAGTGAAGGTGGGACGGAGAGAGGGGAGGTGGGAAGATGGGAGAGGATGTGGGTCAGAGGAAGAGATAGGAGGTGGGACAGAGAGAGAGGAGGAGGGATGGGGGAGAGAGAGGGGGTGGGCTGGTGGGAAAGAGAGGAGGAGGAACAGTGGCAGGGAGAGGAGGAAGGACGAAGGGAGAGAGAGGAGCTGGGACGGTGAGAGACAGAGGAGGTGGGACGGTGGGAGAAGGAGGAGATGGGATGGAGGGAGAGGGAGGAGGTGGGACGGAGGGAGAGAGAGGAGGATAGACTGTGGGAGAGAGAGGAGGTTGGATAGTGAGAGAGTGAGGAGGTGGGACAGTACGAGAGAGAGGAGGTGGGACGGTGGAAGAGAGATCCGATGGAATGGTGAGAGAGGAGGCGAGACGGAGAGAGGGGAGGTGGGAAGATGGGAGAGTATGTGGGTCGGAGGAAGAGAGAGGAGATGTGACAGAGAGAGAGGCGGTGGGACGGTGGGAGAGAGAAGAGGAGGGACCGGCAGAGAGAAGAGGAGGGATGGCGGGAGAGAGAGGATTTTGGACGGTGGGAAAGAGAGGAGTAGACATGGAGGGAGAGAGAGGAGTTGGGACGGTGAGAGATAGAGAGGAGGGACCGGGAGAGAGAGGAGGAGGGATGGCGGGAGAGAGAGGAGGTGGGACGGTAGAAGAGAGAGGAGGTGGGACGGTGGGAGAGGGAGGAGGTGTGATGGAGGGAGAGAGTGGAGAAGGGACGGTGGGAGAAGGAGGAGGTGGGACGGAGGGAGAGAGAGGTGGTGGGACAGTGGGAGAGAGAGGAGGTGGAATGGTGGGAGAGAGAAGAGGTGGGACAGCAGGAGAGAGAGGAGGTGGGACGGCGGGACAGAGAGAGGAGGAGGAGGGACGGCGGGAGAGAGAGGAGGTGGGACTGTGGCAGAGAGAGGAGGTGGGACGTTGGGAGAGAAAGGAGGTTGGACGGTGGGAGAGATAGGAGGTTAGACGGTGAGAGAGAGAGGAGTGGGATGGTGGGAGAAATACGAAGTGGGACGGTGAGAGAGAATATGGGACAGTGTGAGGGAGAGGAGGTTGGACAGTGAAAGAGAGAGGAGGTGGGACAGTGGGAGAGAGAGGAGGTAGGATGGTGGAAGAGAGATGAGGTGGGGAGGTGAGAGAGGAGGTGGGACGGAGAGAGGGGAGGTGGGAAGATGAGAGAGGATGTGGGTCAGAGGAAGAGAGAGGAGGAGGGATGGTGGGAGAGGTGGTGGGACGGGGAGAAAGAGGAGGTGGGACAATGGAAGAGGGAGGAGGTGGGACCGTGGGAGTGGGAGAGAGAGAGAGGAGTTGGGACGGTGGGACAGAGAAGAGGTGGGACAGTCTGTGAGAGAGGAGGAGGGATGGTGAGAGAGAGAGGAGGTGGGACGGTGAGAGAGGGAGGAGGTAGGCCGGTGGGAGAGAGAGGAGGAGGGAGAGTGGGAGGGAGAGGAGATGGGATGGTGAGAGAGGAGGTTGGACGGTGAGAGAGAGAGAGAGGAGGTGGGATGGTGGGAGCGAGAGGAGGTGGGATGGTGGGAGAAAGAAGCAGAGGGACGGTGGGAGAGAGAGGAGGTGGGACGGTGGGTGAAGGAGAAGGTGGGACAGAGGGAGAGGGAGGAGGTGGGACAGAGGGAGAGGGAGGATGTGGGACGGAGGGAAAGAGAGGAGGATGGACGGTAGGAGAGAGAGGAGGTTGGCCAGTGAGAGAGTGAGGAGGTGGGACAGTAAAAGTGAGAGAAGGTGGGACGGTGGAAGAAAGATCCGGTGGGATGGTGAGAGAGGAGGGGAGACGGAGAGAGGGGAGGTGGGAAGATGGGAGAGTATGTGGGTCGGAGGAAGAGAGAGGAGGTGCGACAGAGAAAGGGGAAGTGGGAAGGTTAGAGAGAAAGAAGGTGGGACAGTGAGAGAGAGGAATAGGAACGATGGGAGAGGGAGGAGGTGGGATGGTGGGAGAGAGAGAGGAGGGACGGTGAGAGGGGGAGGAGGTAGGACGAAGGGAAAGAGAGGAGTAGAGACGGAGGGAGAGAGAGGAGTTGGGACGGTGAGAGATAGAGGAGGAGGGACTGGGAGAGAGAGGAGGAGGGATGGCGGGAGAGAGAGGAGGTGGGACGGTGGAAGAGAGAGGAGGCTGGACGGTGGGAGATGGAGGAGGTGGGACGGTGGGCAAGATAGGAGGTGAGACGGAGAGAGAGAAGGTGGGGCAGTGGGAGAGAGAGGAGGTGGAATGGTGGGAGAAAGATGAGGTGTGACGCTGAGAGAGTATGCAGGACAGTGGGAGAGAGTGGAGAGATGGTGAAAGAGGAGGTGGGACCACAGGAGTGAGAGGAAGAGGGATGGTTGAAGAGAGAGGAGATGGGACAGTGGGAGAGAGAGGAAGAGGGACGGCGGTAGAGACAGGAGGAGGGACGGCGGAAGAGAGAGAAGGAGGGACGGTGGGAGAGAGAGAGGAGGTTGGACAGTGAGAGAGTGAGGAGGTGGGACGGTACGAGAGAGAGGATGTTGGATGGCGGAAGAGAGATGCATTGGGATGGTGAGAGAGGAGGTGGGACGGAGAGAGGGGAGGTGGGAAGATGGGAGAAAGAGGAGGGGGGACAGAGGGAGAGGGAGGAGGAGGGACGGCGGGAGAAAGAAGAGGAGGGACCGGTACAGAGAGGAGGAGGGACGGTGGGAGAGAGAGGAGGTGGGACGGTGGGAAAGACAGGAATAGAGACGGAGGGAGAGAGAGGAGTTGGGACAGTGAGAGAAAGAGGAGGAGGGACCGAGAGAGAGAGGAGGAGGGACGGCAGGAGAGAGAGGAGGTGGGACCCTGGAAGAGAGAGGAGGTGGGACGTTGGGAGAGAGAGGAGGTTGGACGGTGGGAGAGAGAGGAGGTTGGATGGTGGGAGAGAGAGGAGTGGGATGGTGGGAGAAATACGAAGTGGGACAGTGAGAGAGAATATGGGACAGGGTGAGGGAGAGGAGGTTGGACAGTGAGAGAGAGATGAGGTTAGACAATGAGAGAGAGAGGAGGTAGGACGGTGGAAGAGAGATGAGGTGGGGAGGTGAGAGAGGAGGTGGGACGGAGAGAGGGGTGTTGGGAAGATGGGAGAGGATGTGGGTCAGAAGAAGAGAGAGGAGGTGGGACAGAGAGAGAGGAGGAGGGATGGTGGGAGAGGTGGTGGGACGGGGCAGAAAGAGGAGGTGGGACTATGGAAGAGGGAGGAGGTGGGACAGTGGGAGTGGGCGAGAGAGATAGGAGTTGGGACGGTGGGACAGAGAAGAGGTGGGACAGTGTGTGAGAGAGGAGGAGGGACGGTGAGAGAGAGAGGAGGTGGGATGGTGGAAGAGAGATGAGGTGGGACGGTGAGAGAGAAGGTGGGACGGAGAGAGAAGGTGGGACGGAGAGTGAAGGTGGGACGGAGAGAGGGGAGGTGGGAAGATGGGAGAGGATGTGGGTCGGAGGAAGAGATAGGAAGTGGGACAGAGAGAGAGGAAGAGGGATGGTGGGAGAGAGAGGGGGTGGGCTGGTGGGAAAGAGAGGAGGAGGAACGGTGTCAGAGAGGAGGAAGGACGAAGGGAGAGAGAGGAGGTGGGATGGTGAGAGACAGAGGAAGGTGGACGGTGAGAGACAGAGGAGATGGGACGGTGGGAGAAGGAGGAGTAGGACGGAGGGAGAGGGAGGAGGTGGGACGGAGGGAGAGAGAGGAGGATGGACTGTGGGAGAGAGAGGAGGTTGGAAAGTGAGAGAGTGAGGAGGTGGGACAGTACGAGAGAGAGGAGGTGGGACGGTGGAAGAGAGATCCGGTGGGATGGTGAGAGAGGAGGTGAGATGGAGAGAGGGGAGGTGGGAAGAATGGAGAGTATGTGGGTCGGAGGAAGAGAGAGGAGGTGCGACAGAGAAAGGGGAGGTGGGAAGGTTAGAGAGAAAGAAGGTGGGACAGTGAGAGAGAGGAGTAGGGACGATGGGAGAGGGAGGAGGTGGGATGGTGGGAGAGAGAGAGAGGAGGGACGGTGAGAGGGGGAGGAGGTAGGACAGTGGGAAAGAGAGGAGTAGAGACGGAGGGAGAGAGAGGAGTTGGGACGGTGAGAGAAAGAGGAGGAGGGACAGGAGAGAAAGAGGAGGAGGGATGGTGGAAGAGAGAGGAGGTGGGACAGTGGGAGAGGGAGGAGGTTAGACAGTGAGAGAGAGAGAGGAGTGGGATGGTGGGAGAAATACGAAGTGGGACGGTGAGAGAGAATATGGGACAGTGAGAGAGGGAGGAGGTGTGACGGAGGAGAGAGTGGAGAAGGGACGGTGGGAGAGAGAGGAGGTGGGACGTTGGAGAGAGAGGTGGTGGCACAGTGGGAGAGAGAGGAGGTGGAATGGTGGGAGAGAGAAGAGGTGGGACAGCAGGAGAGAGAGGAGGTGGGACGGCGGGACAGAGAGAGGAGGAGGAGGGACGGCGGGGAGAGAGAGGAGGTGGGACGTTGGGAGAGAGAGGAGGTTGGACGGTGGAGAGAGAGAGGAGTGGGATGGTGGGAGAAATACGAAGTGGGACAGTGAGAGAGAATATGGGACGGTGAGGGAGAGGAGGTTGGACAGTGAGAGAGAGATGAGGTTGGACAGTGAGAGAGAGAGGAGGTAGGATGGTGGAAGAGAGATGAGGTGGGGAGGTGAGAGAGGAGGTGGGACGGAGAGAGAGGAGGTGGGACGGAGAGAGGGGAGTTGGGAAGATGGGAGAAAGAGGAGGAGGGACAGAGGGAGAGAGAGGAGGAGGGACGGCAGGAGCGAGAGGAGGATGGACTGTGGGAGAGAGAGGAGGTGGGACGGTGGAAGAGAGATCCGGTGGGATGGTGAGAGAGGAGGTGAGATGGAGGAGAGGGGAGGTGGGAAGATGGGAGAGCATGTGGGTCGGAGGAAGAGAGAGGAGGTGCGACAGAGAAAGGGGAAGTGGGAAGGTTAGAGAGAAAGAAGGTGGGACAGTGAGAGAGAGGAATAGGAACGATGGGAGAGGGAGGAGGTGGGATGGTGGGAGAGAGAGAGAGGAGGGACAGTGAGAGGGGGAGGAGGTAGGACGAAGGGAAAGAGAGGAGTAGAGACGGAGGGAGAGAGAGGAGTTGGGACGGTGAGAGATAGAGAGGAGGATGGGGATGGGAGAGAGAGGAGGAGGGATGGCGGGAGAGAGAGGAGGTGGGACGGTGGAAGAGAGAGGAGGCTGGACGGTGGGAGATGGAGGAGGTGGGACGGTGGGCAAGATAGGAGGTGAGATGGAGAGAGAGAAGGTGGGGCGGTGGGAGAGAGAGGAGGTGGAATGGTGGAGAAAGATGAGGTGTGACGCTGAGAGAGTATGCAGGACAGTGGGAGAGAGTGGAGAGATGGTGAAAGAGGAGGTGGGACCACAGGAGTGAGAGGAAGAGGGATGGTTGAAGAGAGAGGAGATGGGACAGTGGGAGAGAGAGGAAGAGGGACGGCGGTAGAGACAGGAGGAGGGACGGCGGAAGAGAGATAAGGAGGGACGGTGGGAGAGAGAGAGGAGGTTGGACAGTGAGAGAGTGAGGAGGTGGGACGGTACGAGAGAGAGGATGTTGGATGGCGGAAGAGAGATGCATTGGGATGGTGAGAGAGGAGGTGGGACGGAGAGAGGGGAGGTGGGAAGATGGGAGAAAGAGGAGGGGGACAGAGGGAGAGGGAGGAGGAGGGACGGCGGGAGAAAGAAGAGGAGGGACCGTACAGAGAGGAGGAGGGACGGTGGGAGAGAGAGGAGGTGGGACGGTGGGAAAGACAGGAATAGAGACGGAGGGAGAGAGAGGAGTTGGGACAGTGAGAGAAAGAGGAGGAGGGACCGAGAGAGAGAGGAAGAGGGACGGCAGGAGAGAGAGGAGGTGGGACCCTGGAAGAGAGAGGAGGTGGGACGTTGGGAGAGAGAGGAGGTTGGACGGTGGAGAGAGAGGAGGTTGGATGGTGGGAGAGAGAGGAGTGGGATGGTGGGAGAAATACGAAGTGGGACAGTGAGAGAGAATATGGGACAGGGTGAGGGAGAGGAGGTTGGACAGTGAGAGAGAGATGAGGTTGGACAATGAGAGAGAGAGGAGGTAGGACGGTGGAAGAGAGATGAGGTGGGGAGGTGAGAGAGGAGGTGGGACGGAGAGAGGGGTGTTGGGAAGATGGGAGAGGATGTGGGTCAGAAGAAGAGAGAGGAGGTGGGACAGAGAGAGAGGAGGAGGGATGGTGGGAGAGGTGGTGGGACGGGGCAGAAAGAGGAGGTGGGACTATGGAAGAGGGAGGAGGTGGGACAGTGGGAGTGGGCGAGAGAGATAGGAGTTGGGACGGTGGGACAGAGAAGAGGTGGGACAGTGTGTGAGAGAGGAGGAGGGACGGTGAGAGAGAGAGGAGGTGGGATGGTGGAAGAGAGATGAGGTGGGACGGTGAGAGAGAAGGTGGGACGGAGAGAGAAGGTGGGACGGAGAGTGAAGGTGGGACGGAGAGAGGGGAGGTGGGAAGATGGGAGAGGATGTGGGTCGGAGGAAGAGATAGGAAGTGGGACAGAGAGAGAGGAAGAGGGATGGTGGGAGAGAGAGGGGGTGGGCTGGTGGGAAAGAGAGGAGGAGGAACGGTGTCAGAGAGAGGAGGAAGGACGAAGGGAGAGAGAGGAGGTGGGATGGTGAGAGACAGAGGAGGTGGGACGGTGAGAGACAGAGGAGATGGGACGGTGGGAGAAGGAGGAGGTAGGACGGAGGGAGAGGGAGGAGGTGGGACGGAGGGAGAGAGAGGAGGATGGACTGTGGGAGAGAGAGGAGGTTGGAAAGTGAGAGAGTGAGGAGGTGGGACAGTACGAGAGAGAGGAGGTGGGACGGTGGAAGAGAGATCCGGTGGGATGGTGAGAGAGGAGGTGAGATGGAGAGAGGGGAGGTGGGAAGAATGGAGAGTATGTGGGTCGGAGGAAGAGAGAGGAGGTGCGACAGAGAAAGGGGAGGTGGGAAGGTTAGAGAGAAAGAAGGTGGGACAGTGAGAGAGAGGAGTAGGGACGATGGGAGAGGGAGGAGGTGGGATGGTGGGAGAGAGAGAGAGGAGGGACGGTGAGAGGGGGAGGAGGTAGGACAGTGGGAAAGAGAGGAGTAGAGACGGAGGGAGAGAGAGGAGTTGGGACGGTGAGAGAAAGAGGAGGAGGGACAGGGAGAGAAAGAGGAGGAGGGATGGTGGAAGAGAGAGGAGGTGGGACAGTGGGAGAGGGAGGAGGTTAGACAGTGAGAGAGAGAGAGGAGTGGGATGGTGGGAGAAATACGAAGTGGGACGGTGAGAGAGAATATGGGACAGTGAGAGAGGGAGGAGGTGTGATGGAGGGAGAGAGTGGAGAAGGGACGGTGGGAGAGAGAGGAGGTGGGACGTTGGGAGAGAGAGGTGGTGGCACAGTGGGAGAGAGAGGAGGTGGAATGGTGGGAGAGAGAAGAGGTGGGACAGCAGGAGAGAGAGGAGGTGGGACGGTGGGACAGAGAGAGGAGGAGGAGGGACGGCGGGAGAGAGAGGAGGTGGGACTGTGGCAGAGAGAGGAGGTGGGACGTTGGGAGAGAGAGGAGGTGGGACGTTGGGAGAGAGAGGAGGTTGGACGGTGAGAGAGAGAGGAGTGGGATGGTGGGAGAAATACGAAGTGGGACAGTGAGAGAGAATATGGGACGGTGAGGGAGAGGAGGTTGGACAGTGAGAGAGAGATGAGGTTGGACAGTGAGAGAGAGAGGAGGTAGGATGGTGGAAGAGAGATGAGGTGGGGAGGTGAGAGAGGAGGTGGGACGGAGAGAGGGGAGTTGGGAAGATGGGAGAAAGAGGAGGAGGGACAGAGGGAGAGAGAGGAGGAGGGACGGCAGGAGCGAGAGGAGGATGGACTGTGGGAGAGAGAGGAGGTGGGACGGTGGAAGAGAGATCCGGTGGGATGGTGAGAGAGGAGGTGAGATGGAGAGAGGGGAGGTGGGAAGATGGGAGAGCATGTGGGTCGGAGGAAGAGAGAGGAGGTGCGACAGAGAAAGGGGAGGTGGGAAGGTTAGAGAGAAAGAAGGTGGGACAGTGAGAGAGAGGAGTAGGGACAATGGGAGAGTGAGGAGGTGGGATGGTGGGAGAGAGAGAGAGGAGGGACGGTGAGAGGGTGAGGAGGTAGGACGGTGGGAAAGAGAGGAGTAGAGACGAAGGGAGAGAGAGGAGGTGGGACGGTGAGAGAAAGAGGAGGAGGGACAGGGAGAGAGAGAGGAGGAGGGATGGTGGAAGAGAGAGGAGGTGGGATGGTGGGAGAGGGAGGAGGTTGGACAGTGAGAGAGAGAGGAGGTGGGACAGTGGGAGAGAGAGGAGGTAGGATGGTGGAAGAGAGATGAGGTGGGGAGGTGAGAGAGGAGGTGGGACAGAGAGAGGAGGAGGGATGGTGGGAGAGGTGGTGGGACGGGGGAGAAAGAGGAGGTGGGACGGTGGGACAGAGAAGAGGTGGGACAGTGTGTGAGAGAGGAGGAGGGACAGTGAGAGAGGGAGGAGGTGGGACAGTGAGAGAGGGAGGAGGTAGGCCGGTGGTAGAGAGAGGAGGAGGGACAGTGGGAGGGAGAGGAGATGGGACGGTGAGAGAGGAGGTTGGACGGTGAGAGAGTGAGGAGGTGGGATGGTGGGAGAAAGAGGAGGTGGGACGGAGGGAGAGAGAGGAGGTGGGATGGTGGGAGAGAGAGGAGGTGGGACGGAGGGAGAGAGAGGAGGTGGGACAGAGGGAGAGAGAGGTGGTGGGACGGAGGGAGAGAGAGAGAGAGAGGAGGTGGAACAGTGAGAAGAAAGAGGAGGAAGGACGATGGGAGAGGGTGGGACGGTTGAGAGAGAGAGAGGAAGTGGGACGGAGGGAGAGAGAGGAGGAGGGATGGCGGGAGAGAGAGGAGGCAGGACAGAGGGAGAAAGAGGAGGTGGGACGGTGAGAGAGAGAGGACGTCGGACAGAGGCAGAGAGAGGAGGAGGGGCGGCGGGTGAGAGAGGAGGTGGGACGGTTGAAGAGGGAGGAGGTGGGACGGTGGGAGAGAGAGGAGGAGGGACGGCGGGAGAGAGAGAAGGAGGGATGGCGGGAGAGAGAGAGGAAGTTGGACAGTGAGAGAGTGAGGTGGTGGAACGGTACGAGAGAGAGGAGGTTGGTCGGCGGAAAAGAGATGCATTGGGATGGTGAGAGAGGAGGTGGGACGGAGAGAGGGGAGGTGGGAAGATGGGAGAAAGAGGAGGGGGGACAGAGGGAGAGAGAGGAGGAGGGATGGCGGGAGAGAGAAGAGGAGGGACCGGTACAGAGAGGAGGAGGGACGGTGGGAGAGAGAGGAGGTGGGACGGTGGGAAAGAGAGGAGTAGAGACGGAGGGAGAGAGAGGAGTTGGGACGGTGAGAGATAGAGGAGGAGGGACCGGGAGAGAGAGGAGGAGGGGTGGCGGGAGAGAGACGAGGTGGGACGGTGGAAGAGAGAGGAAGTGGGACGGTGGGAGATGGAGGAGGTGGGACGGTGGGCAAGATAGGAGGTGGAATGGAGAGAGAGGAGGTGGGACGGTGGGAGAGAGAGGTGGAATGGTGGGAGAAAGATGAGGTGGGACGCTGAGAGAGGATGCAGGATGGTGGGAGAGAGTGGAGAGATGGTGAAAGAGGAGGTGGGACCACAGGAGAGAGAGGAGGAGGGATGGTTGAAGAGAGAGGAGGTGGGATGGTGGGAGAGAGAGGAGGAGGGACGGCGGGAGAGAGAGAAGGAGGGACGGCGGGAGAGAGAGAAGGAGGGACGGTGGGAGAGAGAGGAGGTTGGACAGTGAGAGAGTGAGGAGGTGGGACAGTAAAACAGAGAGGAGGTGGGACAGTGGAAGAGAGATGAGGTGGGATGGTGAGAGAGAATATGGGATGGAGAGAGGGGAGGTGGGAAGATGGGAGAGGATGTGGGTCGGAGGAAGAGATAGGAGGTGGGACAGAGAGAGAGCAGGTGGGATGGTGGGAGACAGAGAGGGTGGGACGGTGTGAGAGAGGAGTAGGGACGATGGGAGAGGGAGGAGGTGGGATGGTGGGAGAGAGAGAGAGGAGGGACGGTGAGAGGGGGAGGAGGTAGGACAGTGGGAAAGAGAGGAGTAGAGACGGAGGGAGAGAGAGGAGTTGGGACGGTGAGAGAAAGAGGAGGAGGGACAGGGAGAGAAAGAGGAGGAGGGATGGTGGAAGAGAGAGGAGGTGGGACAGTGGGAGAGGGAGGAGGTTAGACAGTGAGAGAGAGAGAGGAGTGGGATGGTGGGAGAAATATGAAGTGGGACGGTGAGAGAGAATATGGGACAGTGAGAGAGGGAGGAGGTGTGACGGAGGGAGAGAGTGGAGAAGGGACGGTGGGAGAGAGAGGAGGTGGGACGTTGGGAGAGAGAGGTGGTGGCACAGTGGGAGAGAGAGGAGGTGGAATGGTGGGAGAGAGAAGAGGTGGGACAGCAGGAGAGAGAGGAGGTGGGACGGTGGGACAGAGAGAGGAGGAGGAGGGACGGCGGGAGAGAGAGGAGGTGGGACTGTGGCAGAGAGAGGAGGTGGGACGTTGGGAGAGAGAGGAGGTGGGACGTTGGGAGAGAGAGGAGGTTGGACGGTGAGAGAGAGAGGAGTGGGATGGTGGGAGAAATACGAAGTGGGACAGTGAGAGAGAATATGGGACGGTGAGGGAGAGGAGGTTGGACAGTGAGAGAGAGATGAGGTTGGACAGTGAGAGAGAGAGGAGGTAGGATGGTGGAAGAGAGATGAGGTGGGGAGGTGAGAGAGGAGGTGGGACGGAGAGAGGGGAGTTGGGAAGATGGGAGAAAGAGGAGGAGGGACAGAGGGAGAGAGAGGAGGAGGGACGGCAGGAGCGAGAGGAGGATGGACTGTGGGAGAGAGAGGAGGTGGGACGGTGGAAGAGAGATCCGGTGGGATGGTGAGAGAGGAGGTGAGATGGAGAGAGGGGAGGTGGGAAGATGGGAGAGCATGTGGGTCGGAGGAAGAGAGAGGAGGTGCGACAGAGAAAGGGGAGGTGGGAAGGTTAGAGAGAAAGAAGGTGGGACAGTGAGAGAGAGGAGTAGGGACAATGGGAGAGGGAGGAGGTGGGATGGTGGGAGAGAGAGAGAGGAGGGACGGTGAGAGGGTGAGGAGGTAGGACGGTGGGAAAGAGAGGAGTAGAGACGAAGGGAGAGAGAGGAGGTGGGACGGTGAGAGAAAGAGGAGGAGGGACAGGGAGAGAGAGAGGAGGAGGGATGGTGGAAGAGAGAGGAGGTGGGATGGTGGGAGAGGGAGGAGGTTAGACGGTGAGAGAGAGAGGAGTGGGATGGTGGGAGAAATACGAAGTGGGACGGTGAGAGAGAATATGGGACAGTGAGAGAGAGAGGAGGTTGGACAGTGAGAGAGAGAGGAGGTGGGACAGTGGGAGAGAGAGGAGGTAGGATGGTGGAAGAGAGATGAGGTGGGGAGGTGAGAGAGGAGGTGGGACAGAGAGAGGAGGAGGGATGGTGGGAGAGGTGGTGGGACGGGGGAGAAAGAGGAGGTGGGACGGTGGGACAGAGAAGAGGTGGGACAGTGTGTGAGAGAGGAGGAGGGACAGTGAGAGAGGGAGGAGGTGGGACAGTGAGAGAGGGAGGAGGTAGGCCGGTGGTAGAGAGAGGAGGAGGGACAGTGGGAGGGAGAGGAGATGGGACGGTGAGAGAGGAGGTTGGACGGTGAGAGAGTGAGGAGGTGGGATGGTGGGAGAAAGAGGAGGTGGGACGGAGGGAGAGAGAGGAGGTGGGATGGTGGGAGAGAGAGGAGGTGGGACGGAGGGAGAGAGAGGAGGTGGGACAGAGGGAGAGAGAGGTGGTGGGACGGAGGGAGAGAGAGAGAGAGAGGAGGTGGAACAGTGAGAAGAAAGAGGAGGAAGGACGATGGGAGAGGGTGGGACGGTTGAGAGAGAGAGAGGAAGTGGGACGGAGGGAGAGAGAGGAGGAGGGATGGCGGGAGAGAGAGGAGGCAGGACAGAGGGAGAAAGAGGAGGTGGGACGGTGAGAGAGAGAGGACGTCGGACAGAGGCAGAGAGAGGAGGAGGGGCGGCGGGTGAGAGAGGAGGTGGGACGGTTGAAGAGGGAGGAGGTGGGACGGTGGGAGAGAGAGGAGGAGGGACGGCGGGAGAGAGAGAAGGAGGGATGGCGGGAGAGAGAGAGGAAGTTGGACAGTGAGAGAGTGAGGTGGTGGAACGGTACGAGAGAGAGGAGGTTGGTCGGCGGAAAAGAGATGCATTGGGATGGTGAGAGAGGAGGTGGGACGGAGAGAGGGGAGGTGGGAAGATGGGAGAAAGAGGAGGGGGGACAGAGGGAGAGAGAGGAGGAGGGATGGCGGGAGAGAGAAGAGGAGGGACCGGGAGAGAGAGGAGGAGGGATGGCGGGAGAGAGACGAGGTGGGACGGTGGAAGAGAGAGGAAGTGGGACGGTGGGAGATGGAGGAGGTGGGACGGTGGGCAAGATAGGAGGTGGAATGGAGAGAGAGGAGGTGGGACGGTGGGAGAGAGAGGTGGAATGGTGGGAGAAAGATGAGGTGGGACGCTGAGAGAGGATGCAGGATGGTGGGAGAGAGTGGAGAGATGGTGAAAGAGGAGGTGGGACCACAGGAGAGAGAGGAGGAAGGATGGTTGAAGAGAGAGGAGGTGGGATGGTGGGAGAGAGAGGAGGAGGGACGGCGGGAGAGAGAGAAGGAGGGACGGCGGGAGAGAGAGAAGGAGGGACGGTGGGAGAGAGAGGAGGTTGGACAGTGAGAGAGTGAGGAGGTGGGACAGTAAAACAGAGAGGAGGTGGGACAGTGGAAGAGAGATGAGGTGGGATGGTGAGAGAGAATATGGGATGGAGAGAGGGGAGGTGGGAAGATGGGAGAGGATGTGGGTCGGAGGAAGAGATAGGAGGTGGGACAGAGAGAGAGCAGGTGGGATGGTGGGAGACAGAGAGGGTGGGACGGTGTGAGAGGAAGAGGAATGGGGGGAGAGAGAGGACGTGGGATGGTGGGAGAGAGAAGTGGAGGGACGGTGGGAGAGAGAGGAAGAGGGACGGAGGGAGAGAGTGGAGAAGGGACGGTGCGAGAAGGAGAAGGTGGGACGGAGGGAGAGGTAGGAGGTGGGACGGAGGGAGAGAGGGGGTGGGACGGTGGGAGAGAGAGGATGTGGGACAGTGAGAGAGTGAGGAGGTGGGACGGTACGAGAGAGAGGAGGTTGGACGGCGGAAGAGAGATGCATTGGGATGGTGAGAGAGGAGGTGGGACGGAGAGAGGGGAGGTGGGAAGATGGGAGAAAGAGGAGGAGGGACAGAGGGAGAGAGAGGAGGAGGGACGGCGGGAGAGATAAGAGGAGGGACCAGTACAGAGAGGAGGAGGGACGGTGGGAGAGAGAGGAGGTGGGACGGTGGGAAGAAGAATAGAGACGGAGGGAGAGAGAGGAGTTGGGACAGTGAGAGAATGAGGAGGAGGGACCGGGAGAGAGAGGAGGAGGGACGGTGGGAGAGAGAGGATGTGGGACGTTGGAAGAGAGAGGAGGTGGGACGGTGGGAGATGGAGGAGGTGGGACGGTGGGCAAGATAGGAGGCGGGATGGATAGAGAGGAGGTGGGACGGTGGGAGAAAGATGAGGTGGGACGCTGAGAGAGGATGCAGGACGGTGGGTGAGAGTGGAGAGATGGTGAAAGAGGAGGTGGGGCCACAGGAGAAGGAGAAGAAGGGATGGTTGAAGAGAGAGGAGGTGGGACGGTGGGAGAGGAGGTGGGATGGCGAGCGAGTGAGGAGGTGGGTTGGGGAGAGAGGAGGTGGGACGGCGGGAGAGTGAGGAGGAGGGATGTGGGAGAGAGAGGAGGAGGGATGTGGGAGAGAGAGGAGGTGGGACGGTGGGAGATGGAGGAGATGGGACGGTGGGCAAGATAGGAGGAGGGACGGTGACAGGGGGAGGAGGTGGGATGGTTAGAAAACGAGGGGGTGGGATGGTGAGAACGGAAGGAGATGGGACGGTGGGAGTGAGAGGTGGTGGGACGGTGGGAGAGAAAGGAGGAGGGACGGTGAGAGAGAGAGGAGGTGGGGCAGTGGGAGAGAGAGGAGGTGGGACGCTGGGAGAGAGAGGAGGAGGGATGGTGAGAGAGAGAGAGGAGGATGGACGGTGGGAGAGAGAGGACGAGGACCGGTGAGAGAGAGAGGAGGTGGGACGGTGGGAGAGAGAGGAAGTATGACGGGGAGCAAGAGAGAGGAGGAGGGACGGTGGGAGAGGGAGGAGGAGGGATGTTGGGAGTGGGTGGAGGAGGGACGGTGGGAGAGGGAGGAGGTGGGACAGAGAGAGAGGAGGAGGGACGGTGGGAGAGAGAGGAGGTGGGACGGTGGGAGAGGAGGTGGGATGGCGAGCGAGTGAGGAGGTGGGTTGGGGAGAGAGGAGGTGGGACAGCGGGAGAGTGAGGAGGAGGGATGTGGGAGAGAGAGGAGGAGGGATGTGGGAGAGAGAGGAGGTGGGACGGTGGGAGAGAGAGGAGGGATGGTGAGAGAGAGAGAAGGTGGGGCAGTGGGAGAGAGAGGAGGTAGGATGCTGGGAGAGAGAGGAGGAGGGATGGTGAGAGAGAGAGAGGAGGATGGACGGTGGGAGAGGGAGGAGGACGGATGGCCGGAGGCAGACGAGGTGTGACAAGGAGGGAGAGAGAGGAGGTGGGACGGTTGAGAGGGAGGAGGGAAGGTGAGAGAGGGAGGAGTGACTGTGGGAGAGAGAAGGTGGGACGGAGGGAGAGAGAGGACGATGGACGGTGGGAGAGAGAGGACGATGGACGGTGGGAGAGAGAGGATGAGGAACGGTGAGAGAGAGAGGAGGTGGGACGGTGGGAGAGAGAGGAGGTATGACGGGGAGCAAGAGAGAGGAGGAGGGACGGTGGGAGAGGGAGGAGGAGGGACGTTGGGAGAGAGAGGAGGAGGGAAGGTGGGAGAGGGAGGAGGAGGGACGGTGGGAGTGGGTGGAGGAGGGACGGTGGGAGAGAAAGGAGGAGGGACGGTGGGAGAGGGAGGAGGTGGGACAGAGAGAGAGGAGGAGGGATTGTGGGAGAGGAGGTAGGACGGGGGAAAAAGAGAGAGGCGGTGGGACAGAGGGACAGAGAAGAGGTGGGACGGTGTGTGAGAGATGAGGAGGGTCGGTGAGAGAGAGAGAGGAGGTGGGACGGTGGGAGAGAGAGGAGGTGGGACAGTGGGAGAGAGAAGAGGTGGCAAGGTGAGAGAGAGGGAGAAGGTGGGACGGTGAGAAGAAAGAGGAGGAGGGACGGTGGGAGAGGGAGTAGGTGGGATGGTGAGAGAGAAAGGAAGTGGGACGGAGGGAGAGAGAGGACGTCAGACTGAGGCAGAGAGAGGAGAAGGAACGGCGGGAGAGAGAGGAGGTGGGACGGTGGGAGATAGATGAGGTGGGGAGGTGAGAGAGGAGGTGGGATGGAGAGAGGGGAGGTGGGGAGATGGGAGAGAATGTGGGTCAGAGGAACAGAGAGGAGGTGGGACAGAGAGAGAGGAGGAGGGATGGTGGGAGAGGAGGTGGGACGGGGGAGGAAGAGGAGGTGGGACGATGGAAGAGGGAGGAGGTGAGACAGTGGGAGAGAGAGAGAGGAGGTGGGAAGGCGGGACAGAGAGGAGGTGCGACGGTGAGAGAGGAGGATGGACGGTCAGAGAGAGAGAGAGTAGAGGTGGGATGGTGGGAGAGAGAGGAGGTGGGACATTGGGGGAGAGAGAGGAGGTTGGACAGTGAGAGAGAGAAGAGTGGGATGGCGGGAGAAATATGAGGTGGGACAGTGAGAGAGAATATGGGACAGTGAGAGAGAGAGGAGGTTGGACAGTGAGAGCGAGAGGAGGTAGGACGGTGGAAGAGAGATGAGGTGGGGAGGTGAGAGAGGAGGTGGGACGGAGAGAGGGGAGTTGGGAAGATGGGAGAGGATGTGGGTCAGAGGAAGAGAGAAGAGGTGGGACAGAGAGAGAGGAGGAGGGATGGTGGGAGAGGAGGTGGGACGGGGAGAAAGAGAGAGGCGGTGGGATGGCGGGACAGAGAAGAGGTGGGTCGGTGTGTGAGAGAGGAGGAGGGATGGTGAGAGAGAGAGAGAGGAGGTGGGACGGTGAGAGAGGGAGGAGGTAGGCCGGTAGGAGAGAGAGGAGGTGGGATAGTGGAAGAGAGAGAAGGTGGGAAGGTGAGAGAGAGGGAGGAGGTGAGAAGAAAGAGGAGGAGGGACGGTGGGAGAGGGAGTAGGTGGGACGGTGAGAGAGAGAGAGGAGGTGGGACGGTTGAGAGGGAGGTGGGAAAGTGAGAGAGGGAGGAGGGACTGTGGGAGAGACAGGACGAGGGATGGTGCGAGAGAGAGGAGGAGGGACAGTGGGAGGCTGAGGAGGTGGGGTGGAGGGAGAGAGAGGAGGTGGGACGGTGAGAGAGAGAGGAGGTGGGACGGTGAGAGAGAGAGGAGGTGGGACGGTGGGAGAGGGAGGAGGTGGGATGGAGAGAGAGGAGGTGGGATGGTGGGAGAAAGAGGAGGTAGGACGGTGAGAGAGGAGGAGGGATGGTGGGAGAGAGAGGAGGTTGGAAACGTGGGAGAGGGAGGAGATGGGACGGTGAAAGAGAGAGGAGGTGGGATGCTGGGAGAAAGACGAGGTGGGACGGTGAGAGAGCATTCGGGACATTGAGAGAGAGAGAGGAGGTGGGACGGTGAGAGAGGGAGGAGGTTGGACGGTGGGAAAGGGAGGACCTGGGGCGGTGAGACAGAGAGGAGGTGGGACGGTGAGAAAAGGAGCAGTTGAGACGGTGGGAGACACAGGAGTTGGGACGGTTCGTGAGGAGGTGGGACAGTGGGAGAGAGAGCAGGTGGGACAGTGAGAGAGAGAGAGGAGGGCCAGTGAGAGAAAGAGAAGGAGGGACAGAGGGAGAAGGAGAGCGGTGGGGCGGTGAGAGAGGGAGGTGGTGGGACGGTGAGAGAGGGATGAGGTGGGACGGTGGGCAATGGAGGACTTGGGTTGGTGAGACAGAGAGGAGGTGGGACAGCGGGAGACAGGAGTTGGGACGGTTAGGGAGGAGGTGGGACGGTGGGAGAGAGAGGAGGAGGGACGGTGGGAGTGGGAGGAGGAGGGACGGTGGGAGAGAAAGGAGGAGGAACAGTGGGAGAGGGAGGAGGTGGGATGGTGGGAGAAGGAGGAGGTGGGACGGTGGGAGAGAGAGGAGGTGGGACGGTGGGAGAGAGAGGAGGGATGGTGAGAGAGAGAGAAGGTGGGGCAGTGGGAGAGAGAGGAGGTAGGATGCTGGGAGAGAGAGGAGGAGGGATAGTGAGAGAGAGAGAGGAGGATGGACGGTGGGAGAGGGAGGAGGACGGACGGCCGGAGGCAGACGAGGTGTGACAAGGAGGGAGAGAGAGGAGGTGGGACGGTTGAGAGGGAGGAGGGAAGGTGAGAGAGGGAGAGGAGGTGGGACAGTGAGAGAGGGAGGAGGTAGGCCAGTGGGTGAGAGAGGAGGTGGGACGGTGGGAGAGAGAAGAGGTGGCAAGGTGAGAGAGAGGGAGAAGGTGGGACGGTGAGAAGAAAGAGGAGGAGGGACGGTGGGAGAGGGAGTAGGTGAGATGGTGAGAGAGAAAGGAAGTGGGACGGAGGGAGAGTGAGGACGTCAGACTGAGGCAGAGAGAGGAGAAGGGACGGCGGGAGAGAGAGGAGGTGGGACGGTGGGAGATAGATGAGGTGGGGAGGTGAGAGAGGAGGTGGGATGGAGAGAGGGGAGGTGGGGAGATGGGAGAGAATGTGGGTCAGAGGAACAGAGAGGAGGTGGGACAGAGAGAGAGGAGGAGGGGTGTGGGAGAGGAGGTGGGACGGGGGAGGAAGAGGAGGTGGGACGATGGAAGAGGGAGGAGGTGAGACAGTGGGAGAGAGAGAGAGGAGGTGGGAAGGCGGGACAGAGAGGAGGTGCGACGGTGAGAGAGGAGGATGGACGGTCAGAGAGAGAGAGAGTAGAGGTGGGATGGTGGGAGAGAGAGGAGGTGGGACATTGGGGGAGAGAGAGGAGGTTGGACAGTGAGAGAGAGAAGAGTGGGATGGCGGGAGAAATATGAGGTGGGACAGTGAGAGAGAATATGGGACAGTGAGAGAGAGAGGAGGTTGGACAGTGAGAGCGAGAGGAGGTAGGACGGTGGAAGAGAGATGAGGTGGGGAGGTGAGAGAGGAGGTGGGACGGAGAGAGGGGAGTTGGGAAGATGGGAGAGGATGTGGGTCAGAGGAAGAGAGAAGAGGTGGGACAGAGAGAGAGGAGGAGGGATGGTGGGAGAGGAGGTGGGACGGGGAGAAAGAGAGAGGCGGTGGGATGGCGGGACAGAGAAGAGGTGGGTCGGTGTGTGAGAGAGGAGGAGGGATGGTGAGAGAGAGAGAGAGGAGGTGGGACGGTGAGAGAGGGAGGAGGTAGGCTGGTCGGAGAGAGAGGAGGTGGGATGGTGGGAGAGAGAGAAGGAGGGAAGGTGAGAGAGAGGGAGGAGGTGAGAAGAAAGAGGAGGAGGGACGGTGGGAGAGGGAGTAGGTGGGACGGTGAGAGAGAGAGAGGAGGTGGGACGGTTGAGAGGGAGGTGGGAAAGTGAGAGAGGGAGGAGGGACTGTGGGAGAGACAGGACGAGGGATGGTGCGAGAGAGAGGAGGAGGGACAGTGGGAGGCTGAGGAGGTGGGATGGAGGGAGAGAGAGGAGGTGGGACGGTGAGAGAGAGAGGAGGTGGGACGGTGAGAGAGAGAGGAGGTGGGACGGTGGGAGAGGGAGGAGGTGGGATAGAGAGAGAGGAGGTGGGATGGTGGGAGAAAGAGGAGGTAGGACGGTGAGAGAGGAGGAGGGATGGAGGGAGAGAGAGGAGGTTGGAAACGTGGGAGAGGGAGGAGATGGGACGGTGAAAGAGAGAGGAGGTGGGATGCTGGGAGAAAGACGAGGTGGGACGGTGAGAGAGCATTTGGGACATTGAGAGAGAGAGAGGAGGTGGGACGGTGAGAGAGGGAGGAGGTTGGACGGTGGGAAAGGGAGGACCTGGGGCGGTGAGACAGAGAGGAGGTGGGACGGTGAGAAAAGGAGCAGTTGAGACGGTGGGAGACACAGGAGTTGGGACGGTTCGTGAGGAGGTGGGACAGTGGGAGAGAGAGCAGGTGGGACAGTGAGAGAGAGAGAGGAGGGCCAGTGAGAGAAAGAGAAGGAGGGACAGAGGGAGAAGGAGAGCGGTGGGGCGGTGAGAGAGGGAGGTGGTGGGACGGTGAGAGAGGGATGAGGTGGGACGGTGGGCAATGGAGGACTTGGGTTGGTGAGACAGAGAGGAGGTGGGACAGCGGGAGACAGGAGTTGGGATGGTTAGGGAGGAGGTGGGACGGTGGGAGAGAGAGGAGGAGGGACGGTGGGAGTGGGAGGAGGAGGGACGGTGGGAGAGAAAGGAGGAGGGACAGTGGGAGAGGGAGGAGGTGGGATGGTGGGAGAAGGAGGAGGTGGGACGGTGGGAGAGAGAGGAGGTGGGACAGTGGGAGAGAGAGGAGGGATGGTGAGAGAGAGAGAAGGTGGGGCAGTGGGAGAGAGAGGAGGTAGGATGCTGGGAGAGAGAGGAGGAGGGATAGTGAGAGAGAGAGAGGAGGATGGACGGTGGGAGAGGGAGGAGGACGGACGGCCGGAGACAGACGAGGTGTGACAAGGAGGGAGAGAGAGGAGGTGGGATGGTTGAGAGGGAGGAGGGAAGGTGAGAGAGGGAGGAGTGACTGTGGGAGAGAGAGGAGGTGGGACGGAGGGAGAGAGAGGACGATGGACGGTGGGAGAGAGAGGACGATGGACGGTGGGAGAGAGAGGAGGAGGAACGGTGGGAGAGAGAGGAGGTTGGATGGTGAGAGAGAGAGGAGGTGGGACGGAGAGAGAGAGGAGGAGGGATGGTGGGAGTGGGAAGAGGAGGGACGGTGGGAGTGGGAAGAGGAGGGACGGTGGGAGAGAGAGGAGATGGGACGGTGGCAGAGAGAGAAGGTGGGACAGAGGGAGAGAGAGGAGGACAGACAATGGGGGAGAGAGGAGGTGGGATGGTGAGAGAAAGAGAAGGAGGGATGGAGGGAGAAGGAGGATGTGGGGTGGTGAGAGAGGAAGTGGGACGGTGAGTGAGAGAGGAGGTGGGACGGCGGGAGACAAGAGTTGGGACGGTTAGTAAGGAGGTGGGACGGTGGGAGAGAGAGGAGGAGGCACGATGGGAGAGAGAGGAGGTGGGACGGTTGAGAGGGAGGTGGGAAGGTGAGAGAGGGAGGAGGGACTGTGGGAGAGACCGGACGAGAGATGGTGGGAGAGAGAGGAAGTGGGACGGGGAGAGAGAGGAAGTGGGACGGTGAGAGAGAGAGGAGGTGGGACAGTGGGAGAGAGAGGAGGTTGGTCAGTGAGAGAGAGAGGAGGTTAGACGGTGAGAGAGAGAGGAGGTTAGACGGTGAGAGAGAGAAGAGTGGGATGGTGGGAGAAATATGAGGTGGGATGGTGAGAGAGAATATGGGACAGCGAGAGATAGAGGAGGTTGGACAGTGAGAGAGAGATGAGGTAGGACGGTGGGAGAGAGAGGAGGTGGGACGGTGGGAGAGGGAGGAGGTGGGATGGTGGGAGAAGGAGGAGATGGGACGGTGGGAGAGAGAGGAGGTGGGATGGTGGGAGATAGAGGAGGTGGGATGGTGGGAGAGAGAGGAGGTGGGATGGTGGGAGAGAGAGGAGGTGGGACGGAGAGAGAGAGGAGGAGGGATGGTGGGAGTGGGAAGAGGAGGGACGGTGGGAGAGAGAGGAGGGGGGACAGTGGGAGAAGGAGGAGGTGGGAAGGTGAAAGAGAGAGGAGATGGGACGGAGGGAGAGAGAGGAGGACAGACAATGGGGGAGAGAGGAGGTGGGATGGTGAGAGAAAGAGAAGGAGGGACGGAGGGAGAAGGAGGGCAGTGGGGCGGTGAGAGAGGGAGGTGGTGGGACGGTAAGAGAGGGATGAGGTGGGACGGTGGGCAATGGAGGATGGGTTGGTGAGACAGAGAGGAGGTGGGATGGTAAGAGAGAGGAGGTGGGATGGTAAGAGAGAGGAGGAGGGATGGTGAGAGAGAGAGGAGTGGGACAGCGGGAGACAGGAGTTGGGACGGTTAGTGAGGAGGAGGAACGGTGAGAGAGGGAGGTGGGACGGTGTGAGAGGGAGGAGGTGGGACGGTGAGAGAGGGAGGTGGGACGGTGTGAGAAGGAGGAAGGACTGTGGGAGAGAGAGAACGAGGTACGGTGGGAGAGAGAGGAGGTGGGACAGTGAGAGAGAGAGGAGGGACGGTGAGAGAGGGAGGAGGTGGGATGGTGAGACAGAGAGGAGGTGGGACAGAGAGACAGGAGGTGGGAACGCGGGACAGGGAGGAGGAGGGACGGTGAGAGAGAGAGGAGTGGGACAGCGGGAGACAGGAGTTGGGACGGTTAGTGAGGAGGAGGAACGGTGAGAGAGGGAGGTGGGACGGTGTGAGAGGGAGGAGGTGGGACGGTGAGAGAGGGAGGTGGGACGGTGTGAGAAGGAGGAAGGACTGTGGGAGAGAGAGAACGAGGTACGGTGGGAGAGAGAGGAGGTGGGACAGTGAGAGAGAGAGGAGGGACGGTGAGAGAGGGAGGAGGTGGGATGGTGAGACAGAGAGGAGGTGGGACAGAGAGACAGGAGGTGGGAACGCGGGACAGGGAGAGGAGGGACGGTGAGAGAGAGAGGAGTGGGACAGCGGGAGACAGGAGTTGGGACGGTTAGTGAGGAGGTGGGACGGTGTGAGAAGGAGGAAGGACTGTGGGAGAGAGTATGAAGTACGGTGGGAGAGAGAGGAGGTGGGACAGTGAGACAGAAAGGAGGAGGGACGGTGGGAGAGAGAGGAGGGACAGTGAGAGAGAGAGGAGGGACGGTGAGAGAGAGACGAGGTGGGACGGTGAGAGAGAGACGAGGTGGGACGGTGAGAGAGAGAGGAGGTGGGACGGTGAGAGAGGGAGGAGGTGGGATGGTGAGAGAGGGAGGAGGTCGGATGGTGAGAGAGAGAGGAGGAGGGACAGTAGGAGAGGGAGGAGGTGAGACGGTGGGAGAGGGAGGAGATGGGATGGTGAGACAGAGAGGAGGTGGGACAGAGAGACAGCAGGTGGGAACGCGGGACAGGGAGGAGGTGGGACGTTTAGAGAGAGAGAGGAGGTGGGATGGTGTTAGAAAGACGAGGTGGGAAGGTGAGAGAGGATGTGGGACAGTGGGAGAGAGAGGAGGTGGGACGGGGAGAGAGGAGGTGGGACGGGGAGAGAGGAGGTGGGACGGTGAGAGAGGAGGATGGACCGTGAGAGAGAGAGAGAGAAGAGGTGGGACGGTGGGAGAGAGGAGGTCGGACGGTGGGAGAGAGAGGAGTTCGGACGGTGGGAGGGAGAGGAGGTGGGACGGTGAGAGAGGAGGATGGACGGTGAGAGAGAGAGAGAGAGGAGGAGGGACAGTGGGAGAGAGAGGAGGTGGGGCTGTTGCAGAGTGAAGAGACAGGACGGTGGGAGAGAGGGAGAGAGAGGAGGTGGGACGGTGACAGAGAGAGAGGAAGTGGGACAGAGGGAGAGAGAGTAGGTGAGATGGGAGAGAGAGGAAGTGGGATGGTGAGAGAGAGAGGAGGAGGGACAGAGGGAGAGAGAGGAGAAGGGACGACGGGAGAGAGAGGTGGTGGGACGGTGGGAGAGGGAGGAGGTGGGTCTGTGGCAGAGAGAGGAGAAGGGACGGTGGGAGAGAGAGGAGTTGGGACGGTGGGAGAGAGATGTGGTGGGATGGTGAGAGAGGAGGTGGGACGGAGAGAGGGGAGGTGGGAAGATGGGAGAGTATGTGGGTCGGAGGAAGAGAGAGGAGGTGAGACAGAGAGAGAGGAGGTGGGATGGTGGGAGAGAGAAAAGGAGGGACCGACAGAGAGAAGAGGAGGGACGGTGAGAGAGAGAGAGGAGTTTTGACGGTGGGAAAGAGAGAAGTAGAGATGGAGGGAGAGAGAGGAGTTGGGACAGTGAGAGATAGAGCAGGAGGGACCGGGAGAGAGAGGAGAAGGGACCGGCAGAGGGAGGAGGAGGGATAGCGGGAGAGAGAGGAGGTGGGACGGTGGAAGAGAGAGGAGGTGGGATGGTGGGAGATGGAGGAGGTGGGACGGTGGGCAAGATAGGAGGTGGGATGGAGAGAGAGGAGGTGGGATGGAGAGAGAGGAGGTGGGACGGTGGGAGAGAGAGGAGGTGGGACGGTGGGAGAGAGAGGATGTGGAATGGTGGGAGAAAGATGAGGTGGGAAAGTTAGAGAGAGGGAGGAGGTGGGACAGTGAGAAGAAAGAGGAGGAGGGACAGTGGGAGAGGGAGTAGGTGGGACGGTGAGAGAGAGAGAGAGGAAGTGGGACGGAGGGAGAGAGAGGACGTCAGATGGAGGCAGAGAGAGGAGAAGGGACGGTGGGTGAGAGAGGAGGTGGGACGGTGGGAGAGAGAGGAGGTGGGACGGTGGAAGATAGATGAGGTGTGGAGGTGGGATGGAGAGAGAGGAGGTGGGAAGATGGGAGAGGATGTGGGTCAGAGGAAGAGAGAGGAGGTGGGAAGATGGGAGAGGATGTGGATCAGAGGAAGAGAGAGGAGGTGGGACAGAGAGAGAGGAGGAGGGATGGTGGGAGAGGAGGTGGGACGGGGAGAAAGAGAGAGGCGGTGGGACGGCGGGACAGAGAAGAGGTGGGATGGTGTGTGAGAGAGGAGGAGGGACGGTGAGAGAGAGAGAGGAGGTGGGATGGTGAGAGAGGGAGGAGGTAGGCCGGTGGGAGAGAGAGGAGGTGGGACGGTGGGAGAGAGAGGAGGTGGGAAGGTGAGAGAGAGGGAGGAGGTGGGACAGTGAGAAGAAAGAGGAGGAGGGACGGTGGGAGAGAGAGGAGGTGGGACGGTTGAGTGGGAGGTGGGAAAGTGAGAGAGGGAGGACGGACTGTGGGAGAGACAGGATGAGGGATGGTGGGAGAGAGAGAAGGAGGGACGGTGGGAGGCAGAGGAGGTGGGACAGAGGGAGAGAGGGAGGAGGTGGAACGGTGAGAGAGAGAGGAGGTGGGACAGTGGGAGAGAAAGAAGGTTGGGAACGTGGGAGAGGGAGGAGGTGGGATGGTGGGAGAAAGACGAGGTGGGACAGTGAGAGAGCATTTGGGACATTGAGAGAGAGAGGAGGTGGGACAGTGAGAGAGGGATGAGTTGGGACGGTGGGAGACACAGGAGTTGGGACGGTTCGTGAGGAAGTGGGACAGTGGGAGAGAGAGCAGGTGGGACGGTGAGAGAGAAAGGAGGGCCGGTGAGAGAGGGATGAGGTGGGATGGTGGGCAATGGACTTGGGTTGGTGAGACAGAGAGGATGTGGGACAGTGGGAGAGAGAGGAGGTGGGATGGGGAGAGAGGAGGTGGGATGGTGAGAGAGGAGGATGGACGGTGAGAGAGAGAGAGAGAAGAGGTGGGACGGTGGGAGAGAGGAGGTCGGACGGTGGGAGAGAGAGGGGTTCGGACGGTGGGAGAGAGAGGAGGTGGGACGGTGAGAGAGGAGGTGGGACGGTGAGAGAGGAGGATGGACGGTGAGAGAGAGAGAGAGAAGAGGTGGGACGGTGGGAGAGAGGAGGTCGGACGATGGGAGAGAGAGGGGTTCGGACGGTGGGAGAGAGAGGAGGTGGGACGGTGAGAGAGGAGGTGGGACGGTGAGAGAGGAGGATGGACGGTGAGAGAGAGAGAGAGAAGAGGTGGGACGGTGGGAGAGAGAGGAGGTGGGACGTTGGGAGAGAGAGGAGGTTGGACAGTGAGAGAGAGAGGAGGTTAGACGGTGAGAGAGAAAAGAGTGGAATGGTGGGAGAAATATGAGGTGAGACGGTGAGAGAGAATATGGGACAGAGAGAGAGAGATGAGGTTGGACAGTGAGAGAGGGAGGAGGTAGGATGGTGGAAGAGAGATGAGGTGGGGAGTTGAGAGAGGAGGTGGAACGGAGAGAGGAGAGGTGGGAAGATGGGAGAGGATGTGGGTCAGAGGAAGGGAGAGGAGGTGGGACAGAGAGAGAGGTGGAGGGATGATGGGAGAGGAGGTGGGACGGGGGAGAAAGAGAGAGGCGGTGGGACGGCGGGACAGAGAAGAGGTGGGATGGTGTGTGAGAGAGGAGGAGGGACGGTGAGAGAGAGAGAGGAGGTGGGACAGTGAGAGAGGGAGGAGGTAGGCCAGTGGGAGAGAGCAGAGGTGGGACGGTGGGAGAGAGAGGAGGTGGGAAGGTGAGAGAGAGGGAGGAGGTGGGACAGTGAGAAGAAAGAGGAGGAGGGACGGTGGGAGAGGGAGTAGGTGGGACGGTGAGAGAGAGATAGGAAGTGGGACGGAGGGAGAGAGGACGTCAGACGGAGGCAGAGAGAGGAGAAGGGACGGCGGGAGATAGATGAGGTGGGGAGGTGAGAGAGGAGGTGGGATGGAGAGTGGGGAGGTGGGAAGATGGGAGAGGATGTGGGTCAGAGGAAGAGAGAGGAGGTGGGACAGAGAGAGAGGAGGAGGGATGGTGGGAGAAGAGGTGGGACGGGAGAGAAAGAGGAAGTGGGACGATGGAAGAGGGAGGAGGTGGGACAGTGGGAGAGAGAGAGAGAGGAGGTGGGAAGGCGGGACAGAGAAGAGGTTGGATGGTGTGTGAGAGAGGAGGAGGGACAGTGAGATAGAGAGAAGAGGTGGGACGGTGGGAGAGAGAGGAGGCGGGATGGTGAGAGGGAGAGCAGGTGGGACGGAGAGAGAGAGACAGGTGGGACGGTGGGAGAGAGAGGAGGTGGGGCTGTTGCAGAGTGAAGAGACAGGACGGTGGGAGAGAGGGAGAGAGAGGAGGTGGGACGGTGACAGAGAGAGAGGAAGTGGGACGGAGGGAGAGAGAGCAGGTGAGACGGGAGAGAGAGGAAGTGGGATGGTGAGAGAGAGAGGAGGAGGGACAGTGGGAGAGAGAGAGGAGGAGGGACAGAGGGAGAGAGAGGAGGTGGGACAGTGTGAGAGTGAGGACGTCGGACGGAGGCAGAGAGAGGAGAAGGGACGACGGGAGAGAGAGGTGGTGGGACGGTGGGAGAGGGAGGATGTGGGACTGTGGCAGAGAGAGGAGAAGGGACGGTGGGAGAGAGAGGAGGTGGGACAGAAGGAGATAGAGGAGGTGGAACGGTGAGAGAGGGAGGAGGTGGGATGGTGGGAGAAAGACGAGGTGGGATGGTGAGAGAGAATATGGGACAGTGAGAGAGAGGAGATGGGATAGTGGGAGAGAGAGGAGATGGGATAGTGGGAGATAGAGGAGGTGGGACTGTGGAAGAGAGATGAGGTGGGATGATGAGAGAGAATGTGGGATGGAGAGTGGGAAGATGGGAGAGGATGTGGGTCGGAGGAAGAGATAGGAGGTGGGACAGAGAGAGAGGAGGAGGGATGGTGGGAGAGAGAGGGGGTGGTACAGTGTGAGAGAGAGGAAGAGGGATAGGGAGAGAGAGGAGGTGAGATGGTGGGAGAGAGAAGCGGAGGGACGGTGGGAGAGAGAGGAGGAGGGACTGAGGGAGAGAGAGGAGAAGGGACGGTGGGAGAATGAGGAGGTGGGATGGAGGGAGAGGGAGGAGGTGGGACAGAAGGAGAGAGGGGGTGGGACAGTGGGAGAGAGAGGAGGTGGGACGGTGGGAGAGAGAGGAGGTGGGACGGTGGGAGAGAGAGGAGATGGGACAGTGAGAGAGTGAGGAGGTGGGACGGTACGAGAGAGAGGAGGTTGGACGGTGGAAGAGAGATGCGGTGGGATGGTGCAAGAGGAGGTGGGACGGAGAGAGGGGAGGTGGGAAGATGGGAGAGTATGTGGGTTGGAGGAAGAGAGAGGAGGTGAGACAGAGAGAGAGGAGGTGGGACGGTGGGAGGGAGAAAAGGAGGGACCGGCAGATAGAAGAGGAGGGACAGTGGGAGAGAGAGGAGTTTTGACGGTGGGAAAGAGAGGAGTAGAGATGGAGGGAGAGAGAGGAGTTGGGACGGTGAGAGATAGAGCAGGAGGGACCGGGAGAGAGAGGAGGAGGGACCGGGAGAGGGAGGAGGAGGGACCAGGAGAGAGAGGAGGAGGGATAGTGGGAGAGAGAGGAGGTGGGACGGTGGGAGATGGAGGAGGTGGGACGGTGGGCAAGATAGGAGGTGGGATGGAGAGAGAGGAAGTGGGACGGTGGGAGAGAGAGGAGGTGGAATGGTGGGAGAAAGATGAGGTGGGACGCTTAGAGGGGATGCAGGACGGTGGGCGAGAGTGGAGAGATGGTGAAAGAGGAGGTGGGACCACAGCGGAGAGAGAGGAGGAGGGATGGTTGAAGAGAGAGGAGGTGGGAGGGTGGGAGATGGAGGAGGTGGGACGGTGGGCAAGATAGGAGGAGGGACGGAAACAGAGGGAGGAGGTGGGATGGTTAGAAAGCGAGGGGGTGGGATGGTGAGAACGGAAGGAGATGGGACGGTGAGAGAGAGAGGAGGTGGGACGGTGGAAGAGAGATGAGGTGGGACAGTGAGAGAGAAGGTGGGACGGAGAGAGGGGAAGTGGAAAGATGGGAGAGGATATGGGTCAGAGGAAGAGATAGGAGGTGGGACAGAGAGAGGGGATGTGGGAAGGTGACAAAGAAAGGAGGTGGGACAGTGAGATAGAGGAGGAGGGATGGTGGGAGAGGAGGTGGGATGGGGAGAGAGAGAGGAGGTGAGACGGCAGGACAGAGAAGTGGTGGGATGGTGGAAGAGAGAGCAGGAGGGACGGTGAGAGAGAGAGGAGGGACTGTGGGAGAGAGAGAATGAGGGACGGTCGGGGAGAGAGAAGGTGGGACAGTGAGAGAGAGAGAGGAGGATGAACAGTGGGAGAGAGAGGAAGGAGGTGGGACGGAGGGAGAGAGAGGAGGTGGGACAGTGGGAGAGGGAGGAGGTGGGATGGTGGGAGAGAAAGGAGGAGGGACAGATGGAGAGAGAGGAGGTGGGACCACAGGAGAGAGAGGAGGAGGGATTGTGAGAGAGAGAGGAGGCAGGGCGGTGGGAGAGAGAGAGGAGGAGGGACGGTGGGAGAGGGAGGAGGGACTGTGGGAGAGAGAGAACGAGGGACGTGGGAGAGAGAGGAGGTTGGGAACGTTGGAGAGGGAGGAGGTGGGATGGTGAAAGAGAGAGGAGGTGGGATGGTGGGAGAAAGACGAGGTGGGATGGTGAGAGAGGGAGGAGGTGGGACGGTGGGAGACACAGGAGTTGGGACGGTTCGTGAGGAGGTGTGACAGTGGGAGAGAGAGCAGATGGGATGGTGAGAGAGAGAGAGGAGGGCTGTTGAGAGAGGAGGTGGGACGGTGGGAGAGAGAGAAGGTGGGAAGGAGGGAGAGAGAGGAGGAGAGACGGTGAGGGAGGGAGGAGGTGGGATGGTGAGAGAAAGAGAAGGAGGGACAGAGGGAGAAGGTGGAGGTGGGACAGTGAGAGAGGGATGAGGTGGGACAGTGGGTGACAGAGGACTTGGGTTGGTGAGACAGAGAGGAGGTGGGACGGTGGGAGAGAGAGGAGGAGGGACAGTGGGAGAGAGAGGAGGTCGGACGGTGGGAGAGGGAGCAGGTGGGATGGTGGGAGAGAGAGGAGGAGGGACAGATGGAGAGAGAGGATGAGGGACGGTGGGAGAAAGAGGAAGAGAGACAGTGAGAGAGAGAGAGGAGGTGGGATGGTGGTGAGGGAGGAGCTGGGACGGTGGGAGAGAGAGTAGGAGGGACAGTGGGAGAGGGAGCAGGTGGGACGGTGGGTGAGGGAGGAGGTGGGACGGTGGGAGAGGAGGTGGGACGGTGGGAGAGAGGAGGTCAGACGGTGGGAGAGAGATGAATGGGACCGTGAGAGAGGAGGAGGAGGGATGGTGGGAGAGGGAGGAGGAGGGAAGGTGGGAGAGAGGGGAGGTGGGATGGTGGGAGAAGGAGGAGGTGGGACGGTGGGAGGAGGAGGAGGTAGGACGGTGAGAGAGGAGGTGGAGGTAGGGCAGTGAGAGAGGAGGTGGGACAGTGAGAGAGGAGGTGGGACGGTAGGAGAGAGAGGAGGTGGGACGGTGGGAGAGAGAGGAGTTGAGACAGTGAGTGAGGAGTTGGGACGGTGGGAGAGAAAGGAGTTGGGACAGTTAGTGAGGAGGTGGGACGGTGAGAGAGAGAGACGAGGGACGGTGAGAGAGAAGGTGGGATGCTGGGAGAGAGGAAGAGGGACGATGAGAGAGAGAGGAGGTGGGACGGTGGGAGAGGGAGGAGGAGGGAAGGTGGGAGAGAGAGGAGGTAGGATGGTGGGAGAGGGAGGAGGTGGTACGGTGGGAGAGGGAGGAGGTGGGACGGTGGGAGAGAGAGTAGGAGGGACAGTGGGAGAGGGAGCAGGTGGGACGGTGGGTGAGGGAGGAGGTGGGACGGTGGGAGAGGAGGTGGGATGGTGGGAGAGAGGAGGTCGGACGGTGGGAGAGAGAGGAGGTCGGACGGTGGGAGAGGGAGGAGGTGGGACGGTGGGAGAGGGAGCAGGTGGGACGGTGGGAGAGGGAGGAGGTGGGATGGTGGGAGAGAGAGGAGGAGGGACAGATGGAGAGAGAGGATGAGGGACGGTGGGAGAAAGAGGAGGAGAGACAGTGAGAGAGAGAGAGGAGGTGGGATGGTGGTGAGGGAGGAGCTGGGACAGTGGGAGAAGGAGGAGGAGGGAAGGTGGGAGAGAGAGGAGGTGGGATGGTGGGAGAGGGAGGAGGTGGGACGGTGGAAGAGAGAGTAGGAGGGACAGTGGGAGAGGGAGCAGGTGGGACGGTGGGTGAGGGAGGAGGTGGGACGGTGGGAGAGGAGGTGGGACGGTGGGAGAGAGGAGGTCAGACGGTGGGAGAGAGAGGAGGTCGGACGGTGGGAGAGGGAGGAGGTGGGACAGTGGGAGAGGGAGCAGGTGGGACGGTGGGAGAGGGAGGAGGTGGGATGGTGGGAGAGAGAGGAGGAGGGACAGATGGAGAGAGAGGATGAGGGACGGTGGGAGAAAGAGGAGGAGAGACGGTGAGAGAGAGAGAGGAGGTGGGATGGTGGTGAGGGAGGAGCTGGGACGGTGGGAGAGGGAGGAGGTGGGACGGTGAGAAAGGAAGGAGGTGGGATGGTGAGAGAGATAGAAGGTGGGATGGTGGAAGAGAGAGGAGGAGGGACGGTGGGAGGCAGAGGAGGAGGGACTGGGGAGAGGGAGGTGCTGGGATGGCGTGAGAGAGAGGACGAGGGACGGTGGGAGAAAGAGGAGGAGAGACGATGAGAGAGAGAGGAGGTGGGACGGTGGGAGAGAGATGAGGTGGGATGGGGAGCGAGAGAGAGGAGGTGGGACGGGGACCGAGAGAGGAGGAGGGACGGTGGGAGAGGGTGGTGGGACGGTGAGAGAGGGAGGAGGGATTGTGGGAGAGAGAGAATGAGGGATGGTGGGAGAAAGAGGAGGAGGGACGGTGGGAGAGAGAGGAGGAGGGACGGTGGGAGAGAGAGGCGGTGGGACGGTGAGACAGAAAAGAGGTGGGATGGTGGGAGAGGGAGGAGGTGGGACGGTGAAAGAGAGAGGAGGTGGGATGGTGGGAGAAAGACGAGGTGGGACGGTGAGAGAGCATGTGGGACATTGAGAGAGAGAGGAGGTTATACGGTGAGAGAGGGAGGAGGTGGGACGCAGAGAGAGGAAGGAGTTGGGATGGTGGGAGACAGAGGAGGAGAGACGGTGGGCGAGAGAGGAGGTGGGACGGTGAGAGAAAGAGAAGGAGGGACAGCGGGAGAAGGAGGAGGTGGGACGGTTCGTGAGGAGGTGGGACAGTGGGAGAGAGAGTAGGAGGGCTGGTGAGAGAGGAGGTGGGATGGTGGGAGAGAAAGAAGGTGGGACATAGGGAGGGGAGGAGAGATGGTGGGGGAGAGAGGAGGTGGGACGGTGAGAGAAAGAGAAGGAGGGACAGCGGGAGGAGGAGGTGGGGTGGTGAGAGAGGGAGGAGGTGGGACGGTAGGCGACGGAGGATTTGGGGCGGTGAGACAGAGAGGAGATGGGACGGTAAGAGAGAGGAGGAGGGATTGTGAGAGAGAGAGGAGGCAGGGCGGTGGGAGAGAGAGGAGGAGGGACGGTGGGAGAGGGAGGAGGGACTGTGGGAGAGAGAGAACGAGGGACGTGGGAGAGAGAGGAGGTTGGGAACGTTGGAGAGGGAGGAGGTGGGATGGTGAAAGAGAGAGGAGGTGGGATGGTGGGAGAAAGACGAGGTGGGATGGTGAGAGAGGGAGGAGGTGGGACGGTGGGAGACACAGGAGTTGGGACGGTTCGTGAGGAGGTGTGACAGTGGGAGAGAGAGCAGATGGGATGGTGAGAGAGAGAGAGGAGGGCTGTTGAGAGAGGAGGTGGGACGGTGGGAGAGAGAGAAGGTGGGAAGGAGGGAGAGAGAGGAGGAGAGACGGTGAGGGAGGGAGGAGGTGGGATGGTGAGAGAAAGAGAAGGAGGGACAGAGGGAGAAGGTGGAGGTGGGACAGTGAGAGAGGGATGAGGTGGGACAGTGGGTGACGGAGGACTTGGGTTGGTGAGACAGAGAGGAGGTGGGACGGTGGGAGAGAGAGGAGGAGGGATGGTGGGAGAGAGAGGAGGTGGGACAGTGGGAGAGAGAGGAGGTGGGACAGTGGGAGAGAGAGGAGGAGGGACGGTGGGAGAGAGAGGAGGAGGGACGGTGGGAGAGAGAGGAGGTGGGACGGTGGGAGAGTGAGGAGGAGGGACGGTGGGAGAGAGAGGAGGACAGACAGTGGGGGAGAGAGGAGGTGGGATGGTGAGAGAAAGAGAAGGAGGGACGGAGGGAGAAGGAGGATGTGGGGCGGTGAGAGAGAGAGGAGGTGGGACGGCGGGATGCAAGAGTTGGGACGGTTAGTGAGGAGGTGGGACGGCGGGGGAGAGAGGAGGTGGGACGGTTGAGAGGGAGGTGGGAAAGTGAGAGAGGGAGGAGGGACTGTGGGAGGCAGAGGAGGTGGGACGGTGGGAGAGGGAGGAGGTGGGATGGAGAGAGAGGAGGTGGGATGGTGGGAGAGAGAGGAGGTAGGACGGTGAGAGAGGAGGAGGGATGGTGGGAGAGAGAGGAGGTTGGGAACGTTGGAGAGGGAGGAGATGGGACGGTGAAAGAGAGAGGAGGTGGGATGCTGGGAGAAAGACGAGGTGGGACGGTGAGAGAGCATTCGGGACATTGAGAGAGAGAGAGGAGGTGGGACGGTGAGAGAGAGAGGAGGTGGGACGGTGAGAGAGAGAGGAGGTGGGACGGTGAGAGAGAGAGGAGGTGGGATGGAGAGAGAGGAGGTGGGATGGTGGGAGAGAGAGGAGGGAGGACGGTGAGAGAGGAGGAGGGATGGTGGGAGAGAGAGGAGGTTGGAAACGTGGGAGAGGGAGGAGATGGGACGGTGAAAGAGAGAGGAGGTGGGATGCTGGGAGAAAGACGAGGTGGGACGGTGAGAGAGCATTCGGGACATTGAGAGAGAGAGAGGAGGTGGGACGGTGAGAGAGGGAGGAGGTTGGACGGTGGGAAAGGGAGGACCTGGGGCGGTGAGACAGAGAGGAGGTGGGACGGTGAGAAAAGGAGCAGTTGAGACGGTGGGAGACACAGGAGTTGGGACGGTTCATGAGGAGGTGGGACAGTGGGAGAGAGAGCAGGTGTGACGGTGAGAGAGAGAGGAGTTGGGACGGTTAGTGAGGAGGTGGGACGGTGAGAGAAAGAGAAGGAGGGACAGAGGGAGAAGGAGGGCGGTGGGGCGGTGAGAGAAGGAGGTGCTGGGACGGTGAGAGAGGGATGAGGTGGGACGGTGGGCGATGGAGGACTTGGGTTGGTGAGACAGAGAGGAGGTGGGGCGGTGAGAGAGAGAGGAGGTGGGACAGCGGGAGAGAGAGCAGGAGGAACGGTGGGAGAGACAGGAGTTGGGACGGTTAGTGAGGAGGTGGGACGGTGAGAGAGGGAGGAGGGCCGGTGAGAGAAAGAGAAGGAGGGACAGAGGGAGAAGGAGGGCGGTGGGGCGGTGAGAGAGGGAGGTGCTGGGACGGTGAGAGAGGGATGAGGTGGGACGGTGGGCGATGGAGGACTTGGGTTGGTGAGACAGAGAGGAGGTGGGGCGGTGAGAGAGAGAGGAGGAGGGATGGTGAGAGAGAGAGGAGTGGGACAGCGGGAGACAGGAGTTGGGACGGTTAGTGAGGAGGTGGGACGGTGAGAGAGGGAGGTGGGATGGTGTGAGAGGGAGGAGGTGGGACGGTGAGAGAGGGATGAGGTGGGACGGTGGGCGACGGAGGACTTGGGTTGGTGAGACAGAGAGGAGGTGGGACGGTGAGAGAGAGGAGGAGGGACGGTGAGTGAGAGAGGAGGAGGAACGGTGGGAGAGACAGGAGTTGGGACGGTTAGTGAGGAGGAGGGATGGTGAGAGAGAGAGAGGAGGTGGGACAGAGGGAGACAGGAGTTGGGACGGTTAGTGAGGAGGTGGGACGGTGAGAGAGGGAGGTGGGATGGTGTGAGAGGGAGGAGGGACTGTGGGAGAGAGAGAACGAGGTACGGTGGGAGAGAGAGGAGGTGGGACAGTGAGACAGAAATGAGGAGGGACGGTGGGAGAGAGGAGGTGGGACGGTGAGAGAGAGAGAAGGAGGGACAGAGGGAGAAGGAGGGCGGTGGGGCGGTGAGAGAGGGAGGTGCTGGGACGGTGAGAGAGGGATGAGGTGGGACGGTGGGCGATGGAGGACTTGGGTTGGTGAGACAGAGAGGAGGTGGGGCGGTGAGAGAGAGAGGAGGAGGGATGGTGAGAGAGAGAGGAGTGGGACAGCGGGAGACAGGAGTTGGGACGGTTAGTGAGGAGGTGGGACGGTGAGAGAGGGAGGTGGGATGGTGTGAGAGGGAGGAGGTGGGACGGTGAGAGAGGGATGAGGTGGGACGGTGGGCGACGGAGGACTTGGGTTGGTGAGACAGAGAGGAGGTGGGACGGTGAGAGAGGGAGGTGGGATGGTGTGAGAGGGAGGAGGGACTGTGGGAGAGAGAGAACGAGGTACGGTGGGAGAGAGAGGAGGTGGGACAGTGAGACAGAAATGAGGAGGGACGGTGGGAGAGAGGAGGTGGGACGGTGAGAGAGAGAGGAGGTGGGACGGTGAGAGAGGGAGGACAGACGGTGGGAGAGAGAGGGTGAGGGATGGTGGGATAGAGAGGAGTCATGACGGTGGGAGAGGGAGGAGGTCGGATGGTGAGAGAGAGAAGAGGAGGGACGGTGGGAGAGGGAGGAGGTGAGACAGTGGGAGAGGGAGGAGATGGGATGGTGAGACAGAGAGGAGGTGGGACAGAGACAGGAGGTGGGAACGCGGGACAGGGAGGAGGTGGGACGGTGAGAGAGAGAGGAGGTGGGATGGTGTTAGAAAGACGAGGTGGGAAGGTGAGAGAGGATGTGGGACAGTGGAAGAGAGAGGATCCGGAACAGTGGGAGAGAGAGGAGGAGGGTACGGTTGGAGAGAGAGGAGGTGGGACAGAGGGAGAGAGAGGAGATGGGACAGAGGGAGAGGGAGTAGGTGAGATGGTGGGAGAGAGAGGAGATGGGATGGTGAGAGAGGGAGGAGGAGGGACAGAGAGACAGGAGGTGGGAATGCAGGAGAGGGAGGAGGTCGGACGGTGAGAGAGGTGATGGGACGGAGGGAGAGGGAGGCGTTGGGACGGCAGGAGAGACAGGAGTTGGGACAGTTAGTGAGGAGGTGGGATGGTGGGAGAGAGAGGAGGTGGGATGGTGGGACAGAAGAGGTGGGATGGTGGTGAAAGAGGAGGCGGGGGTGGTGAGAGAGGGAGGAGTTGGGACGGTGGGAGAGACAGGAGTTGGGACAGTTAGTGAGGATGTGGGACGGTGAGAGAGACGAGGGACGGTGAGAGAGGAGGTGGGACGGTGGGAGAGAGAGAAGGTGGGATGCTGGGAGAGCGAGGAGGCAGGACAGTGGGAGAGAGATGAATGGGACCGTGAGAGAGGAGGAGGAGGGACGGTGGGAGAGGGAGGAGGAGGGAAGGTGGGAGAGAGGGGAGGTGGGATGGTGGGAGAAGGAGGAGGTGGGACGGTGGGAGGAGGAGGAGCTAGGACGGTGAGAGAGGAGGTGGAGGTAGGGCAGTGAGAGAGGAGGTGGGACAGTGAGAGAGGAGGTGGGACGGTAGGAGAGAGAGGAGGTGGGATGGTGGGAGAGAGAGGAGTTGAGACAGTTAGTGAGGAGGTGGGACGGTGAGAGAGAGAGACGAGGGACGGTGAGAGAGGAGGTGGGATGCTGGGAGAGAGGAAGAGGGACGGTGGGAGAGGAGGAGGAGGGACGGTGGGAGAGGGAGGAGGAGGGAAGGTGGGAGAGAGAGGAGGTAGGATGGTGGGAGAGGGAGGAGGTGGTACGGTGGGAGAGGGAGGAGGTGGGACGGTGGGAGAGAGAGTAGGAGGGACAGTGGGAGAGGGAGCAGGTGGGACGGTGGGTGAGGGAGGAGGTGGGACGGTGGGAGAGGAGGTGGGATGGTGGGAGAGAGGAGGTCAGACGGTGGGAGAGAGGAGGTCGGACGGTGGGAGAGAGAGGAGGTCGGACGGTGGGAGAGGGAGGAGGTGGGACGGTGGGAGAGGGAGCAGGTGGGACGGTGGGAGAGGGAGGAGGTGGGATGGTGGGAGAGAGAGGAGGAGGGACAGATGGAGAGAGAGGATGAGGGACGGTGGGAGAAAGAGGAGGAGAGACAGTGAGAGAGAGAGAGGAGGTGGGATGGTGGTGAGGGAGGAGCTGGGACGGTGGGAGAAGGAGGAGGAGGGAAGGTGGGAGAGAGAGGAGGTGGGATGGTGGGAGAGGGAAGAGGTGGGACGGTGGAAGAGAGAGTAGGAGGGACAGTGGGAGAGGGAGCAGGTGGGACGGTGGGTGAGGGAGGAGGTGGGACGGTGGGAGAGGAGGTGGGACGGTGGGAGAGAGGAGGTCAGACGGTGGGAGAGAGAGGAGGTCGGACGGTGGGAGAGGGAGGAGGTGGGACGGTGGGAGAGAGAGGAGGAGGGACAGATGGAGAGAGAGGATGAGGGACGGTGGGAGAAAGAGGAGGAGAGACATTGAGAGAGAGAGAGAGGAGGTGGGATGGTGGTGAGGGAGGAGCTGGGACGGTGGGAGAAGGAGGAGGAGGGAAGGTGGGAGAGAGAGGAGGTGGGATGGTGGGAGAGGGAAGAGGTGGGACGGTGGAAGAGAGAGTAGGAGGGACAGTGGGAGAGGGAGCAGGTGGGACGGTGGGTGAGGGAGGAGGTGGGACGGTGGGAGAGGAGGTGGGACGGTGGGAGAGAGGAGGTCAGACGGTGGGAGAGAGAGGAGGTCGGACGGTGGGAGAGGGAGGAGGTGGGACGGTGGGAGAGAGAGGAGGAGGGACAGATGGAGAGAGAGGATGAGGGACGGTGGGAGAAAGAGGAGGAGAGACGGTGAGAGAGAGAGAGGAGGTGGGATGGTGGTGAGGGAGGAGCTGGGACGGTGGGAGAGGGAGGAGGTGGGACGGTGAGAAAGGAAGAAGGTGGGATGGTGAGAGAGATAGAAGGTGGGATGGTGGAAGAGAGAGGAGGAGGGACGGTGGGAGGCAGAGGAGGAGGGACTGGGGAGAGGGAGGTGCTGGGATGGCGTGAGAGAGAGGACGAGGGACGGTGGGAGAAAGAGGAGGAGAGACGATGAGAGAGAGAGGAGGTGGGACGGTGGGAGAGAGATGAGGTGGGATGGGGAGCGAGAGAGAGGAGGTGGGACGGGGACCGAGAGAGGAGGAGGGACGGTGGGAGAGGGTGGTGGGACGGTGAGAGAGGGAGGAGGGATTGTGGGAGAGAGAGAATGAGGGATGGTGGGAGAGAGAGGAGGAGGGACGGTGGGAGAGAGAGGAGGAGGGACGGTGGGAGAGAGAGGCGGTGGGACGGTGAGACAGAAAAGAGGTGGGATGGTGGGAGAGGGAGGAGGTGGGACGGTGAAAGAGAGAGGAGGTGGGATGGTGGGAGAAAGACGAGGTGGAACGGTGAGAGAGCATGTGGGACATTGAGAGAGAGAGGAGGTTATACAGTGAGAGAGGGAGGAGGTGGGACGCAGAGAGAGGAAGGAGTTGGGATGGTGGGAGACAGAGGAGGAGAGACGGTGGGCGAGAGAGGAGGTGGGACGGTGAGAGAAAGAGAAGGAGGGACAGCGGGAGAAGGAGGAGGTGGGACGGTTCGTGAGGAGGTGGGACAGTGGGAGAGAGAGTAGGAGGGCTGGTGAGAGAGGAGGTGGGATGGTGGGAGAGAAAGAAGGTGGGACGTAGGGAGAGAGAGGAGGAGAGATGGTGGGGGAGAGAGGAGGTGGGACGGTGAGAGAAAGAGAAGGAGGGACAGCGGGAGGAGGAGGTGGGGTGGTGAGAGAGGGAGGAGGTGGGACGGTAGGCGACGGAGGACTTGGGGCGGTGAGACAGAGAGGAGATGGGACGGTAAGAGAGAGGAGGAGGGATTGTGAGAGAGAGAGGAGGCAGGGACGGTTAGTGAGGAGGTGGGACGGTGAGAGAGGGAGGAGGGATGGTGTGAGAAAGAGAAGGAGGGAGAGAGGGAGAAGGAGGGCGGTGGGGCGGTGAGAGAAAGAGGTGCTGGGACGGTGAGAGAGGGATGAGGTGGGACGGTGGGCGATGGAGGACTTGGGTTGGTGAGACAGAGAGGAGGAGGGATGGTGAGAGAGAGGAGGAGGGACGGTGAGAGAGAGAGAGAGGAGTGGGACAGCGGGAGACAGGAGTTGGGACGGTTAGTGAGGAGGTGGGACGGTGAGAGAGGGAGGTGGGACGGTGTGAGAGGGAGGAGGGACTGTGGGAGAGAGAGAACGAGGTACGGTGGGAGAGAGAGGAGTTGGGACGGTTAGTGAGGAGGTGGGACGGTGAGAGAGGGAGGTGGGACGGTGTGAGAGGGAGGAGGGACTGTGGGAGAGAGAGGAGGTGGGATAGTGAGTCAGAAAGGAGGAGGGACGGTGGGAGAAAGAGGAAGTGGGAACGTGGGAAAGGGAGGAGGTGGGACGGTGAGAGAGGAGATGTGACGGCGGGAGAGGGAGGAGTTGGGACAGTTAGTGAGGAGGTGGGATGGTGGGAGAGAGAGGAGGTGGGACGGTGGGACAGAGGAGGTGGGACGGTGGTGAAAGAGGAGGTGGGGCAGTGAGAGAGGGAGGAGTTGGGACGGTGGGAGAGACAGTATTTGGGACAGTTAGTGAGGAGGTGGGATGGTGAGAGAGAGACGAGGGACGGTGGGAGAGGGAGGAGGTGGGACGGAGCAAGAGGAGGTGGGATGGTGGGAGAGAGGAGGTCGGACGGTGGGAGTGAGAGGAGGTGGGACGGTGGCAGAGAGAGGAGGTGGGACGGGGAGAGAGGGAGGAGGAGGGACGGAGGGAGAGAGAGGAGGTGGGACAGAGGGAGAGAGAGGAGGTGGGACGGCGGGAGAGGGAGGAGGTGAGGTGGTGGGAGAGAGAGGAGGTGGGATGGTGAGAGAGAGAGGAGGTGGGACAGAGAGACAGGAGGTGGGAACGTGGGAGAGGGAGGAGGTCGGACGGTGAGAGAGGGAGGAGATGGGATGGTGGGAGTAAGACGAGCTGGGACAGTGGGAGAGAGAGGACGTGGGAACGCGGGAGAGGGAGGAGGTGGGTCGGTGAGAGAGGAGATGTGACGGAGGGAGAGGGAGGCGTTGGGACGGCAGGAGAGACAGGAGTTGGGACGGTTAGTGAGGAGGTGGGATGGTGGGAGAGAGAGGAGGAGGGACGGTGGGAGAGAGAGGAGGAGGGACGGTGGGAGACAGAGGAGGTGGGACGGAGGGAGAGAGAGGAGGTGGGACGGTGAGAAAGGAAGGAGTTGGGATGGTGGGAGACACGAGGAGGGACGGTGTCACAGAGAGGAGCTGGGAGGGTAAAAGAGAGGAGGAGGGATGGTGGGAGAGGGAGGAGGTGGGACGGCAGGAGAGGGAGGAGGTGGGACGCTGGGAGAGAGAGGATGTTGGAAGGTGGGAGAGAGAGGAGGTGGGATGGTGGGAGAGAGAGGAAGGTGAGACGGTGGGAGAGAGAGGAAGGTGAGACGGTGGGAGAGAGAGGAGGTGGGACGGTGGGAGAGAGAGGAGGTGGGACAGTGGGAGAGAGAGAGGAGGTGGGATGGTGGGAGAGAGAGGAGGTGAGACGGTGGGAGAGAGAGGAGGTGGGACGGTGGGAGAGGGAGGATGTGGGACGGTGGGGTGAGAGGAGGTGGGACGGTGGGAGAGAGGAGGTGGGATGGTGCGAGGGGGAGGATGTGGGATGGTGGGAGAGAGAGAGGAGGTGGGACGGTGGGAGAGAGAGGAGGAGGGACGGTGGGAGAGAGAGGAGGAGGGACGGTGGGAGACAGAGGAGGTGGGACGGAGGGAGACAGAGGAGGTGGGACGGAGGGAGAGAGAGGAGGTGGGACGGTGAGAAAGGAAGGAGTTGGGATGGTTGCAGCGAGAGTTGGTGGGACGGTGGGAGAGAGAGGAGGTGGGACGGTGGGAGAGAGAGGAGGTGGGACTGAGAGAGAGGAGGTGGGACGGTGGGAGAGAGAGGATGTGGCAAAGTGAGAGAGAAACGAGGTGGGACGGTGGGAGAGAGTGGAGGAGGGACAATAGGAGAGAGTGGAGGTGGGAAGGAGTGAGAGAGAGCAGGTGGGATGGTGGGAGAGAGGAGGAGGGACGGTGAGACAGAGAGGAGGTGGGAGAGTAAGAGAGAGGAGGAGGGATGGTGGGAGAGAGAGACTGTGGGACGGTGGGAGAGAGAGGAGGTGGGACGGTGGTGAGAGGAGGTGGGAAGGAGTGAGAGACAGCAAGTGGGATGGTGGGAGAGAGGAGGAGGGATGGTGTCACAGATAGGAGGTGGGACGGTAAGAGAGAGGAGGAGGGACGGTGGGAGAGAGAGGAGGTGGGACGGTGGTGAGAGAGGAGGTGGGACGGTGGGAGAGAGAGAAGGTGAGATGGTGTGAGAGAGAGGAGGAGGGACGGTGGGAGGCAGAGGAGGAGGGACGATGGGAGAGAGAGGAGGATGGACGGTGAGAGAGAGAGGAGCTGGGACGATACGAGAGGGAGGATGTGGGACGGTGGGAGAGAGGAGGTGGGACAGTGGGAGTGAGAGCAGGTGGGATGGCGGGAAAGCCAGGCGGTGGGACGGTGAGAGAGAGAGAGTGGGTGGGGTGGTGAGAGGGACGGAGGTGGGAACGTGAGAGCGGAGGTGGGACGGTCGGAGAGAGAGCTGTCGGGACAGTTGGAGAGAGAGAGGAGGTGGGACAGTGAGAGAGAGGGAGGAGGTGGGATGGTGGGAGAAAGAGGAGGGGCAGTTGGAGAGGAGGTGGGACGGGGAGAGGGAGAGGATGTGGGACGGTGAGAGAGAGAGGAGGAGGGATGGTGGGAGGCAGAGAATGTGGGATGGAGGGAGAGAGAGGAGGTGGGACATTGGGAGAGAGCGGAGGTTGGACGGTCATAGAGAGAGGAGGTGGGATGGTGAGAGAAGAGGTGGGGTGGTGAGAGAGAGAGAGGAGGAGGGATGGTGGGAGAGAGGAGGTGGGAAGGAGTGAGAGAGAGCAGGTGGTATGGTGGGAGACTCGAGGAGGGTTGGTGTCACAGAGAGGAGGTGGGACGGTAAGAGAGAGGAGGAGGGATGGTGGGAGAGGGAGGAGGTGGGATGGCAGGGGAGGGAGGAGGTGGGACGGTGGGAGAGAGAGGAAGGTGAGATGGTGAGAGAGAGAGGAGGTGGGACAGTGGGAGGGAGAGCAGGTGGGATGGCGGGAAAGCCAGGCGGTGGGACGGTGAGAGAGAGAGAGTGGGTGGGGTGGTGAGAGGGACGGAGGTGGGAACGTGAGAGCGGAGGTGGGACGGTCGGAGAGAGAGCTGTCGGGACAGTTGGAGAGAGAGAGGAGGTGGGACAGTGAGAGAGAGGGAGGAGGTGGGATGGTGGGAGAAAGAGGAGGGGCAGTTGGAGAGGAGGTGGGACGGGGAGAGGGAGAGGATGTGGGACGGTGAGAGAGAGAGGAGGAGGGATGGTGGGAGGCAGAGAATGTGGGATGGAGGGAGAGAGAGGAGGTGGGACATTGGGAGAGAGCGGAGGTTGGACGGTCATAGAGAGAGGAGGTGGGATGGTGAGAGAAGAGGTGGGGTGGTGAGAGAGAGAGAGGCGGAGGGATGGTGGGAGAGAGGAGGTGGGAAGGAGTGAGAGAGAGCAGGTGGTATGGTGGGAGACTCGAGGAGGGTTGGTGTCACAGAGAGGAGGTGGGACGGTAAGAGAGAGAGGAGCTGGGACGATACGAGAGGGAGGATGTGGGACGGTGGGAGAGAGGAGGTGGGACGGTGGGAGTGAGAGCAGGTAGGATGGCGGGAAAGCCAGGCGGTGGGACGGTGAGAGAGACAGAATGGGTGGGATGGTGAGAGGGACGGAGGTGGGACTGTGAGAGCGGAGGTGGGACAGTGGGAGAGAGAGGTGGAGGGACGGTTGGAGAGAGAGAGGAGGTGGGACGGTTGGAGAGAGAGAGGAGGTGGGACAGCGAGAGAGAGGGAGGAGGTGGGATGGTGGGAGAAAGAGGAGGTGGGACGGAGAGAGAGGAGGTGGGATGGTGAGAGAACAGGTGGGGTGGTGAGAGAGAGAGAGGCGGAGGGATGGTGGGAGAGAGGAGGTGGGAAGGAGTGAGAGAGAGCAGGTGGTATGGTGGGAGACTCGAGGAGGGTTGGTGTCACAGAGAGGAGGTGGGACGGTAAGAGAGAGGAGGAGGGATGGTGGGAGAGGGAGGAGGTGGGATGGCAGGGGAGGGAGGAGGTGGGACGGTGGGAGAGAGAGGAAGGTGAGATGGTGAGAGAGAGAGGAGGTGGGACAGTGGGAGGGAGAGCAGGTGGGACGGAGGGAGAGAGAGGAGGATGGACGGTGAGAGAGAGAGGAGCTGGGACAGTGCGAGAAGGAGGATGTGGGACGGTGGGAGAGAGAGGGGGTGGGACGGTGAGAGAGAGAGGAGGTGGGACGGTACGAGAGGGAGGATGTGGGATGGTGGGAGAGAGGAGGTGGGACGGTGGGAGTGAGAGGAGCTGGGACAGTGCGAGAAGGAGGATGTGGGACGGTGGGAGAGAGAGGGGGTGGGACGGTGAGAGAGAGAGGAGGTGGGACGGTACGAGAGGGAGGATGTGGGATGGTGGGAGAGAGGAGGTGGGACGGTGGGAGTGAGAGCAGGTAGGATGGCGGGAAAGCCAGGCGGTGGGACGGTGAGAGAGACAGAATGGGTGGGATGGTGAGAGGGACAGAGGTGGGACTGTGAGAGCGGAGGTGGGACAGTGGGAGAGAGAGGTGGAGGGACGGTTGGAGAGAGAGAGGAGGTGGGATGGAGGGAGAGAGAGGAGGTGGGACGGTGAGAAAGGAAGGGGTTGGGATGGTTGCAGTGAGAGGAGGAGGGACGGTGGGAGAGAGAGGAGGTGGGACCGAGAGAGAGTAGGTGGGATGGTGGGAGAGAGGAGGAGGGACGGTGGGAGGGAGAGGATGTAGGAAGGTTAAGAGAGAGGCTGTGGGACGGTGGGAGAGAGAGGAGGTGGGACGGTGGGAGAGAGAGGAGGTGGGACGATCGGAGGGAGAGGTGGTGGGACGATCGGAGGGAGAGGTGGTGGGACGGTGAACGAGAGAGGAGGTGGAACGGTGAGAGAGAGAGGAGTTGGGACGGTGAGAAAGAGAGGAAGTGGGACGATGAGAATGGAAGGAGTTGGGACAATGGGAGAGAGGAGGTGGGAAGGAGTGAGAGAGAGCAAGTGGGATGGTGGGAGACATGAGGAGGGATGGTGACAAAGAGAGTAGGTGGGACGGTAAGAGAGAGGAGGTGGGATGGTGGGAGAGAGAGAGGAGGTGGGATGGTGAGAAAGAGAGGAGGAGGGACAGTGGGAGATAGAGGAGGAGGGACAGCAGTAGAGGGAGGAGGTGGGACGGTGGGAGAAAGAGGATGTGGGAAGGTGGGAGAGAGAGGAGGAGGGACGATGGGAGAGAGAGGAGGTGGGATGGCGAGAGAAGAGGTGGGGTGGTGAGAGAGAGAGAGGAGGAGGGATGGTGGGAGAGAGGAGGTGGGAAGGAGTGAGAGAGAGCAGGTGGTATGGTGGGAGACTCGAGGAGGGTTGGTGTCACAGAGAGGAGGTGGGACGGTAAGAGAGAGGAGGAGGGATGGTGGGAGAGGGAGGAGGTGGGATGGCAGGGGAGGGAGGAGGTGGGACAGTGGGAGAGAGAGGAAGGTGAGATGGTGAGAGAGAGAGGAGGTGGGACGGTGGGAGGGAGAGCAGGTGGGACGGAGGGAGAGAGAGGAGGTGGGATGTTGGGAGGCAGAGGAGGAGGGACGGAGGGAGAGAGAGGAGGATGGACGGTGAGAGAGAGAGGAGCTGGGACAGTGCGAGAAGGAGGATGTGGAACGGTGGGAGAGAGAGGAGGTGGGATGGTGGGAGGCAGAGGAGGAGGGACGGAGGGAGAGAGAGGAGCTGGGACAGTGCGAGAAGGAGGATGTGGGACGGTGGAAGAGAGAGGAGGTAGGATGGTGGGAGGCAGAGGAGGAGGGACGGAGGGAGAGAGAGGAGCTGGGACAGTGCGAGAAGGAGGATGTGGGACGGTGGGAGAGAGAGGATGTGGGACGGTGGGAGAGAGAGGAGGTGGGACGGTGAGACAGAGAGGAGGTGGGACGGTACAAGAGGGAGGATGTGGGATGGTGGGAGAGAGGAGGTGGGACGGTGGGAGTGAGAGCAGGTAGGATGGCGGGAAAGCCAGGCGGTGGGACGGTGAGATAGAGAGAGTGGGTGGGATGGTGAGAGGAGGTGGGACAGCGAGAGAGCGGGAGGAGGTGGGATGGTGGGAGAAAGAGGAGGTGGGCCGGAGAAAGAGGAGGTGGGACGGAGAGAGAGCAGGTGGGACGGAGAGAGAGCAGGTGGGACGGAGAGAGAGCAGGTGGGACGGAGAGAGGGGAGGTGGGACGGTGTGAAAGACAGTAGGTGGGATGGTGGGAGAGAGAGGAGGGACGGTGGGAGAGGAGGTGGGACGGTGAGAGAGAGAGGAGGAGGGTTGGCGGAAGGCAGAGGAGGTGGGACGGAGGGAGACAGAGGAGGTGGGACGGTGGGAGACAGAGGAGGTGGGACGGTGGGAGAGAGAGGAGGTGGGATGGAGGGAGAGAGAGGAGGAGGGACGGTGGGAGAGAGAGGAGGTGGGACGGAGGGAGAGAGAGGAGGTGGGACGGAGGGAGAGAGAGGAGGTGGGATGGAGGGAGAGAGAGGAGGAGGGACGGTGGAAGGCAGAGGAGGTGGGACGGTGGGAGACAGAGGAGGTGGGACGGTGGGAGACAGAGGAGGTGGGACGGTGGGAGAGAGAGGAGGTGGGACGGAGGGAGAGTTAGGAGCTGGGACAGTGCGAGAAGGAGGATGTGGGACGGTGGGAGAGAGAGGAGGTGGGACGGTGAGACAGAGAGGAGGTGGGACGGTACAAGAGGGAGGATGTGGGATGGTGGGAGAGAGGAGGTGGGACGGTGGGAGTGAGAGCAGGTAGGATGGCGGGAAAGCCAGGCGGTGGGACGGTGAGATAGAGAGAGTGGGTGGGATGGTGAGAGGGTCGGAGGTGGGACTGTGAGAGCGGAGGTGGGACAGTGGGAGAGAGAGGTGGAGGGACGGTTAGAGAGAGAGAGGAGGTGGGACAGCGAGAGAGCGGGAGGAGGTGGGATGGTGGGAGAAAGAGGAGGTGGGACGGAGAAAGAGGAGGTGGGATGGAGAGAGAGCAGGTGGGACGGAGAGAGGGGAGGTGGGACGGTGTGAAAGACAGTAGGTGGGATGGTGGGAGAGAGAGGGGGGACGGTGGGAGAGGAGGTGGGACGGTGGGAGAGAGAGGAGGGACGGTGGGAGAGGAGGTGGGACGGTGAGAGAGAGAGGAGGAGGGTCGGCGGAAGGCAGAGGAGGTGGGACGGAGGGAGACAGAGGAGGTGGGACGGTGGGAGACAGAGGAGGTGGGACGGTGGAAGAGAGAGGAAGTGGGATGGAGGGAGAGAGAGGAGGAGGGACGGTGGAAGGCAGAGGAGGTGGGACGGAGGGAGACAGAGGAGGTGGGACGGTGGGAGACAGAGGAGGTGGGACGGTGGGAGAGAGAGGAGGTGGGACGGAGGGAGAGAGAGGAGGTGGGACGGAGGGAGAGAGAGGAGTTGGGATGGTTGCAGTGAGAGTTGGTGGGACGGTGGGAGAGAGAGGAGGTGGGACTGAGAGAGAGTAGGTGGGATAGTGGGAGAGAGGAGGAGGGACTGTGGGAGGGAGAGGATGTAGGAAGGTTAAGAGAGAGGCTGTGGGACGGTGGGAGAGAGAGGAGATGGGACGGTCGGAGGGAGAGGTGGTGGGACGGTGAACGAGAGAGGAGGTGGAACGGTGAGAGAGAGAGGAGTTGGGACGGTGAGAAAGAGAGGAAGTGGGACGATGAGAATGGAAGGAGTTGGGACAGTGGGAGAGAGGAGGTGGGAAGGAGTGAGAGAGAGCAAGTGGGATGGTGGGAGACATGAGGAGGGATGGTGACAAAGAGAGTAGGTGGGACGGTAAGAAAGAGGAGGTGGGATGGTGGGAGAGAGAGAGGAGGTGGGATGGTGAGAAAGAGAGGAGGAGGGACGATGGGAGATAGAGGAGGAGGGACAGCAGGAGAGGGAGGAGGTGGGACGGTGGGAGAAGGAGGATGTGGGAAGGTGGGAGAGAGAGGAGGTGGGACAGTGGGAGAGAGAGGAGGTGGGATGGAGGGAGAGAGAGGAGGTGGGACGGTGAGAAAGGAAGGGGTTGGGATGGTTGCAGTTAGAGGAGGAGGGACGGTGGGAGAGAGAGGAGGTGGGACCGAGAGAGAGTAGGTGGGATGGTGGGAGAGAGGAGGAGGGACGGTGGGAGGGAGAGGATGTAGGAAGGTTAAGAGAGAGGCTGTGGGACGGTGGGAGAGAGAGGAGGTGGGACGGTGGGAGAGAGAGGAGGTGGGACGATCGGAGGGAGAGGAGGTGGGACGATCAGAGGGAGAGGTGGTGGGACGGTGAACGAGAGAGGAGGTGGAACGGTGAGAGAGAGAGGAGTTGGGACGGTGAGAAAGAGAGGAAGTGGGACGATGAGAATGGAAGGAGTTGGGACAATGGGAGAGAGGAGGTGGGAAGGAGTGAGAGAGAGCAAGTGGGATGGTGGGAGACATGAGGAGGGACGGTGACAAAGAGAGTAGGTGGGACGGTAAGAGAGAGGAGGTGGGATGGTGGGAGAGAGAGAGGAGGTGGGATGGTGAGAAAGAGAGGAGGAGGGACAGTGGGAGATTGAGGAGGAGGGACAGCAGGAGAGGGAGGAGGTGGGACGGTGGGAGAAAGAGGATGTGGGAAGGTGGGAGAGAGAGGAGGAGGGACGATGGGAGAGAGAGGAGGTGGGATGGCGAGAGAAGAGGTGGGGTGGTGAGAGAGAGAGAGGAGGAGGGATGGTGGGAGAGAGGAGGTGGGAAGGAGTGAGAGAGAGCAGGTGGTATGGTGGGAGACTCGAGGAGGGTTGGTGTCACAGAGAGGAGGTGGGACGGTAAGAGAGAGGAGGAGGGATGGTGGGAGAGGGAGGAGGTGGGATGGCAGGGGAGGGAGGAGGTGGGACAGTGGGAGAGAGAGGAAAGTGAGATGGTGAGAGAGAGAGGAGGTGGGACGGTGGGAGGGAGAGCAGGTGGGACGGAGGGAGAGAGAGGAGGTGGGATGGTGGGAGGCAGAGGAGGAGGGACGGAGGGAGAGAGAGGAGGCTGGACGGTGAGAGAGAGAGGAGCTGGGACAGTGCGAGAAGGAGGATGTGGGACGGTGGGAGAGAGAGGAGGTGGGATGGTGGGAGGCAGAGGAGGAGGGACGGAGGGAGAGAAAGGAGCTGGGACAGTGCGAGAAGGAGGATGTGGGACGGTGGGAGAGAGAGGGGGTGGGACGGTGAGAGAGAGAGGAGGTGGGACGATACGAGAGGGAGGATGTGGGATGGTGAGAGAGAGGAGGTGGGACGGTGGGAGTGAGAGCAGGTGGGATGGCGGGAAAGCCAGGCGGTGGGACGGTGAGATAGAGAGAGTGGGTGGGATGGTGAGAGGGTCGGAGGTGGGACTGTGAGAGCGGAGGTGGGACAGTGGGAGAGAGAGGTGGAGGGACGGTTGGAGAGAGAGAGGAGGTGGGACAGCGAGAGAGCGGGAGGAGGTGGGACGGTGGGAGAAAGAGGAGGTGGGATGGAGAAAGAGGAGGTGGGACGGAGAGAGGGCAGGTGGGACGGAGAGAGAGCAGGTGGGACGGTGTGAAAGACAGTAGGTGGGATGGTGGGAGAGAGAGGAGGGACGGTGGGAGAGGAGGTGGGACGGTGGGAGAGAGAGGAGGGACGGTGGGAGAGGAGGTGGGACGGTGAGAGAGAGAGGAGGAGGGTCGGCGGAAGAGTGAGTAGGAGGGACGGTGGGAGGCAGAGGAGGAAGGACGGTGGGAGAGAGAGGAGGTGGGATGGTGCGAGGGGGAGGATGTGGGATGGTGGGAGAGAGAGAGGAGGTAGGATGGTGAGAGAGAGAGGAGGAGGGACGGTGGGAGAGAGAGGAGGAGGGACGGTGGAAGGCAGAGGAGGTGGGACGGAGGGAGACAGAGGAGGTGGGACGGAGGGAGAGAGAGGAGGAGGGACGGTGGAAGGCAGAGGAGGTGGGACGGAGGGAGACAGAGGAGGTGGGACGGAGGGAGAGAGAGGAGGTGGGACGGTGAGAAAGGAAGGAGTTGGGATGGTTGCAGTGAGAGTTGGTGGGACGGTGGGAGAGAGAGGAGGTGGGACTGAGAGAGAGGAGGTGGGATGGTGGGAGAGAGAGAGGAGGGACGGTGGGAGGGAGAGGATGTAGGAAGGTTAAGAGAGAGGCTGTGGGATGGTGGGAGAGAGAGGAGGTGGGACGGTGAGAGAGAAAGGAGTTGGGACGGTGAGAAAGAGAGGAAGTGGGACGATGAGAATGGAAGGAGTTGGGACAGTGGGAGAGAGGAGGTGGGAAGGAGTGAGAGAGAGCAAGTGGGATGGTGGGAGACACGAGGAGGGACGGTGACAAAGAGAGTAGGTGGGACGGTAAGAGAGAGGAGGTGGGATGGTGGGAGAGAGAGAGGAGGTGGGATGATGAGAAAGAGAGGAGGAGGGACGATGGGAGATAGAGGAGGAGGGACAGCAGGAGAGGGAGGAGGTGGGACAGTGGGAGAAGGAGGATGTGGGAAGGTGGGAGAGAGAGGAGGTGGGACAGTGGGAGAGAGAGGAGGTGGGACGGTGAGAGAGCGAGGAGGTGGGACGGTGAGAGAGCGAGGAGGTGGGACGGTACGAGAGGGAGGATGTGGGACGGTGGGAGAGAGAGGAGGGATGGTGGGAGAGAGGAGGTGGGATGGTGGGAGAGAGGAGGTGGGACGGTGAGAGAGCGAGGAGGTGGGACGGTGGGAGAGAGAGGAGGGACGGTGGGAGAGAGGAGGGACGGTGGGAGAGAGGAGGTGGGACGGTGGGAGAGAGGAGGTGGGATGGTGGGAGAGAGGAGGTAGGACGGTGGGAGTGAGAGCAGGTGGAATGGTGGGAAAGCCAGGCGGTGGGACAGTGAGAGAGAGAGAGTGGGTGGGATGGTGAGAATGATGGAGGTGGGAACATGAGAGCGGAGGTGGGACGGTTGGAGAGAGAGCTGTAGGGACGGTTGGAGAGAGAGAGGAGGTGGGACAGCGAGTGAGAGGGAGGAGGTGGGATGGTGGGAGGAAGAGGAGGGACGGTTGGAGAGGAGGTGGGACGGTGAGAGAGAGAGGAGGAGGGATGGTGAGAGAGAGAGGAGGAGGGACGGTGGGAGGCAGAGGAGGAGGGACGGTGGGAGGCAGAGGAGGAGGGATGGTGGGAGGCAGAGGATGTGGGATGGAGGGAGAGAGAGGATGTGGGACGTTGGGAGAGAGAGGAGATGGGACAGTGGGAGAGAGAGAGGAGGTGGGACGGTGAGAAAGAGAGGAGGTGGGACGATGAGAAAGGAAGGAGTTGGGACGGTGGGAGAGAGGAGGTGGGAAGGAGTGAGAGAGAGCAGTTGGGATGGTGGGAGACACGTGGAGGGACGGTGACACAGAGAGGAGGTGGGACAGTAAGAGAGAGGAGAAGGGACGTTGGGAGAGAGAGGAGGAGGAACGGTGAGAGGCAGAGGAGGAGGGACGGTGGGAGAGAGGGGAGGATGGACAGTGAGAGAGAGAGGAGCTGGGACGGTGCGAGAGGGAGGATGTGGGACGGTGGGGTGAGAGGAGGTGGGACGGTGGGAGAGAGGAGGTGGGATGGTGCGAGGGGGAGGATGTGGGATGGTGGGAGAGAGAGAGGAGGTAGGATGGTGAGAGAGAGAGGAGGAGGGACGGTGGGAGAGAGAGGAGGAGGGACGGTGGAAGGCAGAGGAGGTGGGACGGAGGGAGACAGAGGAGGTGGGACAGAGGGAGAGAGAGGAGGTGGGACGGTGAGAAAGGAAGGAGTTGGGATGGTTGCAGTGAGAGTTGGTGGGACGGTGGGAGAGAGAGGAGGTGGGACTGAGAGAGAGTTGGTGGGATGGTGGGAGAGAGGAGGAGGGACGGTGGGAGGGAGAGGATGTAGGAAGGTTAAGAGAGAGGCTGTGGGACGGTGGGAGAGAGAGGAGGTGGGACGGTGGGAGAGAGAGGAGGTGGGACGATCGGAGGGAGAGGTGGTGGGACGATCGGAGGGAGAGGTGGTGGGACGGTGAACGAGAGAGGAGGTGGAACGGTGAGAGAGAGAGGAGTTGGGACGGTGAGAAAGAGAGGAAGTGGGACGATGAGAATGGAAGGAGTTGGGACAGTGGGAGAGAGGAGGTGGGAAGGAGTGAGAGAGAGCAAGTGGTATGGTGGGAGACTTGAGGAGGGTTGGTGTCACAGAGAGGAGGTGGGACGGTAAGAGAGAGGAGGAGGGATGGTGGGAGAGGGAGGAGGTGGGATGGCAGGGGAGGGAGGAGGTGGGACGGTGGGAGAGAGAGGAAGGTGAGATGGTGAGAGAGAGAGGAGGTGGGACAGTGGGAGGGAGAGCAGGTGGGACGGAGGGAGAGAGAGGAGGATGGACGGTGAGAGAGAGAGGAGCTGGGACAGTGCGAGAAGGAGGATGTGGGACGGTGGGAGAGAGAGGGGGTGGGACGGTGAGAGAGAGAGGAGGTGGGACGGTACGAGAGGGAGGATGTGGGATGGTGGGAGAGAGGAGGTGGGACGGTGGGAGTGAGAGCAGGTAGGATGGCGGGAAAGCCAGGCGGTGGGACGGTGAGAGAGACAGAATGGGTGGGATGGTGAGAGGGACAGAGGTGGGACTGTGAGAGCGGAGGTGGGACAGTGGGAGAGAGAGGTGGAGGGACGGTTGGAGAGAGAGAGGAGGTGGGATGGAGGGAGAGAGAGGAGGTGGGACGGTGAGAAAGGAAGGGGTTGGGATGGTTGCAGTGAGAGGAGGAGGGACGGTGGGAGAGAGAGGAGGTGGGACCGAGAGAGAGTAGGTGGGATGGTGGGAGAGAGGAGGAGGGACGGTGGGAGGGAGAGGATGTAGGAAGGTTAAGAGAGAGGCTGTGGGACGGTGGGAGAGAGAGGAGGTGGGACGGTGGGAGAGAGAGGAGGTGGGACGATCGGAGGGAGAGGTGGTGGGACGATCGGAGGGAGAGGTGGTGGGACGGTGAACGAGAGAGGAGGTGGAACGGTGAGAGAGAGAGGAGTTGGGACGGTGAGAAAGAGAGGAAGTGGGACGATGAGAATGGAAGGAGTTGGGACAGTGGGAGAGAGGAGGTGGGAAGGAGTGAGAGAGAGCAAGTGGGATGGTGGGAGACACGAGGAGGGACGGTGACAAAGAGAGTAGGTGGGACGGTAAGAGAGAGGAGGTGGGATGGTGGGAGAGAGAGAGGAGGTGGGATGATGAGAAAGAGAGGAGGAGGGACGATGGGAGATAGAGGAGGAGGGACAGCAGGAGAGGGAGGAGGTGGGACGGTGGGAGAAGGAGGATGAGGGAAGGTGGGAGAGAGAGGAGGTGGGACAGTGGGAGAGAGAGGAGGTGGGACAGTGAGAGAGCGAGGAGGTGGGACGGTGAGAGAGCGAGGAGGTGGGACGGTGAGAGAGCGAGGAGGTGGGACGGTACGAGAGGGAGGATGTGGGACGGTGGGAGAGAGAGGAGGGACGGTGGGAGAGAGGAGGTGGGACGGTGGGAGAGAGGAGGTGGGATGGTGGGAGAGAGGAGGTGGGACGGTGAGAGAGCGAGGAGGTGGGACGGTACGAGAGGGAGGATGTGGGACGGTGGGAGAGGGAGGATGTGGGACGGTGGGAGAGGGAGGAGGGACGGTGGGAGAGAGGAGGTGGGACGGTGGGAGAGAGGAGGTGGGATGGTGGGAGAGAGGAGGTAGGACGGTGGGAGTGAGAGCAGGTGGAATGGTGGGAAAGCCAGGCGGTGGGACAGTGAGAGAGAGAGAGTGGGTGGGATGGTGAGAATGATGGAGGTGGGAACATGAGAGCGGAGGTGGGACGGTTGGAGAGAGAGCTGTAGGGACGGTTGGAGAGAGAGAGGAGGTGGGACAGCGTGTGAGAGGGAGGAGGTGGGATGGTGGGAGGAAGAGGAGGGACGGTTGGAGAGGAGGTGGGACGGTGAGAGAGAGAGGAGGTGGGATGGTGAGAGAGAGAGGAGGGACGGTGGGAGGCAGAGGAGGAGGGACGGTGGGAGGCAGAGGAGGAGGGATGGTGGGAGGCAGAGGATGTGGGATGGAGGGAGAGAGAGGATGTGGGACGTTGGGAGAGAGAGGAGATGGGACAGTGGGAGAGAGAGAGGAGGTGGGACGGTGAGAAAGAGAGGAGGTGGGACGATGAGAAAGGAAGGAGTTGGGACGGTGGGAGAGAGGAGGTGGGAAGGAGTGAGAGAGAGCAGTTGGGATGGTGGGAGACACGTGGAGGGACGGTGACACAGAGAGGAGGTGGGACGGTAAGAGAGAGGAGAAGGGACGTTGGGAGAGAGAGGAGGAGGAACGGTGGGAGGCAGAGGAGGAGGGACGGTGGGAGAGAGGGGAGGATGGACAGTGAGAGAGAGAGGAGCTGGGACGGTGCGAGAGGGAGGATGTGGGACGGTGGGGTGAGAGGAGGTGGGACGGTGGGAGAGAGGAGGTGGGATGGTTGGAGATAGAGGATGTGGGACGGTGGGAGAGAGGAGGTGGGACGGTGGGAGAGAGGAGGTGGGAGGGTATGAGAGGGAGAATGTGGGACGGTGGGAGAGGGAGGAGGTGGGACGGTGGGAGAGAGGAGGTGGGACGGTGGGAGAGAGGAGGTGGGATGGTGGGAGTGAGAGCAGGTGGGACGGTGGGAGTGAGAGCAGGTGGGATGGCAGGAAAGGCAGGCGGTGGGACGGTGAGAGAGAGAGAGAGTGGGTTGTATGGTGAGAGGGACGGAGGTGGGACCGTGACAGCAGAGGTGGGATGGTGAGAGTGAGAGGAGGTGGGATGGTGGGAGAGAGAGAGGAGGTGGGATGGTGGGAGAGAGAGAGGAGGTGGGACGGTGAGAGAGGAGATGGGACCACAGGAGAGAGAGGAGGTGGGACCGAGAGAGAGTAGGTGGGATGGTGGGAGAGAGGTTGAGGGATGGTGGGAGAGAGAGGAGGTGGGACAGTGGTGAGAGAGAGAGGAGTTGGGACGGGGAGATAGAGAGGAGGTGGGACGATGAGAATGGAAGGAGGTGGGACGATGAGAATGGAAGGAGTTGGGACGGTGGGAGAGAGAAGGTGGGAAGGAGTGAGAGAGAGCAAGTGGGATGGTGACAAAGAGAGTAGGTGGGACGGTAAGAGAGAGGAGGAGGGACGGTGGGAGAGAGAGGAGGAGGGATGGTGGGAGAGAGAGGAGGTGGGATGATGGCTGAGAGAGGAGTTGAGACAGTGAGTGAGGAGTTGGGACGGTGGGAGAGAGAGGAGGTGGGACGGTGGGAGAGAGAGGAGGTGGGACAGTGGAAGAGACAAGAGGTAGGACGGTGGGCGAGAGAGGAGGGACGGTGGGAGAGAGGATCTGGAACGATGGGAGTGAGAGGAGGTGGGATGGTGGGAAAGACAGGAGGTGGGACGGTGGGAGAGAGAGGTAGAGGGATGGTGGTAGAGAGAGGAGGTGGGACAGCAAGAGAGAGGGAGGTGGTGGGACATTGGGAGAGAGAGGAGGTGGGACAATGGGAGAGAGAGGAGGTGGTTCGGTGGGAGAGAAAGGAGGTGGTTTGTTGGGAGAGAGAGGAGTTGGGACAGTGGAGAGGGTGGAGGTGGGATGGAGAGAGAGGAGGTGGGTTGGTGAGAGAGGAGTTGGGACAGTGAGAGAGGAGGTGGGACGATGGGAGAGAGTGGAGGTGGTTCGGTGGGAGAGGGAAGAGGTGGGACAGTGGGAGAGAGATGAGGTGGGATGGTGAGAGGGGATGTGGGATTGGGAGAGGATGTGGGATTGGGAGAGGATCTGGGATTGAGAGGTTTGAAGGGAGAGAAGAGCAGGGAGTAGGACATTGAACGGGTGCAATGCGGAGGTGAGAAAGAGAATGAACGAGAGTGATGGCATGGGAGTGGAGAGAGGAGAAACATTGAGGAGGAGGGCACTTTTAGTCATATGATGAAGCTCAGATTTATAGACTTGTGGTGGTGGTGCGGGGTTAGTGGGAGGTGGTAGACCTGCTAGAGCGAAGACGACATGAGGTTAAAACACAGAAGGAGAAGCAGGGTACGGGTTGGAAAATGGAGAAAGGAAAGAGTGAGATAGTGAAGATCCAGCGACATTGTTAAATGAAGTGGTAAAGATAGATGAACAGGACAAGAATTATTACAATGTTCTACTAATCTTCCCTGCAGAATAATTTTTGTAACTGTGATTGCCATCAGTATTTTTTGTATTTTGTTGAATGTCTCTAAGTTGTTGGGAGTGTAGAAATGATATGGCCATTTTGAAACATTAAATCGGGTAATCCTCACAAAGCAGAGAGTGGTAATGGGATAGGCCAGGGTTATAGGAAGAGGCACTGTTTCCTCTCGAGTTATGGCCTCAGCCTGCACACCATCAAGGACATCTTCAAAAGGAGGTGCCTGAAGAAGGTTAAATCCATTATTAAGGACCCCCAACACCGAGGACGCACTCTCTTCTCATTGCTACCATCAACGAGGTGGTACGGGAGCCTGAAGTCAAACTCTCAACCACTCGGGAAAAGCTTCATCTCCTCCACCGTCAGATTTTTGAATGGTCTATGAATCCACGAACTCTGAGTCACTTTGCTCTCTTTTTCACTGTTTATTTATTTTTTATATTTCTTACAGTAAGTTGATAATCATTTGTTGGTAATTATTTATCAAAACTCTCTAGACTCTGAGCAGGTCCTGGCAGATTGGAAGACAGCTAATGTCACGCCACTTTTTAAAAAAGGATGTAGGCAAAAGACGGGCAACTATAGGCCAGTTAGCTTAACATCTGTAATCGGGAAAATGCTTGAAGCTGTCATTAAGGAAGAAATAGCGAAATGTTTAGAAAGGAGTGGTTCCATTAGGCAGATGCAGCATGGATTCAGAAAGGGCAGGTCCTGTTTGACAAACTTACTGGAGTTCTTTGAGGACATAATGAGTGCAGTGGATAGAGGGGAACAGGTGGATGTCATATACTTGGATTTCCAGAAGGCGTTCGATAAGGTGCCACACAAGAGACTTAAAAATAAGATATGGATGCATGGAGTTGGAGGAAGTGTATTGGCATGGATAGTTGATTGGGTAACCGATAGAAGGCAGAGAGTTAGTATAAATGGGTGTTTCTCCGGTTGGCAGTCTATGGTGAGTGGGGTTGGTGCTGGGCCCGCAGTAGTTTACCATTTATGTTGGTGATTTGGAAGAGGGTACGGAGGATGCGGAGAGTCTGCAGAGGGATATAGATAGGTTAAGTGAGTGGGCCAAGGTCTGGCAGATGGAACACAGTGTTGGTAAATGTGAGGTCATCCACTTTGGAAGGAATAATAGAAGAGCAGATTATTATTTAAATGGTGAAAGATTGCAGCATGCTGTTGTGCAGAGGGTCTTGGGAGTGCTTGTGCATGAATCGCAAAAAGTTGGCTTACAGGTACAACAGGTTATTAAGAAGGCAAACGGAATGTTGGCCTTCATTGCTAGAAGGATTGAATTCAAGAGCAGGGAGGTTATGCTGCAACTATACAGGGTACTGGTGAGGCCGCACCTGGAGTACTGTGTATGGTTCTAGTCTCCATACTTGAGGAAGGATATACTGGCTTTGGAGGCAGTGCAGAGGAGGTTCACGAGGTTGATTTCAGGGATGAAGGGGTTAACCTATGAGGAAAGATTGAGTCGCCTGGGACTGTACTCTCTGGAGTTCAGAATGAGAGGGGATCTTATAGAAACATACAAAATTTTGAAAGGGATAGATAAGATAGAATTAGGAAAGTTGTTTCCATTGGTAGGTGAGACTACAACTAGGGGACATTGCCTCAAGATTCAGGGGAGAAGATTTAGGATGGAGATGAGGAGAAACTGTTTTTTCCAGAGTGTGGTGAATCTATGGAATTCTCTGCCCAGGGAAGCAGTTGAGGTTTCTTCACTAAATATATTTAAGGAACAGTTAGATATGTTTTTACATAGTAGGAGAATTAAGGGTTATGGGGAAAAGGCAGGTAGATGGAGCTGAGTTTACGGACAGATCAGCCATGATCTTATTGAATGGCGGGGCAGGCTCGATGGGCTGGATGGCCTACTCCTGCTCCTATTTCTTATGTTCTCATGTTGATAGGTAATTTTTTTGTCCTGCACTATATTGTTGCCACAAAACAACAAATTTCACGACATATTAACAGTGATGATGAGCCTGATCTGATCCTGAAATATAAGTAGTGCAGGAAGGGTCTCGGCCTGGAACGTCGACTGTACTCTTTTCCACAGATGCTGCCTGGCCTGCTGAGTTCCTCCAGCATTTTGTGTGTGTTGCTTGGTAGTGTTCATGGCTGATGGAATCCGAATCAGGTTTAATAACACTGGCATATGTCATGAAATCTGTTGATTATGTGGCAGCAGCACAGAGCAATACATATTAATGAAAACTGTAAATTACACTAAGTAAATATATATTATGAAGTTAAATTAAATTTTAAAAAGTTGAATTAACTTAATTAAAGTGCAAAAAAAAGAGAAAATGTAGAGTGGTAGGGTTCATGGGTTCAATGTCTGTTCAGAATCTGATGGCAGAGGAGAAGAAGCTGTTCCTGAATCATTGTGCATGTGCCTTCAGGCTCCTGTACCTCCTCCCTGATGGTAGCATTGAGAAGGGGGCGTGACCTGGGTAGTGGGGGTCCTTAATGACAGATGCCACTTTTCAGGGACATCGCTCCTTGCAGATGTACTGGATGCTGGAGAGGATAGTGCCCATGATGGAGCTGACTGAGTTTATAAATTCCTGCAGCTCATTTCGATCCTGTGCAGTGTCCCCCCTCAATACCAGTCAGTGATGCAGGCAGTTAGAATACTCCCCACATTGTAGAAATTTGTTCAGAAATCTGATGGTTGAGTGGAATAAGCTGTTCCTAAACCATATCTAAATACACATATATTCATGCGCCGTGAGTTTCGGACTGCAGAGATGCTGCAGTACTGCCTGCAACTGGCAGGGGGCAGACCCTCAGAAGGATAAGGGAGTTGTTGGTGCAGAATCAGTGTCCCACAAACTCCTACTGAACTGTATAACTCCATAAAAATGACCGAGCTGAAGTGACAGCAGAAGTATATATTGGCTTTTGGAGTTGTGTGTGTGTAGTTCCAGTCACCTACCCACAGGAAAATTATCAATAACATTAGAGGATTACAGAGAAAACTTACAAGGATGTTGTCCATACTTGAGGGCCTGAATCACAGGGTAAGGATGAATGGATTAGGACTTTACTCCCTGGAGCAGAGGAGAGTGAGGGGACATTTGATAGGAGTGTATAAAATGATGAGGGGTATGGATAGGGTAAATGCAAGCAGGCAAATGCATTGTAAGTACTGAGGCTGTAGGTTAAGGGTGAAAGGTGAAATGTTTAAGGAAAACATGAGGGGGAACTACTTCATTCAGAGGATGGTGTAAGTGTGGAACGAGCTGCCAATGTGTGTCGTGGATGCTGGTTTGATTTCAACATTTAAAAGAAGTTTGGATAGGTACATGGATGAGAGGGATATGGAGGACTATGGTCCGGGTGTGGTTCGATGGGACTAGGGAGAAGTTTGGATAGGTACATGGATGGGAGGGACATGGAGGACTATGGTCCAGGTGTGGGTCAATGGGACTAGGGAGAAATTTGGATAGGTACATGGATGGGAGGGGTATGAGGGTATGGAGGGCTATGGTCCAGGTGTGGGTCAATGGGACTAGGGAGAAATTTGGATAGGTACATGGATGGGAGGGGTATGAGGGTATGGAGGGCTATGGTCCAGGTGTGGGTCAATGGGACCAAGGGAGAAGTTTGGATAGGTACATGGATGGGAGGGTATGGAGGACTATGGTCCGGGTGTGGGTCGATGGGACTAGGGAGAAGTTTGGATAGGTACATGGATGGGAGGGTATGGAGGACTATGGTCCGGGTGTGGGTTGATGGGACCAGGGAGAAGTTTGGATAGGTACGTGGATGGGAGGGTATGGAGGACTATGGTCCAGGTGTGGGTCAATGGGACTAGGGAGAAATTTGGATAGGTGCATGGATGGGAGGGGTATGAGGGTATGGAGGGCTATGGTCCAGGTGTGGGTCAATGGGACCAAGGGAGAAGTTTGGATAGGTACATGGATGGGAGGGTATGGAGGACTATGGTTCGGATGTGGGTTGATGGGACTAGGGAGAGGTTTGGCATAGACTAGATATGCTGAAAAGCCTGTTTCTGCATTGTAGTGCTCTACAATTTTTTGTAGGACCTCGATCAAAAACTGAGACAGGCCCTTCTAGTGCAGTACTGAGGGTGTGCTGCATTGTCACTGGTGTCAGCTTTTGGTCGCTGTCATTAGAAAGCAGCTCCCCTTTGCACTCTCAAGGGATGTAAAAGATCCCTTGGGCCTATTGGGATATGAGGAAACTTTCCCGTCTCCTTCCAAAACCAATAGCCTTCACTTCCATTGCCCTTACAGATCACTCCTTATCCACTGACTGGCACCAGCACCAACTTGAGGAACTCTGGCAGAATCCCACAGGCACTTCTTGGCGGGTACGTGCAGGTGAATGCTTCTTTTTATTTTATTTCATTTCGAGATACAGCACGGTTTTCAGGTCATTCTGGCCAAGAAGCAGGCCTTTCAGCACATCTAGTCCATGCCAAACTTCTCCCTGGTCCCACTGACCCACACCCACACCTTAGAACTCCATACCCCGCCCAATTACACCCATGTGACCAATTAATGTTCTAACCCGTACGTGGAAGGACACTGGAACATCGGAGCATCCACAGGAAACCCATGTGGTCAGGAGGAGGACACATAAACTCCGCATGGACAGCAACAGGACCTGAATCTGTGGTCTCTGGCACTTTAATAGTGAAACGTTAATCACTACCCTACCACACCGCCCCCACAGGTCTTGCCCCCCGACCCCCCCACCTCCGCCCCAAGAGTTCCTTACCTGGAATCCCCTGCGACCTTGCACTCCGCGGACACCTGCCGGTCCCATCTCACCCTGCATTGGAACAGGAGAGGAGAGGTGAGTGTAACAGCAGCAAAGGTCAGCAGTCACCCACAGACGTAGCAACGTGTATGAGGATACTGGTAAGTACATACACTTGTGGTAATGTCCGCATGCACAAGTTCACGCAGAAGTGTTTGCGTGTAAACACACACACGTGGGCGTATAAGAGATGAGCACTGATGGAGGTGAGTGTGGGAGGTAATATTGGAGGTAATTATAACATAGAGGGAGGGTATTCGGCCCATCTGGCAATGCTCTCTCCATGCAGCCCCATTCCTCTGTTCCTCTTGCATGCGCATCCAACTGACATCGATCGTCACCTCCATCTGAACCATCCTTGCAGGCAGTGAGTTCCAGAAAATTACTACCCAATATGGATAAAACTTTCTCCCCTGCATCACAACACCCCAAGACCATAAGACAGAGGAGCAGAATTAGGCCATTTGGCCCATCGAGTCTGTTCCATTTTATCATGGCGATCCATTTTCCTTCTCAACCCCAATCTCCTGCCTTCTCCCTGTATTCCTTCATGCCCTGACTAGTTAAGAATCTATCAAACCACCACCTTAAATATACCCAATGACTCTGCCTCCACAGCCGCCCGTGGCAACAAATTCCACAGGACACCACCCTCTGGCTAAAGAAATCCCTCATCATCTCCGTTCTAAATGGACTTCCCTCTATTCTAAGGCTGTGCCGCCTGGCCATAGACTCCCAATCATAGGAAACATTCCCTCCACATCCACTGTAACGAGGCCTTTCAACAATCAACAGGTCTCAATGAGATCCCCACCCCTCCCCCATTCTTCTGAATTCCGGTGAGTACAGGCCCAGAGCCATCAAACACTCCTCATATGACAAACCTTTCAATCCTGGAATCATTTCATGAATCTCCTTCGAACCTTCTCCAACGTCAGCACATCCTTCCATAGATAAGGGAACTAAAACTGCTCACAATACTTGCTTTAGAAAGCCTCAACGTTATATCCTTGCCTTTATATTCCAATCTTACCCCAAACAACAAATCCATCCGCATTTGTCCACATCTTAAGCTAGCTGTCTACCGGTCAGAATTTCACCCACTTCTATCGTGTCTGCCCTCCGAATTGCTCACTTCTATCCTGCCACCCCTTTATTACCCATTCACAGATCATACAATAGGTGATAGGTGAGACCAGGGGAGAAGCTGAGAGGTAACAAGGGAAAAGGTAAAGGGCTGGAGAAGAAAGAATCTGAGGGGGAAATAAAGGAAGGAGGAAGGGCACCAGGGGAAGGTGATGAGCAGGTGAGGAGGAGAGGAGGGGTAAGAGTGGAGCCTGAATACCATTCCCTGTTCCGACCTATCAACTGCCAGTTTGTACTCCTTCCCCCCCCCGCAACTTATTCTGGCTTCTTTCCCCCTTCCGCTCCAGCCCTGATGAAGTATCTTTGCCAAAAATATCAACTATTTATTTCCCTCCATAGATGCTGCCTGACCTGCTGAGTTCCTCCAGAGCTTCCGGAGCTAAATATTCCTATGTGTGTGTCAAAGGAGCCTGAGATGGCACAATTACAGCTACCGTGGTCAGAAAACTGGGCGGGTCCTGGATGGGAAAATGGGATTTCAGGGCAAGAGTGGTCAGATCCTTTTCCAAGGATTATCCCAGAGGGTGATTGATTCCAGAAAGTTCACACGGACTGCTCAATCTCAGCGCAAGAATATTCAAGGGAAGAGTCTGTGTGAGGGCCACTGTCCCTTCTAAGCTGTGTGGTGCGTGACCGTGCAGTAACTGCAATGCTCCCGCGCACAGCGCCTTTGTTGCCACACAGCTGGAATTGGACACAGCTAGAAAAAAAATTTACAAAACGTGAAATATTTTCTTTGTACTGCATTTCATTCTACCCTTCAATTAATAAATTAAATCAAAAGTGAGTTTTCTATTTTCATTCTAAATATTCATAGTATGCACGTTGCAAAAAAAACATTTAAAGTGCCACGTAGATTTTAGGTCGTGAAAAAATTTCCTTCTCCGAGCTAAGGCTGGTTCATGCAGTTCTTAAATACATTAGAGGGAGCATTGGTGAAGGTGTCCTGAGGCGAGCCCTACAATTGATGAGGAGCACATTAAACATGATCAAGACTCAACAACCAGTGGTGTTGTACCCCTTTGAAGCACACTTCCCCAGCAACCCCCAACAAACCTGATTAACCCGAGCCTAATCACGGGATAACTTACAATGGCCAGTTAACGTACCTGGCGCACCTTTGGACTGTGAGAGGAAGGTGGAGCAGCCAGGCGAAAGCCCACACGTTCCATGGGAAGGATGTGCAGAGACTCCTTACAGAACGGTGCCAGAATCGAACTTAGTACTCTGAACCCCTTGAGCTGTAATAGTGTTGTGCTAACCGCTACACTACTGGAGAAAGTGTAGATGGCAGCCCCTTAATAGCAGTGAAGGACAGAGGGATTTGGGGTCTTAGTTGACGGCTCACTGAATGTGTTGCGCATGTAGATAAGACGGTGACGAAGGAGTATTGCATCCTTGCCTTCAGTGGGAATGTCGTTGAGTGGAAGATTAAGGAAGTCGTGCTGTGGCTGTATAAAACTTTAGTCAGACCACACTTGGAGTAGGTTTGTTTTATTTGTTGAGTGCACAACGAAATGTGGTGTTTGCATTAAATCATATACCGAGGATTGTACTGTACAGCTGTAGGTGTCATTACACTGCTGGCATCAATATGGCATGCCCACAGCTCACTAACCTCAACCCCAACGCCTTTGGAAGGTGTGGAAACCGAAGCACCCAGGGGAAACCCACGCAGTCACGGGGAGAACATCCTTTCAGATAGCAGCAGGAACTGAACCCACATCTTACAGCTGATGCTGTAAAGCTCTACGCCAACTACTATACTGCCATGCTGCATGGTGCTTTGGAGGAATCTCACCAAACAAGGTCCACCTCTCTGTATCAGCCTTCAGGGCTGGGGTACTGCAGTCACTAAAGCACTTCCCAATGTGCTGTACTGTATGTGGGGAACATGTAGAGGCCCTCCGCTGGTCAGGGTTGACCAGGGATATTGCATCCTAGCTGCCTATATGATATGCAAGCCAGGGCAGTACGATATGGGGAGCAAGTTGTTGCTTATGCAACAGGCTCCCCCTCTCCACACAGCTTAGGCAGGAAGAGCAGAGGCCAGTACAGTTTGGCACCAGCAGCTGCCAGTCAGCGTTGAACTCAGCATGGGATCTCCTTAGGGATTCCAGCTCTGGATTTCTCCCCCCGCGGTTTATTCCTGAATCCTTCCCCATGAGTGGGTATAGCTGCAAGGCAGTGAAGGTTTGAGATCAGAGTTCTCCTAGATGAGCTGCCAACCACAGCTGACGAGCCCCATCTGCCCAAAGTGACTGGTTTTAAGGCAGCAGTAACCTGCCTTTGACCCTTCTCCTGTCAGTAGAAACAGTGCTGCCAGGCTTAGTAGCTAAGCCACATGTGAAGGCCAGGAGCTGGACATGGTTGTCAGAGGCTATTTGCGACGCATGTCATTGGGATCAGTTAATAGGTTAAAGTTAAAGTCTGTCCCAAGCCTTGTGGCCCATGAGGCCGGTGCTGTGGCATGAAGCAACTGAGAGTACAAGACCGCCCCTCCCGCCCCCGGATAGGGCTCCAGTCTATCGCAAGGTTAACCCCCAGCATTTGCTGGCACCCATTTTCAGCTGGGTGGACTGGAGCAGTGTGTGGTTAAGTGCCTTGCTCAAAGACACAACACACTGCCTTGGCCGAGACTCAAACCCACAACCTTCAGATCGTGAGCCCAACGCCCTAGTTAATAGTTAGTGGGAGCTTATCCCCATTACCACTCTCAGCTATGGCAATCTTACAGAACACGTGGAACATGGAACTATACAGTATTGTGTGAAGTTCAGGTTTGTCCCATTGAGGGAAGGATGTGGAGAGGGTGCAGGAGAGGTTCACCCGAATGCATCCTGGATCAGAGGGTGCGACAGGTTGGACAAACGTGGCTTGTTCTCAAAAGAGTTTGGAAGTTGAAAGAACACAGGATAGGGATAGACTGGGTCGACAGTCAGAATCCTTTTCCTTCAGGGTGGAAATTTCAAAAACCTGAGGATATGATTCTAAGGTTAGAGAGGGGTAAGTTTAGGAGTTGTCGATCCAGCCTGTAATGCACTGATGGGTGTGGTGATAGAGGCAGGCACTTTCGGGACATTGAAGTGACTCTTAAATAGGCGCGTGGATGATAGAAAAATGGTGAGTTATATGCAAGGGAAGGGTGAGATTGATCTTAGAGTAGGTTAAATTGTCAGCATAACATTGTGGGCTGAAGGGCCTATACTGTGTGTTTTAAGAGGCTGCTTGACAGACACATGAATATGAATATGCAGGGAGGGAAGGGATATGGATCATGTGCAGGCAGAAGGGATTTAGTTCAGTTTGGAATCACAGAAGAACAGATGTGCTGTGCTGAGGGCCTGTCCATAGTTAAGACAAGACATAGGAGCAGAATTGGGCCATTTGGCCTATCGAGTCTGCTCTGCCATTCCAGCATGGCAGATATATTATCCCTCTCAACCCCATTCTCCTGCCTTCTCCCTGTTACCTTCAACAGCCCGAGGAATCAAAAACTTATCAACCTCCACTTTAAATATACCCAATGACTTGGCCTCCAGACCGGTCCATGGCAATGAATTCCACAGATTCATCACCCTCTAACTAAAGAAATTCCTCCTCATCTCTTCTAAATGGACATTCCTCCATACTGAGGCTGTGCCCTCTGGTCCTAAACTTCCCCACTATAGGAAATCTTCTCTTCATGTCCAGTCTAAGCCTTTGAACATCTGTGTGACTTGCTGTGTTCCTCCAGCAGTTTGGATTTCCAGCCGCTGTAGGCCCTGTTCCAGTGCTGTTCTCTTCTATGCTCTACGTGTTTCTGACATACACTACATCAACGGGGAGTGCTGCGCTGTTCCAGCATCCCAGCTGCGAAGGCTAATGGGAGAGATGTGGCTCACCTTTGGACTTCTCAGGAAAAGGCACCAGGAAAGCATGGTAACATAGTGGTTAGTGAAGGCTTTACAGTGCCAGTGTCCCAAGTTCAGTACCCACTGCTGTCTGTAAGGAGTGTGTACATTCCCCCCGTGACCTTGTTTCCTGCCGCATTCCAAAGGCGTACACGTCAGGGTGAGTAAGTGGGCATGCTACGTTGGTACTAGAAGCATGGTGAGACTTGTGGGCTCCCCACACGCATCCTCGGATGCAAAACGACGCATTTCACTGTAAGTTTCGATGTATACGTGACAAATAAAGCTGATCTTTAATCTTCGGAACGCCCTGGGTCATTTTACATCACTTAAGGTGCTTTTACCTCCCCCTTCGACAGTTGTTGTATTTCAGTGGCACGTTCCCGATCAATATCAGTTTGACTGAACAGTGGCTGTGAGCCTGCGATTTATCCCAGTGTTGACAAGCCTGCCAGCTCCTCCGCCTCTCAGACCGGTTTCCGGAACATTCCTGCAGGATCCCAGGTACTGAATGGAGTGTATGTCATTCAGTGTTCCTGTGCCTCTAGGCCAAGAACCATCTCCCCCCCACCCCCACAGTGGAACTGTGTAAACATGTGTCGCCAGCCGGGTCAGGCAACCTTGCAGCCTTGTACAGATTAGCAAACAATAAGCCTTTGAGCGAGCGAGACAAACACACCAGTCTTTCCAACAACTCAAAATAACCAGTCTCCTAGGAAAGGCAGTGAAATGAAATCCGGGATAAATTCAGGCTCTTGTGAAAAGGCCACAGAGAACGGGGATGCCTGCGGGAGGATGCAGTCCATTCTCTCGAGGGGTACCAGGCTCCGGAACAGCACCTCTTCTGAGCAGTGTGATGTATACGGGAGAAAACGTGAATGAAAGAAGGGAGGGAAGGGGACAGAGGAGGTGAAAGAGAGGAGGAAAGCTGGTGGAACACACACAGAAAATGGGAACACACTCAGCAAGTTGGGCAGCATCTATGGAGGGGAATAAGGGGATTAAATCATTGACATTTTGGGCCGAGACCCTTCATCGGGAAAACGGTGAGGCGGTGGGGGGTCCGAAACATCAACTGTACTCTTTTTTTAGATGCTGACTGGCCTGCTGAGTTCCTCCAGCATTTTATGTTTGTTGCTCGTCTACCCGCACCACACTTTCCCTGTAGTTTTTACACTTCATTCTGCATTGTTACTGGTTTACCTTGTTCTTGCTTGAAGCACTGTGTAATGATCTGATCTGTATGAATAGTATGTAAAACAAGCTTTTCACTCTATCTTGGTACATAGAAAACACAGAAAACTGACAGCACAGTACAGGCCCTTTGGCCCACAAAGCTTGCCGAACATGCCCTTCCTTAGAAATTACCTGGGGTTAACCACAGCCCTCTATTTTTCTAAGCTCCATGTACCTATCCAGGAGTCTCTTAAAAGACCCTATCGTATCCGCCTCCACCACCGTTGCCGGCAGCCCATTCCATGCACTCACCACTCTCTGTGTAAAAACCTTACCCCTGACATCCCCTCTGTACCTACTTCCAAGCACCTTAAAACTGTGCCTCTCAGGTTAGCCATTTCAGCCCTGGGAAAAAGTCTCTGACTATCCATACGATCAATGCCTCTCATCATCATATACACCTCTATCAGGTCACCCCTCACCCTCCGTAGCTCCAAGGAGAAAAGGCCAAGTTCACTCAACCTATTCTCATAAGGCATGCTCCCCAATCCAGGCAACATCCTTGTAAATCTCCTCTGCACCCTTTCTGTGGTTTCCACATCCTTCCTGTAGTGAGGTGACCAGAACTGAGCACAGTACTCCAAGTGGGGTCTGACCAGGGTCCTATATAGCTGCAACATTACCTCTTGGCTCCTAAACACAGCCCCACGATTGATGCAGGCCAATGCACCGTATGATTTCTTAACCACAAAGTCAACCTGCACAGCAGCTTTGAGTGTCCTATGGACTCAGACCCCTATATCCCACTGATCCTCCACACTGCCAAGAGTCTTACCATTAATACTATATTCTGCCATTATATTTGACCTACCAAAAATGAACCACCTCACACTTATTGGGGTTGAACTCCATCTGCAACTTCTCAGCCCAGTTTTGCATCCTATCAATGTCCCACTGTAACCTCTGACAGCCCTCCACACTATCCACAACACCCCCAACCTTTGCGTCTTCAGCAAATTTGAGGCACAGTTGGAAATTGGCAAGTATGATGTTATGGGAATAAGGGAGACATGGTTTCAAGTGGACAGGGCCTGGGAAATGAATATTCAAGGATATACGTCCTATCGAAAGGACAGACAGGTGGGCAGAGGAGGTGAGGTGGCTCTGTTGGTGAAGAATGATATTCAGTCCCTTGCGAGGGGGGACATAGAATCAGGAGATGTAGAGTCAGTATGGACAGAACTGAAAAATTCTAAGGGTAGAAAGACCCTAATGGGAGTTATCTACAGGCCCCCAAACAGTAGTATGGATGTAGGGTGTAAGTTGAATCAAGAGTTAAAATTGGCATATCGCAAAGGTAATGCTACAGTTGTTATGGGGGATTTCAACATGCAGGCAGACTGGAGGAATCAGGTTGGTACTGGACCCCAAGAAAGGGAGTTTGTGGAGTCCCTTCGAGATGGATTCTTAGAACAACTTGTACTGGAGCCTACCAGAGAGAAGGCAATTCTAGATTTAGTGTTGTGCAATGAACGGATTTGATCAGGGACCTCGAAGTAAAGGAGCCATTAGGAGGTAGTGACCATAATATGTTAAGTTTTAATCTACAAATTGAGAGGGAGAAGGGAAAATCAGAAGTGTCAGTATTACAGTTGAACAAAGGGAACTATGGAGCTATGAGGGAGGAGCTGGCCAAAGTTCAATGGAACAATACCCTAGCAGGGATGACAGTGGAACAACAATGGCAAGTGTTTCTGGGAATAATGCGGAAGATGCGGGATCAGTTCATTCCAAAGAGGAAGAAAGATCCTAAGGGGAGTAAGGGGAGGCCATGGCTGACAAGGGAAGTAATGGACAGCATAAAAATAAAAAAAAAGAAGTATAACATAGCAAAGATGAGTGGGAAGCTGGAGGATTGGGAAACTTTTAAAGAGCAACAGAAGGTAACTAAAAAGGCAATATGCGGAGAAAAAATGAGGTACGAAGGTAAACTAGCCAAGAATATAAAGGAGGATAGTAAAAGCTTCTTTGGGTATGTGAAAAGGAAAAAAATAGTTAAGACCAAAACTGGGCCCTTGAAGACAGAAACGGGTGAATTTATTATGGGGAACAAGGAAATGGCAGATGAGTTGAACAGGTACTTTGGATCTGTCTTCACTAGGGAAGACACAAACAATCTCCCAGATATAATAGTGGCCAAAGGACCTAGTGTAATGGATGAAGTGAAGGAAATTTATATTAGGCAGGAAATGGTGTTGGATAGACTGTTGGGTCTGAAGGTTGCTAAGTCCCCGGGACCTGATGGTCTGCATCCCAGGGTACTTAAGGAGTTGGCTTTAGAAATCATGGACGCATTGGTAATCATTTTCCAATGTTCTATAGATTCAGGATCAGTTCCTGTGGATTGGACGGTGGCTAGTGTTGTCCCACTTTTCAAGAAAGGAGGGAGAGAGAAAACAGGGAATTATAGACCGGTTAGCCTGACATCAGTGGTAGGGAAGATGCTGGAGTCAATTATAAAAGATTAAATTATGACACATTTGGATAGTAGTAACAGGATAGGTCCAAGTCAGCATGGATTTACAAGGGGAAATCGTGCTTGACTAATCTTCTGGAATTTTTTGAAGATGTAACTATGAAAATGGACAAGGGAGTGCCAGTGGATGTAATGTACCTGAACTTTCAGAAAGCCTTTGATAAAGTCCCACGTAGGAGATTCGTGGGCAAAATTAGAGCACATGGTATTGGGGGCAGAGTACTGACATAGATTGAAAATTGGCTGGCAGACAGGAAACAAAGAGTAGCGATTAATGGGTCCTTTTCGGAATAGCAGGTGGTGACCAGTGGGGTACTGCAGGGTTCAGTGCTGGGACCGCAGCTGTTTACAATATACATTAATAATTTAGTTGAAGTGATTAAAAGTAACATTAGCAAATTTGCAGATGACACAAAGCTGGGTGGCAGTGTGAAATGTGAGGAGGATGTTATGAGAATGCAGGGTGACTTGGACAGGCTGGGTGAGTGGGCGGATGCATGGCAGATGCAGTTTAATGTGGATAAATGTGAGGTTATCCACTTTGGTGGTAAGAACAGGAAGGCAGATTATTATCCAAATGGAGTCAAGTTAGGAAAAGGGGAAGTACAATGAGATCTAGGTGTTCTTCTACATCAGTCACTGAAAGCAAGCATGCAGGTACAGCAGGCAGTGAAGAAAGCTAATGGCATGCTGGCCTTCTTAACAAGGGGAATTGAGTATAGGAGCAAAGAGGTCCTTCTGCAGCTGTACAGGGCCCTGGTGAGACCACACCTGAAGTATTGTGTGCAGTTTTGGTCTCCAAATTTGAGGAAGGACATTCTTGCTATTGAGGGAATGCAGCGTAGGTTCACAAGGTTAATTCCCAGGATGGCGGGACAGTCATATGTTGAAAGATTGGAGCGACAGGGCTTGTATACACTGGAATTTAGAAGGATGAGAGGGGATCTGATTGAAATATATAAGATTATTAAGGGATTGGACACGCTGGAGACAGGAAGCATGTTCCTGCTGATGGGTGAGTCCAGAACCAGAGGCCACAGTTTAAGAATAAGGGGTAGGCCATTTAGAACGGAGTTGAGGAAAAACTTTTTCACCCAGAGAGTGGTGGATATATGGAATGCTCTGCCCCAGAAGGCTGTGGAGGCCAAGTCTCTGGATGCTTTCAAGAAAGAGATGGATAGAGCTCTTAAAGATAGTGGAATCAAAGGTTATGGGGATAAGGCAGGAACTGGATACTGATTGTGGATGATCAGCCATGATCACAGTGAATGGCGGTGCTGGCTCGAAGGGCCGAATGGCCTACTCCTACACCTATTGTCTATTGTCTATTAATAACCCATCCCTCCACTTCTTCATCTAGGTCATTTATAAAAATCATGAAGAGTAGCGGTCCCAGAACAGATCCCTGAGGCCACTACTGGTGACCGACCTCCATGCCAAATTTGACCTGACTCTTTGCCTTCTGTAGGCAGGTCAGTTCTGGATCCACAAAGCAAGGTCCCCTTGGATCCCATGCCTCCTTACTTTCTCAATAAGCCTTGCTTGGTGTACCTTATCAAATGCCTTGCTGAAATCCATATACACTACATCTACTGCTCTACCTTCATCAACGTGTTTAGTCACATCCTCAAAAAATTCAATCAGGCTCGTAAGGCATGATCTGCCTTTGACAAAGCCATACTGACTATTCCTAATCATATTATGCCTCTCCAAATGTTCATAAATCCTGCCTCTCAGGATCTTCTCCATCAAATTACCAACCACTGAAGTAAGACTCACTGGTCAATAATTTCCTGGGCTAACTCTACTCCCTTTCTTGAATAATGGAACATCCGCAACCCTCCAATCCTCTGGAACCTCTCCCGTTCCCGGTGATGATGCAAAGATCATTGCAGAGACTCAGCAATCTCTTCTCTCACCTCCCACAGTAGCCTGGGGTACATCTCATCCGGTCCCGGTGACTTACGTAACCTGATGCTTTCCAAAAGCTCTAGCACATCCTCTTCCTTAATATCAACATGCTCAAACTTTTTAGTCTGCTGTAAGTTATCCCTACAATCACCAAGATCCTTTTCCGTAGTGAATACTGAATCAAAGTACTTATTAAGAACCTCTGCTATACACACTTTTCAATTGTCACACTTGATTGGTCCTATTCTCTCACGTCTTATCCTCTTGCTCTTCACATATTTGTAGAATGCCTTGGGGTTTTCCTTAATCCTGTCCGCTAAGGCCTTCTGATGACCCCTTCTGGCTCTCCTAACTTCTTTCTTAAGCTTCTTCCTGATAGCCCGATAATCTCCTAGATCTCCATCATTACCTAGTTTTTGGAACCTTTTGTAAGCTCTTCTTTTCTTCTTCACTTGATTTACCACAGCCTTTGGACACCACAGTTCCTGTACTCTACCATCCTTTCCCTGTCTCGTTGGAACATTCCTATGCAGTACTCCATGCAAATATCCCCTGAACATTTGCCACATTTATTCCATACATTTCCCTGAGAACATCTGTTCCCAATTTATGCTTCCAAGTTCCTACCTGATAGTCTCATATTTCCCCTTACTTCAATTGAACACTTTCCTAACTTGTCTGTTCCTATCCCTCTCCAATGCTATGCTAAAGGAGATAGAATTGTGATCACTATCTCCAAAATGCTCTTCCACTGAGAGATCTGACATGTGACCAGGTTCATTTCCCAATAACAGATCAAGTACGGCCTCTCCTCTTGTAGGCTTATCTACATATTGTGTCAAGAAACCTTCTTGAACACACCTAACAAGCTCCACCCCATCTAAACCCCTTGCTCTCGGGACATGCCAATCGGTATTTGGAAAATTAAAATCCCCCACCATGACAACCCTGTTATTATTACACCTTTCCAGAATCTGTCTCCCTATCTGCTCCTGGATGTCCCTGTTACTATTGGTTGGTCTATAAAAAACCACCCAGTAGAGTTATTGATCCCTTCCTGTTCCTAACTTCCACCCAGAGACTCCGTAGACAATCCCTCCATGACTTCCTCCTTTTCTGCAACCAGGACACTATCTCTGATCAACAGTGCCACACCCCCACCTCTTTTGCCTCCCTCCCTGTCCTTTCTGAACCATCTAAAGCCTGGCAAACGAAGTAACCATTCCTGCCCCTGAGCCATCCAAGTCTCCGTAATGGCCACCACATCATAGCTCCAAGTACTGACCCACACTCTAATCTCTTCCACTTTGTTCATGATACTCCTTGCATTAAAATAGACACATCTCAAACCATTGGTCTGAGTGTGTCCCTTCTCTGTCACCTGCCTATCCTCCCTCTCGCACTGTCTTTAAGCTTTCTCTATTTGTGAGCCAACCGCCTCTTCAGTTTGGTTCCCACCACCAGCAGTTCTAGTTTAAACTCTCCCCAATAGCCTTAGCAAACCTCCCTGCCAGGATATTGGTCCCTCTGTGATTCAAGTACAACTCGTCCTTTTTGTACAGGTCATTCCTGCCCCAAAAGAGGTCCCAATGATCCAGAAATCTGAATCCCTGCCCCCTGCTCCATTCCCTCAGCCACACATTTATCCTCCACCTCACTCTATTCCTATACTCACTGTCACGTGGCACTGGCAGTAATCCCGAGATGACTACCTTTGTGGTCCTGCTTCTCAACTTCCTTCCTCACTCCCTGTAGTCTGCTTTCAGGACCTCCTCCCTTTTCCTGCCTATGTCGCTGGTACCAATATGTACCATGACCTCTAGCTGTTCTCCTTCCCACTGCAGGATATCTTGGACGTGATCAGAAACATTCCGGACCCCGGCACCTGGGAGGCAAACTACCATCAGTGCTTCTTCCTGCGTCCACAGAATTGCCTGTCTGACCTCCTGACTATAGAGTCCCCTATCACTGCTGCCATCCTCTTCCTTTCCCTACCCTTCTGAGCCACAGGGCCAGACTCTGTGCCAGAGGGGCAACTACTGTTGCTTCCCCCAGGTAGGCTGTCTCTCCCCCCCCCCAACAGTACTCAAACGCGAGTACTTATTGTTCAGGGGGACAGCCACAGGGGTACTCTCTAGTACCTGACTCTTCCCCTTCCCTCTCCTGACTGCTACCCACTTGTCTGTCTCCCGTGGCCCTGGTGTGACCACCTGCCTATAACTCCTTTCTATCACTTCCTCACTCTCCCTGAAAAGACGAAGGTCATCGAGCTGCATCTCCAGTTCCCTAAAGCCGTCCCCAAGGAGCCGCAGCTCGACACAACTGGCGCAGATGTGGCCATGTGGGAGGCTGGGAGTCTCCTGGACTTCCCACATCTGACACCGAACACAGAACACCGGCCTCACACACATATTTCCTGTCTGTAATCTATACAGATAGCCTACCTCTCCTCGACCCATTATTGCCGAAGCCCCGTTGAGCCAAAGCGTTCCTACTCTGTCTCCCTCTACTCTGCTGCCCGCTCTATAAAGCTGTCTCCTTTTAAACTCTTCTCACTGTTCTCACTGGCTAACGTCCACGTGCTTGCGCAGTCATGCCCCGATCAAACCGCTGAAGTAATAACCGCCTCCTTTTAAACTCTTCTCAATCTAATCAAGACTTTCAAACATTGTGGGGACCTTTTCTGAATTATTTTCAAAACCTTTGATTTGCTGTTAAAGTACAGATGATGACAATCTTTTTTTCTTTTTTTTCTACTAATCCGCTTCAGTCTTGGTAGTGGGTAGATTTTTTTAATATAATAAAATTATTATTTTTCAATGTTATGAACTAATTGACTTGTACGAATATAGGGTAAGGAGTCTTTATATGTGATTTAGTTCAATATATTTTTTTTCTGTACTCTGTATTCTTATTTATATAAATTAATAAAAATATTGGAAAGAAACTCTTCTTACTGTGTCAATAATAAACCAATTCTTATGTCTGTTGTGTGCAGTGCCAAACTCTGATTGCTCCTTGATAAGACCTCTCCCTTCTGAGCCTGAAGGTGTTGGGTTCAGTTCCTGGAGCAGCTAGTTTAGAACAATGCTGGGTGCGATTCTGAAGGAATGCTGTAATGTCCTTTAGATGGGTCTAACCTGAGACCAGGGACCTTATCCTATAACTTATGATATGCTGTTGCACCAGGCACCATGAAAAATAGCAGAATTAGGCCACTCAGCCCATCGGGTCTGCTCCACTATTCCACTGATTTATTTTCCCTCTGAACCTCATTCTCCTTCCTTCTCCCTGTAACCTTTGATGACCTAACTAACCAAGAAACTTTCAACCTCTGCTTTAAATATACTCAATGACGTGGCCTCCACAGCTTTCCATAAGACCATAAGACAAAGGAGCAGAAGTCGGCCATTCGGCCCATCGAGTCTGCTCTGCCATTTTATCATGAGTTGATCCATTCTCCCATTTAGTCCCACTCCCCCACCTTCTCACCATAACCTTTGATGCCCTGGCTACTCAGATATCTATTAGTCTCTGCCTTAAATACACCCAATGACTTAGCCTCCACTGCCGCCCGTGGCAACAAATTCCACAGATTCACTACCCTCTGGCTAAAAAAATTTCTTCGCATCTCTGTCCTGAATGGGCACCCTTCAATCATCTCGTACTAGACTCCCCCATCATGGGAAACAACTTTGCCACATCCACTCTGTCCATGCCTTTCAACGTTCGAAATGTTTCTGTGAGGTCCCCCTCATTCTTCTAAACTCCAAGGAATACAGTCCAAGAGCAGACAAATGTTCCTCATATGTTAACCCTCTCATTCCTGGAATCATTCTAGTGAATCTTCTCTGAACCCCCTCCAATGTCAGCACATCTTTTCTTAAATAAGGAGACCAAAACTGCCCACAGTACCCCAAGTGAGGTCTTACCAGCGCCTTATAGAGCCTCAACATCACATTCCTGCTCCTATACTCTATTCCTCTAGAAATGAATGCCAACATTGCATTCGCCTTCTTCACCACTGACTCAACCTGGAGGTTAACCTTAAGGGTATCCTGCAGGAGGACTCCCAAGTCCCGTTGCATCTCAGAACTTTGAATTCTCTCCCCATTTAAATAATAGTCTGCCCATTTATTTCTTCTACCAAAGTGCATAACCATACACTTTCCAACATTGTATTTCATTTGCCACTTCTTTGCCCATTCTCCTAATCTATCTAAGTCTCTTTGCAGACTCTCCGTTTCCTCAGCACTACCGGCCCCTCCACCTATCTTTGTATCATGAGCAAACTTAGCCACAAAGCCATCTATTCCATATTCCAAATCATTGATGTACAATGTAAAAAGATGCAGCCCCAACGCGGACCCCTGTGGAACACCACTGGTAACCGGCAGCCAACCAGAATAGGATCCCTTTATTCCCACTCTCTGTTTCCTGCCAATCAGCCAATGCTCTACCTACGTATGTAATTTTCCCGTAATTCCATGGGCTCTTATCTTGTTTAGCGGCCTCATGTGTGGCACCTTGTCAAAGCCCTTCTGAAAATCCAAATACACAACATCCACTGCATCTCCCTTGTCTAGCCTACCTGTAATTTCCTCAAAAAATTGTAATAGGTTTGTCAGGCAGGATTTTCCTTTAAGAAAACCATGCTGAGTTCTGCCTATCTTGTCATATGCCTCCAGGTACTCTGTAACCTCATCCTTGACAATCGACTCCAACAACTTCCCAACCATCAATGTCAAGCTAACAGGTCTATAATTTCCTTTTTGCTTCCTTGCCCCCTTCTTAAATAGCGGAGTTACATTTGCAATCTTCCAGTCCTCCGGAACCATGCCAGAATCTATTGACTTTTGAAAGATCATTGCTAATGCCTCTGCAATCTCCACAGCTACTTCCTTCAGAACACGAGGGTGCATTCCATCTGGTCCGGGGGATTTATCTACTCTTAGACTATTCAGCTTCCTGAGTACTTTCTCTGTCATAATTGTGACTGCGCACACTTCTCTTCCCTGACACCCTTGAGTGTCTGGTATACTGCTGATGTTTCCTCAGTGAAGACTGATGCAAAATACTCGTTCAGTTCTTCCGCCATCTCCTTATCTCCCATACAAGTTCTCCAGCATCATTTTCTATCGGTCCTATATCTACTCTCACCTGTCTTTTACTCTTTATATACTTGAAAAAGCTTTTAGTATCCTCTTTGATATTATTTGCTAGCTTCCTTTCATAGTTCATCTTTTCCCTCTTAATGACCTTCTTAGTTTCCTTTTGTAAGGTTTTAAAAACTTCCCAATCCTCTGTCTTCCCACTAATTTTTGCTTCTTTGTATGCCCTCTCCTTTGCTTTAACTTTGGCTTTGACTTCTCTTGTCAATCATGGTTGCATCCTTTTTCCATTCGAAAATTTCTTCTTTTTTGGAATATACCTGTCTTGCACCTTCTCCACTTCTCACATAAACTCCAGCCACTGCTGCTCTGCCATCCTTCCCGCTAGTGTCCCTTTCCAGTCAACTTTGGCCAGTTCCTCTCTCATGCCACTGTAATTTCATTTACTCCACTGAAATACCGACACATCGGATTTCGGCTTCTCTTTCTCAAATTTCACAGTGAACTCAATCATGTTATGATCACTGTCTCCGAAGGGTTCCTTCACCTCAATCTCTCTAATCACCTCTGGTTCATTACACAATACCCAATCCAGTACAGACGATCCTCCAGTGGCAATGAGTTGCACAGATTCACCATCTTTTGGCTAAAGAAATTTCAACTCATTTCTCTGTTCTAAAGGGGCATCCCTCTATCCTGGGGCTGTGGCCTCTGGTCCTAGACTCCCCCAATAAAGGAAATAGCCTGTCCATATCTACTCTGTCTAAGCCTTTCAGTATTCGATAGATTTCAATGAGATCCCCACCTTATTCTTCTTAACTCCAGTGACTACAGGCCCAGAGCCATCAAAAGCAACACATATGTTAACCCTTTCATTCCCAGAATAATTCTCGTGTAGTTCCTTTGAACCCTCTCTAATGCTGGCACATCTTTTCTTCGATAAGTGTCTCAAAACTGCTCACAGTATTCCAATGCGGTCTAACCAATAACACCTCTGTATCACATCTTTGCTCATATTATTATCATTATTATTATTACAGATTATTATCTGAATAGTGGCCGATTAGGAAAAGGGGAGGTGCAATGAGACCTGGGTGTCATTATACACCAGTCATTGAAAGTGGGCATGCAGGTACAGCAGGCAGTGAAAAAGGCAAATGGTATGCTGGCATTTATAGCGAGAGGATTCGAGTACAGGAGCAGGGAGGTACTACTGCAGTTGTACAAGGCCTTGGTGAGACCACACCTGGAGTATTGTGTGCAGTTTTGGTCCCCTAATCTGAGGAAAGACATCCTTGCCATAGAGGGAGTACAAAGAAGGTTCACCAGATTGATTCCTGGGATGGCAGGACTTTCATATGAAGAAAGACTGGATGAACTGGGCTTGTACTCATTGGAATTTAGAAGATTGAAGGGGGATCTGATTGAAACGTATAAAATCCTAAAGGGATCAGACAGGCTAGATGCAGGAAGATTGTTCCCGATGTTGGGGAAGTCCAGAACAAGGGGTCACAGTTTGAGGATAAAGGGGAAGCCTTTTAGGATCGAGATTAGGAAAAACTTCTTCACACAGAGAGTGGTGAATCTGTGGAATTCTCTGCCACAGGAAACAGTTGAGGCCAGTTCATTGGCTATATTTAAGAGGGAGTTAGATATGGCCCTTGTGGCTACGGGGATCAGGGGGTATGGAGGGAAGGCTGGGGCGGGGTTCTGAGTTGCATGATCAGCCATGATCATAACAAATGGCGGTGCAGGCTCGAAGGGCCGAATGGCCTACTCCTGCACCTATTTTCTATGTTTCTATCTTATAGTCCTCTGGAAATGAATACTAATATTGTATTTATTGTAGTTATTGTATTTCCTTACCACCGACTCAACCTGCAAGTTAACCTTTAGGGAATCTTGCACAAGGACTCCCAGGTCCCTTTGGATCTCTGATTTTTGAAATTTCTCCCTGTTTAGAATATAGTCGACACCTTTATACCTTCTACCAAAGTGCATGAGCATACTCTAGTGGTGTTCCACCTGCCACATGTTTGCCCATTCTCCTAATCTGTCCAAGCCCTTCTGCAGACTCCTCTGCTTTCTCAATACTACCTGCCCCTCCACCTATCTTCGTAAAATTTACAAACTTGGCCACAAAGCCATGAATTGCATCATCCAAATCATTGACATACAATGTAAAAAGAATTGGTAGTCCCCTGTAGGACACCACTAGTCACCAGGAGCCAACCAGAATAGATCCCCTTTCATTCCCACTGTCAGCCAATCTTCTATCCATGGTAGTACCTTTCCTGTAATACCATGGGCTCTTATCTTGTTAAGCAGCTGCATGTGTGGCACCTTGTCAAAAGCCTTCTGAAAGTCCAAGTAAACAACATCCACTGACTCTCCTTTGTCTATCTTGCCTGTTATTTCCTCAAAGAATTCCAACAGATTTGTCAAGCAAGATTTTCCCTTAACGAAACCATGTTGACTTTGGTCTACTTTATCATGTCCCTCCAAGTACCCCAAGACCTCATCCTAATAACAGACTCCAATATCTTCCAACCACTGAAGTCGGGTTAACTGGCCTATAATTTCCTTTTCTCTGCTTCCCTCCCTTCTTAAAGAGTGGAGTGACATTTACAATTTTCCAGGCCTCCAGAACCATTCCAGAATCTAGTGATGCCTCCGCAATCTCTTCAGCAACCCTCTCAGAACCCTGGGGTGTGTAATCTATCTGGTCCAGGTGACACTCAGCTTCCCAAGCACATTGTAATAACAATGACACTCATTCTGCCCCCTGACACTCTCACAGTTCTTAATTCCACTAGTGCCTTCCACTGTGAAGATGGAAGCAAAATACTTATTCCGTTCATCCGCCATTTCTTTATCCCCCATTACTACTTCTCCAGCGTCATTTTTCCAGCACTCGAGTATCCACTCTTGCTTCTCTTTCACACTCTGTATATCTGAAAAAAAACTTTTGCCATCCTCTTTGATATTTTTGGCTAGCTTCCATTCATATTTCATCTTCTCTCTCAATGCTGACACTGTCAGACGAGAGAAATTGTCTTCAATAAAGGGTGTGTTGATTGGTTCCTGTGCCTCTGCTATGTTCCTGGTGAGAAGCAATTCCAAACAACCTGCAGACACTTCTTTGTGGTGACAGATCCCATTAAAAAAGTGCATTTAATGGAGGCTGGTCCAGGTTGGAGAGGAGAGAGGTTTATACTGACAGGCCATGATGAAGGAAAAGGAGGTTCTTGTGGAGCAGTATCAGTTGGTTGGGCTGAATGGCGGTTTCTACATTACCTGACTTAAAATTCCAACTGCACCAGCTCCTGAACAGCTTGGCTGGAACTTTTAGACACCATCAGCCCCAGATTCTCTAACCAGCAGAAACAATTTTAGGCCCTCCACCATCTCACATTTCCTTCATATCATGACAACTTCATTTGGGTCAGCCCTTAACCAATGAAACCTACCAAATATGGAAAGGCCTAGACAGGGGTTCCCAACCTGGGCTCCTGCTTCACTATCAACAAGACCCCCCCAATTTCAGTTTCATCAGCAAACTTTTTAATCATGTCATGTACATTCGCATCCAGATCATAGATACAGAGATTCTCAACACTGACCCCTGGTGTGACAAGCCTCCAGTTGGAGAATCAGCCTGCAATCATCACCCCATTACCTCCATTAATGATAAGGCTCCATGGCATAAAAAGGGCTGGGAAACCCTGGCCTAGATAGAGTGGATGTGGAGAGGATGTTTCCTGTAGTGGAGGAGTCTAGGACCAGAAGGCCCAGTCTCAGAATACAAGGGGATCCCTTTAGAACAGAGATGAGGAGGAATTTATTTTACCAGATGGTGGTGAAGCTGTGGAATTCATTGCCACAGTCGGCTGTGGAGGCCAAGTCATTGGGTATATTTAAAGCAGAGGTTGATAGGTTCTTGGTTATTAAATTCTTTAAAGGTTATGGGGACAGGAGAATGGGGTTGAGAGGGAAAATAGATCAGTCATGATGCATTGGACTGAATTGGCTAATTCTACTCCTATGTCATTGACACTCTGGAGAAGTGCAGGACAGGTTGCTGTTGACAGTACAACACAGGCACTTCACTAGCTCTTTGAGTGACGAGGACAGGAGGGAGAGGAGGTTTGGGTGGGCACACTTGTGTGAGTCAAGGTGGAGATGTGGGGGGGGGGGTGGGAGACAGTGATCAGATGAACTAGTCGGGGTGCTGCCATTGAGGTATAAAGTGGTGATACCTAGTGGAAGACAATCCAGTCAAGGTACACACTGTGGAAGCCAATCACAAAGATAGGTGAGGTGCAAGTTAAAGCCAGTTCAATGAATTATGGGGATGTCACAATGCTTTGATAGCTTCCAGGGCTGTTCTTAAAGACCCAAGGAATGATGTGGAACAAGGACTGGAGATGACTGGTCTGATTTCTGGGAAGGGAAGACAGTCCATCATTTGAAGTTTTTTTGAAGAGGTACCGATGGAGATAGGTGAAGGTAGAGCAGTAGATGGTGTCTCTTTAGACTTTAGTAAAGCCTTTGAGATGGCAGGCTGATCTGGAAGGTTAGGTCACATGGGATTCGAGGCGACCAAGTGAGGTGGATTCAGAATTAGCTCAATGATAGGAAGCAGAGGGTGATGGTTGCAGGTTGATTCTCCAACTGGAGGCTTGTCACGTCAGGGGTCAGTGCTGGGAATCTCTGTTATTCATTCTTTATCTATGATCTGGATGTGAATGTACATGACACAATTAAAAAGTTTGCTGATGACACTGAATGAAGGGGTCTTGTTGATGGTGAAGCAGGTTACAATGAATTACAAAGAGAACTTGACAAGATTGGGTTTAGATTACCAGGAGAAATTGGCAGTAGCAGAACATTGCATTTGCAACGGCCATAGGATTGATTTTGATGGCACTGTGAAATGCCAATGGCTTTTGGAAGCGCCTGGTAAAGGAAGCCATTGAAGTAAAACAGAGGAAAAGAATTTTAACAAAGACAAAGGTCTCACTCTATGTAAGAACTGGAATCGGATTGCAAGCAAGGTGGGGCAGCGGAAACCTGATTGGATGAAGGCTAACCAATCAGGAGGGACGAATGACGGGGGTATATAAATACCACTGGACTAGGTATGCTTAATCATCATCCCTGATGAAGATGACAGAGTCTGTCATTGAAACGTTGGTTAAAATCAATACCTGTACCCAGCTAGAAGCCCCAGAAGAGTTTATTCTTCATATACGCCGGCAAAGCACTAAGTATATATTTTTTAAGCTTTAGATTCCTTTTCAGATCTTGATAAGCTTGGGAGGTGGGCTGAGAAATGGGAATTGGATTTCAACTTAGATAAGAGTGAGGTGATATATTTGGACAGCAGGACTGATGTCGACGAGTGTCGTGGAACAGAGGGTGTATGACCGATGTTGACGAGCGTTGTGGAATAGAGGGTGTATGACTGATGTCGACAGGTGTTGTGGAACTGGTGGGTCGGAGCATCTTCACCAGAAGGACCACAGTGGGCCAAGAAGGCAGCTCACTCCCGGAGGGAACACCTTCACTGGAAGCATCACAGAGGGCCAGTTCATCAGTTGCATGGAGAAGGGGAGGCAGCTGCATGGGCAACAGATTGCTCTGCCCTGGTGCAGGTATCAGCTTGCCCATCACATAGACAGCTAGGACATAACACCCATAGTCAACTCCAATCAATAGATGGTCACCTCAGAGAGCAGGAGGGGATGTCTGGTGAAATCCATACACTGTGTGAATTACAGGATACAGAGGAGGCCCAAGTAGATTATTAGCCATGATCTCACTCAATACTCAAGAGGACATATTGAGCCAAATAGGTACCTCTACTCCTATTAAAACATACAAGGTACTGAGAGATCTTGACAGGATGGACATGGAGAGATGTCTTACCTTGTGGAGTCACTGTTTTAAAATAAAGAATTGGCCTTTTAAGATGTGATTACTTTCTCTTTCTCAGAGGGAGGTGAATCTTTGGAACTCTGATCTTCAAATGGTGCTGGATGCAATGTCTTGGAATGTGTAAAGGTGGAGGGAGATGGATTCTTGATAGCAAGGGTGTGAAAGGCAACTGTGGCTATAAGGGAACGCAGTGCTGAGGACATAATCAGATTATCCAAGACCTCAGTAAGTGATGGAGGGGACTCAAGGGGTGTCGGGGGTGGGGGGGGGGGGTGGTGGCGCTGACTTCAGATAAATGGAGTCCTGGGGTGAAGTGCTAAGTTGGAGGCTGAATATCTATGAGTCCAAGAATCTGGGCTAAGGACTGAAGGCCTCGAGCCAGCCTGTCCTAGGACTGGAGGCCTGACTGTAGTATGGAAAAAGGCTTATTTTGCTGTCTTGTTTTGCACTCAAGCGATCTCTCCCTCTCGAAGGTGATTGTAAGTCTACTGTTCCTCAAGTTGGGGAACTTGAACAAGCAACACAACAGACTGTAACATCAAAACAGCGAGCTGTTGATGTCCCCTCTTGCTGTTGCTGGGGCAATATCTCTCTCTTGATAGAGAGATAGAGAGAGAGATTCTCTGAGACGTCGAAATGATGGGATGGACAGTAGCTTTTGGACTCTAGATCCTGGTCTCTGGGGCTTAGCCATTGCTTGCATGGTGGGTGATAGGGGGGTGTGGTTGATGCTTTTGCTGGAGTGGGGGGGGGGTGGTTGATGCTTTTCCTGCTGCTTGTGCATTGGAGGGGGTGGGAGAGGGAGAAGAGGGTCTTTGGGGTTCTAATGTTTTTCTGTCATTCACTCTTTGGATTTTTCCCCTGTTTCGTGGATGTCTGTGAAGAGTAAGGATTCCAGGTTGTATATTCTATACATTCTCTGATATTAAACTGTTGAACCTTTGAACTGTTGTTATTGTTGCTGCTGGTGTTGTTCTGCTGACCATTGGGAAGCTGCTATGTTAGCACCAGAGTGTGTGACGACACCTGCGGGCTGCCCCCAGCCCATCCTTAGGTTGTGTTGGTTGTTAACACATACAATGCATGTTTCAATGTATGTGTGATTAATACATCTGAATCTGAAATGTTATTTGATACATTTACACCAACTACATCCTGTTCCCGTCTCCTTCTTGTGCTCCCCCACACCCTTTAACAAATTCCAACACAGCCGTTATCTCCTGGTCCACAGTTTGATATTGTAATAGAACCCAAGACCCCATGGCCCCTCATTACTTGTTAGATTCCTGTCTGTTCTCTCAGCCTGTTCAGTGGGGGCTTCTTGGCAATGCAGGGCAACAAAAAGGCAGCGTGGAATCAGCTTACCAACAGACCAATCCCTTCGTCCCGATCTGGGGTAAAGGTCAGGGACAAAAGCCTATGGATATTCTTAGCGCCAATTAGTCAGGTATCCCAGATCACACCAGTAAGGGCAAAGGGCAATTTAGGGTTACAGGTGTGAAGAATGAGGGTGAAGGATGAGGTAGACTGGTGGTCAACATCAGCCCCAAGAGTTTCTAAGGCAGCTACTTACATCAGGGCCCCTGGGTCCACGCTCACCCATGTCGCCAGAGTCACCCAGTTCTCCCTGTAAGGGAAGAGAAAACAGTTAGAATATTTAACACAGTGACAAAGAAACAGACAAATACAACAGTGACTCAGTACAGGTGCACCCTGGCACAGACCTGGTACAGGTGCACCTCCGGCCTGGCTCATTACAGGTACACCTCCTGCCAAGCTCTGTACAGGTGCACCCAGTACAGGCGCTCTTACACCCAGGCCAACTACAGGTATACCGAGTACAGTCGTACCTAGTATAGGTTGACCCCAGCTCAGATCTGGTACAAGCACCCTTGGTCTGGACCCAGTACAGGAGCACTCTGGCCCAGAACAGGTAAAAGTAAATCTGAAAGATGAACAGGACCACTGGGAGAATCCAGCAGGTTAGGGAGTGTCTGTGGAAAGAGAAATAAGCATTGTTTTGTATCCATCACCCTTCAGGAGAACTGGGAAAGAGAGAGAGGTGAAAGCTACTTTTCAGTAGAAGAGAAGATGAGAGAGGATGTGCTGCTGTCATCAAGAAGATCCCTGATGGTAGCAGCACATTAAGCTTCTAAGTGTGTGTAATAAATTGATAATGTAAATAAGTTGGTGGAACTTGGTTGTCAGGTGGAAGGCGATGCACTGTTACAGAAGACTGTGTTGGGGCTTGTTGGTGGTATAGAACATTGATGGCACCGTGGTAGCCCAATACAGGCGGAGATATCACTGACCCAGTGAGTATAGATTAGCAAACACCCGGAGTGAGTAACACCAAGGAAAACGGTGTAGATGCTTAACACAGAGATGATTTAAACTGATTCTGCTTCTCTCCCCCCAGATGCCACCTGATGCTCAGTATACTACACCAGACGGTCAGTTACAAATGAACCGGACGCTGATATTGTGCTGCCGCCTCTTGTGCTCTGGGAGGAACCACAGGCAGCATTGTCAGGGCCCGACCCAGGCACTGAAGGACTTACCGGAATCCCAGGGGGACCCTGGGGACCTGAAGCTCCCATTGGTCCTTGACTTCCCTGTGTGGAAACAGAAGTAACAAGCTATCAGTAACAATCCCAGCAAGACCTCCTCCCAGTGACACAGTGAGAAATCACAGACATCAGTTCCTGGTGTTTCCACTGGGTCCAGCATCAGTGAAAGTCCAATGGCTGAGACCTCTCCCAGCCCAGACTCGGTATTGGTAAGCCCAGCCCAGACCAGACCCAATGCAGGCATACCTGGCCCAGACCCATTACAGGTGTACCTCATTCCAGAGCCAGTACAGGTATGGTACTGTGCACTACCATACAGGTATGATCTGTACCCAGCTCAGTATGGTACAGGCAGACCTACCCCAGACCCAGTATAAGTGTACTCTGTCTACAAGCATACCTCATCTCACATCAATTATCAAACCCAACCCAGATCCAATCAATACAGGTGTACCTGGCTTACAGGCATAATCCAGCCCAGATCTGGTACAGGCAAACCCAGCCCAGGACTGGTACAGTTGTACGCCAGCCCAGACCCAATACAGGCGAACTCTGGCTGTTAAAATGAGCAGGGGTTGGATTGGATGGACGCAGACAAGGTGTACTCACTTGTGAGAGACACCAGAACAACAGTCATTACCTGGCCAGTAATGAAAGAAAAATGGAAGTCAAGAGAAATGGCTGCCCACAGGGCTGTCGGGGTGAGGATTTCAAGCGGCTGAGGGGTGGGTCCTGATGGGGAAGCCGGTTCAGTACGCAGGGAATGGAGGGAGATGGTAATGGGGATGGAGATGTTAGGAGGATCGGAAGCCCAGCACAAGACCACGTGGTCTGGTTCAGTGCATTACATTGTGTAACAGCGTGTTGCCTGTCGCCCAGTGGGTACAGCATGCAGCCCATTGTCCAGCAGAGCCGGTGGCATCCTACCCTATTCTGTGCAGAATAAGCTCTGGCATGTCAGCCAGTGTGTGACATATTTAATCCAATAGTGCGACATGGTAGTGTAGTGCGTAGCACATTACAATGACAGCAGTACGATCAGGGTTCGCTTCCCGCTGCTGTCTATAAGGAGTTTGCATGTTCTCCCCACTGTTCCCTCTAAGCTGCACAGATGCACAGCTCTGCAGTTGGAATTCTCTTTTATATAATGTTAATATAATTAAACAATTAATAAGTTACAGTCATAGTATCTTGGCAATACTTTTCATTGGGGTGACAAAATAAAAGATCTGCTTGTATCTATAAGTTCTGACATTAATACTGCGACTATCCGTTGATTCATTCAATGAGTGTGTAATCACTTGGATATCAGATTTCCTGAGGATGAGTTAAGAGAATAGTAAGTTTTTGACCCTGTTGCTGCTGCAAACACAACCAGTTTTGAATGTGGAAAAGAAGATGTTGTACGACTAACAAAAAATACGCAGCTACTATACCGAACTACAACGAAGGCCTTGCCTCAACAATACTGTGATTTCAAATTTGCAATTGCTGAGCAAGTTGAGACTGGCTCAATTAAGATGTTCACTGATATGTCGAACTTATGCTTAGAAATGAAGAATTTGAAGGACTGTTAATTTTTGCTGACATCAGAACATTTCAGGCTTCCAGCGCTGACTATGAATGTGGATTCAGTCTTATGAATCCAATCAAATGTAAATCCAGAAACAGAGTAGAAGTGGAACATTTGGATGATCCAATGAGGATTAGGATTTATCTTTCAGCTAGCTGGTTACAAAGCTAATCTGGACAGTGTTTATAGACAATTGATGTATAATAAAGACAGACAAGAAAAAGTTTAAGAAACATGAAAGATCCTCTTTGTATTTCATTATATCCTTCAATTAATAAATAAAATCAAAAGCATGTGATTGTCAATTTTCATTCAGTGTGCATATTACAAAAAAAAATTTAAAGTGCCACCCAGTTTTCAGGTCATGTAAAAATTTCCTGCTCAGAGCAATGGTTGATCCGCGTATAAAATAAAGGAGGCAGGTCCCTGGTTCATCCCATGACTGCGTGGGTTTCTCACGGGTACTCCAGTTTCCCCACACATTACAAAGGTCAGCGATAATGAGCTGTAGGCAGGCTATGTTGGCGCCAGAAGCACGGTGACACTTGCGGGCTGCCCCCAGCACACCCTCGGATTATGTTGGTCATTGTCGCAAAGACATGTTTCCCTGTGTGTGAGACACGCAACAAATCAAGCTTATCTTTAATTTCAAGGTGCAGATTTTCAAGCTTCTGAACCAATCTCGCGAGACCCACACGCCCAACACAATGAGCCTTTGATTAAAGATTAAAGATGAGCTTTATTTGTCAACGACCCACACAGTTGGAGGATGTGCTGGGGGCAGCCTGCAAGTTTTGCCATGCTTCTGTCAACGTAGCATGCCCACAGCTCACTAACACTAACCTGTATGTCTTTGGAGTGTGGGAGGAAACCAGGGCACCCGGAGGAAACCCACGTGGTCACAGGAAGAAGGTGCAAACTCCTTACAGACAGTGGTGGGAACTGAACCCAGGCTGCTGTCGCTGTACTCCAAGAGGTCCATAATCTTGTCATGATTTGGAGGCTTGTGTGCCCCAATGACCCAGAGAGCTTTGACGACTGAAGTGATGGCTTTATGGTTTGGTCCTTCCTACAGTCAGCCATGCCAAACAGGTCAAAGGGGAGAGGACAGAGTAACAGTGATCCACTGCTCTTCCAGGTTCGGGGGTTCAGCTCAGGGCCAACAACCCGGACCGCTCAAACAAAATTGTTATGGAAACAGCAATGAAGAATCCTTCTACACGTTAACTGTGCATTTATCTCAGTCTGCCACTGATGCTTATGTGACTGGTGCATTGCAAAGCACCAGCGCTGTATGGGACCACATGCCACTTTGTTGCTTTGCTAGGGATGTGTGACTGTATTGTATGGGACCAATACCATGGTATTAATGATAGTGTTCTGCAAGGCTGCTTACCTGTTCACCTGTAAGACCTTTCCTTCCTGGCTTTCCAGATAGTCCCTGAAGTAAAAGAGAGGCATACATCAGACCATTACATTCTGGATATAACGGAGATATTGTTGGATATTTACACCAGCAATCCAAAGACACAAGGCAGACTGCAGATGCTGGAAATCTGGATCAACACACACAAAATACTGGATGAACTCAGCAGTCAAACAACATCCATGGAGCAAAATGAAGAGTTAACGTTTTGGGACAGATGCCGACTATCCATTTCCCTCTGCAGATGCTGCCTGAGCTGCTGAGTTCCTCCAAGATGTTGTGTGTGTTACATCAGCATTCTACAATGTTCTGACCATGACTGAGACCAACGTTCATTACACAAAACAGAGACTGCAGAAGACAAAGGGTCTGTCCTCCACCTATCACTCTCCAGCTTCTAATGTTATTCCTGCTCTTCCCCCTCCCTCATCTGGATCCAGCCATCACCTGTCAGCCCTTCCTTCCACCCCCCCAACCTTTTTATACCAGCTATCTCCACTCTTTCTTTCCAGTTCTGATAAAGGTCTCGACCTGAAATGTCGATTGGGCATTTCCTTCCACAGATGCTGCCTGACTTATTGAGTTCCTCCAGCATTTTGAGTGTTGAGCTTGTCTTGGTACTTAGATAGATAGATAGATAGATATACTTTATTAATCCCGAGGGAAATTTGGTTTCGTTACAGCCGCACCAACCAAGAATAGAGCATAAATATAGCAATACAAAAACCACAAACAATCAAACAACAAAATGCAAACTATGCCAGATGGAAAATAAGTCCAGGACCAGTCTATTGGCTCAGGGTGTCTGACCCTCCACGGGAGGAGCTGCACATTCGATGGCCACAGGCAGGAACGACCTCCCGTGCCGCCAAGTGTTGTATCACGGTGGAATGTGGCCGAAGTCCCACAGTAAAAAGTTCAATATCCAGTCTGCAAACACGTTCCTCGATCGTAATATACCCCGGATTGCACCATCCGTTGTTAACTGGATCAGTAAGCACGAAACTCCTTTACGCTTACCGCTCTCGGTGCACTTCCGGTGAGCCGGAACGGTATTACCCACCGAACTCCTCTTCTCCAAAAGTCTCTGTTGTCTCGACCCGGTCCTCTTTCCTCGACTTTGTGATCCCCCTCTGTGTGTTTTCCTCAGGACTTCAGCAGGAGTGTCCGCCGCTCTGTTAGCTAAGCCGGCCGGGATTTGCTGGTCCGTGAAATACACAATGCGACCTTGCTTCAGTCCTGCGTGTCGGGATGTAACCATTTCCAGTGCTAAAGAAAACCCAAATAAAACTCTCTCTACCAGCATGTTAGAGAGGGTGCAGCTTCGACGCGTTACCGCGAGAAAAAAAATACAAAAATAACGTAAATTAGAAAGTAAGAAGAAGAAAGTAAAAAAATAGTTCGGAACGGCTGTAACCACGCTGCATGCACGACCGGCACATGCGCACTATCAGCACTTGGGCACAAAGAACACTTTTGTATTACGTCAGACATTTTGATTTGTATTATATTGCTTTGCTGGGGTTACACACGCATGTGTCAGGAAGGTGAAATCCATTATCAGTGACTCCCATCACCCAGGCCATATCCTCTTTTGATGCTGCCAACAGGCAGGAGATACAGGAGCCTGAAGACCCACAACTCAGGGTTCAACACAGCTTCTTCCTCACTGCCATCAGTTCTTGAAGATCTCTAGCACCATTTTGGACAAAACATCTCCCTCTCCCTATATATATGTTAGTACTGCTAATCTGTAAAACTCTGATTAGACCAAACACAGAAAATTGTAATCAGGAAGGATGTGAATGCTTTAGAGAGGGTGCAGAGAAGATTTACCACTATGCTGCCCAGATTAGAGAGCACATCTTACTAGGATAAGCTTTTCTCCTTCGACGAAGGAGGATGAAAGGTGACTTGATAGAGTTATACAGAGTGGGCAGCCAGAGACTTTCCAGGGCAGTAATAACTAATACGGGGGCCGTAACTTTGAGATGATTGGAGGAAACTATAGAGGGGACGTCAGAGGTAGTTTTTTTAAAAAACACTGAGAGTGGTGGGTGTGTGGAACACCCTGCCAGGAGTGGTGGTAGAGGCAGATACATTAGAGACATTTAAGAGACTCTTAGATAGGCACATGAATGATAGAAAAATGGAGGGCTGTGTAGAGGGAAGGGCTAGATAGATCATGGGCTGTCAGATTCTGACTGTCTACTCTATCTATGTCTCTAATAATTTTATAAACTGCTACCAAATCTCCCTCAGCCTTTGCCACTCCAGAGCAAACAATCCTGGTTTGCTAAGTTAACAAATTTCACATCACACGCCGGTGATAATAAACCTGATTCTGATTCCTTATTGATCATGCTTTCTAATCCTCCAGTGGTGGACTTGGAGATATATCTCTGCCAAAGGTAGCTTAACGTTCTCCTTCCCTCCATTAACCTGCAGGTCACCCTTGGGGAAGGTGTAGCAGCTGCTAAGGCCTACCTCCGCCTTCCCCTCCCAGATCAAGGTCATGTGAAGCCACGGGAACAGGTGGTGGACGGTCGTACGAGCAGCCAGTACATATCACAATTTCTGGTTATGCGACCACTGACGCCAGGCAGACAATCTCTGGACAGTATTGATAATGGCTGAGGTCACCTGTCTTGTAAGGGCACTGCCCAGAAGGTAATGGCAAACCACTTCCGTAGAAAATTTGCCCAGTACAGTCATGGTCATGGAAAGACCATGATTGCCCATATCATATGACATGTCACATAATGATAATATCATAAGACCGGAAATGAATGCAATACTCCAGACGGGGCATAACCGGAGCTTAATAACACTGCAATGTTTCCGTGGTTCATGACAAGCAAACCCAGGGGCCCCTCAGGACCAAGAAAAACAAACTGCTGGTGGAACTCAGCAGGGTCAAGCTGCACCTGTGTAGTCAGAGAAATGGGCAACATTTGACCCTGCATCAGAACTGAGTGTAAGCTAGAGAAAGAAAATAAATGAGGAGAAGGGTGGAAAGGATATTTCCAATATCGGTGGAGTCTAGTACCAGAGTGCACAGCCTCAGAATACAAGAACGTTCTTTTGGAACAGAGATGAGAAAGGATTTTTTAGCCAGAGGGTGGTGAATCTTTGGAATTCATTGGCACAGACAACTGTGGTGGCTTGTAGAGGGACCCAGACCAGCTGGGAAAATGGGAGATGGAATTTAATGCAGGCAAGTGTGAGGTGTTGCACTTTGGAAGTCAAGATAGGGTAGGACTTGCATGGTGAAAAGAAAGGTACTGAGGAATCCAATAGAACAGAGGGATCTGGGAACACAAATCCATAATTCCTGGAAAATGGCGTCAGAGTAGTTAGGGTTGTAAAGAGAGCTTTTGGCACATTGGCCTTCAGAAAACAGGGTATTGAGTTTAGGAGTTGGGATGCTATGTTGAAGTTGTATAAGACGTTGGTGAGGCCTAATTTGGAGTATTGTGTGCAGTTCTGGTCATTGATCTACAGAAAAGATATCAATAAGATTGAAAGGGTGCAGAGAAAATTTACAATGATGTTGCCAGGACTTGAGGACTTGAGTTATAGGGAAAGACTGAATAGGTTCGGACTTTATTCCCTGGAGTGTAGGAGAATGAGGGGAGATTTGACAGAGGTATACAAAATTTTGAAGGGTATAGATAGGGTAAAGCAAGCAGGCTTTTTCCATTGAGTTTGGGTGAGACTAGGACTAGAGACTATGGGTTAAGGGTGAAAGGTAAAATATCCAAGGGGAACCTGAGGGGGGATTTTCTTCACTCTGAGAGTGGTGCAGGTGTGGAAAGAGGTACCAGTAGAAGTGGTGGATATGTGTTTAATTTCAACATTTAAGAGAAATTTGGATAAGTACATGGATGGGAGGGGCATGGTCCAGATGCAGTTTGATGGGACTATGCAGAATAATAGCTTGTCATATTCTAGATGGGCTGAAGGGCCTGTTTCTGTGCCATAGTTTATAGTTTTCAATCCTTGAGTTCTTTGATGCTGTATTTGTGGAAGTTTAACATGAAACACGCTGTAAGGTTTCACTGCTAATGTAATGGCTTCTCTGTAATGTTTCACTGCTAAGGTAATGGTTTCTCTGTAGCAGCAATGTTTGGGTTAGGACTAGAGATAACAGGGCATGCTAGCCAATGAGCAAGATGTTGTTCTTTCTTGTGTGTCTGGGAGTCGGGAATTTGTGGTCTTTTGTTGGGGAGAGATGAGGAGCGAAGACAGGAATGGAGAGAGTTGGTAGACCACCAGACAGAGTGGGCTTGGAGTGAGGGTCCGAAGGTCAGCGACGATCGGGGGAGGTCGATGGTGGATGAACGGCCTTATCAGTGAGCTCCAACATTGCGCCTGAGACTGTTTCATGAGAATGGGCCCTTTCTCCTTTTTTTTTTTCTTTACCAACCATATAGTCAAATTAAGAATTATAAAGCTCAATCGTTTAATCGCATATTCTGTACTGTTTGTTATTTTGTAGTACCGATATTCGTACTCCGGATGAATTGTTAATTCGCCTGTTAAGTACTGTTAAAGTTGCGATTGTGGGCAGAGGTATGATAAAGTGGCGGGCGCAGCTCTCATTTTAATGCAGACCAGTGCTGACATAGCGGTAGCTTATACCAGGTCACGTCACCCCCAGACCGACCTCGATGTTGCTAACTGGTTCTGCCCGAGATGTATTGGTGGATTGTGTTGAAGTCACTTCATGAAGATTCTGGACATTTTGGGGTGGAATAGACCTATGGATTGCTCAGAGACCGGTTTTACTGGCCCCAGATGAAATCGGACGTCGAAGGATACTGCAAGTCATGTATTCGATGCATACGGCAGAAGACACTGCCTAAGTGGGCAGCTCCTTTGTCCCACTTGCAGAGTACGGGGCCTCTGGACCTGGTGTGTATGCATTTCCTGTCAAAAGAACCCGATGCCAGCAACACGGTGAATGTCTTGGTTATCACAGACCACTACACTGGATATGCTCAGGCTTTTCCTACCAAGGACCAGAGGGTGTCTCTGGTGGCAAAAGTGTTATGGGAGAAGTATTTCATCTATTATAGCCTTCCCGGGTGGATACATAGTGATCAGGGATGGGACTTCGAGAGCAGACTCATCCATGAGTTACTGGGCATGCTTGGATTTGAGAAGTCAAGGACCACACCCTATCACCCACAGAGTGATCCCCAGCCTGAGAGGTTTAATTGGACTTTGCTAGACATGCTCAGGACCCTGGAGATCAGCAAGAAGAGCAGGTGGAGTCAACATATTGGTCACGGTTCACAGTTACAACTGTACACGAAATGAAGCCACTGGGTACTTGCCATATTATCTGATGTTTGGGCGCGAGGCAAGGTTGCCCATCGACCTTTGTTTTGGGACTGACAAGGGTGACTTACCACCGAAGCCTTATCTGAAGTATGTGTCTGATATGAGGAGAGAGCTGAAAAGGGCTTATGAATTAGCTGGGGTTGCGGCCACCATGCAGAATCAAGGAAATAAGAGGAGGTATGATCAGAGAGTGAGGTTCTCCCAACTCCTGCTGGGAGACGGAGTCCTCATAAGGAATTTGGGGCTACCTGAAAAGCACAAGTTGGCTGACCGCTGGGCGCCACACCCTATGTGGTGGAGAGTCAGATGTCAAACCTACCAGTTTTCCGGTGAAACCAGAGGAGGGGAAGGAGCCTGTCAAGATTCTCCATCGGAACCACCTGTTGCCCCGGGACAAGAGGTGCAGGTAGACCAAGAGCCCAACTTGGAGCCTACACCCAGTAAGAGGACTCTGTGGAAACATGGGGTGACTGCAGGGCCCACAGCAGCAAGGTTAGGCCGGCCCCCACCCGAGAGGGATACTGATTCGGAGGATGAGGACCTGGATGTGTGGTATATGCCACCTTTCGCTAACTCCCCATTGATTGAGGAAGAGACTCCTGGCCCTTCTCCCGCTGAGTCAGGTGAGGTGGGGGGGGCTATCTGGGGGCAGCCTGGGTTGCCGTGGGATTCTGCAGGGGAGGAAGTGGGTCTTGGCCACGGGACGGGGGGGGTCCAAGTTGCAGGTGGGCACGAGTGATAGGTCGGGGGAGGCCTCGCCAGGTAGACTGAAGGTATCCCCAGATCCCCAGTAGTGTCGGAACCTGAAGAGTTAGGTGAGGGGGTGCAGAGGTCTCAGAGAATTAGGAGACCACTGGATAGGCCGGCCTATGTAGCACCAGGGGAATAGAGTGTGACCCCTACAGTGTTGGGGAGCTATGTCACTGCCTTGTGCACCTGGATTGGACTTTGTGTTTTGCAGGAAGGGTTGGCGAATTATCTCAATGTCATGAAGACATGACTAAATTTGGTGGGGGAGAGAGTAACACACTGTAAGGTTGCACTGCTAATGTAATGGCCTCTCTGTAATGTTTCACTGCTAAGGTAATTAGTGCATGGAATGGGCTGCCGGCGGCGGTGGTGGAAGTGGAAACAATAGGGTCTTTTAAGAGACTCCTGGATGGCTACACGGAGCTTAGAAAAATAGAGGGCAATGGGTAAGCCTAGATAGTTCTAAGGTAAGGACATGTTCGGCACAGCTTTGTGGGCCGAAGGGCCTGTATTGTGCTGTAGGGTTTCTATGTTTCTCTGTAGCAGCAATGTTTGGGTTATGACTAGAGATAATGGGGCATGTTAGCCAATGAGCAGAATGTTGTTCTTTTTTGTGTGTCTGGGAGCCGGGAATTGGTGGTCTTTTGCCAGCGAATCGAGGGAGTTGGTAGACTGCTGGATGGAGCGGACTTGGAGTGAGGGTCCGAAGGTCAGTGACGGTCGGAGGAAGTCGATGGTGGACGAACAGCCTTATCAGTGAGCTCCAACATTGCACATTGGACTGTTTCATGAGAATGGGCCCTTTCTCCTTTTTTGTTTTCTTTACTAACCATATACTGTAGTCAAATTAAGAATTATACAGATCAATCGTTTAATCGTATATTATGAATTGTTTGTTATTTCGTGATACTGATTTGTAACAGAGGACACATCACGCAGTATCCACCCAACTGAGATTTCTTAAGTTTGGCCAGGCTGGGGGCTGGGTCTATCATCCTCGATATTAAGCCGCTAGCCGAAGCGAAAGTTACAAACAAAACAGAATCACTGGGAGTAGGAGAGGTCACAGAGATCCCAGACTTTGAAAATGTCTGTTCAGTTTAATCCAAGATGGTCATGGTCACTTGGAAAATACAGTATTGTGCAAAAGCAGTGCCCAGGTGTGCAAAGCTGATAGAGACTTATCCACACAGACTGAACGCTATAATCGCTGCCAAAGGTGCTTCTACTAAATACTGACTTGAAGGAGGTGAGTTTTATGCAATCAATTATTTTGTGTTTAATAATTGTAATAAATTTAGACCAATTTGTAGAAATTTGGTTTCACTTTGACAAAAAGAGACTTTTCTTTTCATCAGGGTCAAAAAAGCCAAGTTAGATCCACTGTGATTTATTGCTGTAAAACTATAAAACATGGAAATTTCCAAGGGGATGAATACTTTTTAATAGGCACTGTGTGTGCCTAAGACTTTTGCTAAGAACTGCATTTGCCAGAGTAAGAAGCAGCAGGATGATTTGTGAAACTTCATTCATTATTACTGGCAAGCTTTGGCATACTGTAAAACTTTCCAAAGGGACAAGATTCCGATTCCTGATCCATATGGGGAATCTGATCAGGGACAAGTCAGGCAGCTGGATGGTGTGTTGAAGGAATGGACAGGTGAAGGTCCTGATCCAGAACATGGGCACAGTGTTTAGAAGTGATCTAGATCCCTGTCATTTACACAGTTCTGTGCTCAGAAGCACAGGAGAGGTGGTGACCTTGGGGTGGGCCTGTCCAGGGGAAGGAACAGTGGGAGATGGCACAAGTCGATGCAGGCAACTGCTTAGCTCTAGTTTTGCTGATCACTCACCCTGCCCTCTGTTGTGTGCTCCCATTATACTCTCATTCTGATCCCTGCGTGCTCAAATCACGTGCTCATTCTGATCTCTGTGTGCTCTAATTGTTTTCTCATTCTGACCACTGCATACTCTAATTATGCCTTTGTTCGGACTTAACTGCGTGCTCTAATCACGTGCTCATTCTGACTTGTGTGCTCTAATCACATGCTCATTCTGATCTGCGTGCTCTAATATGTTCTTGTTCTGCCCTCTATTATGTGCATGTTTTTGCATTCTGAGCTCTGCAATGCTCTAATTATGTTCTCGTTCTGACCTTTATTATCTGTGTGCTCTAATTCCCTTTGTGCTCCTCCAGTCAGCTCTGGTCTTTAGGCAGTTCAATACTCACAGGCTGCCCATTAGGGCCTCTCTCTCCGGGGGCTCCGTCTTGTCCAGGATCACCCTGTAACATAGGAAACACATCACGAATAAATATAGTTCAGTGAATTATCCTTGTACTTCTCCATGCACTGAGATTGTCTTGTCGGATTTTTGTTTAACGGCAGCGAATAAGGTGAGAAACTCTTTACCTTCTCGCCATTGGCCCCCGGATTTCCATCTCGCCCATCGCGGCCCGGAATTCCCTGAAATATTTCAGAACATCCTTAAACCTTGATCAAAATTCATCAGCAAACCCTTCAACGTGTGGAAATAAAAGACACAAAGGAAGTTGAAGTGGCCTGAAGGGGTTGCGTTCCATGCACTAACCCTCACTAATATGATCTGAAACACGGTGCTCCATCACCCCTAACCCCATGACATCTCCTCTGTCTCCGATCGGTCACAGTGTTTGTTCTACGTTCTGTGTTGAATAAGCAGACATTGCATCTGACGCTGTCATCCCTTCACCTGGAAGTGTTCTGGATAATCTTTACTGCATTCTAATCCTCACATCCTAATTATAAAGTAGTGCCTAGAATTTTTAGTTAATTAAATTACAGTGTTAGAACCTGAACATAGAGCAATACAGGCCTTTTGGCCCAAGGTGCTTTAACCTCCTTGAAGATCAATCAACCCTTCCCTCCCACATATCCTTCCATTTTTCTACTACACATGTGCCTATCTAAGAGTCTCTTAAATGCCCCTAATGTATCTGCTCGACCACCTCCCCTGGCAGGGCGTTTCGTCCACCCACCACTCTGTGTGTAAAAAAACCTACCTCTGACATTCCCCCCCCCCCATACTTCTGTCAAATCAATTATGCCCTCATGTATTAGCCATTTTTACCCTGGGGAAAAGTCTCTGACTGTCCACTTAATCTTTGCCTCTTAACATCTTGTACACCTCTCATCCTCGTTCGCTTCAAAGAGAAAAGCCCGAGCTCGCTCAACCTATCCTCATAAGACATGCTCTCTAATCCAGGCAGCATCCTGGTAAACCTCCTCTGTACCCTCTCTAAAGCTTCCACATCCTTCCCGTAATGAGGCGGCTTTTTGCACAGTACACTCTATACCTCTGCAAAGTCACTTTTCTAGTCACTTTCTCAACACGTCTTGCCGTCTTCTCAGCTACCTGCAGATATCCATGAAGACGGCAAGACGTGTTGAGAAAGTGACTAGAAAAGTGACTTTGCAGAGGTATAGAGTGTACTGTATAAAAAGCAAATCCTTCTAGAATTGTCCTGAGATGACTTGTATCCCCTCTCCTCATTTTCCAAGGGGAAATGCACCACTTCACCCCTTGGCTGGCGGACAGTCCCTATCATTACTCCCCGTGGCTGGTCGACAGCAAATGGTGCTGAGGTGGAGACAGTTGACAGCTGCGAGTTCTTAGAACGGGGTCCCCAACCTTTTTTGCACTGCGGACCGGTTTAATATTGACAACATTCTTGTGGACCGGCCGACCGGGGGTGGGGGGAGTGTTCAAGTAGGGTTAAACTCACCTCAACATGTCTTTTACAGTTAGGGTTGCCAACTTTCTTACTCCCAAATAAGGACAAAAGTAGCAGTCAAATCCCAGGACACTTTACCCCTGGGAAGACTACCATGACCATGAAGCCTTGCGCGGGCACCTGTGTGCGCATGCGTGACGTGTGCATGTGTTGTGTGCACGCGTGTACGTACCGGTTTTTCTTCTCCCTCACAAATTGGTTTTGCCTTCATCTTCCCGACTATACTGTACATACATTATTTCTACTTTATATAGGCTGTGTATTTATCATATCAAACCTGCTTTTACTATATGTTAGTATTATTTATTTTCAGCTTTATGTGTTGTTTGTTATGATTTGTTAGGCTATTTTTTGGGTCTGGAAAAGCTCAAAAATTTTTCCCATATAAATTAATGGTAATTGCTTCTTTGCTTCACGCCATTTCATCAAAAAAGGTTTCATAGGGCGCTTTACCTTAGCAGGGGAAATATGGGACAAACCAATTTAGCCCAATATACAGGATGTCCCGGCAAATACGGGACAGTTGGCAACCCTATGTTCAAGCTCAACACTGCGTGACAGGGAATGAGGAAAGGTGCAGCTGACTCATATCGTTTCCTCGCGGCCCGGTAGCACATGCATTGCGGCCCGGTACCGGTCCGTGGCCTGGTGGTTGGGGACCGCTGTGCTAGAACATCACCAATAGCCCATTCTAGTCCACCCACATTGATGTTACAGCCAATAAAGTTCACTAACTCCTCTGCTTCTTCAGGAGGCTAAAGAAATTTGCCATGTCCCTGTCAATCCTTACCAACTTTTAATCAATAAAACCATAAGAACATAGGAGCAGAATTAGGCCATCTGGCCCATCGAGTCTGCTCCGCCATTCAATCATGGCTGATCCTTTTTTTTTTCTCCTCCTCAACCTCAGTTCCTGGCCTTCTCCCTGTAACCTTTGATGCCATGTCCAATCGAGAACCTATCAATTTCTGCCTTAAATACACCCAACGACCTGGCCTCCACAGCAGCACGTGGTAACAAATTCCACAAATTCACCATCCTTTGGCTAAAAGCACCATAGAAAGCATTCTGTCTGGATACATCATTGGTTCGTCTGCTCTGCACATGAACTCAAGAAACTGCAGAAAGTTGTGGACAGAGCTCAGCTCATCATGGGAAACAACCTCCCCGCCGTGGACTCAGTCTACATTTCTCGCTGCCTCAATAAAGCAGCCAGCATAATTAAAGATGCTCTCTCACCCAGACATTCTCTCTCCTCAGACATCAGACACAAAAGCCGACAGGCACGTACCACCAGGCTCAAGGACAGCCTCTGTCCCACTGAATGGACATTTGAATGATAAGATGGATTCTTGGCCTCACAATCCACCTCATTGTGATCTTGCACTCTATCATTTACCTGCACTGCACTTTCTCTGTAGCGGCTACACTTTCTTCTGCATTGTTATTGTTTTACCTTGTTCTACCTCAATCCATTGTGTAATGACCTATTCTGTATAAACAGTTTGAAAGACAAGCTTTTCACTGTATCCTTGTACATGTGACGATAACAAACCAATTCCACACTTTCACCTGTGTGTATTTGTGATTGCTCTCAAGATGAGCTGAAGACTCAGAACTAACCTCCACATCTCTGACCTTCCTCAACAGAATCAAGGAAGGTCATTTGAACTGATGTGAATTTTAGGTGCTTAGGAATTAATAGTTTAATAAAATAATGTGAAAATGGTTTTGTTACCTGTGGACGATAGATTTTTAAAGAAGTGATTACTGCCTAAAACACTTTTAGCCAAAGTTAAATCTACGTTATTTTTATGTCTATGGATTATAATTGATCAGAAGAATAATTTTTAAAAGTGGATTTTACAATTTTATTTCAGTCCATAGAGCTGTCTTGCTAGTCCTCTTTTGCACTATTTATTTCCTGTAATTTATAGTGATTTTTATGCATTTGCTGCCACAAGTTGCATTTCAGAATGCCAGTGATAATAAGCCAATTCTTCTGATTCTGAGCTTATTTGCACTATGGTCAGCATTGCTCCTGTATTGCTCTATGAGTCCATTGTAGCATTTACCATAATCATATGTATACATTCCAACTTTTAATAAACAATTAAAATTGTATTTTACTTCCCATTTTTTGCCTGTGAAATTTCTTTATTCTTGTGAACCTCTTCTGGACTCTCTCCAATGCCAGCATATACTTTCTTAGATAAAGTGCCCAAAACTGCTCACGATACTCAATACTTTAACATGATTGACTGCTCAGTCAGTTGTTGGTAGGCCGTAGAGAACAAGTTATCCTCTTGGACTCATAATTCAAAAGGGAGCTTCAAGGGCGTTTATCCATTGTACGTGGCCTATCAGCGGCGTCAACAGAGCTCTACGAACTAAATAAAAGTACAGAAGGGATAAGCAGAGTGGCCATTGTTGGGAGTAGGCCAGCGGTGAGAGTAGAAGTGACAGGCTTTGGCTCAAAGGAGACGTCGGCTATTAAGTGTTCTTTTTTGTTTCTCCCCCCTCTAACTGTACCATTTAAATGGCTGTGGTGTTCTTCTTGCCAGAGGTTGGAGTCTTGGGAAACCTGGAGTCTCCTGGGGAACTACATCTGCATGAACTGCATCCGGCTGCAGCTCCTTCAAGACCGTGTGAGGGATCTGGAACAGCAAATGGATGACCTTCGGCTTGTACAGGAGAGTGAGGATAGAACTGATCAAAGTTACAGGGAAGTAGTCACCCTGAAGTTGCAGGAAGCGAGTAGCTGGGTGACCGTCAGGAGAAAAAGAAATACGCAGTTAGAGCAGAGCATCCCTGTGGCCATTCCCCTCAAAAACAAGTATATCGCTTTGGATATTTTTGTGAGGGATGAGCTCCCAGGAGAATGTTACAGCGATCGGGTCACAGGCACCAAGCATGGGTCCGTGGTGCAGAAGGGAAAGGGAGAGAAGAAGGGTGCTGTAGTGATAGGAGACTCGATAGTGAGGGGAACAGACAGGAGATTCTGTGGACGTGAACAGGACACCCAGATGGTACGTTACCCACCAGGGTCAGGGTCAGGGATGTCTCAGATCGCGCCCACAACATTTTGAAGAGGGAGGGGGAGCAGCCAGATGTCTTGATACATATTGGTGCCAATGACATAGGAAGGAAAACCAATGAGGTCCTGAAAAGAGAATTTAGAGAGCTAGGTAGAAAGCTGAGAAGCAGGACCTTCTGGGTAGTAATTTCTGGATAGCAGCCTGTGCCACGCGCCAGTGAAGATAGAAACCAGATGATCTGGCAAATAAATGTGTGGCTGAGAAGCTGGTGCAGGGGGCAGGGCTTCAGGTTCTTGGATCATTGGGATCTCTTCTGGGGGAGGTATGACCTGTTCAAAAGTGACGGGATGCACCTGAATCCGAGGGGGACCAATATTCTCAAGGGCAGGTTTGTTAGAGCTGTAGGGGAGGGTTTAAACTAACTTGGCAGGGGGGTGGGAACTGGAGTGAAGGAATGGTGATGGGACTTAGTTGCAGTCAACACAGGACAGATGGTAAAAAGGTAAAGATAGCGTGCAGTCATATGGTCAGGGAGGGCAGGCAGGTGATGGGACTAGTTGCAGCCAACAGGCTGAGTATCACATCATTAGGGATGCAGAGTCAGAAAGGACAGCAAATATGGTACTCAAGGTGTTGTGTCTAAATGCACGTAGTATAAGAAATAAGGTGGATGATCTTGTTGCAATATTACAGATTGCCAGGTATGATGTTGTGGCCATCACTGAATCGTGGCTGAAGACGATTGTAGTTGGGAGCTGAATGTCCAAGGTTACACGTTATATCAGAGGGATAGGAAGGTAGGCAGAGAGGGTGTTGTGGCTCTACTGGTAAAGAAACATCAAATATGCAGAAAGATGTGACATAGGATCGGAAGATGTTGAATCCTTGTGGGTTGAGTTAAGAAACTGCAAGGGTAAAAGGACGTTGATGGCAGTTATATACAGGCCTCCCAACAGTGGCTGGGAGGTGGACCAGAAGTTATAACAGGAAATAGAAAAGGCCAGTCAAAAGGGCAATGTTATGGTATTCATGGGAGATCTTAACATGCAGATTGATTGGGAAAATCAGGTTGGCAATGGATCTCAAGAGAGTGAGTTTGTTGAATGCCCAAAAGATAGCTTTTTAGAGCAGTTTGTTGTTGACCCTACTAGGGGATCAGCTATACTGGATTGGGTGTCATGTAATGAACTGAAGGCAATTAGGGAGCTTAAGGTAAAAGATCCTTTAGGTACCAGCGATCAGAATATGATTGTGTTCAACTTGAAATTTGATAGGGAGAAAATAAAGTCTGGTATATCAGTATTTCAGTGAAGTAAGAGAAATTACAGTGGTATGAGAGAGGAGTTGGCCAAAGTAAGTTGGAAGGAGCTGCTGGCAGGGATGTCAGCAGAGCAGCAATGGCGTGTGTTTCTGGGAAAAATGGGAAGGTGCAGGACATGTGTATTCCAAAAATGAAGAAATACTCAAATCGTACAACCGTGGCTGACCAGGGAAGTCAAAGCTAATGTAAAAGCAAAAAGAAAGGGCATTCAACAAAGCAAAAGTTAGTGAGAAGATAGAGGACTGGGAAGTTTTTAAAAACCTACAGAGAGCAACTAAAAGAATCATTAGAAGGGAAAAGATGAAATATGAAAGCAAGCTAGCAAATAATATCAAAGTGGATAGTAAAAGTTTTTTCAAGTATGTTAAAAATAAAAGAGAGATGAGATTGATATAGGACCACTAGAAAGTGAGGCAGGAGAAATAATAACGGCAGACAAGGAGATGGCTGATGAACTAAATGAGTATTTTGCATCAGTCTTCACTGTGGAAGACACTAGCAGTGTGCCAAATGTTGAAGAGCGTGAAGGAAGAGAAGTGGGTGCAGTTACTATTACAAGGGAGAAGGTGCTCAAAAAGCTGAAAGATCTAAAGGTACATAAGTCACCCGGACAAGAGGAACTGCACCCTAGGGTTCTGAAAGAGGTAGTGTTAGAGATTGTGGAGGCATTAGAAATGATCTTTCAAAAATCATTGGACTCTGGTATGGTGCCAGAGGACTGGAAAATTGCAAAATATTACTCCACTCTTTAAGAAAGGAGGAAGGCAGCATAAAGGAAATTATAGACTCGTTAGCCTGACCTCAGTGGTCGGGAAGATGTTCAAGTCAATTGTTAAGGATAAGCGATGGAGTACTTAGTGACACAGGACAAGATAGTACAAAGTCAGCATGGTTTCCTTCAGGGAAAATCCTGCCTGACGAACTTATTGGAATTCTTTGAGAAAATTACAAGTAGGATAGATAAAGGGGATGCAGTGGATGTTGTATATTTGGACTTTCAGAAGGCCTTTGACAAGGTGCCACACGAGGCTGCTTACCAAGTTAAGAGCCCATGGTATTACAGAAAAGTTACAAACATGGTTAGAGCATTGGCTGATTGGTAGGAGGCAGCGAGTGGGAATAAAAGGATGCTTTTATGGTTGACTGCCAGTGACTAGTGGTGTTCCGCAGGGCCTGGTGTTGGGACCACTTCTTTTTATGCTGTATATCAATGATTTAGATGATGGAATAGATGGCTTTATTGCCAAGTTTGCAGATGATACGAAGACTGGTGGAGGAGCAGGTTATGTTGAGGAAACAGATAGGCTGCAGAAGGTCTTAGACAGATTAGGAGAATGGGCAAGAAAGTGGCAAATGAAATATAATGCTGGAAAATGCATGATCATGCACTTGGGTAGTAGAAATAAATGTGTGGACTATTTTCTAAACGGAGAGAAAATCCAGGAATCTGAGGTGCAGAGGGACTTGGGAGTCCTTGTGCAGAACACCCTGAAGGTTAACTTGCAGGTTGAGTCGGTGGTGAGGAAGGCAAATGCAAGGTTAGCATTCATTTCAAGAGGTCTAGAATACAAAAGCAGGGATGTGATGTTAAGACTTTATAAGACATTGGTGAACAGTTTTGGGCTCCTCATCTCAGAAAAGATGTTCTGACATTGGAGAGGGTCCAGAGGAGGTTCACTCGAATGATTCCAGGAATGAAAGTGTTATCACACGAGGAATGTTTGAATGCTCTGGGTCTGTACTTACTGGAATTCAGAAGGATGGGGGGGTGGAGGGGACTCTCATCGAAACCTTTTGAATGTTGAAAGGCATAGACAGAGTAGATGTGGAAAGGATGTTTCCCATGGTGGGACAGTCTTGGACAAGAGGGCACAGCCTCAGGATAGAGGGTGCCCTTTCAAAACAGAGATGCGGAGAAATTTCTTTAGCCAAAGGGTGGTGAATTTGTGGAATTTGTTGCCACATGCAGCTGTAGAGGCCAGGTCGTTGGGTGTATTTAAGGCAGAGATTGATAGGTTCTTGATTGGACATGGCATCAAAGGTTACAGGGAGAAGGCTGGGAACTGGGGTTGAGGAGGAGGTAAAAAAATAAAGAGATCAGCCATGATTGAACGGCAGAGCAGACTCGGGCCAGATTGCCTAATTCTGCTCCTATGCCTTATGGTCTTATATTTGTATATTTTATGTCTCGCAAAACAACTTTCATGACGTACTGTAGGTCAGTGATAATAAACCTGATTCTGACTCTGAGCTCCATGACCCCTGGCCCAGAGATTGTGTGAAAGGACTGGACCAAATCAGTGCAAACATTCCTGAAACACTTACTGGCTCCCCTTTCAGTCCACTGAGACCACGCAACCCTCGTGGGCCAATCTTCCCCTGTAATAAGAGCAAAGGGAAGTTAACCTTTGAACCATTTCTGGCCATTGCTACTTCAGCATCAATGTTCAAAGTAACGTTGTTATCAAACTGTGTACATATTACTACGTGTTACCCTGAGATTCATTTGCTTGCAGGCATTCACAGTAAAGATAAATGAATACAATAGAATTTATTTAAAAAACTATTTATCAGGGATTCATAACCTTTTTTATGCTATGGACCCCTACCATTAACCAAGGGATCTGTGGACCCTGGGTTGGGAACTCCTGCCGTACACGAACATAGACAGACAAACAACCAATGTGCAAAAGAAGACAAAGTGTGTAAATAAAGAATAATACTGAGAACAGGTGTTGCAAAGAGCCCTTGAAACTGAGTCTATAGGTCGTTAAATCAGTTCTCCTGATGTGCCCATGACCACAGAAAACCACAAAGAATTGTGGACAAAGAAATTTGACAATTTTAAATCAATGCTCTCTGTAACTGGAACATTTTATTCTGCATTCTGTCACTGTCTTAGACTGTTTTTGATAAATTAACATGCATGGACGGTTTGCAAAACAATGCTTTTCACCATACACGTCAGTACGTGTCAATAATAAACCAATTTAAGGTGGCACAATGGTGTAGCGGTTAGCTTAACGCTTTACAATGCCAGGGGTCAGAGTTCAATTCCTGGCTGCCACAGTAAGGAGTTTGTGTGGTTTCCCTGTGACCGCGTGGGTTTCCTCCAGATGCTCTGGTTTCCTCACAGTCCAAAGACGTAAGAATTAGGGTCAGTGAGCTGCGGGCATGCTATGTTCATGCCGGAAGCACGATGACACTTGTGGGTAGCCCCCAGCACATCCCTGGAGGGCACTGGTCATTGATGTAAGCAATGCATTTCACTGTACATCAAGGGTTCCCAACTTGGGGTCCATGGTGCCCTCGGTTAGTGGTAAGGCTGATTGGCATTAAAAAGAAGGCTGGGAACCCTTGCTGTGATGAATAAAGCTACCTTAATCTTTTGGAACATCTCAGACCCTGATCACATTGGTTTTTCACTCGGAGCTTGTCTGCTCCACCATGGGCACCAGCCTCCATGGTATCCAGGACATCTTCAAGGAGCCATGTCTCATAAAGGTGGCATTCATCATCAAGGACCCCCATCACCCAGGACATGCCTTGTTCTCAATGCTACCATTAGGAAGGGGGTACAGGACCTTGAAGGCACACACTCAGTGATTCAGGAACAGCTTCTTCCCCTCTGCCATCCCATTTCTGAATGGACGTTGAACCCATGAACACCACCTCACTACTTTCTTAGTTCTATTTTTGCACTGCTTTTTTAACTATTATATAATTACTGTAATTCAGCTTTTTTTTCCTCTTTTATTATGTATTGCAATATACTGTTGCCTTGAAACAACAAATTTCACCGCATAAACCAGTGATAATTAAACCTGATTCTGATTGCTGGGTGAAGGTTAGCCTTTGTGTTCCTGACCTCAGGGTATGGAAGACTCCTGCAAAGGGCCCCCCAGGGTGGCGCAGTGGGTAGAGCCGCTGCCTCACGGTGCCAGAGACCCAGGTTCAATACCGGCCTCTCTGACAGTGTGGAGTTTGTACACCCTTCCCCGTGACCACATGGGTTTCCTCCCACATGTGCAGGTTGATAGATTGTTACTGACTGGGGTAGGATCTGGGGTGGAGGGTGGGAGGGGGGCGTTGGGGAGAATTAAAATGGGGTTCAAATAAGGTCAGTATAAGTGCCTGGTTAATGGTTCAGACAGAGTCTGTGGCCGCAGGGCCTGTTTACTCACCGTGTCTCTCTGTGACTCGTGGCGATGTCCTGAGAAAGTGATCTTGTTCAGATTCTGACACTGCGATATTTATTGCTGAGATTTTGACATTGCGATACTTATGGCTGAGATTCTGTCATTACGGTATCGCTGAGATTCTGGATATTGGGTGCCACGGTAGCATAGCAGTTTGCTCAACGCTTTTACCACTTGAGCTGTCGGATTTTGGAGCTCAGACCCAGCGACCTCTGTGAGGAGTCTGTACGTTCTCCTAGTGGAACGCATGGGTTTCCTCCGGGTGCTCCGGTTTCCTCCCACAGTCCAAAGACGTACTGGGTCGGTTATCTGGTCATTGTAAGTTGTCCTGTGATTAGGTTAGGGATAATTCGAGGTCAATAGGGTTTGATGGGCAGTGTGGCTCGAAGGGCCGGTCAAAGGGGCTGTTCCATGCTAAAACTGGAAATGAAGTCAATAATTGTATTCACTGCCTGTGACGTGACTCCTGGGCCAATGGCTCTTATCCCACTTAATCTGCTAATTTAAACATTCGGCTCAACAGGCAACAGTCACTTACCCGGTTTCCATTTTCCCCCGGCAATCCGATGAACCCTTTGGAGCCTGCGTCGCCCTGGAATGAACAACAGACAAGCCATAAAACAGGAGCAGAGAACACCGCCTCAGCACACTGGCCCACACCCCACAGGCTGCAGGTCACAGGTCACCAGCGCTGGAACAGCCCCAAGCAGGGAACAGTGGCAGGTCAGTCACGAGCTTGCTCCACACCACAACTGATACCATGATACCTCAACCACGTCACCCCTCAACCGAGTGAGGATTGAAGTATTGTGAAATACTTTCATCTGTAGAAATATAAACACTATACTGGTAACAGTGACCGGAACATCACTGAACAGTTGTACAAACTCTCCTAGCTCACCATTGCCTGCACCCAGACAACTAATGCTGCACAGTTATCCCAGAGAGGCAGGGTGTGAGGGACCTGTATGTCAGTAATCAGTATCGTCACCTGTCTCCCCATCACTCTCCGTTCCCCCACCCCTCTCTCCCTTCCCACCTTTCCCCCTCTCCCCCTCCCCGTTTCACTTCCCCCCTCCTCCACCCCGCTCCCTCTGCCCACCCTTCCCCCCTCCTCTCCCCACCTCTTCCCCCAACAGCCTCTCCCCCACACCTTTCCTACCCTCCCACCTCAATCCACCCTCCATCCTCTCCCCAACCACCCCTTCCACACTCCTCTCCCACCTTCACATTCCTACTCCATCTCCCTTCCCCCCCCACACACTTTCTCCCACCCGACGGACCCTCTGCTGGACCATCTCCTCCCCCTGAACTGGGTCAGGGGACATCAGAGAGGGCTGCTAAGCAGTTCACCCCAGACCTCCCCCGCCGGCCGAACCCCCCGGCATGAGGCCAGAGGGTTTGTCCCACCAGTGCTTGCGCAGCGGAGGTGTCCTGTTGCTTTCATACTTACAACTTTCCCGGGGGGCCCTGGTGGGCCAGCAGGACCTTGAAATCCTATGAGACCCTGCAAGAGAACAGGAGAAAGAGCAAATCGGAGAGGGCAGTAGATGGGTGGGGGATGCTGGGGGTGGGGGGGAGGAGTGCGTGCTGGTCTTGGAGAATCCACCCCCTCCCCCGGTCAAAAGGTCACCTGCCATAAACGAATGAGTTCCCCTGGTGAGCCATGGCCACACAGTAGTGTAGCAGTTAGAGTGCCAGTGACCCTGCTCAATTCCCATCACTCTCTGTAATGAGGTTGTACGTTCTCCCCATGCCCATGTGGGTTTCCTCTGGGAGCTCCAGTTTCCTCCCACAGTCCAAAGATGTGCAGGATAGGTTTAGCAATAGGGCATGCTGTGTTGGTGCCAGAAGCATGGCGGCATTTGCAGGCTGCCCGGAACATCCTCAGACTGTGTTGGTCGCAGACGCAAATGATGCTTTTCACCGTGTCTTTCGATGTATTGCTGACAGTGACAGAAAAAGCTCATCTTTCTTTCTAGAATGGTCAGTCATCGTGCCTGGGTAAGTGGCCCCTGACTGACCAGTCACTGTCTCTGAGTGAGTGGCCCCTGCTTGACTGGTCCCTCACAGTGCACGGCCAGTACATCGATGACCCAACACACTAACCCCCTCCACCCCCCTCAGCTCCCCGGGAGGCACAGCAGGTCAGGCTCTGGGATTCCCAGCTGGAAACTTCCGCATCCTCCCCTCCCAGCGATATGTCCTGATCACTGGGTCAGCCGTTCTGGAGTCACATCCCATTCCAGGACCGAGAACTGATGGGTTACCCTGGGCACGACTAGCTGCTGCCTGCAGTAACCCCACTCGCAAGTTAACCCTTTCTCCACAGTCCTCTGTCCCTGGTGTCCAGCAGTTCACTCTGTACAACGGGGAGCTCACTGCAGATTGGATCAATTTGTTTGGCATAGGGGATTTCAGGATGGCGAAGAGTCCTACAGACATTTAGCTCTGTGTTTTCCTCTCCTCCCTCATTTCCTAAAGCCACGTCCTCCCCCGACCACCACCCCACATCCCTGCCCTTTCCCTGTGGGCTTGGGCTCTCTCTCTCTGTTCAAGGTGCCGTACAAACGCAGGGTGTATTTGAACCACAGCCTCACACGTACTCACCCTGATGCCGAGAGGGCCAGGTTTGCCTCGGAGACCTCTCAGTCCTCGAGGACCCTATGGATATAAAACATACTCGTCACAATCCAATCATGAACACCGCTCTCTCCTTCCCACACCCAGACACCTGGCCCAGATCCATGGGTTGTAACAGAAAGCATTTTCAGGGTTTTGTCAAGAGTCTTAGAGCAATATAGCACGGAAACAGGCCCTTCGGCCCAATCTCCCCATGCCAACCCAGGTTCCGATCTGAGCCAGTCCCATTGGTATGCTTTCGGACCATATCCCTCTAAACCTTTCCTATCAACATACCTGTCCAAGTGTCTTTTAAATGCTGTTATTGTACCTACCTCAAACGCTCTTCTGGTAGCTCATTCCATCTACCAGGAGTTCCCAACCTTTTCAATGCCATAGGCCAATTCCATTAGGCAAGGTGTCTGCGAACCCCAGGTTGGGAACTCCTCCCATACACTAACCATGCTCTGTGAGAAGAAGTTGCCCTTTAAATCTTCCATCTTAAACATATATCCTCTGATTTTTGCTTCCCTCTCCCTGTGAAAATATTGTGTACCTTGAGCCTCCCTATGCCCCTCATGATGTTCTACACCTCTGTAAGACCACTTCACAGTCTCCTACATCTAGGAAATAAAAGTCCTGTCCTCCCTAAATTTCAGCCCCTCAAGTCCTGGCAACATCCTTGTACATCTTAGACCAGAAGACCATGAGATATAGGAGCAGAATTAGGCCATTTGGCCCATCAAGTCTGCTCCATCATTTCATCATGGCTGATCCATTCTCCCGCTCAGCCCAACCTTCTGCCTTCTCCCCGTATCTGTTCACTCCATGACTAATCGACAGCCTATCAACCCTTAAACATGCCCCATGACTTGGCCTCCACAGCTGCTTAAAACAATTGTTGTAATGTGAGCATTATTAAAAGTAAGTTAATACTAATTAGGATAATGTGGAGGGGAGGGGTTTACTTCCGTTCTTTTTTACTTCCGGTGCTTTGTATATAGCGTTCCAGCCATTCCATACGGATTGTGAAAGCCTTTGTATATACATAACGGTTTTAACGTTCAAGATAAAGTTGTAAGTTGTTTCTCTGGGCATGAAGTTGTCAAGTGTGACTTTTTAAAGTAGAAGTTACCACAACAATGAATTCCACAGATTTGCTACTCTCTGTTCAGCACTCAACACCATAGTTCCATCCAGGCTCGACAAGAAGCTCAAAGACCTCGGCCTTGACCCTGTCTTGTGCAGCTGGATCCTAGACTTCCTGTCAGATCACTGGCAGGTGGTAAGAGTGGGCTTCTTCACCTCCAACCCTCTGACTCTCAACATAGGAGCCCCTCAGGGCTGTGTACTAAGTCCCCTGCTTTACTCCCTGTATACCTATGACTTTATCGCCACCCACAGCTCCGATCTGCTAATTGAATTTGCCGATGACACTACATTGATTGGCCTAATCTCAAACAATAACGAGGTGGCCTACAGGAAAGAAATCATGTCTCTGACACAGTGGTGTCAAGAAAACAACCTCTCCCCCAATGTTGCAAAAAACAAAGGAGCTTGTTGTGGATTACAGGAGGAATGGAGACGGGCTAACCCCTATTGACATCAATGGATCTGGGGTTGAGAGGGTGAACAGCTTTAAGTTCCTCGGCGTAAACATCACCGAGGACCTCACGTGCTCTGTACATACCAGCTGTGTGGTGATAAAGGCACAACAGTGCCTCTTTCACCTCAGATGATTGAGGAAGTTTGGTGTGGGCCACCAAATCCTAGGGACTTTCTACAGGAGCACAATTGAGAGCACCTTGACTGGCTGCATCACTGCCTGGTATGGGAACTGTACCTCTCTTAATCACAGGACTCTGCAGAGAGTGGTGCGGACAGCCCAGTGCATCTATGGTTGTGAACTTCCCATGACTCAGGACATTTACAAGGACAGGTGTGTAAGAAGGGTGTGTAGGATCTTTGGGGACCCAAGCTATCCCAACCACAAACTGTTCCAGCTGCTACCATCCGGGAAGCAGTACTGCAGCATAAAAGCCAGGACCAACAGGTTCCAGGACAGCTTCTTCCACCAGGCCGTCAGACTGATGAACTCATGCTGATTTGAGTGTACTCTATATTACATTGACTGTTCTATTCATAAATTATTATAAATTACTATGATTGCACATTGCGCATTTAGATGGAGACACAATGTAAAGATTTTTACTCCTCCTGGATGTGAAGGATGTAAGAATTAAAGTCAAGTCAATTCAATTCTCTGGCTATAGAAATTCCTCATCTCCATTTGAGTAATTATGCAGAAAGTTTGAGGTTAATAACTCATCAGTTAATAACTCATCACAGGTGATTGATAAGTTTGTGGCCTAAGGTAGAAGGAGAAGAGTTACTAACTTCAAACTTTCTGCATAATCACTCAAAGAATTGAACTGCATGTGCATGTAATGAGAGCTGTGTAACCCACCTCCTTCTACCTTAGGCCACGAACTTATCACTCACCCCTCGTATATCATGAAATTGCACCCTTGAAGTTTACCAAAGGTTTGTTTCACTTTTTCCTCACAGAATGAATGAATCCCGACGTACCCTTTGAGGTTGTCACCTGGCTCTTCCTATCTACTATTTGTAGGTCTCTTTCAACTGTTACTGGTCATATTGAAACCAACCAAGTTTGTAATGATGTGTTTAGTGTGATTTATTAAATACATTTCATATACAAAAAGAGAGAAAGAGGAAAGGAAAAAAAGAGAGTAAAATCGAGGGCTATGCAGTAGGGAAGTTCCAGGCAGTTTCTAGAGTAGGTTACATGGTCGACACAACATTGTGGGCCAAAAGGCCTGTAATGTGTGGTAGATTTTCTACGTTGCTATGAAGAGAAGGTGATCAGCCGTAGGTGGTGGTGCAGGTCGGCACAAATGATGTTGGGAAGAAGAGGAGAGACATTTTGCAGCGTGACTTCAGAGAACTCGGAAGAAGGCTGAAAAGCAGGACCTCCAGGGTGGTTATCTCGGGTTTGCTTCCAGTTCCTTGTGCTGGAGAGGACATGAACAGGGAGGTAGGGGATCTGAATGTGTGGCTGAGGAGCTGCTGCGGGGAGCAGGGATTTAGATTCTTAGACCACTGGGATCTGTTTTGGGGTAAGGATGAATTGTACAGAGGGGACGGGTTGCACCTTAACAGACGGGGGACCAGCATTCTGGCAGGCAAGTTTGCCACTGCTACACGGGTGTGTTTAAGTAGTGGGGGTAGGGGATGAATGGGAAATATAAGAATGGAGTTAAAGGGAATGAGAGAATAAGAAAAGTTAAGACAGACAACAGAATTAAAGGGGCAGAAAGATCAGGAAGGGATCGGAGAGTATGGCCAAGTGCAATAGGAATCGATATGAAAGGTGAGGAGAGTAAAACATAGAAACATAGAAAATAGGTGCAGGAGTAGGCCATTCGGCCCTTTGAGCCTGCACCGCCATTTATTATGATCATGGCTGATCATCCAACTCAGAACCCCGCACCAGCCTTCCCTCCATACCCCCTGACCCCCGCAGCCACAAGGGCCATATCTAATTCCCTCTTAAATATAGCCAATGAACTGGCCTCAACTGTTTCCTGTGGCAGAGAATTCCACAGATTCACCACTCTCTGTGTGAAGAAGTTTTTCCTAATCTCGGTCCTAAAAGGCTTCCCCTCTATCCTCAAACTGTGGCCCCTTGTTCTGGACTTCCCCAACATCGGGAACAATCTTCCTGCATCTAGCCTGTCCAATCCCTTTAGGATCTTATACGTTTCAATCAGATCCCCCCTCAATCTTCTAAATTCCAACGAGTACAAGCCCAGTTCATCCAGTCTTTCTTCATATGAAAGTCCTGCCATCCCAGGAATCAATCTGGTGAACCTTCTTTGTACTCCCTCTATGGCAAGGATGTCTTTCCTCAGATTAGGGGACCAAAACTGCACACAATACTCCAGGTGTGGTCTCACCAAGGCCTTGTACAACTGCAGTAGTACCTCCCTGCTCCTGTACTCGAATCCTCTCGCTATAAATGCCAGTATACCATTCGCCTTTTTCACCGCCTGCTGTACCTGCATGCCCACTTTCAATGACTGGTGTATAATGACACCCAGGTCTCGTTGCACCTCCCCTTTTCCTAATCGGCCACCATTCAGATAATAATCTGTTTTCCTATTTTTGCCACCAAAGTGTTACTAAAGTATTACTTTAAAAGGATTAAAAGTATTGTTTGTATATATGAATGCACGGAGTATAAGAAATAAAGTGGATGAGCTTGAGGCTCAGTTGGAAATTGGCAAGTATGATGTTGTAGGAATAACAGAGACATGGCTGCAAGAGGACCAGGGCTGGGAAATGAATATTCATGGATATACATCCTATCAAAAGGACAGACAGGTTGGCAGAGGGGGTGGGGTGGCTCTGTTGGTGAGGAATGAAATTCAGTCACTTGCGAGGGGGGGCACAATCAGGAGATGTAGAGCCAGTATGGATAGAACTGAGAAAGTGTAAGGGCAAAAAGACCCTGATGGGAGTTATCTACATGCCCCCAAACAGTAGCCTGGATATAGGGTGCAAGTTAAATCAAGAGTTAAAATTGGCATGTCGCAAAGGTAATGCTACAGTTGTTATGGGGGATTTTAACATGCAGGTAGACTGGGAAAATCAGGTTGGTACTGGACCCCAAGAAAGGGAGTTTGTGGAATGCCTCAGAGATGGATTCTTAGAGCAGTTTGTACTGGAACCTACCAGGGAGAAGGCAATTCTGGATTTAGTGTTGTGTAATGAGCCAGATTTGATAAGGGAACTCGAGGTAAAGGAGCCATTAGGAGGTAGTAACCATAATATGATAAGTTTTAATCTACAATTTGAGAGGGAGAAGGGAAGATCAGAAGTGTCAGTATTACAGTTGAACAAAGGGAACTATGGACACATGAGGGAGTTGACTGGAAAGATACCCTAGCAGGGATGACAGTGGAACAGCAGTGGCAGGTATTTCTGGGAATAAAACAGAAGGTGCAGAATCAGTTCATTCCAAAGAGGAAGAAAGGTTCTAAGGGGAGTAAGGGGCGACCGTGGATGTCAAGGGAAGTCAACGACAGTATAAAAATAAAAGAGAGGAAGTATAACGTAGCAAGGATGAGCGGGAAGCCAGAGGATTGGGTAATTTTTAAGGAGCAACAGAAGATAACTAAAAAGGCAATACGGGGAGAAAAGATGAGGTACAAAGGTAAGCTAGCCAAAAATATAAAGGAGGATAGTAAAAGCTTCTTTAGGTATGTGAAGAGGAAAGAATTAGTTAAGACCAAAGCTGGGCCCTTGAAGACAGAAACGGGTGAAATTATTATGGGGAACGGGGAAATGGCAGACGAGCTGAACAGGTACTTTAGATCTGTCTTCACTAGAGAAGACACAAACAATCTCCCAGATGTAATAGTGGCCAGAGGACCTGGGGTAACAGAGGAACTGAAGGAAATTCGCATCAGGCAGAAAATGGTGTTGGGTAAACTGATGGAACTGAAGGTTGATAAATCCCCAGGGTCTGCTGGTCTGCATCCCAGGGTACTTAAGGAGGTGGCTCTAGAAATCGTGGATGCATTGGTAATCATTTTCCAATGTTCTATAGATTCAGGATCAGTTCCTGCGGATTGGAGGGTCGCTAATGTTATCCCACTTTTTAAGAAAGGAGGGAGAGAGAAAACAGGCAATTATAGACCAGTTAGTCTGATATCAGTGGTGGGAAAGATGCTGGAATCAATTATAAAAGATGTAATAGCGGCATACTTGGATAGCAGTGGCAGGATAGGTCCGTATCAGCATGGATTTACGAAGGGGAAATCATGGTTGACTAATCTTCTGGAATTTTTTGAGAATGTAACTATGAAAATGGACATGGGAAAGCCAGTGGATATAGTGTACCTGGACTTTCAGAAAGCCTTTGATAAGGTCCCACATAGGAGATTAGTGGGCAAAATTAGAGCACATGGTATTGGGGGTAGGATACCGACATGGATAGAAAATTGGTTGGCAGACAGGAAACAAAGAGTAGGGATTAATGGGTCCTTTTCAGAATGGCAGGCAGTAACTAGTGGGGTACCGCAAGGTTCGGTGCTGGGACCGCAGCTGTTTACAATATACATTAATGATTTAGATGAAGGGATTAAAAGTAATATTAGCAAATTTGCAGATGACACAAAGCTGGGTGGCAGTGTGAAATGTGAGGAGTATATTATGAGAATGCAGGGTGACTTGGACAGGTTGGGTGAGTGGGCAGATGCAGTTTAATGTGGATAAATGTGGATAAGAGGTTATCCACTTTGGTGGCAAGAACAGGAAGGCAGATTACTATCTGAATGGTGTCAAGTTAGGAAAAAGGGAAGTACAACGAGATCTAGGTGTCCTTGTTCATCAGTCACTGAAAGTAAGCATGCAGGTACAGCAGGCAGTGAAGAAAGCTAATAGTATGCTGGCCTTCTTAACAAGGGGAATTGAGTATAGGAGCAAAGAGGTCCTTCTGCAGTTGTACAGGGCCCTGGTGAGACCACACCTGGAGTAATGTGTGCAGTTTTGGTCTCCAAATTTGAGGAAGGACATTCTTGTTATTGAGGGAGTGCAGCATAGGTTCACGAGGTTAATTCCCGGGATGGCAGGACTGTCATATGTTGAAAGATTGGAGCGACTGGGGTTGTATACACTGGAATTTAGAAGGATGAGAGGGGATCTGATTGAAACATGTAAAATTATTAAGGGATTGGACACACTAGGGGCAGGAAACATGTTCCCGATGTTAGGGAGTCCAGAACCAGAGGCCACAACTTAAGAATAAGGGGTAGACAATTTAGAACAGAGTTCAGGAAAAACTTTTTCACACAGAGGGTTGTGGTTCTGTGGAATGCTCTGCCTCAGAAGGCAGTGGAGGCCAATTCTCTGGATTCTTTCAAAAAAGAGTTAGATAGAGCTCTTAAAGATAGCGGAGTGAAGGGATATGGGGAGAAGGCAGGAAAAGGGTACTGATTGTGGATGATCAGCCATGATCACAGTGAATGGTGGTGTTGGCTCGAACGGTTGAATGGCCTACTCCTGCACCTATTGTCTATTGTCTATTGTCTACTGAAATTTGTTGTTTTGCAGCAGCATTACATTGCAATACATTAAATATGCTGTAAGTTACAATAATAAATATAAACAATAAATAGTGTGGAAAGAAAGGTGGCTGGATGATGACAAGTCTCTACCAATGGAGATGTAAGATGCTCCTTCCCCCTGCAAGCTCCTAGGAGTGAGCATCACCAATACCCCGTCCTTGTCCAAACACACTGATGTCACAACCAAGAAAACTCACCAACACTTCTATTTGCTGAGGGGGCTAAAGAAATTTGTCCATTACCATTTTTGCCTGGATTGGGGAGCCATTTACCATTTTTTAGCAATACACTACAGAAAACATTCTGTCTAGATATGTCATAGCTTGATATGGCAATTGCTCTGCCTGTGAGCACGATACACCGCAGAGAGTTGTGAACACGGCTCAGCACACCAACCTTCCTCTATAGACTCTGCCAATATCTCTCACTGCTTCAATGAAGGAGCCAGCATTATCTGGATGGCAGAGTGGAGATAAAGCGTTCCTTCCCTCCGCCGGCCTGCGGGTCACTCTTGGGCAAAGTGTATCACCTGTTTAGGCCCCAATCAGGGTCATGTGAAGCCATGGGAGCAGGAGGTGGATGGTCGTACAAGCAACTGGTTCATATCACAAGTCCTGGTTATGCAATCACTGACAGCAGACAAATAATCTCTGAAGACTATTGATAGTGGCTGGGGTCACCTGTCTTGTAAAGACACTGCCCAAGAGAAGGCAATGGCAAACCGCTTCTGTAGAAAAATTGGCCCAGAGCAATCATGGTCATGGAAACATTATGATCACCCATGTCATACGGCACGACACTTAATGATGAAGAGTGTAAAAACAGAGCAAAATATTGAGGTAGTGTTAATGGGTGTTTCTCAATGAGTTAGAAACATAGAAACATACAAAACCTACAGCACAATACAGGCCCTTCAGCACACAAAGCTGTGCCCAACATGTTCTTACCTGAAAAATTACCTAGCCATAGCTATAGCCATAGCAATACCCATAGCCCTCTATTTTTCTGAGCTCCATGTACTTGTCCAGGAGTCTCTTAAAAGACCCTATCGTATCCGCCTCCACCACCGTCACCGGCAGCCCATTCCACGCACTCACCACTCCCTGCGTAAAAAACTTACCACGATATCTCCTCTGTACCTACTTCCAAGCACCTTAAAACTGTGCCCTCTTGTGCTAGCCATTTCAGTTCTGGAAAAAAGCCTCTGACTATCCACATGATTAATGCCTCCCTTCATCTTATACACCTCTATCAGGTCACCCCTCATCTTCTGTCACTCCAAGGCAAAAAGGCCAAGTTCACTCAACCTATTCTCATAAGGCATGCTCCCCAATCCAGGCAACATTCTTGTAAATCTCCTCTGCACCCTTTCTAAAGTTTCCACATCCTTCCTATAGTGAGGCAACCAGAATTGAGCACAGTACTCCAAGTGGGGTCTGACCAGTGCCCTGTATAGCTACAACATTACCTCTCGGCTCTTAAACTCAACCCCACGATTGATGAAGGCCAATGCACTGTATGCTTTCTTAACCACAGAGTCAACCTGCACAGCAGCTTTGAGTGTTCTATGGACTCGGACCCCAAGATCCCTCTGATCCTCCATACTGCCAAGAGTCTTACCATTAATACTATATTCTGCCATCATATTTGACCTACCAAAATGAACCACCTCACACTTATCTGGGTTGAACTCCATCTCCCGCTTCTCAGCCCAGTTTGCATCCTATCAATGTCCCGCTGTAACTCCTGACAGCCCTCCACACTATCCACAACACCTCCAACCTTCGTGTCATCAGCAAATTTATTAACCCATCCCTCCACTTCTTCATCCAGGTCACTTATAAAAGTCACGAAGAGTAGGGGTCCCAGAACAGATCCCTGAGGTACACCACTGGTCACCAACCTCCATGCAGAATATGACCCATCTACAACCACTCTTTGCCTTCTGTGGGCAAGCCAGTTCTGGATCCCCAAAGCGATGTCCACTTGGATCTCATGCCTCCTTACTTTCTCAATAAGTCTTGCATGGGGTACCTTGTCAAATGCCTCCATATACACTACATCTACTGCTCTACCTTTATCAACGTGTTTGGTCATATCCTCAAGAAATTCAATCAGGCTCGTAAGGCACGACCTGCCTTTCACAAAGCCATACTGACTATTCCTAATCATATCATGCCGGCTGGTGGCGCAGTGACATCAGCGCTGGACTCCGGAGCGAAGGTTCCCGAGTTCGAATCTAGTCGGGCCGCTCCCATGCACACTTACCATCCATGCTGGGTTGAGTGTCGAGCTAGCAACTCGACCTCGTAAAAAGTACTAATGGTGTCGAGGTCTTCATCAGTGACGATGGACGAGCCTTATGCCTCTCCAAGTGTTCAAAAATCCTGCTTCTCAGGATCTTCTCCATCAACTTACCAACCACTGAAGTAAGACTCACCGGTCTATAATTTCCTGGGATAATGGAACAACATCCGCAACCCTCCAATCCTCCGGAACCTCTCCCATCTCCATTGATGATACGAAGATCATCGCCAGAGGCTCAGCAATCTCTTCCCTCGCCTCCCACAGTGGCCTGGGGTACATCTCGTCCAGTCCCAGTGACTTATCCAACTTGATACTTTCCAAAAGCTCCAGCACATCCTCTTTCTTAATACTTATATGCTCAAGCTTTTCAGTCCACTGTAAGTCATCGCTACAATTGCCAAGCAACACACATCAAAGTTGCTGGTGAACGCAGCAGGCCAGGCAGCATCTCTAGGAAGCTCTTCCTAGAGATGCTGCCTGGTCTGCTGCGTTCACCAGCAACTTTGATGTGTGTTGCATGAATTTCCAGCACCTGCAGAATTCCTGTTGGTTGCCTACAATTGCCAAGGTCCTTTCTGTAGTGAATACTGAAGCAAAGTACTCATTAAGTACTTCTGCTATCTCCTCTGGTTCCATACACACTTTTCCACTCTCACACTTGATTGGTACTATTTTCTCATGTCTTATTGTCTTGCTCTTCACATACTTGTAGAATGCCTTGGGGTTTTCCTTAATCCTGTCTGCCAAGGCCTTCTCATGGCCCCTTCTGGCTCTCCTAATTTCATTCTTAAGTTGGGCCATTTCTGTGCTGTTTTATTCTAAGAATCGATTAAAGGATTAAATTGTCAATGTTAGCAACACGGACATGCCAGTCAGAAATGCAAGTTACTTTCAGCTCTGGGAAATGGTGGCACCCAGAGGGTTCCTCCCTGTTCCTGGTTCCTCTGCAGCTTTGGAATGTTAACCTCATTTGGGGGTGGAAAAGCAGATACAATTCCCCCCAAGTCAGGACAAGTTGCTCTTACCTGTAATCCAACGGGTCCGGGCAGACCTGGCACTCCTGAATGTCCAGGATTACCCTGAAATTCCAAACAGTCGATGGTTAGAAGGTGAGTAAGAACCAAGAGACACAAAATGTGGGAGGAACTCAGCAAGTCAAGTACCGTCCATGCAGGGGACTGGTCAGTTGGGTTTTTGGACTAAGACCTTTCATTAGGACGTGCCCTGAAACATTGACTGTTTGCCTCCTTCTATAGATGCTGCCTGACCTGCTGAGTAACTCAGCTTTTATTCAGAAAGATGCAAATATCCTGAGGAATGTTCAGGTCTTTCCAATAAAGTGGATATTCTTTCTAAACTTAATGGGAGACCACAGCAAAACGCATTAAGTTCTGGAGGTCAGGCATCATTGATAAAGGGGAATGAACAATCAATGTTTCAGACCAAGACCCTTCATCAGAACATCAGATGCTGATGAAGGGTCTCAGGCCAAAACATCGTCAATTTATTCCCCTCCATCAATGCTGCCTGACTTGCTGAGTTCCTCCACCGTTTTGTGTGTTTTGCTAGCATCTGCAGAATCTTTTGTGTTTGTGGGCAAGAACTGAGACAGCTCCAATAACCAATCCTCTATCTTTCTCAGCTTCAGAACTTCAAGGAGACTCGTGCAGTGGTGCATCAAGTAGTACTGCTGCCTCACAAATTCAGAGACAGATTTGATCCTGGCCTCCAGCACTGTTTGTGTGGGGTTTGCATGTCCTTCCCTGTGACCCACACTTTCCTCCCACACCCCAGGGACATGGGGGCTGGTAGATGAAATTTCTCCCCCCTCCACCAGTGAGAAGGTGAGGGAATCAGTGTGGAGTTATTGGGTATCTAACAGGGATGGGGAATGGGAATGCTCTCAGAGCCAGCATAGGTTTGATGGTCAAATAGACTCCTTCTACATCACAATGGCATATGAACCAGGGAATAAATCAATCTGAGTTAAAAGCATTTCTCTTTGAAGAAGGATGAGAGGTGTACAAGATGACAAAAGTCACAGGTAGAGAGGAGAGCCAGATGCTTTTCCCCACGGTGGAAGTGGCTAACAGGATGATTGGAGGAAAGTATAGGGGGGATGTCAGAGGTGAACTTTTTAATAAGAGATTGGTAGGTGCATGGGAAAAGGATGGCGAATCTGTGGAATTCATTGCCACAGACAGCTGCGGAGGCGGAGTTATTGGGAATATTTAAAGTGGAGGTTGATAGGTTCTGATTAGTAAGGATGTCAAACGTTATAGGAAGAAGGCAGGACAACGGGGCTGAGAGGGATGATTGAAAGGTGGAGCAACCTCGGCAGGCCGAATGAACTAATTCTGCATCTGTATCCTGTCATCTTATGGCCGGGGGTGGAGGTAGAGTCAGATACATTAGGGACAAAGGTGAAAGAAAAATGGAGGGCTATGTAAGGGGGAAGGGAGTAGGTTATAAGGTTGGCATGACATTGTGGGCTGAAGGATCTGTATTGTGCTATAGTGTTCTATGTTTGTTAAAAGGCCAGTGACAGTGAGAGCACCATAAAACCCATCTGATTAAATAATTTTCTTGGGAGCAAACTGGTCTGGTCTCCACGTGACTCCAAACCCCACCTCTCTGATTAACTCTGAATTAGCCCAGTGAGGCACTGATGGTAAGGGAAATTTGGGATGGGCAGTGCCTGATCTCAGTAACAAGCAAGAGGAGATTGCTCATCTGCCTGGGTCTCCTCACTCTTAGGGATCAAGCGTCAACTTTGTTCACCATATACAGTTATATGTATTCAGAATTTACTGCAAGAAAAAAAACAGAAACATTCAATTATAAATGATAAAGAACTATATAGAACATAGAAATCTACAGCACATTACAGGCCCTTCAGCCCACAATGTTCTGCCGACCATGGAACCTACTCTAGAAACTGCCAAGAATTACCCTACCACATAGCCCTCGATTTCATCTCAGCTCCAAGGGTTGGGAGGCAAGAAATATAGTTCTTATTTTTTTTTAATGATATAAAATATAAAGTTAGAGGTTAAAGTACAGATAAAAATGTGCAAAATCACATCCAAGGAGAGTTTGGACGAACTTGGGTTGTTTTCTCTGGAGTGGCGGTGGTGGAGGGGAGATCTGATAGAGGTTTATAAGATCATGAGAGGCATACAGTAGATGGAGTAGAGAGACAGTATCCTTTTCCCATGGTTGAAAAGGACATGGAGGGCATGCATTTAAGGTGGGGGGGGGGGCGGTATTTCAAAGGAGATGTGAGAGGCAAGTTTTCTTCCCCCCACACAGAATGGTGGGTGCCTGGGGAAGTGGTAGGGGCAGAAACACTAGAGACTTTCAAGAGATGTTTAGATGGGCACATGAATGGGAGGGAAATGGAAGGATATGGACATTGTGTAGGCAGGAGGGATGTTTAATTGCCTATTTAAATGGTAATATGACTGGTTTGGCACAACATTGAGGGCTGAAGGGCCTGTTCCTGTGTTGTACTGGTCTATGTTCTACACAAAAATTCCACTCCCTCTGGTACAAACCTCCGGGGATTTACCTTTGCTCCGACCTTCCCGGGTTCTCCACGATCCCCCTTGTGGCCTGTGTGTCCCTGGAAGTGAAGGGAGAAACTATTATTGACTCTGGCACACTGGTAGTGTTAACAACAGACTCGACCCACGAACAGGGCCTTCCTCAGCTGAAACACTGTGCATTGGGGACCACAGAACAAACATCCAGCAGAATGGGTCAAAACTGAACACTAGTGTCACAGAGAACAGCTGGCTTTACGGATCTCACTCGGAGACCAGCAGCGATGTCACTGAGGGAGGGACCGGCTGCAGACGTTACTGATCTAAACCGTGCTCTCAGTTCTGATTCTCAGCCGGGAGGACTGGTGTCAGTGACTGAAATTCCAGCTCCATTTCTCTCGCAGCTTTCCATCGCTGCTTCTGCAAGGGTCACTCCTCTCATAAAGCCTTGGATAAATTTATTACACACACACACACACACACACACACACTCACACTGAGTAATGTTTAAACACGTATAGCAGTGGTTTACACACACACACAACAGGGTTTTACACAGACAGTGGTTACACACAATAATGTTTACCTACAATTGTTTACATTTGCACAAACACTTATGCATGTACATACAGGCATTTACACCAACAGGCAATTACACTCAGACATTTGCACCCACAGCATCCCCTGACTAGTTGCCTCATGACCTCGTTCAGCAGTTCCAACAGACAGGAACATGAGGCGGAGAGAATAATGAAACTGCTCAGTTGATCCCAGGCACAGATTCCTTCCCTCCCTCGCCCAAACCAATGAAAGCATCTACATGAGCCACAACTTCCATCAAGAATCCCCACAATCTGGGTCACACCATCTTCTCACAGCTCCCATCGGGCAGGAGCCTGAGGTTCCACACCACCAGGACCAAGAGCAGCTACCTCCCTTCAGCCATGCAGTTCTTCAACCACATTACACAACTCCGTTCACTATACAGTTTAGCAACACTGTGATCACTTTGCACTAAAGTGGGCTTTGTTTTTTGTTTTAATTGTGCTCTTCCTTGTAAAAAAAAAGTGTGTTTATTTTCTGTTTGTGAATGCTGCTTATCTGATACCCTGTGCCTGTGGTGTTGCTGCAAATAAGTCCTTCATTGCACCTTTCAATAAATGTTCACGTTCACTTTTATTGTCATTCAACAATACACCTGTATACAGCTAAATGAAAGAATGTTCCTCCCGGACCAAGGTGCAAAACAGAGTAGATGAAGTCACACAGACACACAGCACATACAGTCACAAAGTAGAACCAGCACAAGTCCCTGAGTGGGCTGGCCTGAAGTGTGACGGATGCACTTGTGCACATACAATAAACTTGACTTTGACAAACAGGTCTCTCGAGCTTCTTCAGTAATGTCATACATTCATCTCTCAGTGACCGGCCAGTCACCATCACCTTGTTCAGGTGGCATTTAGCTCCAGGGGAAGAGAGGTAACAGGTGAATTCCAATAGATCGAGAGTAATCCCTCACCTTGAATCCGGGCATCCCAGGAAGACCAGGTGGGCCGGGTGGGCACACTGCTGGGCACTGTGGAGAGTTGGATAGAGGGAAGGTATCAGAAAGCTTCAATACCAATCACAGTCACTCACTGAGAGTTATTCAATTAATTTCGGAAATCAACTACCAATTCCCATCAAAAATTTACTGATCTCAAGTAACAATTAATCAATATCATTAATCAATATTATCCATTAGTATCTGTAGTCAATCAATATCAATCAATATTAATTAGTATCTGTTGTCGATCAATATCAGCAATCCATCAATACCAGTTGCCCAATGTAACATCCACTCCATTGTCAATCAATAACAGTGATCAACAATTATTGTCAATCAATATCCACAGCAATCAATTGACATCCTCCAGGTGCTCTGGTTTCCTTACACATCCCAAAAACCTATGTTGATTGGTCACTGTAAACTGCCCCCAGTGTACAGGCAGATGGTAGAGCTTTAGGAAGACTTGGAGCGTGGTGGAAATGCCATGGGTGAGGGTAGGAGGAGTATAACATTGATACTGCATGGATGGGGTGAATTGGAAGTGCTGTATGACTCTACAGTGAAGCCTTGCTCCTGTCAGTGGCTCTCAGGGTTTCTGCGGTAAGCCCACTTAGATACCACAAGGGGACATTGCTTTGTAGATCCAAAATTGGCTTGTCTACAGAAGGCAAAGAGTGGTTGTAGACGGGTCATATTCTACATGAAGGTCGGTGACCAGTGGTGTGCCTCAGGGATCTGTTCTGGGACCCTTACTCTTCATGATTTTTATAAATGACCTGGATGAGGAAGTGGAGGGATGGGTTAGTAAGTTTATGTAGATGTGGTATATTTGGATTTTCAAAAGACTTTTGACAAGGTCCCACACAGGAGATTAGTATGCAAACTTAAGGTATTGGGGGTATGGTATTGATGTGGATAGAGAATTGGTTGGCAGACAGGAGGCAAAGAGTGGGAATAAACGGGACCTTTTCAGAATGGCAGGCAGTGACTAGTGGGGTACCGCAAGGCTCAGTGCTGGGACCCCAGTTGTTTACAATATATATATATTAATGACTTAGACGAGGGAATTAAATGCAGCATCTCCAAGTTTGCAGATAACACGAAGCTGGGCGGCAGTGTTAGCTGTGAGGAGGATGCTTAGAGGATGCAGGGTGACTTAGATAGGTTAGCTGAGTGGGCAAATACATGGCAGACGCAATTTAATGTGGATACATGTGAGGTTATCCACTTTGGTGGCAAGAACAGGAAAACAGATTATTATCTGAATGGTGGCCGATTAGGAAGAGGGGAGGTGCAATGAGACTTGGGTGTCATTGTACACCAGTCATTGAAAGTAGGCATGCAGGTACAGCAGGCGGTGAAAAAGGCGAATGGTATGCTGGCATTCATAGCAAGAGGATTCGAGTACAGGAGCAGGGAGGTACTACTGCAGTTGTACAAGGCCTTGGTGAGACCACACCTGGAGTATGGTGTGCAGTTTTGGTCCCCTAATCTGAGAAAAGACATTCTTGCCGTAGAGGAGGTACAAAGAAAGTTCACCAGATTAATTCCTGTGATAGCAGGACTTTCATATGATGAAAGACTGGATCGACTAGGCTTATACTCTCTGGAATTTAGAAGATTGAGGGGGCATATGATTGAAACATATAAAATTCTAAAGGGATTGGACAGGCCAGATGCAGGAAGATTGTTCCTGATGTTGGGGAAGTCCAGAACGAGGGGTCATAGTTTGAGGATAAAGGGGAAGCCTTTTAGGACCGAGATGAGGAAAAACTTCTTCACACAGAGAGTGGTGAATCTGTGGAATTCTCTGCCACAGGAAACAGTTGAGGCCAGTTCATTGGCTATGTTTAAGAGGGAGTTAGATATGGCCCTTATGGCTAAAGGGATCAGAGGGTATGGAGAAAAGGCAGGTACAGGGTTCTGAGTTGGATGATCAGCCATGATCGTACTGAATGGTGGTGCAGGCTCGAAGGGCCGAATGGCCTACTCCTGCACCTATTTTCTATGTTTTTCTATTTACTGATGACACAAAGGTTGGGGGTGTTGTGGATAGTGTGGAGGGCTGTCAGAGGTTACAGCGGGACAGCGATAGGATGTAAAACTGGGCTGAGAAGTGGCAGATGGAGTTCAACCCAAATAAGTGTGAGGTGGTTCATTTTGGTAGGTCAAATATGATGGCAGAATGTAGTATTAATGGTTAGACTCTTGGCGGTGTGGAGAATCAGAGGGATCTTAGGGTCCAAGTCCATAGGACACTCAAAGCAGCTGTGAGGGTTGACTCTGTGGTTAAGAAGGCGTACGGTATATTGGCCTTCATCAATCGTGAGATTGAATTAAGGAGCCAGGAGGTAATGTTGCAGCTATATAGGACCCTGGTCAGACCCCACTTGGAGTACTGTGCTCAGTTCTGGTCACTTCACTACAGGAAGGACGTGGAAACCTTAGAAAGGGTGCAGAGGAGATTTACAAGGATGTTGCCTGGATTGGGGAGCATGCCTTATGAAAACAGGTTGAGTGAACTCGGCCTTTTCTCCTTGGAGCGACAGAGGATGAGAGGTGACCTGAAAGAGGTGTATAAGATGATGAGAGGCATTGATCATGTGGATAGTCAGAGGCTTTTTCCCAGGGCTAAAATGGCTGCCACAAGAGGGCACAGGTTTAAAGTGCTTGGGAGTAGGTACAGAGGAAATGTCAGGGGTAAGTTTTTTATGCAGAGAGTGGTGAATGCATGGAATGGGCTGCCAGTTATGGTGGTGGAGGTGGATACGATAGGGTCTTTTAAGAGACTTTTGGATAGGTACATGGAGCTTAGAAAAATAGAGGGCTATGGATAACCCTAGTAATTTCTAAGGTAGGGACATATTCGGCACAACTTTGTGGGCCGAAGGGTCTGTATTGTGCTGTAGGTTTTCTATGTAGGTACAGTGGATGTAGAAAGGATATTTCCTATAGTGGGGGAATCTAGGACGAGAGGACACAGCCGCAGAATACAAGACATCCCTTTAGAACAGAGGTGAGGAGGAATTTCTTTAGCCAGAGGGTGGTGAATCTATGGAATTCGTTATCACAGATGGCTGTGGAGGCCAAGTCATTGGGTATATTTAAAGCAGACATTGATAGGTTGTTGATTAATAAGGTTACGAGGAGAATCAGGAGAAAGGAGTTCAGTGGGATAATAAAACAGCTATGAAGGAATGGCAGACAAGACTCAATGAGCTGAACAGCCTAATTCTACTCCTCTGTTTTATGGTCCTATGTCTTACGGTTTTATAGTCAACCCTGGGATTGGGGAACCCTGCATAACTGGAGCCACGTGTCCGCACTGAGTTAGATTGGAGATGGAATAGGTGAATCCACGATTAGATTAAACGGAGAACAAATCGGCACACTAGGTGTGGTGGATGGTATGTTGCCTATTTTACTTGAGTACTGATAAAAGTTGTTGTACTGTACTTACCTACACTTGTACTCTATTTGTTTCACACTTAGAGTATTGTGCTCACTTCTGGTTGTCTCGTTATAGAAAGGATATAAAAGTTTTAGAGAGGATGCAGAGGAGATTTACCAGGAAGTTGCCTGGACTAGAGAGCATTTCAGCATTTCAACCAGGAAAAGTGTGAATTGATTTACTTTGGAAGGTTGAATTTGAAGGCAGCTAGCAATTCTCGGGAAAACCTAGAGAATTTTCTTTTGGAGTGTTGTTTAATTATTTTGCCGATTCCGGGAAAGTGTGAAGTGATTCACTTTGGAAAATCAAACTTCAAGGTGGAGAACAAGGTTAATGTCATGATTTTAGGCAGTGTAGAGAAATAGATGGATCTTGGGGTTCATGTGCATAGATCTCTCAAGGTTGCCACACAAGTTGATGGGGTGGTTTGGAAGGCATGTGGTGTGTTTGTCTTCATTAGTCTGGGGGTTGACTTCAAGAGCCAAAAGGTAATGTTGCAGCTCTATAAAACTCTGGTTCAACCACACTTGGAATATTGTGCTCAATTCTTGTCACCTCATTATAGGAAGGATATGGAAGCTATAGAGAGGGCGCAGAGGAGATTTACCAGGATACTGACTGGATTGGAGCGACTGGCTTATGAGGAAACATTGAGCGAGCTAGGACTTTTCTCTTTGAAGCAAAGGAGGATGAGAGGTGACTTGATAAGTGTGTACAAGGTGATAAGAGGCATAGATTGAGAGGACAGCCGGAGACTTTCTCCAGGGTGGAAATGGCTAATATGATGAAAGGAAAGTATGGAGTATGGCGGGGAGGGGGGGGGGGAATATCAGAGGTAGAGTTTTTGCACAAAGAGACGTGGGTAGTTGGAACTACTGTGACATAGGTTCCATTCCACCACTCTCTGTAAGGAATTTATATGTTCTCGCTGTGGCAATATGGGCTTACTCTGGGCTCTCTGGCACCTTCCACATTCCATAGACATATGAGTAAAGGTTAGTGAGTTGTGGGCATGCTATGTTAGTGCTGGAGGTGTGGTGACACTTGTGGGCTGCCCCAGCACATCCCCAATGCAAGTCACACATTTCACTGTATTTTCTGATAGAAATGTAACAAGTAAAGTCAACCTCCTTTTAATCTCACAACCCAAGGATGCGCTGGGGATGGCCCACAAGTGTAGTCAACATGGCATGTTCCACAAAGAACAACAACAACAGTAAAACAAGCCCCTTTCTCTCTCTCTCTCACACACACACACAGGCCTCCAACACCAGGACAGGCTGCCTGCACTCCTCCAGTCCTTGGTCTCAGATTCTTGGCTCAGTTTTGTTCACGTAGCTACAGGAGGTGTTTACACGAGCACATACACAGACAACGAACGGATGGGAAAACTCACAGTAAAGTCTTCAATTCTCTCTCCTGTGTAAAGTCCAGGTTCACCCTAGGAGGTAAACGTTGAATGGTTAGCAGACAAGTTCTGGCTGAATTACAAAAGATTAATTTTCCAACTATTCCTCATCCCTCCCAGAAGAGAAGAACACAGCCTAGTCCATCACAGGTAAGCCCCTCCCCACCAGTGAACACTTTTACATGAATTACTGCCCCAAGAAAGCAGCATCCATCATCAAGGACCCTCACAACCCAGGTCATGGTCTCTTCTTGCTGCTACCATCAGGCAGGAGGAACAGGAGCCTCAGGTCCCACCCTGCCAAGTTCAGGAACAGTTATGACCCTACAACCATCAGACTCCTAAACCAGCGTGGATAACTTCACTCACATCAACTCTGAACTGATTCCACAACCTATGGACTCACTTTCAACTCATGTCCTCAGTATTGCTTGTTTATTTATTTATTATAAGGGTTTTTTTGTATCGATGTACCTATTGTCTCTTCTTTTACACTTTGGTTGTTTGTCAGTCTGATGTGTTTTGGGACATTCTATTGTATTTCTTTATTTTCCTGTGACAACGAAGCTCAGGGTTATATATGGTAAGGTATAGATACTTTGATAAATAAATTGACTTTGACTGTGTGCAACGTAGCTGAGGCTCGGACTCTGGGTTTGAATCTTGGCACCAGGCATCCGCAGCAAAATGAACTGAAGCCAACGTCAGACAGGGCCACCAACTCACGGGGTGAATTACTTCCCACGCCTTCCCATTCACCCTCATCCAAGCTGCTGCTGGCTCCTGACTGGCCTCCCCCACTTCAGCCCAAACCAGGCAGAAGCAGGCTCCAGCCCAACTCATTCCCGCTGACCAAGTGCCCGCTGAGTTAGTTCCACGCCTTCGTCTAACGCACATCCCTCTAAACCAAGGGTTCCCGACCTTTTTATGCCATGACCGATACCATTAAGCAGGTTGGGAACCACTGCTCTAAACCTTCTCCATCCACAGATCTTATTGTACAAAGCAACCGTTCAATAGTTTTATTACAGCTCCTATCCCGCATTTTATTCCTCCTGAGGACACTACGGTGACCGGCCTCCCCTCCGTGGACCCTGATTACTCTGGCAGTGAGATGTGTGGACAAAGACCTCTCACACCCTGGACGGTCTCCCTTCTCCCCTGCTCCATCAGGCAGAAGATACAAAAGCCTGAAAGCACGTACCAGCAGGCTCCAGGACAGCTTCTGTCCCACTGCTATCAGACTCTGAATGTTTTGACCTCACACTTCTTCCTGGTTGTCACCTCGTACCTACTGTCTCCCTGTACTGCCGTTTCTCCATAACTATCACACTTTGATTTTACTTCTGGACCTCGACGTTCTGATCTAATGAAATTATCTGTATGGACAGCACGTAGAGATGGTCTGTATAGATGGTGTGATCTTTAGTACACTTGACAATAACAAACCAATTTACAGAACTGTCCAAATGCTGTTAATGTCCCTACCTCTACCACTTCCTCTGGCAGCTCGTTCCACAGACCCACCAACCTCTGTGTGGAAAAGTTGTGTTAAAACTTTCCCCTCTCGCCTTAAACCTGCACCCCTAGATTTAGACTTCCCTACCCCGGGGAAGAGACAGTGGCCATTCACTGTGATCCCCAACCGAGAAGGTTCCTACTTCTGACCTTATGACAACAGGAAGGCTACAGACTGCTACAGGACAGGAACAAGCCCTTCACTCCATCTAGTCCATGTCAAACCTTATCCTGCCTAGTCCCATCGACCTGTACCGGGACCATAGCTCTCCATCCATGTACCTGTACGGGGTTTCTTCTTTTATGTTACTGCTAAGGCTAATGAAAATGGCTTTTTTGTTATGTTAGAATAAAATGGCTTCTTTGTTATGTTAACTGCTGAGAAAATGCTTCTTTTTTGCAGCTTGTTTGGGTTATATTATTGATAAGAGAGAGAACAAACTAATTGGGATAGATGTTATTCTTTCATGTGTGTCTATAAGCTACTGTGTTTTTCGCAGGCTTTGAGGCAGAAGGCGGATGGCGGCAGAGAGAGCAGACGCGATGCTGTAAGCTGGGGTACGGGATGGACCCCAAGCAGGAGTCCGAGACCCAGGGTCTTCGGCGAGGAGAGGAGACAAAAACAGACTCGTGTGGAGTGTCTGGTCGACCACCGTGGTTGGTCCCAGGCAGTGGGTCCAGGCAGTCAAGAGGAGATCGAATGGTCGAAAGAAGACTCTGTTAATTGAGCTCCAACTGTTGTGCACGAAGTGGTTGAACTTTGATAAGTTTGGTGCCTTTTATTTTCCTTTTACATTTTATCTCTATTAATTACATAGTTCCAGTAATATCTATAAGGTGTAATAATCTAATCGCATATGATGCATTGTTATTTGGCATGGTGGGGTACATCACACAGCATCCACACAAACTTGATTACCCAGTTTGGCGGGGCCGAAGGCTGCTCCCTCTACATGAAAGTGAGTTGAGCGAACCTGAGGCTTACCAGGGGGCTACATACCTTCAACTTTCTCTTAAATATTGCAATCAAATCCACATCCACCACTTGCACTGGCAAACAGTTCCACACTCACAGCACCTCCTGAGTGAAGTTGTTCCTCTGCAGGTTCCCCCTTAAATATTTCACCCTTCACCCTTGACCTATGACTTCTAGTTCTAGATTCACCCAACCTCAGTGGAAAAAGCCTGCTTGCATTTATCCTATCCATACCCTCATAATTTTGTATACCTCTATCGATTCTCCCCTCATTCTCCTACACTCTAGAGAAAAACTCCTAACCTCTTCAACCTTTTCCCATCTCCTGTACTCATTACATTGATTTATGAAGGCCAATGCGCCAAAAGCTCTCTTTATCTACCTGTGATGCCACTTTCAAGGAATAATTGATTAGAACAGTACTCCCAGATCTCTCTGTTCTACCACACTGAACTGTTGAAGGTAGCAGGGCTCAGAGACTCCTCTGGTGAACAACTCAGTGACATCCTGAGGCTGGAATGCTGGAGCTCTGATGACCATCTGACTGTGTCCAACAACTGCTGTGTTTTCTCTCAATGCCCCTTCTTATCAGGGGTCCACATTCTCCCAAATGCTTCCTCATACACTCCACAACTCAGCTGTCTGTCTCCAGCTAAGTGTTGTCCACCAGCAGCCCCGCTCACTGAAACAACCTGGCTCCCATTAAAGTGAAGCCCCTGTTCTACCTCCCCCCCAACACCTCTGTAACCTCCAAACAACCCTCCAAGATGACCACTCTCCTCCAGTTCTGACCTTCTGCAGACCTCTGAGCTAATCCACCCCAGAACCTTCATCACCAGGCCAAACCTTCAGCTGCAGCACCTTTCAGTTCTGGAGTCCTAAACATCTCCATTTCTCTCTTCTCCATCCCTCTCTCTCTCTCTTTCTTGTCTTCTCTCTCTCCTTTCACACAGTCTCTTTTTCTCTCTCCTTGCTCTCACTCCTTACACACACACACAGACACACACACTCTCTCTCCTCCCTCTCCCCATTCCCCTCCTTCCCCTCTCTTCTCCCATCTATCACCTTTCCCTCCTTCGAAGCCTCACTCTCTGTCTGAGCACCCCATCACCTGCCCCCCACACCCAACAACTTCCTCCCATGGTTCTGTGCCCAATTCTGTCTGATAATCGCTGTCACAGGGGTGCTTGCTAAGTTCAACATGGAAGGTGGACGTGAGTGGCTCCTGAAACCTTTCTCATGGTGCCCTCCACCCTCCTCCTCGACTCAAATGTTTCAACCACACCATACTGAAGGAGAGTCACACCTACCGGAGGACCAGGAGGTCCGGGAGGTCCAGGAAGTCCGGTTAAACCATCTTCACCCTGAGTGGATGCAGAGAATGTTAACAATTGGCAGGTTGACATTGCACTTGAGTGGGTGTGTTGCATTGGAGTTGGCCAGGGTCATTTCGCAGAAACCTGTGCCCTCTCTGACTAGCCCTCTGCTCAGCTAAGCTCTCCCCATTGGGGACAGGGACAAAGAACCAAGCGGAGTGTCCCCTGCCCCAACCCAATGGTGGCCATTGGGCGTTTCTAAGTTATGGCCGAGAGAGGGTCCACTCTTGCTGCAGTTCTGGGCACTTGCCTGAAGCATAGGGGAAGGAGCTTCGCCTCAATTGGGATCACCCTGTCTCTGAAACACACGATCATGTCTACAGGCCGTGCTGGAAACCGGAGCACAGCACTCCCACCCCAGCAGTACAATGGGAGCAACTTCACCAGAAGGAATGTAGGGAATTAGGCAGCTCGCCCACCCCCTCCAACCTTTGTAAGGGCAGTCGGGAACGGGCAAAGTGGTGCTGGGAAGGACAGGTACATGTCAGGAGACGAGGGGAGGCTTGGCCCTAACACAGAGCAGTGAAGGCGATTTAGCACTGAGTGATAATTTTAATTATAAACTACAAAATAACAAGCCACAAAACAAGAGAGAACAAATACGACAAGGTAACTGAAGCAACTTGTTGAGGCTGCCTGGTTCAATGGGTGAACAAGGGACTATGGATGGGAGCTGGGTTTAAATAGGCTGCAGGTGATGGGTTGGAAACAAGTGGCAGGTGATTCCCATTAGCTGGGTGGAGACTATGAGGAGCCTGCCTGTGTAGGTCTGACAGTACAAACTTAGGGCGCCACGGCAGTGTAGAGGTTAGCGCGACACACATACAGATTGGAGTTCAATTCCAGTGTCCTCAGTAAGAAAGCTGGAGCATTCTTCCCGTGAGATCATGGGTTTTCTCCACATGTTCCGCTTCCCTCCAAAGACGTACTGGTTAGTAGGTTAATTGGTCATTGTAAATTGCCTTGTGATTAAGCTAGACTAGGCTTAAATGCTGGCAACAGCCAGATCCTGAAAGATGAATCAATGCCAGAAGTGAGAAAGGACTTGGTGCAGCCACAACATGATGTAGGATATCGTTCACTTACCCTGGGACCACTTGGACCCTGGGGACCTTCCAGTCCAGTATCACCTTGAGGTCCCTAGAGAGATTTAACACAGTAACTCCAACAGTTCTGTATTCAAATGATAAACCATTTTCAAACACAATGCCAGGACATGGGGACTATTGTTTCACAGAATATCCCAGATCCATTCATAAGAGCAGAATTAGGCCATCCGGCCCATTAAGCCTGTTCCACCATTCCATTATGGCTGATTTATTATTCCTCTCAACCCCATTCTCCTGCCTTCTCCCGTAATCCTTGACGCTCTGACTAATCAAGAACCTATCAACTTCTGCTTTAAATATACCCAATGGCTTGGCCTCCATACCCATCTGTGTCAATGAATTCCACAGACTCACCACTCTGTGACTAAAGAAATTCTTACCCATCTCTGTTCTAAATGAATGTCCCTTGGTCTGAGGTTGTTGTCTCTGGTCCTAGACTCCCCCACTCTTGGCAACTTCCTCTCCACATCCAGTCATCAGGGCCTTTCAATATTTGATAGGTTTCAATAAGATCCAACCTCATTCTTCTAAATTCCAGGGAGTGCAGATCCAGAGCCTTCAAACTCTCCTCATACATTAACCCTTTAATTTCTGGAATAATTTTTGTGACCCTCCTCTGGACCTTCTCCAATGCCAGCACAACTTTTCTTAGATAAGGGGCCCAAATCTGCTCACAATGCTCTAAGTGCAGTCTGACCAATGGCTTACGAGGGGTGGTCTGACCAATGGCTTACAAAATGCGGTCTGACCAATGGCTTACAAAGCCTCAGCATTACATCCTTGCTTTTGTATTCTAGTCTTGTCGAAATAAATGCTAACATTGCATTTGCCTTCCTTACCACTGACTCAACCTGCAAGTTAACTTTTAGGGAATCTATTCACTTCGATTCCCCTGCTGCAACAATATCTGATAAAGTAGATATCTGACTTGGTGGGACTAGATCTCTCCCCCAAACAAGAATTATTTTGGTCCCTGTTGATAAGTTCAGGCCAAAGGTTCTACTGGCATTTATTTTCTGTTCTGTTTTCTAAAATCACAAATAGTTTAATATTCCTTTCAATAACTTTCCATCAAAGTTACTTTGATAACCGTCCTTCAGTGACCTGGCATTTCAAGATCAACGATATTCACATTTTGAGGCAGGCTGTGTTAAATATCTGCAGAGCTGATCAATCTTGTAATCACTATTGTCTTTTGTGACACTACAAAGTTGTCTGTTAGACTGCATTCTGCCCTGGATAAAAATACACAGGTTCCACCCAAATTAAAACTTTGTGATTGATTAAAAATTAAATGTAACTGAGCAGATGTAAAAACACTGATAATGTGTTCTTAAACATGTGCTCAGTACATAAATACTGAGGGGAGAGGGGGGAGAGAGAGAGAATAAGAGAGTGAGAGATACAGAGAGAAAAAGAAAGTGAGAGAGAGTGTGTGTGTGTGTGTGTGTGTGTGTGTGTGTGTGTGTGTGTATGTGTGAGAGAATGAGAACGTGAGAGAGAGAGTGTGTGTATGAGAGACAGAGTGTGTCTGAGAGGGCCAGTGAGAATCTGTGCGAGAAAGAGAGTGACATGTAACAGAGCGAGACAGTGTGTGTGAGAGAGAGAGAGATAGAGAGAGTGAGAGAGTGAGAAAGTGAGAGAGAGTGTGAGAGAGGGAGTGTGAGAGAGTGAGATGGTGAAAAAGCGAGAGGGTAAAAGGGTTAGAGAGAGTGAGAGAGCAAGTGAGAGAGAGTAGGAGAGAGAGAGCGAGAGAGGGAGAGCAGGAGAGAGAGAGAGAGCAGGAGGATGAGAGAGAGAGAGAGGATGAGAGAGAGAGAGAGGATGAGAGAGAGACAGAGGATGAAAGGGTGAGAGAGAGGATGAGAAGGTGAGAGAGAGAGAGAGAGAGAAAGAGAGTGAGTGAATGTATGGGTGTGAGCGAGAGAGAGACAGAGAGATAGAGATTGATTGATTGATTGATTTGCAGCCTGGCACTAGAGGGCCATGAGGTCCCAGTGAACATCGCAGTATTTCCCCAGTCGCATCCTGACACTGAGACCAACATCCAGTTGAGCACAGACTGCAGACTTACCGGGGGTCCAACCTCTCCGGGTTCCTCTGGCTGGAAAGGAAAAACACCGGCATGAGCTTCATTACAGTGAATTGTTACGTGACCATGGTTTCACTTACTGTGGGTGTCACTTTAAAACCTGGGTGAGGCAGGACTATGTCGTCAGTATAACAAGCTGCAACAGACCGCTGGGACTTTCAGTAGATGAGAGAGAGAGAGTGGAAGCTTTGGACTGCAGGCAGGAACAGCTCGCTACAAATAGGTGAAGTCTGATACTTTCTCATGCCCAAAGGATTGGGTTGATTAATGGCACACCGTGCACATTGGATGTGTGACTGTCACTTCGTATAATCCATATGTGGATTTTGTTGGAGTATTCTGTGGCGACCACTCTTGTTAACCCTTACCTGGATTCAGGTGTGTTAAGTGGTAACTACTTGTGTGAAGGGATATTCTGTGACTGTCACCTTGGGATATTTCTACGTGGATTTCGGAACGACTCGACAGATAAGAGCTTTGGTGACTGTTACTTCCACTTTCCCAGCATGGAACCTGTGGAATTCTTCGTAATCACCTTCTCTCTATATTTTAATGTGGATTTACAAATCTCTCCCCTCATTTATTCCATGGATTACTGGACCTTTCTACTTGGCCATCTTAAGACTTTAAAAACTGTACCTAAGCTTGACGGTTTGGGAGCCACACACACGCATAACACTGTTAACTTCTGTTTATTTTGTTTAAGTTTCTATATTTTTGAGTAGATAATAATAAAGATAGTAGTTTTAACATTAAAACCTGACTCAATTTGTGATCTATTGCTGTTGGTACATAACATAATTTGGGGGCTCGTCCGGGATTTAAACAAAATTGGAGCTTATTGATTGATTATTGATCTGATTGGTTACTTCCCTTTTGATTGACTTGTGTGTGGAAACCAGCAGCAATGGATATTGATGCATTTCTGACATCACTAACCTCTGAGGCATTAGGGGAAGCCAAAAAAGAAGACTTGTTGCTCATTGATGAAAAGCTGGAACTTACTGCAGTAAAGTCAGCTATGAGAAAGGCAGAGATTCAGAGGAGAATAGCTGAGCACTATGTATTTATAGCAGAGTTTGAAGAGGGGGTGTTAGAAATGTTTCCTGAGAGTAAACCAGATAACTCCGAGCTCCAGTTGAAGCTGGAACAAATAAAGTTAGAGAAACTTAGATTAGAACTAGAGGTTGAAGAAATACGACAACAAAGACAGCTAGAGGCCGCTGAAAGAGAAAATAAAAGACAAAGGCAGTTTGAAGCTGCAGAAGCAGACAGAAAAAGGAAGTTTGAACTAGAGAGGTTAGAGAAGTTACAGCAAGGGGGTACAAGATTTGACTATGGGGATAAGATTGTTGCCAGTCAGGAAGTTAAATTGGTTCCTCCATTTGATGAGGTTGAGGTTGATAAATACTTACAGCATTTTGAGAAAGTTGCTCAGAGCCTACAGTGGCCAAGAAACTGCTGGCCCCTCCTGTTGCAGAGTGTAATTAAAGGTAAGGTTCAGCAGACTTATTCTGCCCTGTCAGTTGACGATGCAGCTAATTATGAGATTGTGAAGCAGGCTGTGCTTAAAGCTTATGAACTGGTTCCAGAAGCCTATAGGCAAAGGTTTAGGAATTTGAAGAAATCTGCAAACCAGACTCATGTAGAATTTGCTTATGAGAAGTCTGTGTGTTTTGAATGATGGTGCACATCTAAAAATGTGGATGATGACTTCGACAAATTGAAAGAGTTGAGTTTAATTGAAGAGTTTAAAAGGTGCACCCATAATGATATAAAGACATATTTAGATAAGAGGGATGCTGCCACTTTGCAAAAATCTGCTAAATTAGTAGATGAGTTTGCTGTAAGCCACAAGTTTAAGTTTACCCCGAGTAAGACCTTCCAAAAGAGTAGCATGGATAGTCAGGGTAAACCAGAAATCAAATCTGGGACTAGTAACAAAGATAAAGATGATGGGAAGCATTTAAAGGAGAAACATTCTGGTCCTACTTGTCACTATTGCAGGAAAGCTGGTCATGTTATGGCTAACTGTTACCTCCTAAAGAAGAAGAAGGAAAAGGAGGTAGTTCCAGATGCCTGTGTTCAACATTTTGAAACACCTATAAACCCACAGGGTTCTGGACATTCTGATGAAGCTCTATCAAAGGCTGAGATGTCTGACTGAGTTAGGAAAGAATTCATTCCTTTTATGTCAGAGGGGTTTGTTTCAGTGAATGAGGGGTCATCCCCGGTACCAGTAAAAATTCTTCGAGATACTGGGGCTTCTCAGTTGCTCTTGTTAGACAATATTCTAAAGTTTAGTGATGAGACTGCCACTGGTGAGGTAAATCTTATTAAAGGCATTGGAGGCGACATTGTTTCTGTGCCTCTGCACAAGGAAATTTTGAAGTCAGAGTTAGTTTCAGGACCTGTTAAGATAGGACTACAGCCCAGTTTACCAGTGGAAAGTGTTTCTTTGTTGCTAGGGAATGACCTAGCAGGTGGCAGAGTTGCTCCTGCAGTGCAGCTGACGACTAAGCCAATCACTGATGATTTAAAGTTGGATTCTAACATGTATCCATCCTGCGCAGTAACTCGGGCTATGGCAAAGAAGCTTGTTGATGCAGATGGTCCTGTGCAGAATGCTTCTGCTACCCATGAAAGCCCAAATCGGGCCTCAGGTCTTGATGACTTGTCAGCGACTTTCCTGCTTTCACCGTTTGACCAAGAAGCTTGTATTAGGGCTGACTATAAAGATTTGTCTCTGTCCAGGAAGGAGTTTATAGCAGAACAGACCAGAGATCCTGAGATTGCAGCCTTGAGAGAAAAAGCTCTCCCAGGTGATGAGATTGAGAAAGTGCCAGTTGGGTATTATTTCAAGGATGGAGTGTTACTGAAGAAATGGAGACCATCTGATATTCCTGCAAGTGAAGAATGGGCAATTGTTCACCAGGTTGTAGTTCCTAAAGTCAATAGGAATGAGATTTTAACTCTGGCCCACAGGATGCCCTTGGGTAGCCATTTAGGTGTAAATTAAACTGTGGATAAGATTTTTAAACAATTCTTCTGGCCTGGTTTGAGGAAAGATGCTGCAACATTTTGCTGGACTTGTCACACTTGTCAGGTTGTGGGTAAACCTAATCAGGTCACCTCAGTGGGCCCACTGCAGCCTATTCCTGAATTTGGAGAACCCTTTGCGAAAGTTATTGTGGATCGTGTTGGCCCATTGCCCAAGACTAAAACTGGCCATCAGTATTTGTTAGCCATCATATGTACAGCATCTAGGTTCCCAGAAGCAATACCTCTCAGGAGTATAAAAGCTAAAACAGTGTCGAAGGCTCTCATAAAGCTTTTCACTCTATTTGGTTTGCCTAAAGAAATCCAGTCTGATCAAAGAAGCAATTTTATGTCAGGATTGTTTCAGCAGGTAGTTTACAAACTGGGAGCCAAACAGATTACGTCGTCTGCATATCATCCAGAATCCCAAGGGGCTTTAGAGAGATTCCATTCTACACTCAAAACTATGAATAGGACATTCTGTATTGAAAATGAGAAGGATTAGGATGAGAGTTCACTTGCTTCTGTTTGCAGTAAGGGAGTCAGTGCAGGAGTCCCTAGGCTTTAGCCCCTTTGAAATTGTGTTTGGGCACCAGGTCCGAGGACCTTTGGCATTATTAAAAGAGCAGTGGATTAACAATGACCGGCATATTAATTTGTTGGACTATGTTTTAAAATTCAAGGACAGATTGAAAAGGGCTTGCAACTTAGCAAAGGAAAATTTAAAATCAGCCCAGGAAAGAATGAAGACTTGGTATGATAATGAAACCAGAATGAGGTCATTCAACCCAGGAGATAAAGTCCTTGTTTTGTTTCCCGTGCAAACAAACCCTTGGCAAGCAAAATTTCATGGTCCTTATGAAGTTGTGTCTAAAGTTAATGATGTGGATTATGTAGTCAAAACACCAGATAGACGAAGGCCAACACAGCTTTGTCATGTAAACATGCTTAAGTTGTATCATGAGAAACAAACAGCGGCTGTGACCATTGTTGTCAGTAACAATGAGTCTGATCTCTCTGGAAATTTACTAGCTGATCCATCTGAGGCCTATTTTAAATCCAACATTATTTCAGCCAGATTGACAAATTCGACTATTTTGGAAAATCTTGATGAGAAATTGGCTCATTTACAGCCACAGCAGTGGCCACAGATGAAGCAGTTGATCATGAAATTTAGGGATTTGCTCCCTGATGTTCCAAAAAGGACAACAGTAGCTTCACATGATGTAGATGTCGGCAATGCCAGACCTATAAAACAGCATCCATATGGCATGAAAATTGAAAAATGTAGACTTGCTGGACAAGAAATTGAGTATATGTTGGAAAATGGTATTATTAGGCATTCTACTTCAGATTGGATCTCATCTTGTGTTATGGTACCTAAACCAGATGGTAGTATCAGGTTTTGCACTGATTACAGAAAGGTGAATGCAGAAACAAAAACAGATGCTTATCCCATCCCTAGAGTGGATGATTGTGTAGACAAGGTTGGAAAGGCGAAGTTTCTTACAAAGATCGATCTGTTAAAAGGGTATTGGTGTGTGCCATTAACAGATAGAGGTAGAGGAATTTCTGCATTTGTAACACCTTCCGGGTTGTATGAATACAATGTTCTGCCATTTGGAATGGAAAATGCTCCAGGAACATTCCAGAGAATGATTAATTCTGTAATTCAAGGGTTAAAGCACACAGATGCCTACATTGATGATTTGGTCACAGGGAATGCACCTGGGAAGCCCATATCTCTGCAGTGGAAAAGCTGTTTGACAGGCTCTCAAAGGTCAATCTTACAGTTAACGTAGCAAAGAGTGAATATGACCATGCCACTGCGACCTATCTTGGTTATGCTGTAGGTCAGAGCAGGTTGGCTCCTGTTCAGGCAAAAGTTCAGACAATTTCTGAGGTTCCCATTCCAACCGGTAAAAAAGCTCTTAGAAGATTCCTGGAAATGGTTGGATATTATCGCAAGTTCTATAATGACTTTGCTGATATTGCCCGCCCATTGACTAACCTCCTGAAGAAGGGTGAAACGTTTGTGAACACAGAGACCTGTCAGTAGGCATCTGATAAATTGAAAGCCATCTTATGTCACCAACCTGTGCTCAGGTCACCTGACTTTGCAAAGCCATTTTCCATAGCTGGAGAAGTCAGTGATGAAGCTACAGGAACAGTGTTACTACAGAGGGATGATTATGATGATATTGACCATCCTTTGGCTTACTTCTCAAAGAAATTCAATGAGCATCAAAGAAATTATTCCACCATTGAGAAAGAATTATTATCACCTTCTTTTGGCTTTGCAGCATTTTGATGTTTGTGTTTGCCCAGCTCAGAAACCACTTGTGCTTTATACAGATCATAATCCATTGGTGTTCTTGAGTAGAGTGAAAAAGCAAGAATAGAAGGTTGTTGAATTGGAGTCTGATTTTGCGGGAGTATGATCTTAAGATAACTCACATTAAAGGCAAGGATAATATAATTGCCAACTGCCTTTCCAGATGTTAAGCTTGGAATGTATTTTTTTTTCCAGTAGTAGAGTGGAATTTACTATTTGTATACGCTTCTGCAATATATTATATTAGTCTGTAGTATGCTAATATGGTAACCATAAATGTATTGTTTCCCATGCTGTAATTTGCAGTTAAACTTTTGCTCTTACAGATCTAAATTTTCACTTTTTGGGGAAAGGTGTTACATGACCACGGTTTCGTTCACTGTGGGTGTCACTTTAAAACCTGGATGAGGCGGGACTATGACATCAGTATAACAAGCTGCAACAGACTTTCGGGAGGGAGGGAGCAGGGAGAGAGAGGGGGAGAGAGGGAGAGGGCGAGGGAGAGACAAAGCTTTGGACTGCAGGCAGGAACAGCTCGCTATGAATAGGTAAAGTCTGATACTTTCCCATGCCCAAAGGATTGGGTTGATTAATGGCACACCGTGCACATTGGATGTGTGACTGTCACTTCGTATAATCCATATGTGGATTTTGTTGGAGTATCCTGTGGCGACCGCTCTTGTTAACCCTTACCTGGATTTGGGTGTGTTAAGTGGTAACCACTTGTGTGAAGGGATATTCTGTGACTGTCACCTTGGGATATTTCTATGTGGCTTTTGGAATGACTCGACGGATAAGATCTTCGACGACTGTTACTTCGTTTTCCCAGCGTGGAACCTGTGGAATTCTTCGTAATCACCTTCTCTGTACATTTTAATGTGGATTTACAAATCTCTCCCCTCATTTATTCTGTGGATTACTGGACCTTTCTACTTGACCATCCTAAAACGTTAAGAACTGTTCCTAAGCTTGACGGTTTGGGAGCCACACACACGCATAACACTGTTAACTTCTGTTTATTTTGTTTAAGTTTCTGTATTTTTGAGTAGATACTAATAAAGATAGTGGTTTTAACATTAAAACCTGACTCAATTTGTGATCTATTGCTGCTGGTACGTAACAGAATAAACCCACTACCAGAATAACACTGAATCCTTTGCAACTGTCTTCCAGCCATTTCTACACAAACTTCATCACGCTGTCCCTGGGTTTCTCATTAGACTCTGGTGTGTGAGCTGTCCTGGGATGGATGATTGTGACAGGGCAGACTGTCTGAGGATGTGTTGGAGTGACGTGGAGGGAAGGCCAGTGTTAATGTTCTGGGTTCGGCTGTGGGCGTCTGGACTGTTGAAGACTGACCTCAGGACAGTGTGCTGTGCTGACACTGCAGACTGAGGCTGCTCCCCCACACTAGGCAGCACATTCACCTCACCCCAGGAATATGCGACGTCATTGCCCACTCCACTGTCTCTGAAGAAATGTGACAGACCCTCCCTTCCACAGTGCAGACTGCACCATGGGGGGGGGGGGTGGTGAGGGAGATCTGTGCTGGGGGGGGGAGGGGGGTGGAGAGGGAGTCCTGAATCATGGGAGGGGTAGTGAGGGGAGGCCTGCACTATGAAAAGGGCTGCACTAAGGGAGGGTCACATTGGGAGGGTTGTAGTGAGGGAGAGTGACATTATGGGAGGGGTGGTACTGAGAGAGGGTCGCACTGTGGGACATCTGTCTTCTGATTGATATCAACGGACACGTTCACCTTTTCTGTTGTTAAGAGGCCAGGGTACTTCATTTAATGACAACGAGGGATTTATTGTGTCACTGAGCAATATGCTTATCGATTTGACTCAGAGAAACGTTTGGATCATGTAGTGTGGAGGAACGCTGACACCAGGACTGGTGTGGACCCTCAGATTAGGGGTGAAGAGTCCACCTCATGGTTGCTCAGGCAGTTTACTCACATCTACTAGGTCCAAGCCAGGTGGTCCGGTTGGTCCTGTGTCTCCCTGTGAGGATAGAATGAAGAAAGAGGGATAATAAATCAGACATGATTCATGGTAGAACAGACCCGACAGACTGAATGGCCTAATCTGTCCTATGGAAAATCCAGATTCAGAGTTCTGTTGTAAATGCCACACTTAATCCCACTGCCCCCACCCCACCCCACGAGTAACGGCCAGTGGTGGTCTGGAGTTCTGTAGAAAGAGTGACCACACACCTCACTGACAAACTCAAGCAGCCGTGCCCTGTCGTGTTCACGTTCAGGCGCGTTACCTGACTGGGGGAAGTGGGGGGGGGGGGGCGCAGGGAGAGATGCAAGTATAATAACACTGGAGTGGTTATTGTATTGTAACACTTCACAGCACCAGTGACCTGAGTTCGATACCCGCCACTGCCTGTAAGGAGTTCGCACGTTCTCGCCATGACCATGTGGGTTTCCTCTGGGTGCTCCGGTTTCCTCCCACAGTTCAAAGACGTACGGTTTAGGGTTAGTAGGTTGTAGGCATGCTGTGTTGGCACCGGAAGCATGGTGACCCTTGCTGGCTGCCTCCACCACATTCTCGGGCTGTGTGGATCGTTGACAAAACATCACTTTTTATTCAATGTTTCGAGGTATTTGTGACATATAAAGCTAACCTAATCTCCTTAAAGCTCAGAATTCCCCAAGTCCCACCCTGGGGGTTTATGATGCCCAGATGACGGGTGGCGCTGTAGAACCACACTTACCCTCTCACCCCGGAACCCATCAGCACCGGGAGACCCGTCGGGTCCGGGTAGCCCCTGTGGAAAGAGCAATCGTCATCAGCTGGGCTCGGCTTAACCCCGTGCCCACAGCATCCCCCGTGCATGCATTCACCTTATCTGTGCACCCCACCATTTTATAAACATCCCGAGGGCATTATACATTTTCCAGGAAATTGGACCGGCACATGTGGAGAGTATGCAAAGCTATAGAGGAAGGGTAAAAGAAAACGAGTTGCTCTGATAGAGGGCTGGTATGGTTAAAACGAGTCAAATTGCCTCTATTCCTGATGTTGTCAAATTGGGCAGTGCAGATCAGGGCAGAGCCAAACAGTGTCTTCCTCAGGGAACTGGATGCGGGACATAGATGGCTCGTGGCGTCTAGCACAAACCATGAGTTGAATGATAAGACAAAGGAACACACACCAGTCCTCAGAGGGATCAGAAGTGGAGACAGAGAGGAATCTTAAGTTCCCAGATGTCAATATCTCTGAGGATCAAACCTGGACCCAATATATTGATGCAGCTACAAAGAAGGCACAAAAGCAGTTATATTTCACTAGGAGTTTGAGATTTGGCACGTCACCAGATACTCTTGCAAATTTCCACAGATATACAATGGAGAGCATTATAACTGGCTGCATCACCTTCTGGCATAGGATGGGGAAAGGCTACTGCACAGGATTGAAATAAGCAGCAGAGAGTTGTAAATTTAGTCAGCTCTATCATGGGCACTAGCCTCTGTCATAACCCCAGGACATCTTCAAGAAGTGGTGCCTCAAAAAGGCAGCGTCCATCATTACCCAGGACATGCCCTCTTCTCATTGCTACCCTCCAGGAGGAGGTCTGTCTCCAGAATGAACTCCCAGCCAAGGCAGTAACAGCATAGACTGTGTAGGGCCCACTTGATAGCCAGAGCCTCTTTCACAACAATCGAATACCTGGAGTAGCAGGTTCCTGCTCAGGTATAAGACAGCCCTCTTGTTACTCTTTTTCCTTGGGCCAAGACAACAGCCATCCCAACTCCAGAAGCATCCAATGGACAGGTATGCCTTCATCTGGATGCCCACCATGAAGGACCAAAATGCTCAGCATTACCAGCTGGTAACTGACCCTGCAAACCTTCCACCGAGCCTCACTCAGCAAGTACACCCAAAAAGCAGAACGTCAACACTGCCAGAGAGGGATAAAGAAAATTATGGGGCTGCTGGGGTGGGGGTGGGTGGAGAGGAGGGAGAAATTCCTTGAAGCAGACCTGCTCTGTCACAGTATTCATATTGTACCGCTGTCACAAAGTCAACAAATTTCATGACATACTATATGCCGATGATATTAAACCTGATTCAAATTCTGATGGGCACTCTCTGTACCATATCTAGTTACTGAGGGCAAATCTCTGCTATCATGCAAAGAATGGGAGGGCAGGAGGGAGTAATCAGGGGCAGGCCAACTTCAAATTATCAGGTCCTGACCTCACCTCTCCTTGCTGTACAGCAACTACCTGCTTCATTGGCTCAGAGACACCCTGACACGTTCCAAGCTCATGCATGGCAAAGTGCAGAGTGCAGTCCGTTCCTTTGGATTCATTCCAACTGTGGGACCACCTATTCATTCCAACTCTGGAGTTTAGGAGAATGGGGGGGTGGGGTTTATCTCAATGAAAACTATCAAATACTGAAAGACCTAGATAGAGTGGATGTGGAGAGGATGTTTCCTATAGTGGGAGAGTCTCGGACCAGAGGACACAGATAGAGTGGATGTAGAGAGGATGTTTCCTATAGTGGGAGAGTCTAGGACCAGAGGACACAGATAGAGTGGATGTGGAGAGGATGTTTCCTATAGTGGGAGAGTCTCGGACCAGAGGACACAGATAGAGTGGATGTGGAGAGGATGTTTCCTATAGTGGGAGAGTCTAGGACCAGAGGGCACAGATAGAGTGGATGTGGAGAGGATGTTTCCTATAGTGGGAGAGTCTAGGACCAGAGGGCACAGATAGAGTGGATGTGGAGAGGATGTTTCCTATAGTGGGAGAGTCTAGGACCAGAGGACACAGATAGAGTGGATGTGGAGAGGATGTTTCCTATAGTGGGAGAGTCTCGGACCAGAGGACACAGATAGAGTGGATGTGGAGAGGATGTTTCCTATAGTGGGAGAGTCTCGGACCAGAGGGCACAGATAGAGTGGATGTGGAGAGGATGTTTCCTATAGTGGGAGAGTCTAGGACCAGAGGGCACAGATAGAGTGGATGTGGAGAGGATGTTTCCTATAGTGGGAGAGTCTCGGACCAGAGGGCACAGATAGAGTGGATGTGGAGAGGATGTTTCCTATAGTGGGAGAGTCTAGGACCAGAGGGCACAGATAGAGTGGATGTGGAGAGGATGTTTCCTATAGTGGGAGAGTCTAGGACCAGAGGGCACAGATAGAGTGGATGTGGAGAGGATGTTTCCTATAGTGGGAGAGTCTAGGACCAGAGGACACAGATAGAGTGGATGTGGAGAGGATGTTTCCTATAGTGGGAGAGTCTCGGACCAGAGGACACAGATAGAGTGGATGTGGAGAGGATGTTTCCTATAGTGGGAGAGTCTCGGACCAGAGGGCACAGATAGAGTGGATGTGGAGAGGATGTTTCCTATAGTGGGAGAGTCTAGGACCAGAGGGCACAGATAGAGTGGATGTGGAGAGGATGTTTCCTATAGTGGGAGAGTCTAGGACCAGAGGACACAGATAGAGTGGATGTGGAGAGGATGTTTCCTATAGTGGGAGAGTCTCGGACCAGAGGACACAGATAGAGTGGATGTGGAGAGGATGTTTCCTATAGTGGGAGAGTCTCGGACCAGAGGGCACAGATAGAGTGGATGTGGAGAGGATGTTTCCTATAGTGGGAGAGTCTAGGACCAGAGGGCACAGATAGAGTGGATGTGGAGAGGATGTTTCCTATAGTGGGAGAGTCTAGGACCAGAGGACACAGATAGAGTGGATGTGGAGAGGATGTTTCCTATAGTGGGAGAGTCTCGGACCAGAGGACACAGATAGAGTGGATGTGGAGAGGATGTTTCCTATAGTGGGAGAGTCTCGGACCAGAGGGCACAGATAGAGTGGATGTGGAGAGGATGTTTCCTATAGTGGGAGAGTCTAGGACCAGAGGGCACAGATAGAGTGGATGTGGAGAGGATGTTTCCTATAGTGGGAGAGTCTAGGACCAGAGGACACAGATAGAGTGGGTGTGGAGAGGATGTTTCCTATAGTGGGAGAGTTTAGGACCAGAGGACACAGATAGAGTGGATGTGGAGAGGATGTTTCCTATAGTGGGGGAGTCTAGGACCAGAGGACACAGATAGAGTGGATGTGGAGAGGATGTTTCCTATAGTGGGGGAGTCTAGGACCAGAGGACACAGATAGAGTGGATGTGGAGAGGATGTTTCCTATAGTGGGAGAGTCTAGGACCAGAGGACACAGATAGAGTGGATGTGGAGAGGATGTTTCCTATAGTGGGAGAGTCTCGGACCAGAGGACACAGATAGAGTGGATGTGGAGAGGATGTTTCCTATAGTGGGAGAGTCTCGGACCAGAGGGCACAGATAGAGTGGATGTGGAGAGGATGTTTCCTATAGTGGGAGAGTCTAGGACCAGAGGGCACAGATAGAGTGGATGTGGAGAGGATGTTTCCTATAGTGGGAGAGTCTAGGACCAGAGGACACAGATAGAGTGGATGTGGAGAGGATGTTTCCTATAGTGGGAGAGTCTCGGACCAGAGGACACAGATAGAGTGGATGTGGAGAGGATGTTTCCTATAGTGGGAGAGTCTCGGACCAGAGGGCACAGATAGAGTGGATGTGGAGAGGATGTTTCCTATAGTGGGAGAGTCTAGGACCAGAGGGCACAGATAGAGTGGATGTGGAGAGGATGTTTCCTATAGTGGGAGAGTCTAGGACCAGAGGACACAGATAGAGTGGGTGTGGAGAGGATGTTTCCTATAGTGGGAGAGTTTAGGACCAGAGGACACAGATAGAGTGGATGTGGAGAGGATGTTTCCTATAGTGGGAGAGTCTCGGACCAGAGGACACAGATAGAGTGGATGTGGAGAGGATGTTTCCTATAGTGGGAGAGTCTAGGACCAGAGGACACAGATAGAGTGGATGTGGAGAGGATGTTTCCTATAGTGGGAGAGTCTCGGACCAGAGGACACAGATAGAGTGGATGTGGAGAGGATGTTTCCTATAGTGGGAGAGTCTCGGACCAGAGGGCACAGATAGAGTGGATGTGGAGAGGATGTTTCCTATAGTGGGAGAGTCTAGGACCAGAGGGCACAGATAGAGTGGATGTGGAGAGGATGTTTCCTATAGTGGGAGAGTCTAGGACCAGAGGACACAGATAGAGTGGATGTGGAGAGGATGTTTCCTATAGTGGGAGAGTCTCGGACCAGAGGACACAGATAGAGTGGATGTGGAGAGGATGTTTCCTATAGTGGGAGAGTCTCGGACCAGAGGGCACAGATAGAGTGGATGTGGAGAGGATGTTTCCTATAGTGGGAGAGTCTAGGACCAGAGGGCACAGATAGAGTGGATGTGGAGAGGATGTTTCCTATAGTGGGAGAGTCTAGGACCAGAGGACACAGATAGAGTGGGTGTGGAGAGGATGTTTCCTATAGTGGGAGAGTTTAGGACCAGAGGACACAGATAGAGTGGATGTGGAGAGGATGTTTCCTATAGTGGGGGAGTCTAGGACCAGAGGACACAGATAGAGTGGATGTGGAGAGGATGTTTCCTATAGTGGGGGAGTCTAGGACCAGAGGACACAGATAGAGTGGGTGTGGAGAGGATGTTTCCTATAGTGGGAGAGTTTAGGACCAGAGGACACAGATAGAGTGGATGTGGAGAGGATGTTTCCTATAGTGGGGGAATCTAGGACCAGAGGACACAGATAGAGTGGATGTGGAGAGGATGTTTCCTATGGTGGGGGAGTCTAGGACCAGAGGACACAGACAGAGTGGATGTGGAGAGGATGTTTCCTATAGTGGGTGAGTCTAGGACCAGAGGTCACAGACACAGTGGATGTGGAGAGGACGTTTCCTCTGGTGAGGGAGTCTAGGACCGGAGGACATAGATAGGGTGGATGTGGAGAGGATGGTTCCTATGGTGGGGGAGTCCAGGACCAGAGGACACAGATGGAGTGGATGTGGAGAGGATGTTTCCTATATTGGGGGAGTCTAGGGCCAAGGGGCACCTTTAGAAGGACATTCCTTTAAAAAAGATAGGAGAAGAAATGTCTTTAGCCAGTGGGTGGCGAATCTGTGGAATTCATTGCCACGGATAGCTGTGGAGGCCAGGTTATTCAGTACATTTAAAGCAGAAGTTGATAGGTTCTTGATTAGTCAGGGTGACAAAGGGTTATGGGGAAAAGGGAGAGAAGGCAGGAGATGGGGGTGAGAGGGAAAATAAATCAGTCATCAGAATCAGGTTTGTTATCATTGGTATATGTCCTGAAACTTGTTAATCTTACTGCAGCAGTACAATACATCAATACGTATCAATACGTGATAAATATAGGGAAAAAATGTGAATGTCAGTAAATATATATATGTGTATATATATTTTTGCTATTATTTAACTAATTTTTATATATATAAAAAAAGTTAAATAATAGTGCAAAAAAAGAAATTAAAAAGTTAAAAAATAGTGAGGTTGTGATCAAGGGTTCAATGTCCATTCAAAAACTGGACGACAGAGGGAAAGAAGCTGTTCCTGAAACATTGAGTGTGTACCTTCAGGCTTCTGTATCTCTCTGATGGTAGCAATGAGAAGGGCATGTCCTCAGTGATGGGGATCCTTAATGATAGACGCCAACTTTCTGAAAGTTTTCCTTGAAGATGTCCCGGATACTCTGGAGGCTAGTGCCCATAATGGAGCTGGTTAATTTTGCAACTCTCTGCCCCTCTGCCTGTCAGGATGCTCTCCATGGTACATCTGTAGAAATTTGAGTGTTTTAGGTGCCAAAACAAATCTCCTCAAACACCTAATGAAATATAGCCGCTGTCGAGCCTTCTTTGTAGCTGCATTGATATGTTGAGTCCAGGTTAGATCCTCACAGATACTGACACTCTGGAACTTGAAATTGTTCACTCTCTCCACTTCTGATCCCTCTGAGGACTGGTGGGTGTTCCCTCGACTTACCCCTTTCTGAAGTCCACAATCAGTTCTTTGGTCTCCCTGATGTTGTGTGCACAGTTGCTGCTGTGACACCACTGAACTAGCTGGTATATCTTGCTCCTGTGCACCCTCTCGTCTCCATCTGAGATTCTACCAACAATGGTTGCATCATCAGCAAATTTATAGATGGTATTTGAGCTATTCCTAGCCACATAGTCATGGGTATAGAGAGAGTAGAGTGTTGGGCTAAGCACACATTCCTGAGGAGCACCAGAGTTGATTGTCAGTGAGGTGGAGATGTTATTTCCAATCCGCACTGTTACATACCTCATGGATATCTTGTGACTGTCTTATGAGGATGATGTAATGGTCTTTTGGAGGTCACCTGATGTAATTTTCCTGCCGATGTGAGGTCACGAGATGACCTGTTCTCACCAGGTATATAAGTGTAGAACCCTGGTGACACAGTTAGTTTTCCAGTTAGAACGTCAGCCAGATACTCCGCTCCACTGCGTATTTGCTTTATGACACAGTTTCGATTTAAAATGGAGTTTTACGTTCTATTGTAAGGTACAACAGTGTTGGGCCGGCAGTTTAATCAATCGCTGCCAGGTTTGTTGATGTACCTTTTCAGTAGTATTGGAGAGTGAAGACAGGAACCTGAAGGAGTCATTTGATGGTTGAAAGGATCGACCATTATTGAATTCATTCAAGAAAGAGTGATCTGCATGAGATAGCCTCTGCTAACAGTGGCAGAAAGGGCTGTGCAGGATCTAGTATCTAGAGGGGAAGGTCAGTGCCTTTAAACCGTTTTATTTCCGTCATCGTGAGTCCTGCCGACAAGGCAGGATCTGGCTGGGACTGACGTGACATCGTGCCTTCGAGGCATTCTTTACTTCAGGAAAGTCTCTCCTAATTGACTGTATAAATGTCTTGGACTTTCGAATTTACCATTCTAAGAACTGCGTTTGAATTTACCACTTTAAGAACTGTTTTCGCATTTATTGCTTTAAGAACTAGTACTGAGTGGTGGCTTGTTAAACGGCTGCATAGTAGTTTACTTCTAATTAAGATTTTAGTTGTTTCTTTTTATATTGAACAGAGTTGAATAAATGTTTGATTGTTTTTATAAAACCTGACTCAATTCAATTCACTATTCATTGTTGCCGGTCACGTGACAGCACAGATTGTGGTCTTCCAGTTAGGAGCTTGAGGATCCAATTGCAGAGGGATTTGCAGGGGCCCAGGTGTTGGAGGTTTTCAATCAGAACTGTCGGATTGATGTTGTTAAACACTGAGCTGTAGTCAATAAACAACGTCCTGACATAGGTTATTGTATTGTCCAGGTGATCCAAGGCCGCGTGGAAAGCCAGTGAAATCATGTTTGCCATAGACCTATTGTGACGATAGGCAGAATGGCCTAATTCTTCTCCTATGTCTTATGGTTTTATTCTGGTATCTGGTGTCAGGGGGTGGCATGGTGGCATAGCGGTTGACAGCACCAGTGATGGAGATTTAATTCCCAACTCTGTCTGTGAGGGGTTAGTGAGTTCTCCTCATGAGCGTGCGAGTTTCCTCCGGGTGCTCTGGTTTCCTCCCACTTTCCAAAGACGTGCAGGTTAGGGTTAGTGAGTTGTGGGAATGCTACGTCGGTGCTGGACGCGTGGTGACACTTACGGGCTGCCTCCGGACATCACCGGACCGTAGTGGACGATGACACCAATGATGCATTTCACTGCTTGTTTCAAAGTTTCGATGTACATATCACAAGTAAGGCTATTCTTTATCTTTATCCTTTCACAGCAGATCACCCTCTTCCAGTTAAATTTTCCCTCTTTTCTAAAACATATACCCTCTAGTTCTTGATTCTCCAACACTGGGGGAAAGGAAAACATTTTGTGCATTCCCACTAACTGTGCCCTCATGGTTTAATATCCTTCTTAATGCTTCGATGTACATGTGACAAATAAAGCTCATATTTTCTCTCTTTTATCTTCAGCTTTCATTTTCTTATGTGGTCTGGTCCCCAGTACTACCTACAGTCCAATATTTCCAGCTCACAGCTCTCTCTCTCACTCTCCCTGCCTGTGATGCATGAAACCAGTGGCCCCACCACGGTGGGGTGGAAATGTCTGCACTCATTCAGTTAATAGCTGTCATGGTGGGGAATATTGGTCATTAAATAACTCACAGTCACTGAACAACACTCCAAAAGCCAGCAGGGGCTGAAGTCCTAATTACGTTCTCAAATCCAGCGACCTGAAAGGTGGCAGCCCTTTTCCAGCACACTCCTAATGAAGGTAGTTCCAGCAATTATTGTCAACTTTATGACAGAAGCCAGTGTGGAGGTCCTTCCTGTTTCCAGTAATCCCTCATTTCCAAATAACTGATTCAGTCATTTAATTTCCAGTGCCATTAACTCCTGGAGAACTTATTTCAGACTTCCAGAAAGTACACACAAAATGCTGGAGGAAACCAGCAGACCTGGCAGCATCTACAGAAAAGAGAAAACGGTCAACGGGATTGGACAGGGGGTTGGCTGTTTATACAGATAGACTGGACGGACCGATAGTGGAACAGATGGATAGAGAGACGGATGGATGGATGGACAGATAAAGGGATGATGGATAGACAGGGACGGACAAAGGGATTATTGGATGGATGGATGGATGAAGAAATGGACAAATAGAGAGATGGGCAGATGGAGGGACAGACAGATAGAGAGACGAATGGATGGACAGAGGGATTAGTGGATAGATGGATAGATGAATAGATGAATAGATAGATGGATGAATGCTTGGCAGATGGATGGTTAGAGGGACAGACGATTAGAGGGTTGGGTGGATGGATGGAATGAAATATGGACAGACAGAGGGAGAGATGGACGAACGGATGAAGGGACGGATAGAGGGATAGAGGGAGGGAGGGACGGAGGGACGGAGGGACGGAAGGAGGGACAGAGGGACAGATGGATTGGATGCAGGCCTTTCAGCCAACTCGTCATGCTGATGAACATACCAATCTAAACCACCTGCTACAGGAACTTAGCAAGTTGAACTACAAGTCTTGATGCAGAATTTTGGCCCGAAAAGCAACAGTTCCTTCCACCCACCCTTACAGATGTTGCTAGACCCACTGAATTCCTCCTGCAGATTGTTGACCCAAAAGAAAAGAACCTGACCACTAATGCTATTGCTGTTTGTGGAGTCTTGCTGTGCAACCCTGCCTCCCCTCTGCTCACATTTCACACCTACTCCCATGGCTGTAACATGCCTCAGGATATCAGTATGGCGTGAACGTTGGACATTGTCTGGTTCTCTGCTCCTCTGGGACAGCATTGGGCTTTAGGAGCAGGGCAGGAGCCGCAAACAGTACTCACGTCTATTCCTGGAAGTCCTGCCAGACCGGGGATTCCAGGAGCCCCTGGGTCTCCAGGTTCACCTTGGGCACCCTGGAAGAGAATCAAAGGGACAGAGTCACCCCATAAAATAGTGGACATCATTCTGTGAACCTTCTCCGGGAAACTCTCCAATTTGTTTCAAGTAATGTCGTTGACTTACCGGTGGACCTGGTAACCCTGGTGGGCCAGGTTCGCCCTGGTAAAAGCAAAAGAGATAACTATTAGTTATGTTGGAAATAACAGGTCACGTTCTTTAATGTTTATATTTACATAGAAGATCAAACAGTGAAACAGGTCCAGTCGTACAACTGTGTTCATTTTCCATAGAATCAGAATTATTATCACTGACATATGTTGTAAAATTTGATGTTTTGCAGCAGCAGTGCGATGTAAGACATGAAATATACTATAAATTATAATAAGGAATATATATAAAATTTCTTAGATAACCTTAACTTCCCTAAGATTACACACGATATATCTTCTATGTTAGAAACTTCCTTCACTACTGATGAGATTAAGGTGTTATTTTTTCTATGAACTCGGGGAAAGCTCCTGGCCCTGATGGGTTTACTGTGGAACTTTTTAAAATCTTTTGCATCCTCAGTAGTCCCCTGGTTATCCAGGGTTCTGGAGGCTTCATTAAAACTTGGTAAACTACCAGAATCCTTTTATACAGCATCGATCTCTTTAATACTGAAGAAGGCTAAAGACCCCGATCAATGTGCATCTTATAGACCAACATCCTTGTTAAATGTTGATTCTAAGATTTTTTCTGAATTATTAGAAAATAGACTAGAAAAAGCACTTCCTTATATTATTTCGAAAGACCAAACGGGTTTTATTAAGAATCGCTACTCTTTTTATAATATTCGTACACTTTTAAATATTGTCTATACGCCGTCACAAAACCTTCCTGAATGCGTCATTTCCCTAGATGCTGAAAAAGCCTTTGACAGGGTTGAATGGCCCTACTTATTTAAGGTGCTTGAAATGTTTAACTTTAGCCCAAAATTTATATCCTGGATCAAATTTTTATACCATTCTCCTATGGCCTCAGTTCGTACTAACACTAAACTCACCTTCTTTTCCTCTTTTTCGAGGTACCAGACAAGGTTGTCTTTATTATTTGATATAGCATTAGAACCTCTTGCAATTGCTATTCGAGAATCTCCTAACATTATTGGTATAACTCGTGGGTTACAGTCTCATAAAGTATCACTTCAGGCTGATGACTTACTTTTATATATTTCTAATCCTCAAAAATCTACTCCTTGCAGCTTTAGATTTATTAGCACAATTTAGTTTTTTTTCAGGATACAAATTAAATTTTAATAAGAGTGAACTTTTCCCTATCAATAAGCAAGTTCCCTTATATCAGAACCTGCCGTTTAGATTGGTGAATAATCATTTTTCATATCTTGGGATTAAAATTACCTGTAAACATAAGGATTTATTTAATACTAATTTCTTACCCTTAATTGACCACATTACACAACTTTCCTTTAAATGGTCTCCACTTTATCTAACTTTGACTGGTCATATTAATGCTGTTAAGATGTTTATTCTGCCAAAATTTTTATATATATTTCAGGCATTACTGATTTTTGTTCCAAAATCCTTTTTTGATAAAGTAGACTCTAAAATCTCTTCATTTATTTGGCAAAATAAAAACCCGCGATTGGGTAGAATACATCTACAGAAAGCTAAGAGAGATGGAGGCTTGGCTTTACCTAACTTTAGATTTTATTACTGGGCAATTAATATTCGACACATGAAATTTTGGTAACTTGACCAAGATATACTATCCATTCCTAAATGGGTAGTTTTGGAATTACATTCTGTTCAAGGCTATGCACTTGGCTCTATATTAGGTTCTTCTCTTCCTTCCGATTTGAAACGCTATAAACAGGTTTGCAACCCGATAGTTAAACATACCTTACGTATTTGTTTCAATTCCGAAAATTTTTTGATCTTAATCAATTTGTGCTTGCGATTCCTATTATTGGCAATATATTTTTTCTCCCCTCCTCTACGGACCGTGTTTTTCAAATTTGGAAGACTAATGGTAGATCATGGTGTTCGGACTTATTTTCAGATGGCTCTCTCATGTCTTTTGAACAGTTATCTAACAAATACAATTTACCAAGAACACATTTTTTTAGATATTTGCAAGTTAGAAATTTCCTAAATACTTTCTTCCCTTCCGGTGTTACCCCCTACAAATATTTTAGACGCTATCATTAACCTCAAGCCGTGTCAGAAAGGTGTAATGTCTATTTTTTATAATCCTATTATGAAACCTAGGATAGCTCCATTCGAAAAGATTAGGACTGACTGGGAAAAGGAATTGGGCCTTACTATCCCGGCGGATGACTGGACTCATACTTTACAACTAGTCAATACTTCCTCTATCTGTTCCAAACATTCCTTAATTCAATTTAAAGTTGTCCATAGAGCACACAGGTCTAAGGATAAATTAGCTCATTTTTATTCTCATATTAACCCTCTTTGTGATAGATGTCATGGGGAGGTATCTTCCCTGACCCACATGTTTTGGTTTTGTCCTACTCTGGAAACTTTTTGGAAAGACATTTTTAATATTATTTCAAAGGTTTTGAATAGTGATATTTCTCCCCATCCTATTACTGCTATCTTTGGATTACCTAAAACTTCTAGTAATTTATCCCCCTCAGCGCATACAGTGATTGCATTTCTTACTTTAATGGCGAAAAGATGTATTCTACAATATTGGAAGAAGATTAGTGCCCCGACTACGTTTTTTTGGTTCTCTCAAACGATACTGTGTCTAAATTTGGAAAAAATCAGAAGTAATCTTTATGATATTTCAGTTAAATTTGAACAGACCTGGAGATCTTTTATTCAATATTTTCATTTAATGTAACTATTTTTTTCTCTCTGATCATATATACACTCCCTTCGTGGATTTTATCTGTTATTAGTGGAGGTCGGGTTTGAGGAGGTGATTGTTTAATCTGTTTAAGTCTACTATTTACCTAGTTAGCCCATTGCTTTGCTTCGCAGCTTAGTTACACATTAGTTTTTTTGGGGAGTTTTTCAGGGTTTTTCTCGCCTTATCGATATACATGGAAAACTAGTATACAACTATATTACCTCCTTATTTTGTAACTAACTTACGTTGTTTGCATTTTTTTTTGTATTAATATTTCTTGTATATCGATATTGCAACAATGTATTGGTTGCTATTTGTTTTACCTTTTGTGTACTAATTCAATAAAAAGATTTAAAAAGAAAGGAATATATATAAAATTAAATACGTAGTGCAAAAGAGAGCAAAAATTAATGAGGAAGTGTTCATGGGCTCATTGTCCATTCAGAAATCTGATGCTAGAGGGGAAGAAGCTGTTCCTGAATCACTGAGTGTGTATCCTCAGGCTGCCGTACCTCCTCCTGGATGGTAGCAATGAGAAGAGGACCATGTCCAGGTGGTGGGGGTCCTTAGTGACAGGTGCCACCCTTTTGAGGCATCACTTTTTGAAGATGTCTCCAAGGATGCTGGGGAGGCCAGTGCCCATGATGGAGCTGGCTGAGTTTACAACTTTCTGCAGTTCTTGTTCTGATCCTGTGTGGTGCCCACTCCTTACCAGACAGTAATGCAACCTGTCAGAATGCTCTCCACATGCATCTGTAGAAGTTCATGAATGTCAATTCTCCCCAAACTCCAAATGAAATGTAGCCGCTATTGTGCCCTTCTCGTGATGGCATCAATATGTTGGGCCCAGGATAGATCTTCAGAGATGTTCACACATATCTCACCCTTTCCACTGAATCCTCCACAGGAATAAAACTTTTAGTTTCTGGAGTCATCTGCAATTAGATACCACTGGCAGAAAATGATCCTCAAAGCTGTCCACAACCTGTTCTGTTTCCATTCACCAAAGCCGTCCCCGCCCGGAGTCACCCGGTCGTATTACTAGTTGGTATTCTGCCTTGTTTCCTCAACCAGGAACGAACCAACCTGGAAACACTACCTCACTAGTTGTGCTCCCTTTTTGCACGATTTATTTCATTTAATTTATTTACATATATTTCTTATTGTAATTTAGTTTATTAGTGTACTGCACTATACTGCTACTGGTAAACAACAAACTTCATTGCCTATCAGTGATAATGCACCTGATTCTGAGAGCGTAGTGGGTCTGTAGTCATTGTTCAAAATGCAGATTAACTCTACTTGTGGTTGAACTGTTACTGCCAACAGTTTGTTTTGAGGAAAGAGAAACTTTTTTTTAAAAAGTAGGCTGTCCATGACGAATACAACAATTAACAACAGACACTATTTTCCAACAGGCTTGCAGCGGCATGGTAGCACGGTGCTTAGCGTTTCACTATCCAGCGCCAGCTGTAAAATCAGGGTTCAATTCACACTACTGTCCATAAGGAGTTTGTATGTTCTCCCTGTGACCGTGTGGGTTTCCTCACAGTCCAAAGACGTACGGGTTAGGGTCAGTGAGTTGTGGGCATGCTATGTTGTTGCTGGAAGTATGGCGATACTTATGGGCCTCCGCCAGCACATCTTTAGGTTGTTTTGGTTGCTAATACAAGCGATACATTTCACTGTAGGTTTCAATGTTTTGATGTACGTGATAAATAAAGCTAATCCTTATCTTTTAACGTAACTTCGATCTCCTACACTGTTACCACCTGGAACATGTTCCATTTGCTCTCTCATGTTGGATGTTAAAGATCCCAGGAAGATGCCTTGAACATGAACAGGGGAAGTATAATATATATCTGTCAAGAATATGAATGTTCTGACAAGTGTTCGCTGTGAATGTGAATGGATACATGTGTGTATGCAGGAGTGCAAACATCTATGTCAGGATGCTGTTCATTCACTATACTCGGTATTTAATACCATCATTCCTACAATCCTGATTGAGAAGTTGCAGAACCTGGGCCTCTGTACCTCCTTCTACAGTTGGATCCTCGACTTCCTAACCGGAAGACCACAATCTGTACGGATTGGTGATAACATCTCCTCCTCGCTGACAATCAACACTGGTGCACCTCAGGGGTGTGTGCTTAGCCCACTGCTCTACTCTCTATATACACATGACTGTGTGGCTAGGCATATCTCAAATACCATCTATAAATCTGCTGATGGTACAACCATTGTTGGTAGAATCTCAGGGGGTGATGAGAGGCCGTACAGGAGTGAGATATGCCAACTAGTGGAGTGGTGTCACAGCAACAACCTGGCACTCAATGTCAGTGAGACAAAAGAGCTGATTGTGGACTTCAGGAAGGGTAAGACGAAGGAGCATATACCAATCCTCATAGAGGGATCAGAAATGGAGAGAGTGAGCAGTTTCAAGTTCTTGGGAGTCAAGATCTCTGAGGATCTAACCTGGTCCCAACATATTGATGGAGTTATAAAGAAGGCAAGATGGCGGCTATACTTCATTAGGAGTTTGAAGAGATTTGGCATGTCAACAGATACACTCAAAAACTTCTGTAGCTGTACCGTGGACAGCATTCTGACAGGCTGCATCACTGTCTGGTATGGAGGGGCTACTGCACAGGACTGAAAGAAGCTGCACAAGGTTGTAAGTCTAGTCAGCTCCATCTTGGGCACTAGCCTAAAGTACCCAGGACATCTTCAAGGAGTGGTGTCTCAGAAAGGCAGTGTCCATTATTAAGGACACCCAGCACCTTTTCTCACTGTTACCATCTGGTAAGAGGTACAGAAGCCAGAATGCACACACTCAGTGATTCAGGAACAGCTTCTTCCCCTCTGTCATCTGATTCCTAAATGGACATTGAACCCTTGGACACTACCACACTTTTTAAAAAAAATATAAAGTATTTCTGTTTTTTGCATGATTTTTAATCTATTCAATATTTTTGTATACTGTACAAAGTATTCTGAAAGTCTCCCAAAGCAGTACCCAGAGGTCACTGAAGCACACGTGATCACACTGAAGACCACCATCCTTGGTACTTGTGAAAACATCACTGGATACAAGACCAGGAAAAACAAAGACTGATTAGATGAAAATGACAATGAAATGGAAGAGCTAATCAACAACGAAAGGCAAGCTTTCTGTGCCTGGCAGAAGGACATCAACTGCAAGGCAAAAAGAGAAGCCTACTCCAAAGCCAAGGCCATAGTCCAGCTTAGAGTAAGGGAAATAAAGAATCAGTGATGGACTGAGAGGGCACTAGAAATACAGCAGCCTGCTGACTCTGGTGATATTACGTGTTTCTTCATTGTCACCAAGGCAGTGTATGATCCAAACTATCGTGGTCCTAACCCCTTTTGTTCCAAAGATGGATAACGGCCACTGAAGGACAATGATCAATAGAAGGAACACTTTTAGGAGCTACCTAATCATAACACCACTGTTGACATTGAAGCCATCAATAGTTCTCACAATGACCCATGAAGGAAGACATGAGTAATCCTCCTAGTATCAAAGAGGTGCAGATGGATTGCAAGAAATTGAGGATCAACAAGGCCACTGGGCCTAATAGAATTCCAGCAGAAATCCTCAAGGAAGAGGGCACAGAACATTTCAATCATATCCATAACCTGCTTGTCAAGACCTGGGACCAGGAGAAGATTCCAGCTGAACTCAAGGATGCCTTGATTGTCACTCTTCGAAAGGGGTGGCAAAGCTGACTGTGGAAATTATAGAGGCATCTCCCTCCTCTCTACAACAGGAAAGGCACTCTCCCGAATTTTATGTGACCAGCTTTCAACTCTGGCGAAAGATCTCCTGTCTGAGTCTCAGTGTGGCTTTCGTCCAGCCAGAGGAACATCTGACATGATTTTTACAGCACGTTAATTGCAGGAGAAAGCCCAGGAACAAAATCTCCCACTCTATATGGCCTTCATAAACCTTGAAAAAGCATTTGACTCTGTAAATCATCCTGTCCTTTAGCAGGTACTGTCCAAAACTGGGTGCCTGGAGAAATACCTCAAGATCCTGCAGCTCTTACACATGAAATGAATGCAACAGCCGCTCTGGAACAGCACTTTTCAAATTGAGACCGGGGTCAAACAGGGGTGAATCACTGCCCCAACTCTGCCTGCCATTTTCATTGCAACCATTCTTCACCTCACAGGCCAAGACCTCCCACAAGGAGTCCAGATTCTCTATAGGATATATGGGGGGGTGGGCTCTTTAACCTTAACAGGTTCAAGGCAAAGCGCAAGGTGTCAACTACTTCCATCATGGAGCTCCAATATGCAGATGACAACACAGTTGTAGCTCACTCTCAGGAGGATCTGACGTGCATAATGGTTGCTTTTGCTAGAGCATACAAGCTCCTGGGACTTGATCTAAACATCAAGAAAACCCAAGTCCTGCGCCAGCCTGTTCCAGATCAATCTCTTAAACCTCCAACCATCCAAGTTGACAACATCCCTCTGGAGAACACTAATTATTTCCCATATCTTGGCAGCTTCTTTCTTCAAGAGCCAACATTGACCCTGAAACAAATCGCAGAATAGGCTGTGTGAGTGGAGCTTCTGCCAGGCGGAGAAAGTATAGTCCTCCTCTCCTTGCTATATGGAGCGCAGTCGTGGACAACATACAACAGGCACACAAAATCCCTAGAAACTTGCCATCAAAGATGCCTCCGAAAGATTCTGAGAGTTAGCTAGAAGAACAGGCACACTAAATCCAGCATCCTGGAGGAAGCTAACATTAACTCAATAGCCACAATTGTGACTCAACACCAATTGTGATGGGTCAGCCACATCATCCATATACCTGACTCCTGCCTCCCTAACAAGGACAATATCAAGACCCATCTGATGAAGTACCACATCAACCTGAATGGATGGGAGAATTAGCTCTGGATAGGAAAAGCTGGAGAAGGACTGTCTATGATAGGGACTGCACAATTGGAAGAATACCTCCACCATGCCACTGAGACTAAGTGGCTTCAACATAAGGAGAGACTGGGAGAGGCCCAACCAGTTATATCGACCACTGCTTCAATGACCGACACCTGGCAACACTACAATAGGACTTGTGGGTCACGGATTGGCCTTTTCAGTCATCTCAAGATCCACAAGTGAGCAGATCAACCACCGGGAGAAGAATCCTACTGGACTACGAGTGATTGCTGATGATGATGATATCCCTCCGTGTACGAACTTGTGTATCTAGAAATACACATATGCGTTTGCATGTGTCAATACATATATATCCCTTTAGGATGCATACACCTAAAAATAAAAATACTACAATTCAATTGATCATGGTCAAAGTGTATCTGAAAGGTCCAACTGCTGGTGAGTCAGTATCCTGGGAAAAGCACAAGTCAGGATTTGGATACAAGAAAATTTCCGAGTCACTGAATATCTCTTGGAGTACAGTGAAATCAGTCATCAAGCAGTGGAAAGAATATGGCACAGCTGTAAATCTGCCTAGAGCAGGCCATCCTCAAAGACTGAGTGACCGTGCAAGAAGGGGAGAAGTGAGAGAGGCCACCAAGAAACCTATGACAACACTGGAGGAGTTACAAGCTTCAGTGGCTGAGATGGGAGGGACTGTGCATGCAACAACTCTTGCCTGGATGCTTCACCAGTGGCAAAGAGAAAGTCACTGTTGAAAAAAACTCTCATGAAATCTCAGATAGAATTTGCCAGAAGGCATGTGGGAGACTCTGAAGTCAGCTGGAAGAAGGTTCTATGGTCTGGTGAAACCAAAATTGAGCTCTTTGGCCATCAGACTGAACATTATGATAAGTGTAAGCTGAAAACCGCACATCATCAAAAACACACCATCCCTGTCGTGAAGCATGGTGGTGGCTGCATCATGCTGTGGGGATGCTTCACTGCAGCAGGGCCCAGAAGACTTGTGAAGGTAGAGGGTAAAATGAATGCAGAGAAATACGGGGAAATCCTGGAGGAAATCCTGATGCGGTTTGCAAGATAACTGACTTGGGAGAAGATTTGTTTTCCAGCAAGACAATGACCCCAAGCATAAAGCCAAAGTTATACAAGAATGGCTTAAAAACAACAAAGTTAATGTCCTGGAGTGGCTAAGTCATGAGCCCAGATCTCAATCCAATTGAGAATTTGAGGCTGGAATTGAAAAGGGCTGTTAACTCACAATCCCCATGCAATCTGACAGAGCTTAAGCAGTTTTGTGAAGAAGAATGGGGAAAAATTGCAGTGTCCAGATGGGCAAAGCTGATAGAGACCTATTCACACAGACTCAAGGCTGTAATTGCTGCCAAAGGTGCATCTACTAAATACTGACTTGAAGGTTGTGATTAATTATGTAATCAATTATTTTGTGCTTAATAATTGTAATAGATTCTGACCAATATGTAGAAATTTGTTTTCACTTTGACATGAAAGAGTCTTTCCTGTTGATCAAATTAAATCCACTCTGATTCAATGTTATAAAATAATAAAGCATGAAAACTTCCAGGGGGCTGAATACTTTTTATAGGTACTGTATGTTTATATGTGTGTGTATACAGTACTGTAGCTTGTAGTAATTTTATGTATTGCACTGTACTGTTACAGCAAAAAAAAATTCATGATATACGTGAGTGATGACAAACCTGATTCTGATATGGGTCTCTGTCGTGGACTGAGAGTGGGAAGGGGGCAGGGAGAGGGGAATCATGGTTGGGAAAAGGGGAAGGGAGAGGGAAGGGAGTCGGGAGCACCAGAGAGACATTCTGTATTAATCAATAAACCAACTGTTGGCAATTAAATGACATTGCTTGGTGTCTCAGGGCAGCACCCATGCCACCCCACCACCCCTGGCACACTTTCTCTGCCACCTGTCCCACCCTCATCATCCCCAACATCCTTTACAAACTCTGTCTCTGCTCCACGTTGACAAATACACTACTGTGCAAGAGTTCTAGACACCCTACCAAATGCGGGCATGGACCAGTTGGGCAGAGGGGCCCCTTTCTGTGCTCTCTGACTCTGTGATACCTGAGTAATTAAATAAAAATTTAAAGATTATACAGTGTTGTTCAGACTCCACTTGGAGGATTGTCATCAGTTTGGAGCCAAATATCTAAGAAAGGATGTGCTGGCGATGGAGATGATCCAGAGGAGGTTTATGAGAATGACCCTAGGATTAAGAAAGTTCAAAATTCAAAGTACATTTATTATAGATGTGTGGTGGAGAGCATATTGACTCACTACATCACAGCCTGGTATGGAAACAGTAATGCCTTTGAAGGGAAAATCCTACCAAAAGTAGTGGATATGGCCCAGCCCATGCTGGTGAAGCCCTCCCCGCAGCTGAGCAATATGCACAGAGCGTTGCACAGGAAAACAGCATCCATTGTCAGGGACCCACACTGCCCAGGACATGCCTTCTTCTTGCTGCTGCCATCAGGAAGAAGGTGCAGGAGCCTCGGGATCCACACCATCAGATTCAGGAACAGCTACTACCCCTCAACCAGCAGGTTCTTGAACCAGTGGGGATAACTTAACTCAGCTTCCTGGCCCCATCACTGAACTGTATCCACAACCTACGGACTGACTTTCAAGGATTCTTCGTCTCAGGTTCTTGATAGTTATTGTTTGTTTGATTACTTAATTAATTATTTCCCTTTTTTCCCTCTTTTTGTATTTGCACAGTTTAGTGTCCTTTGTTGGTGTGGTCTTTCATCGATTCTATTATGGTTATTGGTGACATTTATGCACTTTGATAATAAATTTACTTTGAACTTAGTACTCTGCCTTTATGTTTGATCTTCCATAGTGCATCGCTTCACATTTTCTAGAAAGCAACAAAATAATTTAACCGTACTCAGCAAGAAAATTCCTTGGATTTTCCTGAGAACTGCTAGCTGTTCTGTCTGAACGTGAAAGTCCTAAACACCCTCACAGGCATTCACCAGCATTTTGTTTTCCACAGGAGATTCCTTCAGTGATTATGGCAGTAAGGAGCAGGGGTCAGGGGTCAAGGGTCGACTTTATTCACCATATACATTTACATGCATTAGGAATTTGCTGTGGTGAGTTGGTCATGCGTAACACACAACAAAAAAAACAGCATTCAGTAATTATAAAGAATCACACAAAAATAGCTTAAAGAGTTAAAGAGCGCAAAGATAATGCATCACTTTACAATATTTACAGTGCTGCATGAAACACACTATTTACAGTTTCAAAGATTACAGTCATCCTGGCAAACACTTCCACACTCCCCCTGGCAGCTCGCTCCATACTCTGACTGAAGAAGTTCCCCTTCAGGTTCCCCTTTAAGTACTTCACCTTTCACCCTTAACCTATAACTTCCAGTTCTAGTCTCCATCTCAGTGGAGAAAGCCTGCTTGCATTTACCCTATTCATTCTCCTACAGTCTAGGGAATAAATTCCTAAACTATTCAACCTTTCCCAAAAACTCAAGTCCTGGCAACATCTTTGTAAATTTTCTATGCACTCTTAATCTTATTGAAATCTTTCCTGTACGTTGGTGACCAGAACTACACACAATACTCCCAAACTAGATCTCACCAACATGATATACAACTTAAACAAAACATCCCAACTGCTGTACTCAACACTTAGATCGATGAAGTTCATTGTGCCAAAAGCTCCATTTACAACCCTTACTACCTCTGACACCATTTTCAAGGAATTAGGGATCTAAACTCCCAGACCCCTTTGATCTTTCACACACCACAGTTCCCTACCTCTCACTGGGTAAGTCCAACCCTGGTTTGTCCTTGCAAAGTTCAACACCTCACTCTTGTCAGCATTAAATTCCACCTGCCATATTCTAGCCCATCATCCCATTTACTGCTGTCACCTGAGCAGATGTTTGGGATAATTTTGGTAGAGGTACTTGGTTTCACTGAGCCCATACACTGCAGGAGAGCCACCTTCCCCACGTGGAGTTGCCTACTGTGTTAGGTGCATGCAACCAAGGCTGACATTATTCCCTGGCATGCTGATCAATGCTGCACCTAAAAGAAATTACCTGAACTTTGTTCCAACATTGTGCATGTTTTCAACACTACTACGCATCACCATATGAGAAGTATTTTGGAACATACTGATATTGTGAAGGTAGTTAAGGAAATGCAAATTACTTCTTGTCCGGGATCAGAGGTGGAAAGATTACTGCCTACTCCACCCACCCTTGCAGTCACCGAATTGCCATCAGGGAGACGCTACAAGTCCATCACCACCAGGACTATACTAATTCTCTGAAGCTTCTTTCCTGTAACTATCCAGCTTCTCAACAAAACTCACTCAGTCCCCTTGTTTCTCAGTTTGTTTGTATTTTCTCTCCATTTAGAAAATAGTCAACCCTTTCAGTCCTTCCAGCAAAGTGCATGACCATACACTTTCCAGCACTGTATCCTATTTGCCACTTCTTTGCCCGTTCTCCTAATCTGTCTAAGTCCTTCCTCAGCCCCTCCACCTATCCTCATATCATCTATAAAGTTTGCAACAAAGCCAATCATCCAAGTCATTGACATATAATGTAAAAAGAATCTGTCCCAATACAGATCTCCGTGGAACACCACTAGTCACCAGCAGCCAACCAGAAAGGCTCCATTTATTCCCACTCTTTGCCTCCTACCAATCAGCCACTGCTTCATCAATGCTAGAATCTTTCCCATAATACCCTAATGCATAGCTTGTTAAGCAGCCTCGTGTGTGGTAGCTTGTCAAAGGCCTTCTGAAAATCCATGGTGACATGGATGTTCTTTGATAATAAATTTATTTATTTTACTTTACCTTGAACCGGAGGATGTGCGTGGGGCAGCCCGCAAGTGTTGCCCCACGTTCCAGCACTGACGTAGCGTGTCCCACAATGCTTAGCAGTACAACACAACGACAGGAAAACAAGCCCCTTTCCCACCCACACGCATGCACGCTTGTTATTCCACCTTTAGCTCAATACTTCACCAAATTACACACAAAACCACAAAACATAGGAGAATTAGGCCATTCAGCCCATCAAGTCTGCTCTACCATTTTCATCTTGGCTCTCAACCCCATTCTCCTGCCTTCTCCCCATAACCTTTGACTCCCTGACTAAACAAGAACACATCAACCTCTGCCAATGCTATAGTGGGTATTAAATATACTCAATGATTTGGCCTCAAATGCCATCCGTTGCAATGAACTCCACAGATTCACCACCTCTAGTTCAAGAAACTTCTCCTCACCTCTGTTCTAAAGACGTGTCTTTCTATTCTGTTGGGTGGTGGGGTAGAGATAGGTCTTTGCCAGAGGAGGTGTAAGGCGCTCCTTCCCTTCACTAGCCTGCAGGTCATCCTTGGGCAAGGTGTAGCACCTGCTTAGCCCCTGATCAGGGCCACATAAAGCCATGGGAGCAGGTGGTGGATGGTAGTATGAGCAGCCGGTGCAGATCACAAGTCCTCGTTATGTGACCACTGACGCCAGGCAGACAATCTCTGAAGAGTATTGATAATGGCTGGGGTAATGACACTGTTCAGAAGGCAATGGCAAACCACTTCTGTAGAAACATTTGCCAAGAACAATTATGGTCATAGAAAGACCATGATCATCCACATCATACGACATGGCACATAATAAACGAATGATAATCAAGAAGCCTGCCAACCTCGGACATTCTCTCTTCTCCCCCCTTCCATCGAGCAGAAGATACAAAAGTCTGAAAGCTCGTCCCACCAGGCTCAAGGACAGTTCCATCCCACTGTCATCAGATCCTTGAAAGGATCACTTTTATGATAAGATGGACTCTGGACCTCACAATCTACCTCGTTATGATCTTGCACTTTATTGTTTACCTGCACTGCACTCTCTCTGTAGCTGTTACACTTCCTTCTGCATTGTTGGTGTTTTACATTGGACTACCTAAATGCACTGTGTAATGATCTGATCTGAATGGAGAGTATGCAAGACCTGATTTTCACTGTATCTTGGGGGTGGGGGGGGGGAACTGAATGAAGAATGAGGATTACAGAGGAGTGGGGGAAAAGGCTGAAGATTGGTAATGGAGGGGATTGAATGGAATGAAACAATCCCAACATTGAAAAGCTTTATGCATAAGGAGTATTTAAGGGCTATGGGCTTTTACTTGCTAAAGTTTAGAAGAATGAGGGAGGGAGACCCATTGAAATCTATTGAATTTTGAAAGGCCTAGATGAGTGGATGTGGAGAGGATATTTCCTATAGTGGGGAAGTCCAAGACCAGACAGTACAACCTCAGAAGAGAGGGATGTCCATTTAGCACAGAGGTGAGGAAGGATTTCTTTAGTCAGAGGGTGGTGAATCTGTGGAATTTATTGCCACAGACTGCCAAGTCATTGGGTATATTTAAGGCACAGGTTGAAAGGTTCTCAATTAGTAAGGCTCTCAAAAATTATGGGGAGAAGGAGAGAGAATGGGGTTGAGGGAGATAATCATTCAGTCGTGATGGAATGACAGAGCAGAAATGAAGGGCTGAATGGCTTAATTTGGCTCCTACATCATGGTCTTAAGTAATGGAGTTGGAATCTCTTTAGACACCAGCTAAGAAGGCAGACCATGGACAAAGAACACCACAAGAAAGAATTCGACTACCTAAATGTGTAATGATCTGATCTGTATGAAGAGTATGCAAGACAAGATTTTCACTGTATCCATCAACGTCACAGATAGCAGGCCAGGACTCACCAGTAACCTTGGGCCCGTGTTAAGTATTTTCTTTGTGCACCTTAAGATTAATTACTCCTAATCAATTAATTAAGGAGGCTAGACGACTTACAAAATACTCCAACAAATTTCTACAGATGTACTGGTGGAAGTATCCTGACTGGTTGCATCACGGCCAGGTCCAGCAAATACAATGCACAGGAACATAGGAAACCAGTGAGTAGTGAACTCTGGCCTATACAGGTCAGGCACATCCCTCCCCGCCATAAATAGTATTTGCAGGAGGCATCATCTATCAACAAAGATCCCCACCATCTGGATCATGCCATCTTCTCACAGCTACCATTGGGAAGAGGTGCAGAAGCCTAAAGTCCCACACCACCAGCTTCAGGAACACCTACTTCCCTTAAACCAGGGATTCACAACCTTTTTTATACCATGGACCAATACCATGAGGCAGGGGCTCTGTGGATTCCAGGTTGGGAACTCCTGCCTTAAACCATTATCTTCTGGAATCACTGCCTCAGTATAGTAACATTTTCACCACTTTCCACTATAATGGATATTTTTGCTCTCATTGCATTCTTTCTTGTTCAGTTCATGTTTTTCTTGTAAATACTGTGTATCTGATGCCGTGTATCTGTGAGTCATTCGTGCATATGACAATAAACTTGATTATGACTTCAACTTCAAATAAATTTCTGTCTAATTTGCAACTAAAAGGTTTAAGCCAAAAAGAACCCATGGGTTCACCTTACCATTGTTGTTTGTTGTCTATATCAATGATCTAGATGATAATGTGGTAAATTGGATCAGCAAGTTTGCTGATGACACTAAGATTGGAGGCATTGTAGACAGCAAGGAAGGCTTTCAAAGCCTGCAGAGGGATCTGGACCAACTGGAAAAATGGGCCAGGAAATGGCAGATGGAATTTAATACAAACAAGTGTGAGGTGTTGCATTTTGGAAGGACAAATCAAGGTAGGACATACACAGTAAATGGTAGGGCACTAAGGAGTGTGGAGGAACAAAGGGATCTGGGAGTTCAGATACATAATTCCCTGAAAGTGGCGTCACAGGTAGACAGGGTTGTAAAGAAGGCTTTTGGCTTCCTGGCATTCATAAATCATAGTATTGAGTATAGGAGTTTGGATGTTATGGGGAGGTTGTATAAGACATTGATGAGGCCAAATCTGGTCACCTAACTATAGGAAGGATATCAGTAAGATTGAAAGAGTGCAGAGAAGATTTACTAGGTTGTTGCTGGGTCTACAGGAGTTGAGTTACAGGGAAAGGTTGAACTGGTTAGAATTTTATTCCTTGGAGCGTAGAAGAACGAGGGAGATTTGATAGAGGTTTACAAAATTATGAGGGGTATAGACAGAGTAAATGTGAATAGGTTCTTTCCACTTAGATGAGGAGAGATAAATACGAGAGGACATGGCTTTAGGATGAAAGGGGAAAGGTTTAAGGGGAACATTAGGGGGAACTTCTTCACTCAGAGAGTGGTGGGAGTGTGGAACACTCTGCCATCTGACGTGGTAAATGCGGGCTCACTCTTAAATGTTAAGAATAAATTGGATAGATACATGGATGGGAGAGGTCTGGAGGGTTATGGACTGGGTGCAGGTCAATGGGACTAGCGGAATAAAATTTTGGCACAGACTAGAAGGGCCGAATGGCCTGTTTTCTGTACTGTAGTGTTCTATGGTTCTATGTTCAGTATCAACTGCTGGACGGGGTATTTCATGACTTGGATTACCTGATAACCACACATGGAGTAACATGTTCGGTTCTGTTCACTCATTAGAGGAAGGGTATGGAAGTTTTAGAGAAGGTGCGGAGGAGATTTGTCAGGTTATTGCCTGGATTAGAGAATGTGTCTTATGAGAATAGGTTGAATAAACTAGGGCTTTTCTCTCTGGAGTGAAGAAGGACGAGAGGTAATTTTATAGAGGCATATATCAAGCAGACAGCAAGACATTTTTCCAGGGTGGAAGTGATTGACACAAAGGGTCATAAGTTTAAGGTGATTAGAGGAAAGTATCGGGAGAACATCAGAAATAGACTTTTTAAAGAGAGTGGTCGATGCGTGGAACTCCCTGCCTGGGGTGGTGGGGGAGGCAGCCATATTAGGAACATTTAAATGATTCTTATTCAGGGACAAGGATGATTGAAACATTGAGAGCTACAATAGGAGGGAAGAAAGGGTTAAATTGATCTTAGGGTAGGTTAAAAGGTTGGCATAACATTGTGGACCGAGGGGACTATAGTGTGCTGTAATGTTCTGCGTTCTACTCCAAGGTCACTGTAAATCTCCCCTCCCACACAGCCCTCCAGTTTTCTTTCTCATAGTAAACTGAAGAGCTTGTGTTGTGTTGTATTGTTATCGTTGGTGTAAAATATCGATCACTGTTCCCCTCCCCCAAAGCAGGATTCAATTCAACCTTGGATAAATTGTATTGGGCATGTGATAATGGCATGGAAGCTGACCATTCAGTCCAACACTGGCAGAATGGAGATGGAAGACGTGGAAAGTTGAAAGAGATTACCAATTCCAGCGACAGACCATCCCTGGGTTACAGGCACCTCTTATATGCTCAGAACCTCTCATAATATTATTAAATTGAAACTCTGAAGTTTGTAGAAATGTTCAAAGATTTGAAGTACATTTATTATCCTAGTAGGCCACAGGGAAAAGCATTCTTGGCTGAAGCAGCCCAGAACACATCAATCATCCCAATCAAACAGCTCAATAACACAGCAAAAACAAGTAATCAGAATCCAAGCATCATGATCAAGTGCATCCTCAGCCTCTCCAATCAATCCTATACTTTCCTCTGACAGCAGCTAGCGAGGGGGAGGGAAGGGAAGACCAGTCAAATGCAGGCAAATGGTTCTGAACACCGCCCCCACCCCGTCCATCCTTCACTCCTGTCCTCATCGACTTCAACTTGGTTCAATGCCTCAATCAGAGAAACACAATGGAGTCAATCATGGGCTCGTGCCCTTGACACCTCAATTGGAGAGAAGCAATGGAGTCAATCATGGGCTTCAGCTCACCTCTAGACTTCCAGGCCACACTCCACACCAAACCTCACCGAACTCCCTCAGAGATAGCAAGGCACCAGATCGCTCAATCGGCCAAAACCAAACCATCAAAATGTAAATCCAATTGCACGCAGCTTAGTAGTAGAGCCACATTTGACAGAAGTAGTAGTACTTTTGTGAACATCACTGGCACCAACTTGAAGTCGATTACTCCAAATAGCAGAACTCATTTCCTCACTCTTCCCAAATTGTTCTTAATTATCAGTCTTACCTGCTTTTGATACCAATCCTTATAGTATAGTTGTCATGTTGTCATTATAATATTGTAATGATTGGTAGCAAAAGCACTCAAGATTGATTCAAAAAATATGGTTACCATGGTGATTGGATTTTATAATTTACAGCTTCTGGACAAAGTCAACTTTTTGGAAGTGTCTAAACACAGAACTCATTAGTTACCAAGAGACAATTGAACATTTGCCAGTTATTTAGCATGGCTAGTAACCACTTTGAATTCAAGCAATTCCTTCTTCATTGTCAGATTTATTTGCAAGCCTGGGGCAACATGGTAGTGTAGCGATGCGCACAATGCCAGTGTCCAGGGTTCATTTCCCACCACTGTCTGTAAGAAGTTTGTACAGTCTTTCCGTAACCACGTGGGCATCCTTCAGGTGCTCCAGTTTCCTCCCACAGTCCAGTTGGTAGGTTAATTGATTACTAGGCAGTACAGCTCGAAGGGCTGAAGGATCTGCTCAATGCTGTATCTCAATAGATAAATGGATCCACTCTGTAGTTGCCTTCCTAAACCTTTCCTTAAAACTAACCTTTGATAATCTTAGTTTGTGTTGAGTGGAGTAGGCTAAAGATTGAAGATTAGCTTTAGTTGTCACATGTATATCAAAACGTACAGCATCACAGTCCAAGGACATGCTGGGGGCTACCACGTTTCCGGCAACAGCATAGCATGCCCACAACCGAGTAATCGGCATGCCTTTGGAACGTGGGGGGAAACCAGAGCACCCAGAGGAATCTCTTGCGGTCACAAGGAGAACGTACAAACTCCTTAAAGACAGTAGCAGGAATTGAACTTGGGTTGCTAGCAGTGCAATGGCATCATGCTAACCCCTACAGGAGTAATTTCTTTAGCCCAAGGGAGGTGAATCTGTGGAATTCATGACTACAGACTGCTGTGGAATATGGGTATATTTAAAGCAGAGGTTGATAGTTTCCTGATTAGTAAGGGTGTCAAAGGTTATGGGGAGAAGACAGGAGCATGGGATTGATGGGGATAATTAATCAGCCATGATCAATTGGCAGGGTAGTCATAATGGGCTGAATGGCCTAAATCTGCTCCTATGTCTAATAGCCTTATGGTCTACACTACTATGCTGCCCGAATGGGGTTCAGTTCTGATCAAAAGATGTTTAGTCTTTGGGGAGGGTGTACCCCTGTGCAGAGGTGCAAGTCTTTAATGATGTGGTGAGACAGGAGACATCAGAGCGGATCTCTGTGAAAGAGGGCAGATATGAGGAGAACTGACGGAGGCACTTACAATCAGAAAGGGAGAAGACAGAGGAGAAGGTTGGAGAGGTTGTCAGGCACGTAAACCAGTACAGCACAGAACAGGCCCATTAGCCCATGATGTTGTACCAACCAATATAAACCTCCTCCAAGTTCTAACCCTTCCAACGATTGAAGCACCGGATTGAAAAGATCAGGGTTTCAGGGCCGGGCCAGTTCAGCTCGCTGATCCACAAGGTTTACTCGTCTCTACGCTGAACTGAGGCTGTGGCCTGCAACTAACAGGGTTCTGGATCGGCTGTGACTGGCTTCGTGAATGTGGACTCACTTTCTGAACTTCAGTTCTGAATGTTATCAGCTTGATTTTATTGTTAGCACGATCTGTTTTTTCTTCCCTGCACATTGGCTGTTTGATGGTCTTTTTTTATGGGTTCTTTTCAGTTTCTTTGTTTTGGGGCTGCCTGTTAGGAGACGAATCCCAAAGCTGTACATAGTATCCATACTTTGAAGTACACAGCACTTTAGTGTGCATGGAAAGAGGGGAATTGAAAAGGAATCAGAGGTGTTTTTACGCAGCAAATGGTTAGTCTGGAACACACTGAGATGCTTTTCAGTTTGACTGTTACCATGGTGACCGGAGTAGCAGGTATGAAAGGGATTTTGTGTTTGGTTGATTGCGATGGAGGCAGATTCAGGCAGATGGCTATGTTACGGAAAGGAAAGAATTTGCAGGGCTGTAGGGAGTTGATTCAGAATCAGATTTATTTATCACACGTACAGTAAAACGTGCTGCTTGTACTAACAACAGACAAAGCCCATGGACGTGCTGGGGCCAGCCCGCAAATATCGCCACACAACCCAGAGCCAACAGGACACACCTACAATGCTCAGCAGAACAACACAGAACACAACAAGCCCCGTTCCCCCCTCCCACCCACACAGTTAGTCCTCCAACCCTGGGGCAGGTCTCCAGTCGCCAATGTCCACATTTTGACTATTGGGCTTTGACTTCCGGACTTCAAATTGACCTTCGGGTTGAGACCTTTGACAGCAATCCTCAGACTAACTGATGACGGGATCCAGGCCTCCAGGACCAGCCCTCTTGCCTCCTGCCCTGATCGGATCTTGGGACCTACCGATCTGGACAGCCCAAAATCCACAGGAGTCCTTCGTCACCCATCCACATCGCTGGTCGCAGAACAGAGGCCTGATGTCTAACTCCAAATCACTGTCTGTTAACCCTAACCTGACTCTTCTTTCTCTCCCGAAACCATCCCTACGACCTTAAAAGGCCACCAAGTCTGAGCCGCGATCTTGGAGACCACAGCTCAATGCCTTCTTGTCCAGAATCTGGCCGGATTTCTCCACACCGGAGCCAGTATAGGTGCAAAGGGTGAATTGTCTCCTTCCCGGCTGAGATTCCACAGTTTCAGTGCAGGGTTGTTCTTTGAATGCAGACTTGCTAAGACAAACAGAACTGTATCAAAAGGCCTATTTTACTGAAAGGAATTTCACAGCAAGGTTCCAAAAGACACAACTTCCATTTCACACTAATAAAGCAAAAAAGGCAAGGCAAACCAGAGTCTGGTCAGATTAAAAACTCTACCATGTGCTCTACTAGTTAAATGTCACCAGTCTATTAGTTAATTGGTTAACATTTACTTAGTAACAATGAAGAAGGGAAAAAAAATAGACTCAGTGGCCACTTTATTAGCCACACCTGCTCCTTAATGCAAATATCTAATCAGCCAATCATGTGGCAGCAACTCAATGTATAAAAGCACACAAACAAGGTCAAGAGGTTCTGTTGTTGTTCAAACCAAACATCAGAATGGAAAGAAATGTGATCTAAGTGTCTTTACTGTGGAATGATTATTGGTGCCAAACAGGGTGGTTTCAGTATCTCAGAATCTGCTGATCTCCTGGGATTTTCAAGCATAACAGTCTTTGGAGTTTACAGAAAATGGTGCAAAAAACACAAAACATTCAGTGAGCGGCAGCTCTGTGGGCAAAAATGCCTTGATAATGAGAGAGGTCAGAGGAAAATGGACAGACTAGTTCAAGCTGACAGGAAGGCGACAGTAACTCAAATGACCACAAGTTACAACAGTGGTGTGCAGATGAACATCTCTGAATGTACAACAATTCAAACTTTGAAGTGGATGGGCTACAGCAGCAGAAGACCAGAAACGTACGTGCAGTAGCCACTTTACTGGTTACAGAAAGTATCTAATAAATTGGTCACTGAATGCAGTGTTAACTGGTCAAATTCCAAATGGGACTGGGCCTATGATTTATATTCTGAAGGAAAGACCTGTCTTTCCTAAGAAACTGTCTATTAAAACACACTGTCTAACCAAACACACGCTCACTCACTCCACAATCCACCTCACTGACCCCCCCTCCCCCCATCACCTATAATCTTGTGCAGTGCATGTGCGAATGAAACACGGACATGGTTAATAAAAATTAAAAGCGAATCTCAAAAGATTCTGCAAATACTGGAAATCCTGAATAACACACACAAAATGCTGGAGGAACTCAGGAGGTCAGGCAGCACCTATGGAGGGGAATACACCGTCAACGTTTTGAACGGAGGCCCTTCACCAGGACTGGAAAGAAAGGGGAAAGAAGTCAGAATAAGGAGGTGGGAAGAGGGGAGGAGTACAAACTAGCAGGTGATAGTAAAACCGGGTGAGGGAGAAGCGGGTTGGGTGGGGCAGGGGGTTGAAGTGAGAAGCTGGGAGGTGATAGGTTGAAAAGGTAAAGGGCTGAAGAAGGAATCTGATAGGCAAGAGGAGAGTGGATGCTGGAGGAAAGGAGAACAGGGGAAGGTGATGCGCAGGTGAGAAGACAGGGGAGTCAAAATGGGGAATGGAAAAAGAGAGAAGGTGGATGAAGATACTGGAAGTTGGAGATATTGATGTTCATGTATTGGGTTGGTGGCTACCCAGGTGGAATATGAGGTGTTGCTAGTTCTGGGTTAGCGAAGGGGAGAGTGTTGAGCTGATGCCAGTGTGACTGTGCCTTCCAGAGAGGGCACACCACTGTACTGAGACATGTTTGAACTGCAACCAAAGCCTGCTGATTTTGAAATGAAGGGCAGGAGTTAACCTCTGCCCTGCCAAAGAATGAAGGGGTAATCATCCATCCCCTGTCACCCCATCATTCTTCAAGTTCAAGTTTATTGTCACCCGACTGTAGGTAAATGAAAAAACATCCCTCTGGACCACGGTGCACCCACAATACAGTTATCACACACAGCACATAAAACTAAATATTACCACAATTAAGTTAATAATATACAAATCAAAATGCATGCAGTGTGCAGCACAGGTAAACAGTAAACAGCTTGCTCTCCTAGTGACGAGACCTTGGTGAGGCCAGGGTATTCATCAGTCTCACAGCCTGGGAGAAGAAGCTGTTACCCAGTCTGGCAGTCCCAGTACCTCCTTTCTGATGGTAGTGGGTCAAAGAGATTGTGGAATAGGTGGTAGGTCTTTCATCTTAGAGAGAGGCACTAGACAGGGATGCCCAATTTCTCCTCCCCTTTTTGCGCTATATATTGAACCGCTTGCCCAGCTAATAAGACAGAGCGAAATCGTAAATGGTATCAAGGTGGCAGGGATTGAACAGAAAGTGGCGTTATTCGCAGATGATGTTTTGGTCTAGCTGAGTGAACCAGAAAAATCATTTATAGGATTATTTACACTGTTGGATGACTTTGGGAAAATATCAGGTTATAAAATAAATGTAAAGAAAACGCAGGTTACGTCCCTAAATTATACACCATCCAAAAAGTATTTAGGAATAACCCTGCCGAAGGATCTTTCAACGCTGTCACAGGTAAATTATGGGCCATTAATCTCAGAGATAAAAGCAGATATGCATAGATGGAATCTTATCCCCTGAGAATTCAATAAGAAAAATTTTATCAAATCTGGAATAAATGGATTGAATATATAACCCCAATGCGAGCAGACTTTAGATGATTCTCCTAATGATTTATACTGTTCTTCTCATCAACACAGCAATATTGCTAACGTAAGCACCCCTAGTCTAAATGTTTACTATTTTTATTTTCTCCTGGAAAATAGAGAATTAATACAAGTAAAGGAAAAGATTTGGGAAAGGGATAAAAAAATGATAAAATTAAGTAAATAAGTACATAGAGATTGGATAATTATGTCTGGGGGCAGGAGCAAGCATGAATAAGTTAGGATATAAACACCTACAATGGTTGTTACATAGGCTTACATACAACATTTTGGACCAGAAGAAATGGTCCAGAAGAGATTTATGGATACTATTGTTACTATGTTTCTTAACAACTAATACCATTACTTAGCCTAATAAATTAGAATTACCACTGTACATAATTATCTATTTAAGTGTCTAATTTCCTTTTATATCATCTCAATGTATACTTAAGAATGTATAAATGATTATAGTTTTATACATATAAAAAAATGGAAAAGGTTATAAGTGTGGAAAAAGTACATGATACTTGTGAATTCCTTATCCAAATAAAAATAAAATTTAAAAAAAAGGAATAGGTGGTAGGGATCCTCAACAATACTTTGAGCCCTTCATCCATAACGCTCTTAGAGGGTGGGAGCCTGGAGATCATTTTGGCAGTTTTATTGTCCTCTGTCAGGTCCTGTGGACTGATGCCTTGCAGCTTCGGTTCCACGCAATGATACAGACAGACAGGGCTCTCTCGATGGTGCCTCTGTAGAAGTTGTTAGAATGGGGTGGGGAGCCTTGTGCACCTTCAGCCCTTCCTCCCTAGTTTTTCTGGTCCGTTTTTGATTAATAGGCCATTGGAGAGGGTTCAAAACAGGTTCATGAAAATGATTTTGGGACAGGAAGGCTTATCATATGAGAAGTATTTGATGGCTCAGGGCCTGTACTCACTGGAATTCAGAAGTATGAGGGGGGAGATCTCACAGAAAGCTATTAAATGCTGCAAGACCTCGATAGAGTGGATGTGGAGAGAATGTTTCTTATGGTGGGGGAGTCTCGGTCCAGTAGGCACAGCCTCAGAATAGAGGGGCATCCGTTTAGAATAACGATGAGGAGGAATTTCTTTAGCCAGAGGGTGGTGAATCTATGCAATTCATTGCAACTTCCAAGTCATTGATATTGTATTTGTTAAATAGGGCACCGTGTACAACTCTGATTTCATGGAGACAGCCGTGAGAAGCACAGAGGAACATCTGGAAAAATTTCTGAAATGCCCGGTTCGCTGCCGCTGCTACTGTGCAATCGAGAATCTGCGGAGGGAAGGCCCCAAAATCCTCAGCTTTGCCTGCAGCTGGTGGCCGGGGCTGGGGTCGAAGTGTTCGGCAGAGATGGTGCTCAGTACTTGGTGTCAGAGGGTTGGTCAGAGGCTCGAAGTTTTGGGACGACTCAGAGTCGGACTGTGGTCGGGCATGGCAGGGAGAGTTTTCTTCCTTCTCCTGTCTGCGTGAGATGTGGGACTTTTGAGAGACTTTGAACTTTTTTACTGTGCCCATGGCCTGTTCTTCATCAAGTTACGGTATTGTTGCACTGTTGTAACTATATGTTATAATTATGTGGTTTTTGTTAGTTTTTCAGTTTTGGTCTGTCCTGTGTTTCTGTGATATCACACTGGAAGAATATTGTATCATTTCTTAATGCAAGCATTACTAAATGACAATAAAAGAGGATTGCGTGTCCTCATAATCTAATCTAATCATTGGGTGTATTTAAAGAGGCGTTTGATAGGTTCTTGATTGGTTAGGGCATGAAGGGATGCAGGGAGAAGGCAGATGATTGGGGCTGAGAGGGAAAATAGGATCAGCCACGATGAAATGGCAGAGCAGACTCGATGGGCCAAATGGCCTAATTGTGCTTAAGATCTTATGATCTTATTATCTTAATTTCATCTCCAATTGTTATACTTGTTGGATCCTGCTGTTTTTGTGATCCAAAGGTTTTTGGAAGTCAAGAATGAGGTATAAAACTTGTTAACTGAGTGTTACAAGAGCAAAGAACAGAGGGGATTAAGAATGGTGAGAGGCAGACAAATGGAAAAGCAGGAATTCACAAGGAGAAAGAGAGAACCTCAAGTGTTTCATATAGACTCCCAGAACTGCTTAGAGAACTGGGGTGTCACGGTAGCGCAGTGATCGGCTGAGATTCTATTACAGCTCGGGGCGGAGTTCAGAGTTAGTTTCGATGCTGTCTGTAAGGAGTTTGTCTGCCCTTCCCGTAACCGCGTGGGTTTCCTCCCACAGTCCAAAGGCTCATTGGTAAATTGCTCATTGTGAGTTGTCCTGTGATTAGGCTAGCATTAAATAAGTGGGTTGCTGGGCAGCACTGTATCTTGAAATAAATAAATAAAGAAGATATCAGTAAATTCCAGTGAAATTTCATTCATAACATTAACCAAAAAGAAATAGGCAGATTCAAGTAACGTGACACCTGCCACTGACCAGCAAAATACAGAGGCAACTGTAATCACTGAAAATCTCACTGAACAACCCCATGTAGATTGGTGATTATATAAAATTATAAACCAGCATAAGAAAATTAACCTACAGTTTTACATGCCAATCCCACGTACACAACCACAGCGGTGCAGCAGACATGCCGCAGCTGTTCCATCACAACTCTGGCAACCTTAGTTCCATACGACCATGAGTCAGAGGAGCAGAATTAGGCCATTCAGCCCATCACGTCTGCTCCTGCATTCCATCGTGGCTCTATTTATTCACCTCAGTTCATTTGACCTCTGCTGCTGTCTATGTGGTGTCTTGGTGTCTGCACGTTCTCCATTTCTCCTGTTCCTTCTGCCTTTCTTCTTCATGCCAAAGAGATGTGGTGAGGCAAGGGTTAACTGGCCACTGTAAGTTGCCCTTAGTGCATCCGCGCATACAACTATCCTTCCCCAACCCCTTCAGACTTTCTTTGAGCATGTCTTACGAGCTAGGGCTTTTCTCTTTGGAGTGAAGGAGGATGAGAGGTGATCCGATAGAGGTGTGCAAGATGATAAGAGGCATAGATCGAGTAGACAGTCAGAGACTTTTTCCCAGGGCGGAAATGACTAATAGGAAGGGATGTAATTTTAAAGTGATTGAAGGAAAGTATATGGGGGATGTCAGAGGTAGGTTTTTTAACACAGAGAGAGGTGGGTGCCCCTATCAGGGGAGGTGGTAGAGGGCCATTTAAGAAACTCTTACATAGACATACAGGTGATAGAAAAATGGAGGGCTATGTATGAGGGACGGGTTAGATTCATCTAATCAAGGGCTAGTTTAGATATCAAGCTGACTAACATTTCAACCCATTAACCCATTCCAACATCACTACATCCACAACAGCCACACCTCTCCCACCCACTTCATCCCTCACTTACTGTCACTTTTCACTGACACCTGCACCTAGGGTCATCTTCTGTACATACAATCAGCCTGGGTGTACATGCTAGCCTTTTGTGTAGCCACACTCAACAGTGACTTATATATTGTGTTTCACACAGACAATGCATTCACATTCAAGGACTCTTCACCTCATGGTCACAATACTTATTGCTTATTTATTTATTATTTCTTTCTTTTTATTATATGTGTGGTAAACCATATGTATATATATGTTGTAACTGGGTTACCTGTCTGGACACACCCCTCTGCTGACTGCTCCTGTGGCTCCTCCCACAGACCCCTGAATAAAGGCAATTGTGCCATTGCTCCTCCTCTCAGTCCAGGGCAGATACTCAGCATGGACGAGGTCCCATTTTACTGCTAATAAAAGCCTTTCAGTATTTACTCTACTTCCAGTCTTTTGGAGTAATTGATAGTGCATCAATTTTATTAACAGTAATTTTAAAGGATGGAACATGTCCTGAGACCCGACAAGCTAGACCTCGGCCTGCAAACACCTGAAGCCGGAAACACTTTCGAACTCTGGCTGACCTGCTTCGAATCATACCTGGAGGAGGTTGAAGTGACCAAGTCCACCATGAAGCGCAGAGTTCTTCTCTCCAGGGTCAGTCCATGGGTCTACTCAATGATTAGAGACCAACCGAGCTACGACAGCGCGATGAGCACCCTCAGAAGACTACCTGCGGCTGGTAAACACCGTCTATGCGCGACATCACTTAGCGATGCGGCAGCAGCAGCCCGGAGAGTTGAGCACTGAGATTGTCCGGGCCCAACAGACACTCGTGCCGGCCTGCGATTGCCGGGGGCTGACGGCCAAAGAGCATGCAGAGTTCCCAGTAAGAGACGCCTTCATCACGGGGACCAGGTCAGTGTATGTGCGCCAGCGGCTGCTGGAACACACCGACCTTACCTGATGTTCAGCGATTGAGCTGGCCGACACACTGGAGGCCGCTCTGCACAACTCTGACGCTCCCCAGGCACGTGATCTCCCGACGGCCTCGTGGATGCCGCAGGCCCCGCAACCCGCCAGCGAATGGATCATGGCTGCTGCCAGTCGCGAGTCCGCGAAGTGCTACTTCTGCGGACTCGAGAAGCACCCCCAGAAATGCTGCCCAGCCTGTGGAAGGAAGGGCCACTTTGCCAAGGCCTGTAAGTCCAAACTGCGAACAGGATCGAGCAGTGCCGCGTGCGAGGCATGGGGGTCGTCATCTTGCCTGCACACCGCCACCATGTGTGAGACATGGGGGCAGCCATCTCAATCGGCACCACCTCGCACCGCCTACGACCCACGGCTGCTCACCAGGCACCCCACCGCGCCGGACCAGCGACCCAACTCTGGCCTCCATGACCCTCGACCAAAGCGCTCCCCCCCAGCTCGCAAGGTCAATGATGGACATCCTGGTGGAGGGGCGCAGGACAAGCTGCCTGTTTGATGCGGGCAGCACGGAGAGTTTTATCCACCCGGACACGGTGCAGCATTGCGAACTCGCGATACGGCCAGTAAGCCAGAGGGTCACCATGGCTTCTGGGTCGCATACAACAGACATCTGGGGGGGGTTGTGTAGCGACACTAGTGGTGCAGGGCACAGAATATCGAGACTTTACATTACTGGTTATGCCTCAACTGTCTGCCCCTGTGCTGTTGGGGCTCGACTTCCAGAGCCGCCTGAAAAGCGTGACAATGGAGTATGATGGGCCCCCCCCACCAATTACTGTCAGAATTCCCCAGTTTTGTAGAGATATGTCACGTACCCCGCTACTGACCACCCCCACACACCGACCCGCACATCCCACCCAACACCATGCCAACTGCCACACTACCGACACCACTTGCGGCCTCTCCACCCTCAGGATCCCTCCCCCACCGCTGTTCGCCAACCTGACCCCCGACTGTAAACCTGTGGCAACTAAAAGCAGGAGGTACAGCGCGGGGGACAGAGCTTTCATTAAGTCGGAGGTGCAGCAGCTGCTCAGGGAGGGGGTCATTGAGGCAAGCACAAGTCTTTGGAGGGCCCAGGGGGTCGTTGTTCAGAACAGGGAGAAGAATAGGATGGTCGTGGACTATAGTCAGAGCATCAATAGGTTCTCGCAGCTCGGCACGTACCCTCTACCCCGCATCGCGGATATGGTCAGTCAGATAGCACAGTACAAGGTGTACCCGACCATAGACCTAAAATCCGCTTACCACCAGCTCCCCATCTGCCGGGAGGACCACCCTTACACCGCCTTCGAGACGGACGGCAGGCTTTATCAATTCCTGCGCGTCCCCTTCGGTGTCACGAATGGTGTATCTGTCTTCCAGAGGGCGATGGACCGGATGGTGGACCAGTGCCAACTGAAGGCCACGTTCCCATATCTGGATAATATCACCATCTGCTATATTTAGTAACAGTGGGGCAAATCAAACATGATAAAATTCTGAGGTGGAGAATCGAACTCTCCACCTACAACTATGACATTATGTACAGGCCTGGGAAGCTCAACGAGCCCTCCGATGCCCTGTCCTGGGGTATGTGCCCCAGCGCGCAGATCGACCGGCTATACGCCCTACATGTAGATCTTTGCCACCCGGGGGTCACCCGGCTTTTCCACTTCGTGAAAGCCCGGAACCTGCCTTACTCCCTTGAGGAGATCAGGACAATGGCCAGGGACTGCCAAGTCTGTGCAGAGTGCAAACCGCACTTCTACCGACCCGAAAACGCACAACTCATCAAGGCCACCCGTCCCTGTGAGCGACTGAGTGTTGACTTTAAGGGCCCCCTTCCCTCCACCGACCGCAATGTGTACTTTCTTAAGGTTATCGACAAGTACTCGCGGTTCCCCTTCACCATCCCCTGCCCCGACACCACTACCACTTCAGTTATAAAAGCCCTGCGCAGGCTCTTCACCCTGTTCGGATACCCATGTTATATCCACAGTGACAGAGGGTCCTCGTTTATGAGTGACGAGCTGCGCCAATACCTACTGGCTAGGGGAATTGCAACTAGTGGGACCACGAGCTATAATCCCCGGGGGAATGGACAGGTAGAGAAGGAGAATGGCACAGTGTGGAAAGCCACACTCTTAGCCCTCAGGTCAAAGGGACTGCCGGTCTCCCGCTGGCAGGAGGTCCTTCCCGAGGCACTCCACTCCATCCACTCCCTGTTATGCACGGCCACCAATGCCACCCCTCATGAGCGACTCCTTTCTTTTCCCAGAAAATCAACCACTGGAACCACCCTACCAACTTGGCTGACGTCCCTGGGGCCAGTGCTGCTCCGGAAACATGCGAGGAGCAATAAATACTCCCCAATGGTCGAGAGGGTTCACTTACTTCATGCGAACCCCCAGTATGCCTACGTGGTTTTACCTGATGGGCGGGAGGACACGGTCTCCATCCGCGACCTGGCGCCCACAGGAGCACCGGGCCCCTACCCTGAACACTCCGTGGTGACTATTGACCCCGTACCCACCGATGTATGTACCTACAAGGCACCGTGCACTCCAAGCCCTACACAGACACCACACGAGACTCCCATACTGGGTGCGACGCACACGCACGAGGGATTAGCAACGCCTAACGTGCTGACACCTCAAGTCAGGCTGGAGCCAGCACAACCACCATCGCCGGTGCAATCACCGCCGGTGTTACGTAGGTCACAGTGACGGACTCGACTGCCTGATAGACTTAACCTGTAAATATACTTGTTTTAAATATTGTCAGTCACTTCACCCCACGGGAGTCTTTTTAAAAAGGAGGGGTGAATGTGGTAAACCATGTATATATGTTGTAACTGGGTTACCTGTCTGGACACGTCCCTTTGCTGACTGCCCCTGTGGCTCCTCCCACAGATCCCCGAATAAAGGCGATTGTGCCATTGCTCCACCTCGCAGTCCAGGGCAGATACTCAGCATGGACGTTGGTCCATTTACTGTTAATAAAGGCCTTTCAGTATTTACTCTATTTCCAGTCTTTTAGAGTAATTGATAGTGCATCAATATGCCCAATTTCTTGTCTTTTGCACTGGTTGAACACTTAGCTGGTGCCATCTTGTATTGATTCTATTAGGGTTATTGGATTTATTGAGTATGCCTGCAAGAAAAGGATGTGGTGATATACATGTACTTTGATAAAAAATTTATTTTGAATTTGAATTTTATAGAAATCCCTTTATATTTATTGTGTTTTTATGTTTACGATTTTTTTAATACCCTGCACTGGCCCAGAGTAAAGATCACTTTGTTCTTCATTACCCTTGTATATGGAAGAATGAGAATAAACCATCTTGAATCTTAAAAGTTTAGCACCACATTGTGGAAGGAAAGACCTGTACTGTTCTGTGCCCTGTGCTCTAAAACTGGTCTGCACATGGAGATACAGAAGCCAGTTTAAAAGCAATCTCTATGGTCCCCACAATCTACAAATCCTGTTAGGTACACCTGGTATGTGGTCTTTGAGTGGTTACATGTCTTCAGTTGAAACTTAAAGCCAGAGCCCAGTCTGCCACCCCCCCAAGGTAAAGGTTAATGGACAAAGTTGCTTTACAGGAATTCACCACCAGCAAGAAGCCTGGCATGTAGTAGCCTCAGACTGTGCTGATCATTAATGTAAACGATGCATTTCACTGTATGTTTTAATGTACATGTGACAAATAAAGCCAATCTCTAAAACAAGAGATTCTACCAATATTGGAAAGCTAACTTCTAATCTCGTTATTAATGGAGAAGTTCCTCGTCCATGACCAATAACCTCTGCTCCACCTGCTCCAATTCCTGCCACTGCCCATGTTATACGGCTCATAATTTTCCCTCATTCAGCGTCTCCCTGGCTACCTCTCCTCTCCATCCTGGCCACTTCTACATTATGACCTGTGAGTGATGCCGTGCGTGCTTTGGCCAATGCATTCCTAACATTGCAACCTGAAATGTCGACCATACCTTTCCCTGGTCTGCTGAATTCTTGCTAATTTGTCTGAGATAGAGCACAGAACAGGCCCTTCCAGCCCAACGAGCTGCACACCCAGCGACCCACCTACATCTAACCCTAACCTCATCACAGGACGATTTCCAATAGCTAATTAACTTACTAATCAGAACGCCTTTGGACTGTGGGAGGAAACCGAAGCATCCAGAGGAAAGCCATACAGTTATAGGAAGGAAGTACAAACTCCTTACAGACGGCGCTGGAATGAACTCCGAACATTGTTGCCTCAAGTTGTAATAGCGTCGCACTAACCTCTATGCTACGGTGGCGCCCATTGTATCTAATTGCTTGTGAGATTCCTTTGTACGTCCTGAAATACGTCATATAAATGTAAGCTTGTTGCATCTCTCCATGGAAAGAAATAGGGTTTATTAACAAAACCACACTGGTCATAGAAACAGACCCTTCAGCCCATCTAGTCAGTGCTGAACCATTTTAACTACCTACTCCCATTGACCTGCACCAGGACCATAGTGCTCCATACCTCTACTACCCAAAAGGTTTCAATACATGCATTTAATGTCAGAGAAATGTATACAATATACATCCTGAAATTCTTTTTCTTCACAGACACCCACGAAAACAGAGGAGTGGCCCAAAGCATGAATGACAGTTAAAACGTTAGAACCCTAAAGCCCCCACCCCAACTCCCTCCCATGCACAAACAGCAGCAAGGCAATGACCCCCTCCCACACCCCCACCAGCAAAAAAGCATCAGCACCCTCCACTGAGCACTCAAGCATGCAACAAAGCATCAATAAAGACACAAACCTGAAGTACCCTAAAAACGATTTGTTCACCCGATAATTCGCCATACCACAGCACCTATCTCTTAAATGGTGGGCACGTGGCCAGGTGGTTAAGGCGTTTGACTAGCAATCTGAAGGTCGTGAGTTCGGGCCCCAGTCGAGGCAGCGTGTTGTGTCCCTGAGCAAGGCACTTAATCACACAGTGTTTAAGTGCGACGGCACTGTTGTCAAGCTGTATGGGTCCTAATGCCCTTCCCTTGGACCTCATCGGTGTCGTGGAGAAGGGAGACTCGCAGCATGGGCAACTGCCAGTCTTCCATACAACCTTGCCCAGGCCTGCGCTCTGGAGAGTGAAGACTTTCCAGGCGCAGATCCATGGTCTCACAAGACTAACGGATGCCTTATTATTATTATCTCTTAAACATTGATATCAAGCTTACATGCACCACTTGTGCTGGCACCTCATTCCACATTCTCACAACCCTCTGTGTGCAGAAATGTTCCCTCATGATCCCCTTTAACTTTTTTACCTATCACCCTCAACCCATGACCTGGTGCACAAATATATCAGGGCTGTCCCAATTCTGCTCACCAGCCCTGGAATATCTAGCAGTTAAGTGCTGTGCTTTGTACCTACCACGGGAGTTCTCTGGGGTCATTTTGGTAGCAGTTTACATTCCACCTCAGGCCAATGTCAAGCAGGCTTTAGATGATCTGAGCAATGGGATCAACATGCACGAAGCAGCACACCCTAACGCCTTCACCATCGTTTTAGAGGATTTTAACCAAGCCAGTCTGAAAAAAAATCACTAAGCAATTACCATCAACAGATCACTTGCAAGACGGGAGGAAACAACGCACTAGACCATTGCTACACCACCAACAAGAATGCCTACGGTATTATTCCACGCCCTCACTTTGGGAAGTCTGATCACCTAGCTGTACTTCTACTCCCTGAGTATTGGCAGAGACTGAAGACAGCAGCACCAGGAGTGAGGACCAAGAAGATATGGACAAGGGAAGCACAGGAATGCCTACAGGACTGCTTTGAATCAGTGGACTGGACTGTATTCAGGGATTCATCTTGGAACCTGGATGAGTATGCTGCAGTTGTTACCAACTTCATTAAAACCTGTGTGGATGAGTGTGTGCCTATAAAGACTTGCGAAACATTCCCAAACCAAAAGCCATGGATGAACCAGGAGATACGTTGTCTGTGAGGGCTAAATCTAGTGACCCAAGCCTGTACCAGAAAACCAGGTATGATTTGCAGAGGGCTATCTCAAGGGCGAAGACACAATTTCGAATGAAGTTGGAGGTGACATCGGATGTATGACAACACTGGCAGGGTTTGCAAGATATTACTTCCTACAAAGCGAAACCCAATAGCACCAATGGCAGGGATGTTCACACCAGATGAACTCAAAGCCTTCTATGCCTGCTTTGAAAGGGGGAACACAACTACAGCTGTGAGGATCCCTGCTGCACCTGATGACCCTGTGATCTCTGTCTCAGAGGCCAATGTTAGGCTGTCTTTAAAGAGGGTGAACCCTCACAAGGTGGTAGTCCTGATGGAGTGCCTGGTAAGGCTCTGAAAACCTATGCTAACCAACTGGCGGGAGTATTCAAGGACATTTTCAACCTCTCACTGTGGAAGTTTCCACTTGTTTCAAAAAGGCAATAATTATACCAGGGCCCAAGAAGAATAATATGAGCTGCCTTAATGACTATCACCCAGTAGCACTCACATCTACAGTGATGAACTGCTTTGAGAGGTTGGTTATGACTAGACTGAACTCCTGCCTCAGCAAGGACCTGGACCCATTGCAATTTGTCTATCGCCACAATAGGGCAATGGCAGATTGTCATGGTCTGGTCTGTGAAGTCCGCATTCCGGTTCATGGTCTGGTCCATCGACCCTTGCTCCAGATTTTCCTGTCTACCCTGTTTCTGTTCCTGTTGAGCACTAACTGAGGCAGCTGATTCTCATTGGGGCTGGCTGCATAAATACCTCCAGAGACCAGGGCATGACTGCTGGATTGTTCTTGTCCTTACTCCTTGTATCCCTTCCCCTGCCTTCTGTTTCCTCGCCTGAAGCCTTGCCTTGTCTTGCTGGTAACTCTTGCCTCGCTTGAAGTTCTTGTCTCACCTTGCATTGCCTGAAGCCTTGCCTTGTCTTGCTGGTAACTCTCGCCTCGTCTTGCCTGAAGTCTTGTCCTGGAGCCACCCTGTACCTAGCTCCCTTCCTGTCCCTTGCCTCTGTCGGGTGGTGATCCGCACCCAGCCCAGGTGACCCGCGCCCTACCCAGGAGGAGCTTCAAGACCCCAAGCCTCTAGCCTCACCTCGCCTCATGCCCCTAGCCTCGCCTCGCCTCGTGCCCCTAGCCTCGCCTCGCCTGGTGTCTCTAGCCTCGCCTCGCTCCAATCCAAGCTTTAAGACCCCAAGCCTCAAGCCTCGCCTCAAGTCTCTGGTCTCGAGTCTCCGGTCTCGAGCCTCACCTCAAGTCTCAAACCTGAAGACTCCAGCCTCATCCTGCCTGCCAGCCAAGTCACATCCGTGCCTAGTTCTGGGGTCCGAGCCAGAGGCAAGACCCAGGTTCTGGGTCCTTGTCCAGTCTCTGGCTCGGAGTCCAAGCCCTGGCTCCTAGCTCTCTTGTCCAGTCCTGTTCCGGGTTCCCGGTTTTCCTGTCCATGTCCTAGCCCTCACCCTGTATCCTAGTCCTGTCCCTAGTACTTCAGTGTCTGTGTCTTGCACTTGGGTCCGTTCCCAGCCACCACCTTATGACACAGATGCAATATCAATGGCTCTTCACACTGCTTTAGAGCACCTGGACAACACAAACACTTACATCAGGATACTGTTCATTGACTATAGCTCAGCATTTAATACCATCATTCCCACAATCGTGACTGAGAAGTTACAGAACCTGGGCCTCTGTACCTCCCTCTGCAATTGGATCCTCGACTTCCTAACCGGAAGACCGCAATCTGTACGGATTGGTGATAACATCTCCTCCTCGCTGACGATCAACACTGGTGCACCTCAGGGGTGTGTGCTTAGCCCACTGCTCTACTCTCTGTATACACATGACTGTGTGGCTAGGCATAGCTCAAACACCATCTGTAAATTTGCTGATGATATAACCAGTTGGTAAAATCTCAGGTGGTGACGAGAGGGCGTACAGGAGCAAGATATGCCAACTAGTGGAGTGGTGTCACAGCAACAACCTGGCACTCAATGTCAGTGAGACAAAAGAACTAATTGTGGACTTCAGGAAGGGTAAGACGAAGAAACACATACCAATCCTCAGAGGGATCAGAAGTGGAAAGGGTGAGCAATTTCATGTTCATGCATATCAAGAACTCTGAGGACCAAACCTGGTCCCAACATATCGATACAGTTATAAAGAAGTCAGGACCATGACCATACTTCATTAGGAGTTTGAAGAGACTTGGTATGCGAACGATCCCTGTGGAAAGCACAGATCACCAGCAACTCTGATGTGTGTTACATACATACACTAAGCACCTCCTGTACCTAATAGAGTGGCCACTGTGTGCATGTTCACGGTCTCTAGATAGGCTACATCAGGAGTATTGCACACAGTTCCAGTCACCCATTATAGGAAGGATGCCAAGGCTTTGGAGATGGTGCAGAAGAGGTTTACCTGGATGCCACCTGGATTAGAGAGCATGTGCTATATCAAGAGGTTGAACGGACTTGGGTTGTTTTCCCTGGAGCAGTGGAGGCTGAGAGGAGATCTGATAGAGGTTTATAAGATCATGAGAGGCATAGATAGAGTAGACAGAGAGTATATTTTTCCCAGGGTTGGGATGTCTAATATCAGAGGCCATGCATTTAAGGTGAGAGGGGTTCACTTCAAAGGAGATGCAAAGGCTCTAGTTTTATTTTGTTTTTATACAGCGCGGTGGGTGCCTGGTGTGGTGGTAGAGGTGGATTGTTTAGATAGACACATGAATGTGAGGGAGATGGAAAGATATGGGCATTAAGTAGGTAGAAGAGATTAGTTTAGCTGGGCGCTTGATCACTCATTTAAATGGTTCAGCACAACTTTGTGGGCTGAAGGGCCTGTTCCTGTGCTGTACTGTTTCACATTCACAGTCTTCTGCTGCTGTAGCCCATCCACTTCAAGGTTCACTGTTGTGTGTTCAGAGATGCTCTTCTGCACACCCCGACCACTGTTGTAAGGCGTGGTTACTTGAGTTACTGTCGACTTCCCGTCAGCTTGAACCAGTCTGGCCATTCTCCTCTGACCTCTCTCATTAACAAGGTGTTTTCACCCACAGAACTGGATGTTTCTTTGTTTTTCACTCCATTCTCTCTAAACTCTGGAGACTGCCATGGGTGAAAATCCCAAGAGATCAGCAGTTTCCAAGATCCTAAACCCTCCCCATCTGGCACTAACAATGATTCCACAGTCAAAATCACCTCGAACACATTTCTTCCCCTTTCGGATAGATACCTGATAAAGCAGCCATTGAGCGTATAGAAAGATCTTAAGCTTCTCAACTCAACCCTCCTCCACCACCCACCTTCCCCCTCACCTGGTCTCATACATCAGCTGCCAGGTTGTACTCATCCACCCACCTTCCCCCTTGTTAGGGTGAATTTTTTTGGGTAGATGATTTGTTTACACTTAAATGACTTTGGCCACCAGACTTCTATTTGACAAAGTACTGTGGATTGAGTCTACAACAATGTGCTTCCTCAAAAGGTGTGAATACCAGATGCTCCTGGCGCCGTAGTTTGACCAGATGCTGTAGTTTCGAAGACAGTATTATCTATACTTTATATATTAATTGTCCTCTATGTTAGCACATAAAATGCCAAATAAATGTATTGTGGATTTAACTAAAGGCTGTGGATACCAACCCAGACATGTCGGCGTCAGAAGGAAAGGATGAAATCCGAAGATGTGATGTTTGTATGTAGCTTCAAAAGGAGGCATTGTTTAAGCATTGTCTATAACTTTTAAGTAGCGATTGCCTCTGTGTTTAGCATATAAATATCGAGCCCACATTGAGCGAGCAGACATTTCTCCCAAAAGCGTCTCCATCCGTCTGAAGCCTGCTGTACCTTGTTGTGCCGAATAAAGAAGCTGCTTTGTATCTACCAGTGACTCTGTCTCTCCGGTGATTTTGACCACGCTACAACACCCCTCACCTGGTTTCACCTATCACCTGCCAGGTTGTACCCATCCTCCCAACTTCTTATTTTGGCTTCTTCCCACCTCTCATCCAGTCCTGATGAAGGGTCTTGGCCCAAACCCTTGACATTATGATTGAACCATTATATAATATGATGCCATTGTGCAAAATTCAGCCTACATTATACTATTGATAACAGGGTAGAGATATGTCTCTACCAAAGTAGGTGTAAGATTCTCTTTCCTTCCACTAGGCCGCAGGTCACCCTTGGGCAAGGTGTAGCACCTGCTTAGACCCCAGTCAGGGTCAGATGAAGCCATGGGAGCAGGTGGTGGATGGTCGTATGAGCAGCTGGTGCAGATCACAAGTCCTGGTTATGCGACCACTGACAGCAGTCTCTGAAGAGTATTGACAATGGCTGGGGTCACCCTTCCTGTAAAGGCACTGCCCAGAAGAAAGCAATGGCTAACCATTTCTGTAAAAAAAAATTGCCAAGAACAATCATGGTCATGGAAAGAAAAAAAAGTAAGAACAACAGTGAAGGGGTCTTTCCCGCAAGTAATGATCTGATTAAAGAGCTATAGAATATAAGAGCGGGGATGTGATGTTGAGGCTCTATAAGGCACTTGTGAGACCATACTTGGAGTATAGTGTGCAGTTTTGGGCTCCTTATTTTAGAAAGGATTTACTGACATTGGAGAGGATTCAGAGAAGATTCATGAAAATGATTCCTGGAATGAAAGGGTTACAGTATGAAGAGCGTCTGGCAGCTCTTGGCCTGTATTCCCTGGAGTTCAGGAGAATGAGGGGAGTCTTATAGAAACATTCTGAATGTTAAAAGGCCTGAACAGATTAGATATGGCAAAGTTATTTCCCATGGTAGGGATTCTAAGACAAGAGGGCATGACTTCAGGATTGAAGATGTCCATTTAGAACGGAGATGTGGAGAAATTACTTTAGCCAGAGGGTGGTAAATCTGTGGAAATTGTTGCCACGAGTGGCTGTGGAGGCCAAGTCATTGGGTGTATTTAAGGCAGAGATAGATAGATCCTTGATTAACCAGGGCATCAAAGGGTACAGGGAGAAGGCAGGGGAATGGAGACAACTGGAAGAATTAGATCAGCTCATGATCGAATGGCAGGGCAGACTCGATGGGCTGAATGGCCTACTTCTGCTCCTATATCTTATGGTCTTATAAAGACAGATGAGAGACCATGATCGTAATCATGATGATGAATATGTATAACAGTCAGAGAATTAACAGCCACTTTTGTTGGTTTGGGCTCCTTCTGATGGTGATGCTGTCTCCATATTGTAAAATACTCTTGTGAATGCAGCTTACCTGATGCCATGTGCCTCTGATGCATAAATGTAACATGCACACATGACTATAAACTCGACTCTGACTTCCACAACCCTCGGTACCCCTCTCAACTGGGGTATGACTGTTACAGCGGAACCACAACCCTCTGTACCCCTCTCAACTGGGGTATGACTGTTACATCAGGAACACAACCCTACGTACCCCTCTCAACTGGGGTATGACTGTTAGATCAGGAACACAACCCTCCGTACCCTTCTCAACTGGGGTATGACTGTTACATCAGGAACACAACCCTCGGTACCCCTCTCAACTGGGGTATGACTGTTACATCAGGAGCACAACCCTCCGTACCCCTCTCAACTGGGCTATGACTGTTACATCAGGAACACAACCCTCGGTACCCTTCTCAACTGGGGTATGACTGTTACATCAGGACCACAACCCTCCGTACCCTTCTCAACTGGGGTATGACCGTTACATCAGGACCACAACCCTCCGTACCACTCTGAACTGGGGTATGACTGTTACATCAGGACACAATCCTCCATACCCCTCTCAACTGGGGTATGACTGTTACATCAGGAGCACAACCCTCCGTACCCTTCTCAACTGGGGTATGACTGTTACATCAGGAACACAACCCTCGGTACCCCTCTCAACTGGGGTATGACTGTTACATCAGGACACAACCCTCCATACCCCTCTCAACTGGGGTATGACTGTTACATCAGGAACACAACCCTCCGTACCCTTCTCAACTGGGGTATGACTGTTACATCAGGAACACAACCCTCGGTACCCCTCTCAACTGGGGTATGACTGTTACATCAGGAGCACAACCCTCGGTACCCCTCTCAACTGAGGTATGACTGTTACATCAGGACACAACCCTCCATACCCCTCTCAACTGGGGTATGACTGTTACATCAGGAACACAACCCTCGGTACCCCTCTCAACTGGGGTATGACTGTTACATCAGGAACACAACCCTCGGTACCCCTCTCAACTGGGGTATGACTGTTACATCAGGAGCACAACCCTCGGTACCCCTCTCAACTGGGGTATGACTGTTACATCAGGACACAACCCTCCATACCCCTCTCAACTGGGGTATGACTGTTACATCAGGAGCACAACCCTCCGTACCCCTCTCAACTGGGGTATGACTGTTACATCAGGACACAACCCTCCATACCCCTCTCAACTGGGGTATGACTGTTACATCAGGACACAACCCTCCGTACCCCTCTCAACTGGGGTATGACTGTTACATCAGGAACACAATCCTCCATACCCCTCGCAACTGGGGTATGACTGTTACATCAGGAACACAACCCTCCGTACCCTTCTCAACTGGGGTATGACTGTTACATCAGGAACACAACCCTACGTACCCCTCTCAACTGGGGTATGACTGTTACATCAGGAGCACAACCCTCCGTACCCCTCTCAACTGGGGTATGACTGTTACATCAGGAACACAACCCTCCGTACCCTTCTCAACTGGGGTATGACTGTTACATCAGGAACACAACCCTACGTACCCCTCTCAACTGGGGTATGACTGTTACATCAGGACACAACCCTCTATACCGTTCTCAACTAGGGTATGACTGTTACATCAGGAAAACAACCCTCGGTTCCCCTCTCAACTGGGGTATGACTGTCACATCAGGAAAACAACCCTCGGTACCTCTCTCAACTGGGGTATGACTGTTAGATCAGGAACACAACCCTCGGTACCCCTCTCAACTGGGGTATCACTGTTAGATCAGGAACACAACCCTCCATACCCCTCTCAACTGGGGTATGACTGTTACATCAGGAACACAACCCTCGGTATCCCTCTCAACTGGGGTATGACTGTTACATCAGGAACACAATCCTCCATACCCCTCGCAACTGGGGTATGACTGTTACATCAGGAACACAACCGTACGTACCCCTCTCAACTGGGGTATGACTGTTACATCAGGAACACAACCCTCGGTACCCCTCTCAACTGGGGTATGACTGTTACATCAGGAGCACAACCCTCAGTACCACTCTCAACTGGGGTATGACTGTTAGATCAGGAATACAACCCTCCGTACCCCTCTCAACTGGGGTATGACTGTTACATCAGGAACACAACCCTACGTACCCCTCTCAACTGGGGTATGACTGTTACATCAGGACCACAACCCTACGTACCCTTCTCAGCTGGGCTATGACTGTTAGATCAGGAACACAACCCTCGGTACCCCTCTCAACTGGGCTATGACTGTTACATCAGGAGCACAACCCTCTGTACCCTTCTCAACTGGGGTATGACCGTTACATCAGGACCACAACCCTCCGTACCACTCTGAACTGGGGTATGACTGTTACATCAGGACCACAACCCTCGGTACCCCTCTCAACTGGGGTATGACTGTTACATCAGGACCACAACCCTCCGTACCCCTGTCAACTGGGGTATGACTGTTACATCAGGAACACAATCCTCCATACCCCTCGCAACTGGGGTATGACTGTTACATCAGGAACACAACCCTCCGTACCCTTCTCAACTGGGGTATGACTGTTACATCAGCAACACAACCCTCGGTACCCCTCTCAACTGGGGTATGACTGTTACATCAGGACCACAACCCTCCGTACCCCTGTCAACTGGGGTATGACTGTTACATCAGGAACACAATCCTCCATACCCCTCGCAACTGGGGTATGACTGTTACATCAGGAACACAACCCTCCGTACCCTTCTCAACTGGGGTATGACTGTTACATCAGGACCACAACCCTCGGTACCCCTCTCAACTGGGGTATGACTGTTACATCAGGACCACAACCCTCCGTACCCCTGTCAACTGGGGTATGACTGTTACATCAGGAACACAATCCTCCATACCCCTCGCAACTGGGGTATGACTGTTACATCAGGAACACAACCCTCCGTACCCTTCTCAACTGGGGTATGACTGTTACATCAGCAACACAACCCTACGTACCCCTCTCAACTGGGGTATGACTGTTACATCAGGAGCACAACCCTCCGTACCCCTCTCAACTGGGGTATGACTGTTAGATCAGGAATACAACCCTCCGTACCCTTCTCAGCTGGGGTATGACTGTTAGATCAGGAACACAACCCTCCGTACCCTTCTCAACTGGGGTATGACTGTTAGATCAGGAACACAACCCTACGTACCCCTCTCAACTGGGGTATGACTGTTACATCAGGAACACAACCCTCCGTACCCCTCTCAACTGGGGTATGACTGTTACATCAGGAACACAACCCTCCGTACCCTTCTCAACTGGGCTATGACTGTTAGATCAGGAACACAACCCTCGGTACCCCTCTCAACTGGGGTATGACTGTTAGATCAGGAATACAACCCTCCATACCCTTCTCAGCTGGGGTATGACTGTTAGATCAGGAACACAACCGTACGTACCCCTCTCAACTGGGGTATGACTGTTACATCAGGACCACAACCCTCGGTACCCCTCTCAACTGGGCTATGACTGTACATCAGGAGCACAACCCTCCGTACCCCTCTCAACTGGGGTATGACTGTTACATCAGGACCACAACCCTCTGTACCCTTCTCAACTGGGGTATGACTGTTACATCAGGACCACAACCCTCCGTACCACTCTCAACTGGGGTATGACTGTTACATCAGGACCACAACCCTCGGTACCCCTCTCAACTGGGGTATGACTGTTACATCAGGACCACAACCCTCGGTACCCCTCTCAACTGGGTATGACCGTTACATGTATTTCAAAAGGTTCACTAACAGAATCAGAATTTTTATTACTGATAACCATTACATATGACATGAATTTTGTTGTTTTTCAGCGGCAGTACAGTGCAAAGTCTTAAAATTTATCATATATTACGTTCACATATAAATGGTGCCAAAAAAAGGAATTATCGAGGATTTATGGACAGTTAGAAAGCTGAAGGTAGAAGTGAAGAAGCTATAGATTATTCTCTGTCTTTGAAAACTGGTTTAGTCCTGAGTCAAGAAAGATCCCAATTCCCACCTCCACCCCGCGTGATGTCATTGACGAAGGAAGAGGCTCTGGCGAGTGTGCAGCGCCTCCTGTCGACCATCCGGTGCAACTGCCCAGAATTCCAACTCTAAACCAACTCAAGGAAAAGTTACACCAACCCCCGGTGGGTCACTGAGCACTCCAAAGGGAACGTTAATTTCCTTTATCTTCTGGTAGGATTACCGGAGGTGTATTTAATTTTGAATTTTGTTTTAAATTAAAATTAAATTAAAACAATGCATTGATTCAGGGAGACAATTATTCATCATTCCTGCCCCGGGCTCCAAATCTTCCCTCAAACTTGGGCTACTCACGTCAATACCATCGTGACCCGGGGGTCCCGGAGGTCCGAGGGGGCCGAGAGAAACTTCAGGGTCTGCAACATACTGCGCCTGCTAAGGGGCGGAAAGGTGGTTAGTACGAGAAAGACCCGTCGAAATGCGTCATCTCAAATGGTTAGGAAGATCCCACGGTTCACGGTCTGTAATCCAAACTTCGGGATAAACCCCTGGGTGGGAGTTGCGGGCGGATGGAGAGGAACCCGACTATTTCTACCCCCACCTCTCCCATCACCTCCCCGAACTGGCGACCAGGGTAGCGAGAGGACAGGAGTCTGGAAATGACTCTTGGTGTCTGTTCGGGTGGGGATTGAGGTTTTTTGAGGGAGAGTCCTGTTGACCCCAGTTCCAGGAGGAGTTGAAGGGAGGGGAGCGGATGGTCAACTGTTCAATGTTAAAGGCGATAAAAAAAGATTTTGTTGGCTAAAAAAAATTTGATCCGGGTTGGGAATTTATTCTGGAAGTTGGGAGCGAGCGATCGTCTCCAGACCTGTCCCGGGCTCACCTGAACGAAGCCCCCACCGACCTCCGGCCCCGGCCACTGCCTGTCCTAATCTAGCCCTTTCTCGTCCGTGATGAAGTCTAGATTTAACGCCGGGTATTCCCCCCCTTCCCACCCCAATTCCCGGGGAGCTCTGGAATCGAGAACTCGCCGCCCTGATGGAAGAGAACACAAGCTCAATCGTGTGAATGGTCTCCTGCAGGGTCGGTGTGGTCCGGGACCTGCTACACCAGAAAGGATATTATGTGTGTAGGGAACTGGAGTCGAGGCAATTGTCCCGGGTCAGTTCCCTCCTGTTGCCTTCTCCTAGGCGTTGGTGCGGAGCGATTTGCATTCCTTCCGCCGCGGAGGGGCTGTGGATCCCGGCGAACAAGGATGGCATTGTCGCCGGAGGAAACGGACTGGAGCCCGGCCCAGACAGAGCAGGATAAGGAGATTCCAACTTCGGCCGAAAATCCTCCTTCAAAAACAAGTGAGGTGGGGAACCCGGGGGGGGGGGGGGGAAGCGGTGGGGGTAACCCACTGTCCTCTCACTCGGGCACCTCTGATTCACCTTTCACACCCTCCAATTCTCTGCCTCTGGGTCCCTCCACAATGCAATCCCAAAGTCTTTGGACTCACGCACAAACCGCAGGAGGAACTCATCGGGGCAGGCAAATCTATGGCGGTGGAGCGTATTTTCTCTACAGTTGCTGCTTGACCCAGCCGAGTTCCTGCATCGTGTTGTGTATGTGAGTGTGTGTTGTTTATTAACCCCAAAATCACTGCCTCTTCATTCAAAAGAGGTCCCCACTACCTAATTCCACCGTTTGAGCAATGGGATTCCTCCTCCGCTAGCATGGACACAGTGGGCCGAACGGCCTCGCTCCTCCGCGGGTAGCGGATGCTTCTTTACAAGGGTTGGTGTTGGGGGGGGGTGGAGTGGACGGCTTTTGTAGGGGACAGTAGGGACCTGCCCCGCTCCCCTTCCTTCTCCCCTGGCCCACGGGACCACATCTCAATACTCCACCACTTTCCTACCGCCCCCTCCCTAGATCCCTAGTTTCGCTCCCCGGGCTCCAAACGATGTTCACTAACCTGGGCTCCGGCACACGCGATCAGGTGGACCAGGAAAAGCAGCGGCAGTACCGAGGACGTGCCCATACTCTTCGGCACTCGCTTAGTCCACTCGTCCTTACAGCTGCCGGCTCCAGCGATGTGTGGACGAGATCCAACTAGACCCCAGGCTCCCAGCGGCGGAGGACAGCCCGTCTTACGTCTTACTGACGGGGTAGGGGGCAGAGCGAGAGGCGAAGGCTCGTCCAACCTTTAATGCTTCACGCCAACTATCACCTCTGGCAACAACTCACACACACGCATTTAGGCAGCGCCCAAGCGCACTCCGCGGGCTAAATCTAACAGCGAGTTCAAATCACGTTTGGAGTGGCCAAACTCTGCAGTCGAGGTAGTTTTAAGGCGGGCAGAGGAGTGTAGGTTGGGAAGCGTTGGTCTCTGGCACGGCTGAGAGACGCTCGCCCGATCTTTAAAACAATTTGCCAAGTTGAAACCCGCGCAAACCTTTCACACACGCTGGAGGCTGAAACCAGTGGCCGAGAGCCCACTAAAATATAGCGGCTAGATTCGCTCGCTGGAGGCTGTTGAGGGTACAAGAAGGGAGGGATAGCAAAGCTGAGGTAAGTGGTTAGCTGATCTCAACGTCAATATATCACCTCCTTTGGGAAAGGTTAGCATCCTGAACAGTCCTTCCAGGCGAGGCGACATTTCACTTGCCACCCTGTCTGGGTCATTTAGTGTGTCGGGTGTTCCAATGCAGCTCCTCTATACATCGGTGAGGCCCGACATAAACTGGGGGAACCGCTTTGTCGAGCGTATTCACTCCATCCGACACAAAAGGCAAGATCTCCCAGTGGCCATCCATTTCAATTCGACTTCGCATTTCCATTCCGACATGTCGATCAGCAGCTTCAGGGTGGAGGGAAATCGCCCTGTATTCTGCCTGTGTAATCTCTAACCTGATAGCATGAACATTGATTTCTCTAACCCGGTAATTTGTCCCGATTCTAGTTTCTCTCTTCTCCTCACATGCCTGTCACCTTCCCCTGGTGCCCCATCTCCTTCCCTTTCTCCCATGGTCTACTCTCCTCTCCTTTCGAATTCCTTCTTCAGCCCTTAATCTCTTCCACCTATCCCCTCCAAGCTTCTCGCTTCATTGCCTTCCCCTTCACCGATCACATGCCAGTTTCTATTCCTGCCCCTCAAACCCCTTTTCTTATTCTGGCTCTTGCCCCTTTCCTTTCTAGTCCTGTTGCCTGTTAATTGGTCTCTGTAGGCAATCTGGAGTATTGTGTTCAGTTCTGCTCAGCTCTTTGCAGGAAGGACGTGGAGGCTTTGGAGAGGGCGTAGAGGTGGTTCACCAGGATGCTGCCTGGATGAGGATTAGGAGGAGAGGCTGGATAGACCTGCGTTGTCCCCTCTGGAGCAGCAGCGGCTGAGGAGGAGACCTGATCAAACTATGTGAGGCATAGATGGGGTAGGCAGTTAGCCTTTCCCCAGGGTTCAAATGTCAAATACGAGAGAGCATGCATAGGGATGGTGAGAGGGGTAAATTCTAAAGAGATGTGTGGTGCAATTTTTTTTTTACTAAGGGATTTGTGATGCCTGGAATGTGCTGCCAGGGGTGGGGGTGGTGATGGATTCAGAGAGGTTTAAGAGGTTCTCAGACACATAAATGGAGGGATATGGACAATGTGCAGGCAGAAGGGACTTAGGTACTTATACATTCAGAGTAAAATTTACTATCAGAGTACATGCATATCATCACATACAATTTGATGACATGTTGAATCTCTGCAGACTCCTGAGGAAATAGAGGCACTGTCGTGCTTTCTTTGCATCTTCCTGGCCCGCCTGATTGCCTGTGATGTACAGTTGGCACATCACCTTCAGATACTGAGACCAAAGGATCATCAGGAGACATGGGGGTGTGCGATGGTTCCTCCCTGTTCTGGTGGTCAAAGTGAGCTTAGAAGGCATTGAGCTCATCTGGAAGCAAAGCTCTGCTGTTTGTGGGAAGTTATAGCATTCAAACCTTGCCAAAGCTGCCGAGTATCCCTCATTGATTCCAGTCTAGTCCAAAGTTTCGACTTTGCCCATGAGATGGTGTTCCAGAGATCATACCTGCACCTCTTCTAGCATTCTTCATCTCCAGACTTGAATGTCTCTGATCTGACCCTTAGCAAATTCTGGATTTCGTGGTTTATCCAGGGCTTCTAATTGGGGAAGACTCTGAAGGATTTCCCAGGGACAAGCTCATCCACAGTTGTTTCAGTAAAGTCAGTAACAACCCTAATGTAGTCACTCAGGTCCTCAGATGAGTTCTTGAACATGGATCGGTCCACTGACTCAAGACAATCCCATAACCGTTCCTGTTGTCTTCGCAGGTACCTTCAAACTCTTACCTTGGCAGTGTATGGTACCCACCCTGCTTCAAGCAGGTTTCAGCCATACCAGTGCCCAGGAAGAGTAAGGTGACCTGTCCAAGTGACTATCGCCCAGTTGCACTTACATCCACAGTGATGAAGTCTTTCGAGAAGCTGGTGTTGAAGCATATCTGCTCCTGTCTGAGGGGTGGCTTGGATCTGCTCCAATTCACCTACTGAAGCAACAGGTCTACAGTAGATGCCAACTCATTGACTCTTCACACAACCCTGGAACTATACCCCTCATAATTTTGTATACTTCTATCAAATCTCCTCTCAGTCTTCTGTGTTCCAGGGAATAAACTAACTTATTCAATATTTCCTCATAAACTCAGGTCCTCTAGTCCCAGCAACATCTTTGTAAATTTTCTCTGTACTCTTTCAACTTTATTTACATCTTTCCTGTAGATGGCTGACCAATCTTCATCGTTAATTCCAACTATGGAGTCCTGAGTTCTCCGCTCCTCTGAAGGTCGTTACAAATAGATTCAGTTGACAGACAGTACTTTTCCCCCAGGGTTGAAATGCCTAATACCAGAGGGCATACATTTAAAGTGAGAGGGGGTAATTTTGAAGAAGATGTGAGGGACAAGTGTTTTTTTAAAAACACAGAGTGGTTTGTGTTTGGGATGCGCTGCTGGGGGTGATGGTAGGCAGAAATATCTGGGACTTTTAGATAGGCACATGAATGTGAGGAAAAAGGAAGGACATGGACATTGTGTAGGCTAAAGGGATTAGTTTGTTGGTCACCTGATTACTGATTTATTTGGTTTGGCACACAATTGTGGGCCAAGCAACCTGTTTCCGTGTTATCCTGTTCTAACATTTAGAACATAGAACATGTACCAGCACTACACAGGAATAGGGTCTTCAGGCCAACAACTTGTGCTAACCACGATGCAAATTTAGCTGATCCCATCTACAGTTCCTATCCCTCTGAACCAGAGGTTCCCAACCTTTTATATACCATGGTCCCCTTTGACAGTCTGGTCAAGCCTATGGGCCCCTTCTCAAAATAATGTATTGGAATATATAAAATACATTGGATTACAAAAGAAACCAATTATATTGAAATGCAGTTATCAAAATATGAAAAACAAATTTATGATATAGTACTGTAATATGTGCTTCTTTATTATGTGATGGCGTCCTGAATTACCCCTATGAAATGTGCTTATGAAAAGAGAGAGAGAGTTATTTAACACTGACATGTTGTTTTAAATGAGAGAGAGAGACGGAGACTGCTCACAGGTTGTTTATACTTTCCTCAAGGACATCGCTTGCTTGCATTTCTTACACAAGGGAAGGAGGAGTTATTTGAGTGACAGTTGATGCTCAGCACGGGAAGATAAAATAGGAGGTCAGATGATATAGACCTCAGACACATGTTTGGACACTGAGTGAGCTTTGTTGTGCCCGCAGAAAAAGTGGGTTTTAGGAGGATCGATCAGTGGCTCTTGCAGTGAAAAGGAAAGGGGTTGACCGGTGGGGAGTTGTCCATGTGTCCACCCTTGCCTGGGTGATAGCTCCACCACAGAAAACCGGTCCCCTTTGTTGTGGTCACAGTCGGTGACTTTTTAAAGGATTTCGGAGGACAACAAGAAGATCAACGGCGTCAGCTCACCTGAAGATTCAAATCTCTCCCTCTCTCTCTCTCTCCATCACTACTCAATTCAACACTATGAACTGAACTGAACTTTACTCATCATCGTAAGACTGTATCTTTTTACCCCTAGACTTGAAGAAGCTTGGTTTTTCACATATATTTCCACACTTACTGATATACTTACTTATATATAATCATTGCTAACCTGTTTGATTTATCTACATTTATATTACTGTATTGCGTAGTTACTAATAAATATTACTAGTTAATAGCAATACTGGACTCCAAAGTGTTTTCTATTTCTGCTGGTTCTTTATTCTCGTCACGGGGTATGTGACAAAAAACACAGTAAATAACAAGTAGTGATGAGTGTGCAGTGAATGATATTTGTAACACCTGTAATGTGATATGAAAATATCTGTGATTTTGGTGACAAAGTCACAGTTACTGCTAATACTACTGTGGTTTGTTGCCTACATTCATAATTGAAGGAAATGCTAAATTTCAGTTAAAGGTCAGTGAAAATAAAGATGTTAATTTTTCCCATCCAAGTTCATGGACTCACTGGAATCTATCACTGACTCCAGGTTAAGAACCCCTGCTCTATACCTGCCTTTTCATGTGTCTGTCTAAAATGCCTCTGAAACATTGTCCTTGTATCTCCCCCTACCACCTCCCTTAGCAACACTTTCAAGGCACCTTACTTTTGTGGTTGCCCATCATGTCTGACGATGACAGGAAATCTGTGCAGGAGAGTTTTTGAAGTGGAAAATCCGTTGCACTGGGACAGTTTCACTCTCTCGACCTCAGAAGTCTGGGTCCAGTGGTATGAACGAGTGTCACAAATTGGGGTCTTCCCTGGTTGCAGTGGATGACCGTGACATCCTCTGTGTCTTGTCAGGCCCTTCACTCCCCACGGAGCGTTGCAGCGACTTCTTTCCAGCCCTTGATCTCACTGTAGATCTCTACCCAGAACACTGGAGCTCGCTTTGCATGCTAGGGCAGGCATGTTCCTACCTCACCGGGGTGTGAGGACGCTGGCTACACTCAGCTGGTTTAGCCACCTGTCCAAGTGGTCTACTGGGATGTGGCCACTGTCACATATATATCCCTCTTGTAACTTCTATCAGCTCTTCACTCAGCCACTGAAGCTGCAGAGAAAACAATCTAAGTTTGACTATCCTCTCCTTACAGCTCATATTCTACAATCTCGGTGAACAACTACTGCACCCTCTCCAAAGCCTACACATTCTCTCGTAATGGGTGACCAGAACTGCTCACAAAACTCCAGCAACACACAAAATGCTGGAGGAACTCAGCAGGTCAGGCAGCATCCATGGAGGACTCTTTGCCATCAGACATCAACTGTTTTTTCCCTTCATGGATGCTGCCTGACTTGCTGAGTTCCTTCAGCATTTTGTGTGTCTGTTGCTTGAGCCTTCCATTATTTGCAGAATCCCTCATGTTTATAATTACTTCAGATGTAGACTAACAAAGTTCCGATTCAGATTCCCATTCCTGTTCCAACACGTCGGTCCATTGTCTCCTCTTGTGCCAAGATGAGGCCACCCTCAGGGTGGAGGAGCAACATCTAGGTCCAACCTGATGGCACAGATATCAATTTCTCCTTCTGGTAATATTTTTCCCTCCTCCTCCCCTCTTCTTCTATTCCCAACTCCGGCCTTTTACCTCTTCTCACCTGCCCCTGGGTCCCCTCCTCCTTCCCATTCTCTGATGGTCCACTCTACCCTAACAGATTTCTTCTGCACCAGCCCTTTATCTTTCCCACCGAACTGGCTTCACCTATCACCTTCTAACTATCCTCCATCCCCTGCCCCCACCTTTTTATTCTGGCATCTTCCCTCTTCCTTCTCAGTCCTGAATAAGGGCCGCAGCCCAAAACATCGACTATTTATTCATTTCCATGGATGCTGCCTGAACTGCTGAGTTCCTCCAGCATTGTGTGTGTACTGCTTTCAACTAACCGATGTTTTACACAATTTCAGCATGACTTCTTGACCCTTATAGTCAAAAACACTCATTTGAAACTCTTATATAGTTGTTTCATGTTTCTTTTTTCTCTGTGATGACATTCTAATGGAGTTCATTTGGGCATTTTATTATATTGATATGTGCTTTATAAAGGCCAGTTGTTATCCATAATACTATCTGGTTGTGAAATATCATTTGTGACCACTTCAGTTTATATCAACACCACTTTCAGGTGCTATACAACAGCAAAGTTACAGAGAAGACCTAGTTAGAATGTGGTATAAAATATTTATTATTCAACTTGCACTACAATCAAAGTTGTTAAGAAAATCAAAGACAGTAAATTCCAAATTCAGCCTCTTGCAATTCAAAGGATGATGGGATAACAGACAAATTGACACTCCGATCCTGAACACTGGAGTTTTATACCATTGGCTTGATGTTGCTATTTTTCTGCTCCTCAGTAAAGAGATACCCTAAAACTTCACAGCATGACAAAGCCAAAATCTATTTGCCTTTCTCCCAGGACATTTCTAATGATCTTTTCCTCTGGGTCATCTAATTATTATTTACTTCCATTTCAATATCTTTCTCCTCCTGGTAATCATCTGGAGAGTTTGCCTTTTGAATCTCCATCTCTTCCCCACAATTGCTTTCATTTTTAGCCGGACTCTGGATGTCAGTTTCAAAGTCAGATTGAGTGACTGTTTCATTCCCCACTGATTCACTGTATGTATTCTGGCCCACTGTTTCTGTATTCCTCTCTGCATCTTCTTTTGTGGCTCTTTCCTCTCCTGAGCTGCTCGAACTCAGCACAGCTCTCTCATCCGTCCAGTCTGTTGCCATGATCCCTGTTTGGTTCCTTTCAGGGTCAGACCTGTCATCTTCAGTACCTGCAATTTCATCATCAAATCCATCCTCCAGCCCTGTTGCGTTTTTTCTACCGTGGCCTTCCATTGTAGTTTTATTCTTGTCCATGGTCACCAGGTTGTGTTCATCTGAAGGCAATGGATCACCTTTGGATTTCTTTCTTTGTTGACTATCGCTTTTCTGCCCGAGCCTAGTTTCACAGTCCTTGGGTAGTGCAATAGTTTTACTGTCTTCAGTGATATCTTCCTCCCGATCTTCAGTTTGCTTTGCAGTGCTTTCAGAAACTGGAGGTTTTCCGTTGGAGCTTGCCTTTTCTTCAGCACTGCACTGCTCCTGACTGGAGTCTACATCAAGGCTTTGAGCCATCACAAGATCTTCTGATCTTTGTTCAGTGTCCTTCATAAAGTTTCCACTGTCTGCATTTGAATCTGGACAACTCTCTCCCTTTTTCAGAGCCTCCTCTCTGCCTGCCTCCGATGGTGCGTCGCCAGTTTTGGTTGACGCGTCTTCATCTGTACCTTCCTCATTCTGGTGTTCAACCAGTTTGTTCTTCAATTTTTCTTGGATGTAGCGGAATCTGTCCTCAGTTCCTTTGGGAGGTCCCCAGACAAAATCAGAAAGAGGCTGGTAATACTGCTGAGCAAAAAATATTAGCTCTCTTCTCTTCGATTTATCTCTAATTGTGTAAAGAAAGTAATCCAGTACACTGTCCTTAACCTGAGGTAACTCCTTGTTAATCAGGGTCTCGACAAGAAAGAACTCGACCAGGGGGGCCTGATAGTGCCCGAAGCCCAACTCTCCAAGGCACTTGAGTATCCTTGTGATGCGTAGATTATTGTGCGAGTGTCTGCAACGGGAGAGAACAGGAATCAAAATCACCACCAAGTTCTGCAGTACTTCTCAGCCACAGTCCAGGTAACCCACCATGCCCTCTTCTCATTACTGCCATCAGAGAGGAGGCACAGCAGCCTAATGACCCACACTCAACATTTTAGGAACAGTTTCTTCCCCTTGCCATCAGATTTGTGAATGGACACTGAACCCATAAACACTACCTCACTAAGTTTGCTCTCTTCCTGCACTACTTAATTACACATATACAGCGGATTTTGGTTAACTGGGACACATCGAGACCAGTATATTTTGGCCCAGTTAAGCAGCTGCTCCAATTAGCCACAGGTTCATGGAAATAGTTAAAAAGGTTTTAAAAAAAAGACAAACTGAGTAACAAATTATGTATGTAATTAAAATACAGAATAAATTAGAACATTACCAATGGTACTACAGTGCTATAAAACTGTACTAGCTCCTAACAGTCATCAACGGAGGAATTCATTCAGTGTACGGAATGGACAAAATCAGCTTAGACATCTAGTGTGATAATGGACTGCCTTCATACAATGCAATCAACAATTGCATCCTCCAAATCTTCACTTTCATTGTAATATTCAAGATGATTGTCAATATCTTCAAATTCTTCATTGTTCTTAATGAAGTAGCAAAATCACTTCATTTTCACTCCCAGCCATTTCTGGCATTTCCAAGCCCCAATGCTTGAAACTGCAGTGAGCAAAACTGTTCTGAATCATCATATTGCTTATTTCTCAGCAGCTGTCAGTGACAAAAATCACTGCTTTTTGAACACAAGCACGTGCAACTGACACTGTTTGCTCTAAGCACGGCATAGTGTCCAAAAGCCACACAAGTACGCATGACTGACACTAGTTAGAAACTGTTCAGCAACCCTGTCTTATCCCAAATAAAAGAAGGAAATCTGGGCAATTGTATCAATTATTTTTGTTCTCTAGGAGTTGTCCCAAATAAGCAGCTGTCCTGATTAACCAAAGGCCCAATTAACCAGAATCCACTTGTATATCTTACTGTAACTTGTAGTATATATTGTATTGTACTGTACTGCTGCCACAAAACAACAAATCTCATGACAAATGTCAGTGATAATACACCTGATTCTGATTCAGGTGGGGGGGGGAGCTCAAAGGGATGAGAGTGGGTGGGGAAGGGATGCAGAGAGATGGCAGGGACAGGGTGTGGGGGGAGAGCGCAGGAAGAGTCATTGGTAAAGTATTGGAGCAGAGTGGGGAGAGCCTAGTGGGTGGTGCGAGGGAACGATGGGTGGTGGGGATTAATAATGTTGAGGACAAGAGATCTGGAGCAATCTGTTCATTGAGCTTAAGGCACCAGCATAGCATGTCCACAACTCACAATCCCCAAACCGTACATCTTTGGAAAGTGAGAGGAAACCCCCACAGTCAGAGGGAGGACGTGCAGACTCTTCAGACAGCGGCGAGAACTGAATCCCAATCAGTGAGCGCTCACGCTGTAAACCGTCGCGCTAACTGCTACACTACCATGCTACCAATTCACCAGTGTTCAGCTCAGTGTGTTGAGGTTTGGTCAGCTTGCTGAGGGAATGGCATCATTAAACTGGAAAGGGTGCAGGAAAGACTTACAAGGATGTTGCCGGGACTTGACAGACTGAGTTATAGGGAGTGGTTGGACAGGGTAGGACTTTATTCCAAATATGTGGTCTGGTGCCCCTACAAAGGTGCAATTCCTCCAAAACAAAAAGGCTTTTATCTCTGAATTTTCACCCACTCATTCCCAAAAGACTCAATCCTCCAGTGAGATACATCTGTATACAAAATCACAACGGCCATAGATTTGGTGAATGGTCACACTCATTCCCCAAAGGTCACAGATTTGAGGTGAGAGGGGAAAGATTTAAAAGGGACCTGAGGTAAATGTTGGAGGTAGGTAAGCAGATAGATACGGGCCAAATGTGGACAAATATATATGTCACCATAAAGAATTATAGTAAAGAACAGGGAGCTTTATCTTGTTATGGTAGGAACAAGGTTGGCTGTTGTATTCCTAATGTTACAACAGGAAAATCATTTCAAAATTAAACATGAACACTTTGGTGTAAAATGCCTCTCTGCATCCATCTGCATCGGAAATGAAAGCCTGTGAGTGCACTCACTGATTGAGGTTGTGGAACCGCTGTTTCCAGTGAGGGGCTCGTTGCACTTGTCCCGTCTGTTCATTCACCAGCATAATGCCGTAGAAATCCAGCATCATCTTGTATGCCTCGACCAGCCTCTCCTTCGCCACACTTGTTTGCTCAAATAACTGTTGACAGTGACAGATTAAATCACATTTTACATTTTTAAATTCCAGGATAACGGCATTTATCATAACATGGGAAACAACAAATAATGTACATCAAACACCCCTCTCCTGTTTTATTGCTTCACATACTTCTATTTATTCACTTAGAGATACAGCACAGTAACAACTGCTTCAGCTTACACTGCCCACTTATATCCATGTGACCAACTAACCTACCGACCCTCACCTCTTTGGAATGTGGGAGGGAACCACAGCACCTAGAGGGATGCTCGAAGCTATCATTAAAGAAGAAATAGTGAGGCATCTGGAAAGAAATGGATCCATCAGGCAGACACAGCAGGGATTCAGCAAAGGCAGGTCCTGTTTGACAAACTTTCTGGAGTTCTTTGAGGATATAATGAGCGCAGTGGATAGAGGGGAACAGATGGACATTATTTACTTGGATTTCCAGGAGGCGTTCAACGCATAAAAGATAAGGATGCACAGAGTTGGGGGGTGATGTATTAGCATGGATAGAGCATTGGGTAACTAATAGAAAGCAGAGAGTTGGGATACATGGGTGAAACTCGGGTTGGCAATCAGTGGTGAGCGGTGTGTCGCAGGGGTCAGTGCTGGGCCTGCAACTGTTCACAATATACATTAACAACCTGGAAGAGGGGACCAAGTGTATCTAAGTTTGCTGATGATATTAAATTGAGTGGAAAAGCAAATTGTGCAGAAGATACGGAGAGTCTGCAGAGAGATATAGATAGGTTAAGTGAGGGGGCAAGGGTCTGGCAGATGGAGTACAATGTTGGTAAACACGAGATCATCCACTTCGGAAGACAAAATGAAAGTGCAGATTATTATTTAAAAGGTAAAAAATTTCAGCATGCTGCTGTGCAGAGGGAGTCGGGAATGCTTGTGCATGAATCACAAAAGGTTGGTTTGCAGGTGCAGCCGGCTATCAAGAAAGCAAAAGGAATGTTGGCCTTCATTGCTAGAGGGACTGAATTTATGAGCAGGGATGTTATGCTGCAATTGTACAGGATACTGGTGAGGCCACACCTGGAGCACTGTGTGCAGTTCTGGTCTCCTTATTTGAGGAAGGATATACTGGCTTTGGAGGCGGTGCAGAGGAGGTTCACCAGGTTGATTCCAGAGATGAGGGGGTTAGCCTATGAGGAGAAATTGAGTTGCCTGGGACTGTACTCACTGGAATTCAGAAGAACTTACAGAAATATATAAATTTATGAAATGGATAGGTAAGATAGAGGCAGGAAAGTTGTTTCCACTAGTGTGTGAGACTAGAACTAGGGGACAAAGCCTCAAGATTCGGGGGAGTAGATCTGGGATGGAGATGAGGAGGAACTGCTTTTCCCAGAGTAGTGGGGAATCTGTGAAATCTCTGCCCAATGAACTAGTGGAGGCCACCTCAGTCAATATATTTAATACAAGGCTGGATAGATTTTTGCATAGTAGGGGAATTAAGGGTTATGGGGAAAAGGCAGGTAGGTGGAGATGAGTCCATGACCAGATCAGCCATGATCTTATTGAATGGTGGAGCAGGCTCGACGGGCCCAATGGCCGACTCCTGCTCCTATTTCTTATGTTCTTATGAAACTCACATGGTCACAGGGAGAATGAACAGACTCCTAACAGATATCGACAGGAAGTGAAGCTGGGTTGCTGGCATTGTAAGCATTACAGTAACCGCTGTGCTACTGTGCCATCACATTATTGACCGTCATTAAGCTGTGATTAACCACCTCCTGAATTGCTTATTCCAGAAGTAAACCACGCATGCTAAAATGGCTAGAACATACAACAGTACAGGCCCTGTTCAGTGAGTACAGGCCTAGAGCCATCAAACACTCCTCATATGATAAGCTTTCAATCCCAGAATCATTTTCATGAACGTCCTTTGAACCCTCTGTATTGATCTTTTAACCCTTTGGTCTATGGTGTTGTGCCAACATTTTAAACTACTCCAAGATCAAATCTAATCCTTCCTCCCACAAAACCCTCCATTTTTCTTTCATCCATGTGTCTATCTAAGATCTCTTAAATGTCCCTAATTTATCTGCCTCTACCACCAACCCTGGCAGGGCTTTCTATGCACCCACCACTCTCTGTGTAAACAAAAATCTACCTCTGACATCCCCTCTATATCTTCCTCCAATCACCTTAAAATTATGTCCTCTGGTATACCTGGGAAAAAGTCTCCAGCTATCCATTTGACTATGCCTCTCAAGTTACCTCCTGGAACTGACAACGCAGAGGCTGGCTGGATGAGCTTGCCAAACCGTGTTGAGTTTTGCTCTAGGAATTATGTCACTACACTGGAAAAAGTACAGAGAAGAGTTGCCAGGACGTTGCCAAGACTTGAGAGACCAAATTATAGGAAGAGCTTGGGCAGAGTGAGAGGTGATCTTATAGAGGTGAGTAAAATCATGAGGGGGTGGTATCTATGTGGAATGAGGAAATAGTTGAAGTGAGTGCAATAACAGTTTTCTAAAGACCAGTTGGACAGGTTTAGACAGGGGCTCCCAACGTTTTTTATGCCATAGACCAATACCCTTAAGCAAGGGGTCTGTGGACCGCCGGTTGGGAAGGTTAGGGGCAAATGGGAATGGCTTGGAATGCAGCATCTTGGTCAGCAGTGACCAGACGGACTAAAGGACTGCTTCCATGTTGTAGAACTCTATTCAGTTAATGTTCAAAGTAATCTTATTATCATATTGTATACGTCACCGTATACAAGCCTGAGATTCATTTTCTTGTGGGCACTCACGTTAAGTACAGAGAAACACAACAGAATCAATGAAAAGCCACACACGACAGAGACAGACAAAAAACCAATGTGCAAAAGATAACAAACTGCAAATACAAACATGAAAATAAATAAATAAGTAGTAAATATTCAGAAGGTGTGTTGTAGTTGTAGAGTTTTCAAGAAGTGAATCTGTAGGTTGTGGCATAAGTTCAGTGTTAGGCACATAGTTCTGTGTTAAAATGTGTTAACAATGAAATGAAAACAGAAATTGGTGGAATTACAAGGTTAGGCACCAGGTAGGGAAAGAGAAACAGGTAATGATTTAGGTCTTAAGATTCCTGACAATATTCCAAATACTGGAGGAACTCATCAGGTCAGGCAGCATCTATGAAGGAGAATAAACAGCTGCCATTTGGGCCAAAACCCTTCTGGCTGGAAAGGAAGGGGGTGGTGCAGACACCAGAATAAGAAGGTGGAAGGAGGAGGAGGAGGAGTACAAGCTGGCAGGTGATAGGTGAGACCAGGTGAGGGGGAAGGTGGGTGGGTGCAGGAGGGGTGGAGGGTTGAGGAAAACTGAATCTGATAGGAGAGGAGAGTGGACCATGAGAGAAAGGGGAGGAGGAGGGACAGCAGAGGAAGGTGGTGAGTAGGTGAGGAGAAGAGAAGGGTTAAGAGGGGAGTCAGAATGGGGAATGGGAAAAGAGGTGGGAGAGGAGAGAAATTAGCAGAAATTGGAGAAATCAATGTTGATGAAATGTCTTCACAATCCTGAAGAAGACTGTTGCTCAAGATTCCCACCATCTGCTGAATCTGTTGTATTGAAGATTTTCAGCATGTTTTTTTGTGGTAATGATGGGTTGTCAAACTGCTGTTAAAAGCCCACTGATGGAAATTCACCAAAAGTAGAGCGAGACATTGAAAAGTCTCGCACATCAGAATAGGACAGTACATATGTGGAATATGACAGTCTGTACAGATGTGAAAGAAAAATAAGCTCAAGCTACAGACCTAATAGGAATTATTATACCATTGAATCAGGGAAGAGAGGAATAAGACTAGGTTGTTTACTGTCTGTTGTTAAAGGAAAAAACTCTGGAGTAGAGAACTGCAGCACTCCATTCCATTTTGGCTCTTCTCTTACCTCTTCTTTCCTCCTCACCTTCCCATCTCCTCAATCTGGTATCTCTCCACCTTTCCTTTCTCCCATGGTCCACTCTCCTCTCCGATCAGATTCCTTCTTCTCCAGCCCTTTACCTTTTCCTCCATCATTTCCCAGCTTCTTACTTCATCCCCCCCTCACCTTCGTCCTCACCTGGTCTCAGCAATCACCTGCCAGCTTGCACCCCTTTCCCTTACCCTAACCCTAACCACCTTATCCTGGCTTCTCCCCCTTCCTTTCCAGTCCTGATGAAGGGTTTCAGCCCAAAAAGTCAACAGTTTATTCCTCCCATAGATGCTGTCTGATCTGCCAAGTTCCTCTACCATTCTGTACAAGTGTATAGGTCCTGTTCCTGTTTGTGTTGCCCCTCCATCTCCCCCTCCCTCATCTCCGTCTCCCCTCCCCTTCTCTCCTCTCCATCTCCCCCTGCCTCCTCTCCCCCTCACCCTCCTTCCTCTCCATCTCCCCCTGCCCCTCTCCATCTCCCCCTCCCCCCATCTCCTCCTCACCCTCTCCTCTCCATCTCTCCCTCCCCGTCTCCATCCCCCCCTCCCCTCCTCCACCTCCTCCTCACCCTCTCCATCTCCTCCTCACTCTCTCCTCTCCATCTCCCCCTCACCCTCCCTCCTCTCCATCTCCCCCTTCTCTCCTCTCCATCTCCCCCTGCCTCCTCTCCCCCTCACCCTCCCTCCTCTCCATCTCCCCCTCCCCCTCTCCATCTCCCCCTCCCCCCTCCATCTCCTCCTCACCCTCTCCTCTCCACCTCCCCCTCACCCTCCCTCCTCTCCATCTCCCCCTCCCTCCTCTCCATCTCCCCCTCACCCTCCTTCCTCTCCATCTCCCCCCTCTCCATCTTCCCCTCCCCCTCCATCTCCTCCTCACCCTCTCCTCCCCATCTCCCCTTCCCTCCTCCCTCTCTCTCCGTCTCCTCCTCTCTCCCCATCTATCCCTGCCTCCTCTCCCCCTAACCCTCCCTCCTCTCCATCTCCCCCTCCCTCCTCCCTCTGTCTCCTCTCCGTCTCCCTCTGTCTCCTCTCCATCTCCCCCTCTCTCCCCTCCGTCTCCCCCACCTCCTCTCCATCTCCCCCCCACCTCCTCCCTCTCTCTCCCCTCTGTCTCCCCCTCCCTCCTCCCCATCTCCCCCTCCCCTCTCTCCATCTCCCCCTCCCCCTCCCTCCTCTCCATCTCCCTTCCCCCCTCCATCTCCCCCTCACCCTTCCTTCTCTCCATCTCCCCCTCCCAACCCTCCGTCTCCCCCTGCCTCCTCTCCCCTTACCCTCCCTCCTCTCCATCTCCCTCTCCCCCTCTCCATCTCCCCCTCCCTCCCCTCCGTCTCCCCCTGCCTCCTCTCCGTCTCCCCCTCCCCCCTCTCCATCTCCCCCTCCCCCCTCCCTCCTCTCCATCTCCCCCTCCCCCTCCACCTCCTCCTCACCCTCTCCTCTCCATCTCCCCCTCACCCACCCTCCTCTCTATCTCCCCTTCCCTCCTCCCTCTCTCCGTCTCCTCCTCTCTCCCCTCCGTCTCCCCCTGCCACCTCTCCCCCTCACCCTCCCTCCTCTCCATCTCCCCCTCACCCTCCCTCCTCTCCATCTGCCCCTCCCTCCTCCCTCTCTCTCCTCTCCGTCTCCCCCTCTCTCCCCTCCGTCTCCCCGCCTCCTCTCCATCTCCCCCTCACCTTCCCTCCTCTCCATCTCCCCCCACCTCCTCCCTCTCTCTCCCCTCTGTCTTCCCCTCCCTCCCCCCTATCTCCCCCTCCCCCCACTCCAACTCCTCCTCCCCCTCTCCATCTGCCCCTCACCCTCCCCTCTCTCCATCTCCCCCTCCCTCCTCCCTCTCTCTCCTCTCCGTCTCCCTCTCTCCCCTCCGTCTCCCCCTGCCTCCTCTTCCCCTCACCCTCCCTCCTCTCCATCTCCCCCTCCCCCTCTCCATCTCACCCTCCCTCCTCTCCATCTCCCCCTCCCTCCTCCCTCCTCTCCATCTCCCCCTCCCTCCTCTCCATCTCCCCCTCCCTCCTCCCTCTCTCTCCCCTCCGTCTTCCCCTCCCTCCTCCCCATCTCTCCCTCCCTCCTCTCCATCTCCCCCTCCTCATCTGCCCCTCACCCTCCCCTCTCTCCATCTCCCCCTCACCCTCCCTCCTCTCCCCCTCACCCTCCTTCCTCTCCATCTCCTCCTCCCTCCTCCCTCGCTCCTCTCCATTTCACCCTCTCTCCTCTCCATCTCCCCCTCCCCCCACTCCAACTCCTCTTCCCTCCTCTCCATCTGCCCCTCACCCTCCCCTCTCTCCACCTCCCCACCCTCCCTCCTCTCGATCTCCCCTCCCTCCTCTCCATCTCTCCCCCCCTCCTCCCTCTCTCTCCTCTCCGTCTCCACCTCTCTCCCCTCCATCTCCCCCGGCCTCCTCTCCATCTCCCCCTCCCTCCTCTCCACCTCCCCCTCCCTCCTCTCCACCTCCCCCTCACCCTCCCTCCTCTCCACCTCCCTCCTTACCTCCCTCCTCCCTCTCTCTCCTCTCCATCTCCCCCTCTCTCCCCTCTGTCTCCCCCTCCCTCCTCCCCAACTCCCCCTCTCTCCCCTCCATCTCCCCCTCCCTCCTGCCCATCTCCCCTCACCTTCCCTCCTCTCCATCTCCCCCTCACCCTCCCCTCTCTCCACCTCCCCCTCACCCTCCCTCCTCTCCATCTCCCCTTCCCCCTCCCTCCTCTCCATCTCCCCCTCCCCCCTCCACCTCCCCCTCACCCTCCCTCCTCTCCATCTCCCCCTCCCCCCTTCATCTCCCCCTCCCCCCTCCATCTCCCCTTCCCCCTCCCTCCTCTCCATCTCCCCCTCACCCTCCCCTCTCTCCACCTCCCCCCTCACCCTCTCTCCTCTCCATCTCTTTTTCTTTCTCTCTCCCCCTCCCTCTAACTCCATAATAAAGGATAATGTACAAACACTCTTGAGTAACTCCTTACCACAATACACACCTTGATTTCTTGAACAGTGAGTTCTTTGGCCCACCAATTCATTCCAGGTTCTCGCAATGGAAACAGCCTGAAAACATAACCCAACCAATTAGAAATGAGGAAGAAATTGGACCTGCTGGCCCACACTGATGACTGCAGCCATTTCAACCCATGGGCCAATTTCGCAGCATGCTTCCTACACTGGCAGGCCTGCTGGCCCACTGTACAACAGAATGGTGCTGGAATGAACAGGCACATTGTTGGAAAATCCATGATGTCTAACAGAATCACAGTACTGATAGAAATCACAACTAACTGTGCTAAATCCAGCACTCCGACAGGTCAGTCCAACTTAGACCATAAGACAAAGGAGCAGAATTAGACTCTTTGGCCCATTGAGTCTGCTCCGCCATTCCATCAGAGCAGATCCATTTCCCTCTCAATCCCAATCTTTTGCCTTCTCTCTGTCACCCTTCATACCCTGAGCAATCAAGAACCAATCAACCTCTGCCTTAAATATACCCAATGACTTGGCCTCCTCAGCTGTCTGTGGCAACAAATTCCACAGATTCATCAACCCCTCCTTATCTCCGTTCCTTTAATCTGAGGCTGTGCCCTCTGGCCTAGACTCCCCTACCAAAGGAAATCATCACCTCTACATCCACTCTATTAAGGACTTTCAACAGGTTTCAATGAGATCCCTCCACATTCTTCCGAATTCCAGTGAGTACAGGCCCAGAGCCATCAAACACTCTTCAAATGACAAGCCTTTCAATCCCAGAATCAGTTTTGTGAACCTCCTCCAAACCCTCTCCAATGTCAGTACATCCTTTCTGAGATAAAGGGGCCATGGGTGACATTATCATGGGTGACTTTAACTTCCCGAATATTGATTGGCACCTGATTAGTTCCATTGGTTTAGATGGGGCAGAGTTTGTTAAGTGTGTCCAGAATGGATTCCTGTCACAGTATGTGGACAGGCCGACCAGGGGGAATGCCATACTAGATCTAGTACTAGTTAATGAACCAGGTCAGGTCACAGACCTTTAGCATTATCATGGAAAAGGATAGAATCAGAGAGGACAGGAAAATTTTTAATTGAGGAAGGGCAAATTATGAGGCTATAAGGCTAGAACTTGCGAGTGTGAATTGGGATGATGTTTTTGCAGGGAAATGTACTATGAACATGTGGTCGATGTTCAGAGATCTTTTGCAGGATGTTAGGGATAATTTTGTCCTGGTGAGGAAGATAAAGAATGGTAGGGTGAAGGAACTATGGGTGACAAGTGAGGTGGAAAATCTAGTCAGGTGGAAGAAGGCAGCATACATGAGGTTTAGGAAGCAAGGATCAGATGGGTCTATTGAGGAATATAGGGAAGCAAGAAAGGAGCTTAAGAAGGGGCTGAGAAGAGCAAGAAGCGGGCATGAGAAGGCCTTGGTGAGTAGGGTAAAGGAAAACCCCAAGGCATTCTTCAATTATATGAAGAAAAAAAGGATGACAGGAGTGAAGGTAGGACCGATTAGAGATAAAGGTGGGAAGATGTGCCTGGAGGCTGTGGAAGTGAGCGAGGTCCTCAATGAATACTTCTCTTCGGTATTCACCAATGAGAGGGAACTTGATGATGGTGAGGACAATATGAGTGAGGTTGATGTTCTGGAGCATGTTGTTACTAAGGGAGACGAGGTGTTGGAGTTGTTAAAATACATTAGGACGGATAAGTCCCCGGGGCCTGACAGAATATTCCCCAGGCTGCTCCATGAGGCAAGGGAACAGATTGTTGAGCCTCTGGCTAGGATCTTTATGTCCTCGTTGTCCACGGGAATAGTACCAGAGGATTGGAGGGAGGTGAATGTTGTCCCCTTGTTCAAAAAAGGTAGTAGGGATAGTCCAGGTAATTATAGACCAGTGAGCCTTACGTCTGTGGTGGGAAAGCTGTTGGAAAAGATTCTTAGAGATAGGATCTATGGGCATTTAGATAAGGGACAGTCAGCATGGCTTTGTGAAGGGCAGATCGTGTCTAACAAGCCTGATAGATTTCTTTGAGGAGGTGGCCAGGCATATAGATGAGGGAAGTGCAGTGGACGTGATCTACATGGGTTTTAGTAAGGCATTTGACAAGGTTCCACACGGTAGGCTTATTCAGAAAGTCAGAAGGCGTGGAATCCAGGGAAGTTTGGCCAGGTGGATTCAGAATTGGCTTGCCTGCAGAAGGCAGAGGGTCATGGTGGAGGGAGTACATTCAGATTGGAGGGTTGTGACTAGTGGTGTCCCACAAGGATCTGTTCTGGGACCTCTACTTTTCGTGACTTTTATTAATGACCTGGATGTGGGGGTAGAAGGGTGGGTTGGCAAGTTTGCAGACGACACAAAGGTTGGTGGTGTTGTAGATAGTGTAGAGGATTGTTGAAGATTGCAGAGAGACATTGATAGGATGCAGAAGTGGGCTGAGAGGTGGCAGATGGAGTTCAACCCGGAGAAGTGTGAGGTGGTACACTTTGGAAGGACAAACTCCAAGGCAGAGTACAAAGTAAATGGCAGGATACTTGGTAGTGTGGAGGAGCAGAGGGATCTGGGGGTACATGTCCACAGATCCCTGAAAGTTGCCTCACAGGTAGATAGGGTAGTTAAGAAAGCTTATGGGGTGTTAGCTTTCATAAGTCGAGGGATAGAGTTTAAGAGTCACGATGTAATGACGCAGCTCTATAAAACTCTGGTTAGGCCACACTTGGGAGTACTGTGTCCAGTTCTGGTTGCCTCACTATAGGAAGGATGTGGAAGCATTGGAAAGAGTACAGAGGAGATTTACCAGGATGCTGCCTGGTTTAGAGAGTATGGATTATGATCAGAGATTAAGGGAGCTAGGACTTTACTCTTTGGAGAGCAGGAGGACGAGAGGAGACATGATAGAGGTGTACAAGATATTAAGAGGAATGGATAGAGTGGACAGCCAGCACCTCTTCCGCAGGGCACCACTGCCCAATACAAGAGGACATGGCTTTAAGGTAACGGGTGGGAAGTTCAAGGGGGATATTAGAGGAAGGTTTTTTACTCAGAGAGTGGTTGGCGTGTGGAATGCACTGCCTGAGTCAGTGGTGGAGGCAGATACACTAGTGAAGCTTAAGAGACTACTAGACAGGTATATGGAGGAATTTAAGGTGGGGAGTTATATGGGAAGCAGGGTTTGAGGGTCGGCACAACATTGTGGGCCGAAGGGCCTGTAATGTGTTATACTAGTCTATGTTCTATATTTAAAACTGCTCGCAATATTCCAAGTGATGCCACACCAATGCCTTATTAAGCCTCAGTATTACATCCTTGTTTTTATATTCCAGTCCTCTTGAAATGAATGCTAACATTGCATTAATTTACATGTCATGCTAACTTAGCCCCAGACACTGCACATTCCTCTATAGCATGATTCTTCATTCCTCCATGTGCACCTGTCCAATCAGTATTGCTATTGGAATTGGAACAAGTTTATTCTATCCACGTGTACCGAGATACAGTGAAAGGTTTTCTTGCATATTGTTGATAGAGATCAAATTATTGCACAGTGCATTGAGCTCAAAAGTCAGAAAGTTATGTTGTAGCTTTATAAAACTCTAGTTAGGCCACATTTGGAGTATTGTATTCGGTTCTGATCACTCCTCTATAGGAAGGGCGTTGAGGCTTTGGAGAGGGTGCAGAAGAGGTTCACCAGGATGCTGCCTGGATTAGAGAGCATGTGCTATAACAAGAGGGTGGACAGACTTGGGTTGTCTTCTCTGGAGCAGTGGAGGCTGAGGGGAGGTCTGATAGACGTTTACAAGATTATGAGAGGCACAGACAGAGTAGACAGACAGCATCTTTTTCCCAGGGTCAAAATGTCTAATACCAGAGGGGGTAATTTCAAAGCAGATGAGAAGGGTATGTTTCTTCACAGAGTGGCAAGTGACAGAGAGTGCCTGGAATGCACAGGCAGGTACATTAGGGACTTTTAAAAGACCTTTGGATAGGCACATGAATGTGAGGAAAATGGAAGGATATGGACATTGGGTAGGAAAAAGAGATTGGTTTAGTTGGCCATTTGATTACTAATTTATTTGGACCAACACAACCTTGTGGCCCAAAGGATCTGTTTCTGTGCTATACTGTTCTATGCTCTCAGTAAAACGATAACAGAATGCAGAATAAAGTGTAACAGCTGCAGAAAAAGGCAGTGCAGGGGGACAAGCAACACAGAGAGTGGTGGGTGTGGGGAATACACTGCCAGGGGTGGTGGTAGAGGCAGACACATTAGGGACATTTAAGAGATTCTTAGATAGGCCCGTGGAGGAAGGAAAGGGTTAGAGTAGGTTAAAAATTGGCACATCATGGCCAAAGAGTCTACATTGTTATAGGTTCTGTTAATTCCTTGCCCAACACATATGTTCTATTTTATATTAATTATATTTTTATTAACTTATTTGTAGTAGCATTTTGTGAACTTCTGACAGCCCCCATCTCTCTCTCATATGGAGGGCAATTAGCACCTTATTTTTTTAAACACTAAGATATACTATATTATCTTTAATTCCTAACAAAGTTAACTTTAGACTACACATGAATTAGAATATGATGCATTGCACAATGTAATTACAATCATATTACAAAATGAATCTACCTTAAATACGGTATACAAGCATTTACACATCCCCATCACTAAGGAAACGGAACATCCCATTTCCTTATGGGTGGTGGGAAAGGCATCATGAAGCCAACCCGAGTGCACCAGCTGAGTTTAGGGCCCATTATGAGAATGTACCGGTGATGACAGTGAAGCGTGTACACTCAGTGCAATAACAAGGCAATGTGTGTGTGTGTGTGCGTGTGTGTGTGTGTGTGTGTGTGTGTGAGACAGTGAGTGAGTGGGGGGGGGGGGGGGAGAGAGAATGCGCATGTGTAAGGAGTGTATTTACTGTGTGATCTCCGCCACCCACTTCTGCAGAAAAATTTGCCAAGAACAATCATGGCCAACGACGATGATTGCCCACGTCATATGTGATGATGATGTTGGTGTGGTACCGTGATGTTCTATGTTCAGGTACGTACCACTGGATATACGAATGGTTCCTCTCCAGATGTTCATATTTCCCCTTCCACTTCGTTAACATCTCCTCAATTTTACAACCTAGTAAACAAAGAATTTAGTTGTCAATCCTCCACAGAGATTTTAAACAAAAGGAGAGTGCAATAAAACACAAGAAACATCAGTTTGTTGCATGTGTTCAGAGACTGAATTAGACTCTACTATAGGGGGTGCATCTGGGCACTGCAGTCTCTTGTAGACCTCAACCCCTCACTCTTGGAAAACTGAAATCCTGACTATAGTGCCAGTAAAATACTATACTCTACAGTACAGGCAACCTGGGTTCAATTCCCACTGCTGCCTTGTACACTCACCGTGTGACTGCGTGGGTTTCCTCTGGGTGCTCCGGTTTCCTCCCACAGGCCAAAGACGTACTGATTAGTAGGTTCATGGGCCATTGTAACTTGCCCCGTGATTAGGCTAAGGTTAAATCAGGGGTTGCTGGGCAGCATGACTCAAGGGGCCGAAGGGCCTGTTCTGCGCTGTATCTCAATAAATATAAACATTACACTCTCTTACACAAAGGCACCTCACACTTTATGTCAACCTGTCTCATCTCAGGATGGGCCAGACTACTCAGGGACCTGTGCTCATATTGTTTTGTGGCTGTATGTGCTGGATTGTAACTGTATGTGTTCTGCACCGTGGCCCCAGGGAAATTATGTTTCGTTTGACTGACTATGGCTGAATGACAATAAACTCGAACTTGAACAGTATCAGAAGTCTCCTCCACCAACAGTGAATTCCTGAATGGAATTACCTTGGTGATTTGCACCACAATGACAAGTTCCCACAGAACTCCGAGGATGCACTCATTTCCAGTCAAAGTTTGGGGTTTCACACTCCATTCCATGGACCGACTGACACTAGAGTGCAACACTGAGGGAGTGCTGTTCACATCAAAATTCAGCTGCCACGTAAAAACAAACATCTTCTGACCTCTCAAGCAAATGCAAAAGATCCCACTAAAGAACAGGAAACAGCTGAAGCTGTATACGATGTTGGTGATGTCTAATATGGAGTATTGTGCACAGTTTTGGTCACCTAGCATACCTACATGAAAGATATCAATAAGATTCAAAGAGTACAGAGGTGTTTACAAGATGTTACAGGGACTTGAGGAGCTGAAATATAGGGAAAGGTGGAATAGGAAGAACTTTATTCCCTGGAGCGTGGAAGAATGATGGGGATTTGATAGAGGTATACAAAATTATGAGGGTTATAGTTAGGGTAAATGCAAGCAGGCTTTTACCACTGAGGTTGGCTAAGACTAGAACTAGAGGTCATGGGTTAAGAGTAAAAGGTGAAGTATTTTCAGAAAACCCAACGGGAATTTCCATCACTCAGGGGGTGGTGTGAGCGTGGAGTGAGGAAATGGTGGACGCGGGTTCGATTTCAACATTTAAGAGAAGTTTGGATAGGTATATGGATTGGGGGGACTATGGTCCAGGTGCAGGTCAATGGGACCAGGCAGAATAACAGTTTGACATGGACTAGATGGGCTGAAGGGCCTGTTTCTGTGTTAAGGTGCTCTGTGACTCCTGGGTAGATATTTATCCCTTGATCAATATTGCACAATTACCACATTGATATCTTGGGAACTTGCCGAGTTTAAAATTGCAATTGTGTATTCAGTGAGATGGCTATAGAAACAGTTGGGTAATCCATGGGAAATTCCTTCTTTCTATTCTATGGGAATGAGTGGAAGGTGGGTGGAAGTTATTCGTAGGTGTCATCTGACTTTTCCCCAGGAAAGAAATAGCTAATACCAGGGGTATAATTTTAAGGTGATTGGAGGAAAGTACCGGGGGTATGTCAGGAGTAAGTTATTTTATACGGAGGGGAGTGGGTGTGTGGAACACGTGTTGCCGGGGTGGTGGCAGAGGCAAATACATTAGGGGCATTTAAACGACACTGAGATTGGCACACGGATGACTGAAAAATGGAGGGCTGTGTGGGAGGAAGGGTTAGTTTGGTCCTGGTGTAGTTTAAAATGTTGGCAGAACACCATGGGCCAAAGGGTCTTTTTTTGGTGCTGTCCAGTTCTATCTGATTAGTGCAGGGAGGAAGCCTCCACAGCTTTGCTTATGACCAATCCTTCTCGCCAAGTGGACCTGAAACCATCATGTTGTTGATCAAGTCCAGCCTGGGGAACCTCCAACACCCTCTTCCCCTCAGCTCATCACTCCCTTCATAACTTCCCTGACATCACAGGCTTTGCAACCGGTTAACCCACCAGGGATGGATGCTGAACTTGTCTTCCCCTGTAAACTTAAATCGAGTGGTTGAAAACTGAAAGATTACATCCCTTGACTGATGATTGAAGTGTCCCAGAAGAAAGTGCACACCTCAATTCCAGGTAACCCTCCATTTTTCTTTCAGTCTATCTCAGAATTTCTTGAATGTTCCTCATATTTCTTTCAGTCTATCTCAGAATTTCTTGAATGTTCCTCATATTTCTGCCTCCCTGGCAATGTGTTCCACACACCTACCACTCTCTGTGTAAAAAAAATTCTACCTCCGATATCCCCCTATACTTTCCTCCAATCACCTTAAAATTGCTGCTGCTATTAGTCATTTCCACCCTGGGAAAAAGTCTCTGGCTCTGATAAAGATGGCAGAGTTTGTCATCGAAACGTTGGTTCCAACCTACACCCGATTGGAAGCCCAAGAAGAGTTTATTTGTCATATACGCCAGGAAAGCACGAGAGCCTTTTTCACTTACAAAAAGATACCTCCCAGAAAACACAAAAATAGCTCCATGTTATTCTTCCAGTATGAACTCCTGGCAGCCATGATCTCTTTCTCTCTCTCCCTCTGACAGCAAAGAGTCCCATTTATTAGGCACCAGGACATACTATCTTTATCCACAAAGTTAACTCAAGAATTAGAATATGATGCACCCATAGTGTAGTTACAATTGTATTACAAAATAAACAGAAAAGGTTAAATACAGTATACAAGCAACACACATTTACACATCCCCATTACAAAAGAAATTGAATATTCCACCATGTATGGACTCATTCTTAGAATATACTAGGGAAGACAGTGAAGTAAGTACACTCTGCACAACAACAGCAGAATGACAAGGCAGTGTGTGTGTGTGAGAGAGAGAGAGTGTGAGTGTGTGGGTAAGGCATTTTCAGAGTGCTCTCCATCACAGCAACCATCCAGTGGTTCTGTCGTTAAGTCTCCCGGTCAATAGAAAGCCCTTGTTTTGTCCCAGGAAATGATTCTAACCATGACTCTAGTGGGTGATCGATGCTCCCCCAATAGAACAGTTGCCTCTGCCGCCTCTGTGGGGTATTGGAGAAGGGGAACAAGTTCAGTGGGTATTCTGGGAAGGAAATTGGAAAAGATTAAGAGGAGATTTAATCAAGTGGTATAAATTTGGGGGAGATTCTATGCACTGGGAGCTGCCTATTGAATGGGGGGGGGGGTAGAACAGACCCGAGGGGAGCTTTCAAACCCACTGGTAAAAATGATGAAGGGAGAAACGCCAAGGGAAATTTACTGGTGAATTCTGGCAAAGAGCCAGCACAAACCATGGGAACACTTTTGCCAGGTGACCACACCATTCCAGAAAGCTGTTTGTAGGTGGGTGGTCAACACTGGCCTTGTCAGTGAGGGATAAGAGGGGTAATCAGCAGGCAAGGACTTACCACTGGGCTGGGAGCATGTTTTGTTCATGTAGAACAAAAAGTTGACGTTGCTGCTGTGTTCTGCATTATCTTTCAGATCCTGTTGGGAACAGAAACAAGATCAGCCTGGGAAAAGCATTGCTATCTACAATATCTAATCAGGAAATTCAGTTTGGATCTTGGAACTGCCACACACGCCCAAAGCAGGCAGGAGCTGTTTAATCTGAATGCTTTGCTGTTGGACCTTTGGATCTTCCACATTCATTCATGGATGTTGACGTTCCCTGCATTCTTCCCCATTGGATCACCATGTTTTAAAGCGCAGGAAGAACTCAGTGAATCAGGCAGCATCTATGAAGGGAGACTGGTAGTCGACTTTTCAGATGCAGTCCACTGACCCTGAAACATCGACTGTCCCTTCCCCTCCACAGATCCTACGTTCAAGGTGAGTAACCTGCTGAGATCCTCAAAGAACTTTGTACATTGCTCCAGATGCCAGCGTCTGCAGTCGCAGGAGAAACCTCTCTGGCCCGAGCGGAGCGAGTACAGGAGCAGATTAAGGAAGAAACACTGATACGTTTCAGGGAAAGTTTAAAGAGTTCATGAGGGAGAAAAGAACACAAGGTTGTACAGTAAGTAAAGAAGATAAGTGTCAGGAAATTCTTATTGTGGTGAACAAGACTGTTCTCTGAAAAACACGCAGAACTTCCACAAAGCCTGCAGCTTTTAACCCAGTTTCCTTTAATTATAGACACACTCACCTGGAACATACGATTCAAGATCAAGATGCAAGCTTATTTATCACATGTACATTGAAATAGAGTGAATTGCATTGTCTTGTGTCAGTAACCAACACAGTCTGAGATGCGCTGGGGGTAGCCCGCAATTGTTGACATGGTTCCAGCCCTAGAATAGCATGCCCACAACTCACTGACCCTAACCCATACATCTTCAGACTGTGAAATACCCCGAGAAAACCCACACAGTCCTGGGGAGAACATACAGACAGCAGCGGGATCTGAACCCCGATCTTATCGCTGGTCCTGTAAAACATGATGCTCACTGCTCTGCCTCTGTGCAATCCTCTGCACATCTGCTTATATCGAGTTCAGGCCTTACCCGCAACTCTACAAACCTGAGACTGGGAGGAGGGAGAACGTGAATACTGACTTACTATAGCCTGGAGTAAGCCCAACCACAGTGCAAAGTCACTACTTGGCACAGAAGCAAACAAAATAAGATTACTCAGGACAGTGACTATTTCTTTGATGGTAAAGCACTTGCGGATGACCCAATAGAAAAATTCAAGGTTCTCTTTGAAACCTTTCAGCTAAGCTTTGGCAAGGTGTGTAGGAAGAGGGACTTCACTGAGAGCTGCACTCTCTCGGTACTGCAGCAGAGATTCACCCAGCAGAGTTGTTCAGGTTTGAACAGGTGACCCCGGACATGACATGAGACCCATTCAATTAATTCTGCAGGTTCCCAGGCAGTGGCTTCTCACACTCACGGGGTAATGATGCCGATATCTCTGGAGGTCCATCGCTGCCCTCTTACTTCGCCGACGTGGCTTGTCCTTAAAAGACAGAACATTTAACAATTATTAGAACATACTCTCAGTGGCCACTTTATTAGGTACACCTGCTCGTTAATGCAAATATCTCGTCAGCCAATCATGTACCAGCAACACAATGCATAGAAGCACCCAGACATGGTCAACAGCTTCAGTTGTTGTTCAGACCAAACATCAGAATGGGGAAGAAACGTGATCTAAGTGACTTTGACTGTGGAATGATTGTTGGTGTCAGAAGAGGTGGTTTGAACATCTCAGAAACTGCTGATCTGGGATTTTCACAGACAACTGTCTCTAGAGTTCACAGAGAATGGTGTGAAAAACAAAAAGCATCCAGCGAGAGGCAGTTTTGAGGGCAAAAACACCCTGTTAATGAGAGAGGTCAGAGGTGAATGACCAGACTGGTTTTAAAACTGACAAGAAAGTGACCGTAACTCAAATAACCATTCAATACAACAGTAGTGTCCTCCAAGAGGACCACAAGCTTGTCGTGGTTTGGAGGCTTGCATGCTTCAATGTCACAGACAGTCATGTTGCCTGGAGTCAGGGCTTTATGCTTTGGCTTTTGGTAGGGTCACCCATGTAGAACAGATCAAAGGGTAGAGGCCAGACTAAGAGTGGTCAACCTGTCCTCCAGGTTCAGGGGTCACCCAGAGTGATTAAACAAAACTGTTACAGAAACAGCAATGAAGAATCTTTCTACATCTGAGTGTGATGGTATTCCTGAGTCCCCACCTGGGCCTTGTATGGCCGACAGTAATGAAAACAGAGAGGAAGCTACTGGCACAATGAAGGAAGCCCTCCAAGGACAGACAGATGGAGGACTTTCATTGCTGTCCTAAATAGCAGCTGTGTAACAGGCAATAAATACCACAGTGGTGTGCAAAAGAACATCTCTGAATGCATAACATGTCAGACCTTGAAGTGGATGGGCTACAGCAGCAGAAGACCGCAAACGTACACTCAGTGGCCACTTAATTAGGTACAGGAGGTATCTCATAAAGTGGTTACTGAGTGTAGAACATAAACAGGCCATTCTGCCCACGATGTTAGGCTGATCTTGATGCTAATTTATACCAAATGCAGCCCTCCTGTGTACCATCCATATTCCTCCATTATCTTCAGACTCATGTCTCTATCTAAAAGCTTTTTAGCCTCCGCCAAACTATCTGCTTCTATGACTAGCCCAGTAATTCATTCTAGGCATCCGCCAGTCTGTTTAAAAAAAACTTGTTCCTCACACCATAACATAGACCAGTACAAGACAAGAACAGGTTCTTCAGCCCATGATGTGATGCCAAACTAGTACACTGGTAATTAAACACCAAACTACTCTAATCCCTTCTGCCTACCCTATGTCCATCACCCTCCATTCTCTGTATATTCATCTGCTTCTCCAAAAGTTTCTTAGTGCCTCTTCCACCCCACCACTCCCAGGCACATTCCAGACACACACCATACTGGTTCAAAATTCAAACACATATCTAGTTCTGTGGCTAATTTAGAGACAGAGGTTAGCTTTAGTTGTCACATGTACTGTTCATTGAAACATCAAACCAGCCTGCCCTTGCCCACTCAACCCATCACTCCTACTATCTCTCCCCTCGCCCCTGTCTGTTCACCTACCCCACCCCTCTCCTTCCACTTCCCCATCTCCATAAGTAACAATAAGACCATAAGACATATGAGCAGAAGTAAACACAAGGAAATCTGCAGATGCTGGAAATTCAAGCAACACACATAAAAAATGCTGGTGAACGCAGCAGGCCAGGCAGCATCTCTAGGAAGAGGTGCAGTCGGCATTTCGGGCCGAGACCCTTTGTCAGGACTAACTTCTGTTAATGCCGCATGAACATTGGCTTCTCTAACTTCCGTTAATGCCCCACCTCCCCTTTGTACCCCATCCCTTATTTATTTATTCATTATTTTTTTTTTCTTTTCTCTTTTTTCTCCCTCTGTCCCTCTCACTATACTCCTTGCCCATCCTCTGGGCTCCCTTCCCCCCTTCTTTCTCCCTAGGCCCCCCATCCCATGATCCTCTCCCTTCTCCAGCCTGGTATCCCTTTTGCCAATCAACTTTCCAGCTCTTGGCTTCATCCCTCCCCCTCTTGTCTTCTCCTATCATTTCGGACCTCCCCCTCCCCCTCCCACTTTCAAATCTCTTACTACCTCTTCTCGCAGTTAGTCCTGACGAAGGATCTCGGCCCGAAACGTTGACTGTACCTCTTCTTATAGATGCTGCTGCATTCACCAGCATTTTTTATGTGTGAGCAGAAGTAAGCCATTTTGCCCATCGAGTCTGCTCTGCCATTCCATCATGGCTGATTTATTATCCCTCTCAACCCCATTCTCCTCCCTTCTTCCCATAACCCCTTTGATGGCCTGATTAATGAAGAACCTATTAACTAACCTCTGCTTTAAATATACCCAATGACTTGGTCTCCAAAGGTGTCCATGGCAATTAACTCCACAGATTCACCACCCTCTGGCTAAAGAAATTCCTCCTCATCTCCGTTCTAATGGATGTCCCTCTTTTCTGAGGCTGTGCCCTCCGGTCCTCAACTCGACAACTATGGAAAACATCCTCTCCACATCCACTCTATTGAGGCCTTTCAACATTCAATAGGTTTCAATGAGACTCATTTTTCTGAACTCCACTGAGTACAGGTCCAAAGCCATCACACACTCTTCGTTTGTTAACCCTTTAACTTCCATCTCCTTGTACCTCTGTGATCCCACCACCTGAGTTCTCTAGATCTCTTGCCCTTGATATTACCGCTCCAAATCATTCCCACCCCCCAATCTTTCCAGACTCTCTGCACCCATCTGCTCCAATATTTTGTCACTGACTCTTCCTGTATTTCCTCCCCACCCATTGAACTACACTGCCAACCCACTCACATCCCCCAACAACCTCCCCCCACCAGAATCAGGTTTATTATCACCAATGTATGTTGTGAAATTTGTTGTTTTGCAGCAGCAGTATACTACAATATATAAAAATACTATAAATTGCAATATGAAATATATATAAAAATTAAACAAGTAGTGCAAAAAGAGAGCAAAAATATTCAGATAGGTCCATGGCTTCATTGTCCATTCAAAAATCTGATGGCAGAGAAGAAGCTGTTCCTGAAATGTTATGTGTCTGTCCTCAAGCTCCTGTACCTCCTCTCTGATGGTAGCAATGAGAAGACGGCAAGTCCCTGGTAGTGGTGTTGGGGAGGGGGGGGGAGAGAGAGAGAATGGGTTCTTAATGATGGATACCACCTTTACAAGGCATTACCTTCTGAAGATGTGCTCTACGGTTAGGAGGTTAGTGTCCATGATGGAGCTGGCTGAGTTTACAATGCTCTGCAGCTTTTTTCGATCATGTGCAGTAGGCCCCCCATACCAGACAGTCAAGATGGCATCAGCAAACAAAGCTCCCTCGTCTACGTCTTCCAGATAGCTCCTGAAAATGTCTTTTTCACTCCTTTCATGTCCGTTTTTCACCATATATCTGTTTCTAGGACTGTTAGAGCCTGCAATTTACAGTTTGGAGATTGATTGAGTGATCCAGCTCTTTGGATCCGAAAAAATTCCAGGAAGTGAGCACACACTCGGATGGCCTCGATACGAAGAAACTTCGAGACAGAGTGTGAGCCAATGTTGATCCCACTTAACTGGTTGTTGTTCCCCCATCGTTCACGTCGAGGAAGACCTCGACACCATGGTGACGGTGTTGAGACTAGCGCCTGATTTGGATTTAAGTGAGGGAGAGTTGCGCAGCGTCAGCCTCACTTTCTCTTCCCAATTCCCATCCGGATCCAGTGGCAAGACAAGAGTCGAGACGGCTGGAGATGGGACTAGGCGAAGTGGATAACCAGGACAACTCCTGTGTCTTGTTGTGCTCTACACGTTCCACAACACTTGCAGAGACCGCCTTCCTGACCGTTGGACCTTCCATTAGTCTCGTCCGCTCAATCTCCCAGAGTCTGTCTCCACATGCTGGGATAGACAACTCCCTATCTCACCGAGGGCTTGAGACCCGTTGGCTACCCTCACCTGGTTTAGCCGGCTTGTCGAAGCCGTTGCCCGGGGTGTGGCTGCTGTCGCATGCAAACTGCTACAGGGAGCCACAGGTGAGAGCTGAGTGCCAGGTGGGGACCAAAGGTGGACTAACCACCTTGAAAAGGACGCGACATGTTCCCCCACCAGAGGTGCAACCCCTCCCTGACACCCCATACACCCCAAATGGTTTAAGCGTCGAGGAAGATAGAAACATCGAGGCGAATGCAGAAGGTGAGCGAGAGCTCAGCGCTGACAGCCTGCTTTCAGATCACTGCCGGAGAAGGAATCTATGAGTGGCCTATGGCTGTGTGGCTCACTGTGGCAGGCAGGTAGGCCTCTCTGCCTCGTTTGCTGTCCCTCTCTTTTGGTGAATGTCGGTGATATCAGAGGATGGTATCGTGGTTCTATGTTTATGGATTGAACGATTTCATTTATGAACTGTGGACTATTTTCAGACTTATGGTTTTTATATTTTGTGCTTTTTTTGGAATCGCCTGTTCCTTTTCTGTTTTGTTGTGTGAGGGGAGGGGTTTTTTGGGGGTTGAGGATCGGGATGCTAATCTTTTTTGTTTTGGGGATGGGGGGCTGGGTTTGATGTTTCTCTCTGATCGACTTTCATGTTCTTTCTTTGTCTCATGGCTATCTGGAGAAGATGAATTTCAGAGTTGTCTATGGATACATGCTTTGATAATAGATGAACCTTTGAACCAGACAGTGATTCAACCAGTTAGAATGTTTTCTGTGGTACATCGGGAGAACTTTGCTGGAGCCTTTGGTGACATACCAAACCTCCTGAAACTCCTAATGAAATATAGCTTGAAATTATATCTGAACTTGCCCTGTCCACTCCCGCGTTTGCTCTTGCCTCACTCTTTGCCCTTGGTCCACAGACTGCTCTCCTGGCTAGCAACAAAGGGTGACATATAATCTGTGCCTTGTGATCTGATCTAGGCCCATTTTCCAGCTCCAACTGAATCTGATGGTGAAAGGATACGACGTACCAATACAAGCACACACAGCAATTGTTTGGTGGTACCTACATAATCCGGGTATCTCATCCTCAAACTTGATCTTGTCTTCTCTTGGTCCTCCCGCAAAGTAAAGAGAGACCCTTTAATCCTTCATTTTCCAATAATAATATATAGTTAATTGGGCCACTGGTTGATCACACACAAAATGCTGGAGGAACTCAGCAGGTCAGGCAGCAATTGTGGAAATGAATAAACCATTAACATTTCGGGCCAAGGCCCTTCTTCAGATGTGGAAAAGAACGGGGAAGACTCTAGAATAAAAGGGAGCGGTGAGTCCACTTTTAATCAGGGTTGATCAGGGAATCCACTCATTTGAGACAAAGGACAAAAACTAATTGAGAAAATAGCCGGGATTCCTTTTGTTTATCTGGGGCACTATACCATATAATTGGGACAGGAGTTTGTTGCCGAAGAGTTTCTAACTAACGTCAGTCACGTGCGCTTGTGTGGCCACCAGACACTACACTATGCGTTAGTGAACAGTTTTTAAATTGCGTCATTTGCCTGTGCTTGTGTTATGTTATCCATTTGGGCCAATGAACGCCAATTCAAAAAGCAGTGTTTTTGATCATTTTGTTTTTTATTTTGACTTAAAAAATTTTTAGACCCTTGCCAAGATTGCCAGGAAAAGTTTTAACACTAACTGAAAATATTACCCAAGGTGTCTGTGCCGTTTTTGGTCATTTACAGTCAGTCAAAAGAACACGGCTGCGTACACTGGATAAATTCTGTTGATAACTGTTATGAACTAATACCCAGTTTTATAGTACTGTGATGATATTGTTAGTGTTCAAATTTGTTCTGTACTCAGTGCCTTCCATGAAAATTCAGCTAATTAGGGCAGGCAATTGTACATCTAGACAAAATGTACTGGACCTGATGGGTTCCTAACGTAGCGGAATCCAGTGTATTTGAAATTTTGCTCATATTCTGCACTATTACACCATAAATCGGAGAAAGGCTGTGAGTGGAACGGCTAAGGATTTCCAGAGCGAAGGCATTTTACTACTCGGGGTAAAGAGAGGCAAGACTGCACAGCCGCGTGACATCAACAAGTAGAGCGGGAAAAGTTTAAAAAGGCAAGGAATCTTCAGCAGTTTTAGATTCGGAGCAAGAAGGCTGCGAGTGGAACGGCTAAGGATTTCCGGGGCGAAGGCATTTTACTATTTGGAGTAAAGAGAGGCAAGACTACGCAAGTGCGTGACATCAGCCAGTAGAGCAGGAAAAGTTTAAAAAGAAGACCGCCGTAGCGGGCAGCGGAGAGAGAGGTAGCAGAGTGATAGGGCTTTGGCTCAACGAGCTTTGGCGGTAACAAGGCGAGGTAGGTTTACCTGTGTTAATTGCGGAAAGGAAGTATGTGTGTGAGGCCGGTTTTCTGCGTTCAGTGTCAGATGCGGGAGGTTCTGGAGTCTCCCAGCCTCCCGGATGGCCATATCTGCACACCAGGTGTGTCGAGCTGCAGCTCCTAAAGGACACCGTTAGGGAACTGGAGATGCAGCTCGATGACCTTCATCTGGTCAGGGAGAGTGAGGAAGTGATAGAAAGGAGTTATAGGCAGGTGGTCACACCAGGGCCACGGGAGACAGATAAGTGAGTAACAGTCAGGAGAGGGAAGGGGAAGAGTCAGGTACCAGAGAGTACCCCTGTGGCTGTCCCCCTGAACAATAAGTACTCATGTTTGAGTACTGTTGGGGGGGGGGGGGGGAACAGCCTACCTGGGGGAGGCAACAGTGGTCGCGCCTCTGGCACAGAGTCTGGCGCTGTGGCTCAGAAGGGTAGGGAAAGGAAGAGGATGACAGCAGTGATAGTGGACTCTATAGTTAGGGGTTCAGACAGGCGATTCTGTGGACGCAGGAAAGAAACTCGGATGGTAGTTTGCCTCCCAGGTGTCAGGATCTGGGATGTTTCAGATTGCGTCCACGATATCCTGCAGTGGGAGGGAGAACAGCCAGAGGTCGTGGTACATATTGGTACCAATGACATAGACTGGAAAAGGGAAGAGGTTCTGAAAACAGACTACAGGGAGTTAGGAAGGAAATTGAGAAGCAGGACCGCAAAGGTAGTAATCTCAGGATTACTGCCTGTGCCACGTGACAGTGAGTATAGGAATAGAATGAGGTGGAGAATAAATGCATGGCCGAGGGATTGGAGCAGGGGGCAGGGATTCAGATTTCTGGATCATTAGGACCTCTTTTGGGGCAAGTGTGACCTGTACACAAAGGAAGTTTTGCACTTGAATCCCAGCGGACCAATATCCTGGCGGGGAGGTTTGCTAAGGCTACTGGGGACAGTTTAAAGTAGAATTGTTGGGGGGTGGGAACCGAACTGAAGAGACTGGGGAAGAGGCGGTTGGCTCACAAATAGAGAAAGCTTGGAGACAGTGTGTGAGGAAGGATAGGCAGATGATAGAGGAGGAAAGCGCTCAGACCAACGGATTGAGATGTGTCTATTTTAACGCAAGGAGTATTGTGAACAAAGCGGATGAGCTTAGAGCGTTGATCAGTACTTAGAGCTATGATGTGGTGGCCATTACAGAGACTTGGATGGCTCAGGGACAGGAATGGTTACTTCAAGTGCCGGGTTTTAGACGTTTCAGAAAGGACAGGGAGGGAGGCAAAAGAGGTGGGGGCGTGGCACTGTTGACCAGAGATAGTGTCACAGCTGCAGAAAAGGTGGACGTCATGGAGGGATTGTCTACGGAGTCTCTGTGAGTGGTGGTTAGGAATAAGAAGAGGTCAATAACTTTACTGGGTGTTTTTTTTATAGGCCACCCAATAGTAACAGGGATATCGAGGAGCAGATAGGGAAACAGATCCCGGAAAGGTGTAATAATAACAAAGTTGTCGTGATGGGAGATTTTAATTTCCCAAATATCGATTGGCATCTCCCTAGAACAAGGGGTTTAGATGGGGTGGAGTTTGTTAGGTGTGTTCAGGAAGGTTTCTTGACACAATGTGTAGCTAAGCCTACAAGAGGAGAGTCTGTACTTGATTTGGTATTGTGAAATGAACCAGGTCACGTGTCAGATCTCTCAGTGGGAAAGCATTTTGAAGCGAATGATCACAATTCTATCTCCTTTACAATAGCATTGGAGAGAGATAGGAATAGACAAGTTAGAAACGCACTTAATTAGACTAAGGGGAATTATGAGGCTGTCAGGCAGGAAATTGGAAACTTCAATTGGGAACAGATGTTCTCAGGGAAAAGTACAGAAGAAATGTAGCAAATGTCAGGGGATATTTGTGTGGAGTTCTACATAGGTACATTCCAATGAGACAGGGAAGTTATGGTAGGGTACAGGAACTGTGGTGTACAAAGGCTGTAATAAATCTAATCAAAAAGAAAAGAAAAGCTTACAAAAGGTTCAGAGAGCTAGGTAATGTTAGAGATCTAGAAGATTATAAGGCTAACAGGAAGGAGCTTAAGAAGAAAACTAGGAGAGCCAGAAACGGCCATGAGAAGGCCTTGGTGGGCAGGATTAAGGAAAACCCCAAAGCATTCTACAAGTATGTGAAGAGCAAGAGGATAAGATGTGAGAGAATAGGACCAGTCAAGTGTGACAGTAGGAAAGTGTGTATGGAACTGGAGGAAATAGAAGAGGTATTTAATGAATACTTTACTTCAGTATTCACTATGGAAAAGGATCTTCGTGATTGTAGTGGTGACCTGCAGCGGACTGAAAAGCTTGAGCATGTAGATATTAAGAAAGAGGATTTGCTGGAGCTTTTGGAAAGCATGAAGTTGAATAAGTCGCCGGGACCGGATGAGATGTACCCCAGGCTACTGTGGGAGGCGAGGGAGGAGATTGCTGAGCCTCTGGCGATGATCTTTGCATCATCAGTGGGGACAGGAGAGGTTCTGGAGGATTGGAGGGTTGCAGATGTTGTTCCTTTATTCAAGAAAGGGAGGAGAGTTAGCCCAGGAAATTATAGACCAGTGTGTCTTACTTCAGTGGTTGGTAAGTTGATGGAGAAGATCCTGAGAGGCAGGATTTATGAACATTTGGAGAGGTATAATATGATTAGGAATAGTCAGCACGGCTTTGTCAAGGAGGTCATGCCTTACGAGCCTGATTGAAATTTTTGAGGATGTGACTAACCACATTGATGAAGGAAAAGCAGTAGATGTAGTGTACATGGATTTTAGCAAAGCATTTGATAAGGTACCCCATGCAAGGCTTATTGAGAAAGTAAGAAGGCATGGGATCCAAGGGGACCTTGCTTTGTGGATCCAGAACTGGCTTGCCCACAGAAGGCAATCAGCAGTTGTAGACAGGTCATATTCTGCATGGAGGTCCGTGACAGTGGTGTGCCTCAGGAATCTGTTCTGGGACCCTTACTCTCCGTGATTTTTATAAATGACCTGGATGAGGAAGTGGAGGGATGGGTTAGTAAGTTTGCTGATGACACAAAGGTTGGAGGTGTTGTGGATAGTGTGGAGGGCTGTCAGAGGTTACAGCGAGACATTGATAGGATGCAAAACTGGGCTGAGAAGTGGCAGATGGCGTTCAACCCAGGTAAGTGTGAAGTGGTTCATTTTGGTAGGTCAAATATGATGGCAGAATATAGTATTAATGGTAAGACTCTTGCAGAGTGGAGGATCAGAGGGATCTTGGGGTCCGAGTCCATAGGACACTCAAAGCTGCTGCGCAGGTTGACTCTGTGGTTAAGAAGGTATACGGTGTATTGGCCTTTATCAATTGTGGAATTGAATTTAGGAGCCGAGAGGTAATGTTGCAGCTATATAGGACCCTGGTAAGACCCCACTTGGAGTACTGTGCTCAGTTCTGGTCACCTCACTACAGGAAGGACATGGAAAGGGTGCAGAGGAGATTTACAAGGATGTTACCTGGATTAGAGAGCGTGCCTTATGAAAACAGGTTGAGTGAACTTGGCTTTTCTCCTTGGAGCGACGAAGGATGACAGGTGACCTGATAGAGGTGTATAAGATGATGAGAGGCTTTGATCATGTGGATAGTCAGAGGCTTTTTCCCAGGGCTGAAATGGTTGCCACAAGAGGATACAGGTTTAAGGTGCTGGGGAGTAGGTACAGAGGAGATGTCAGGGGTAAGTTTTTTTACGCAGAGAGTGGTGAGTACATGGAATGGGCTGCCAGCAACGGTGGTGGAGGCGGATACAATAGAATCTTTTAAGAGACTTTTGGATAGGTACATGGAGCTTAGAAAAATAGAGGGTTATGGGTAAGCCCAGTAATTTCTAAGGTAGGGACATGTTCAGCACAACTTTGTGGGCCGAGTGGCCTGTATTGTGCTATAGGTTTTCTATGTTCTATGAATATTAATACAGTTTTTGTGTCCATTGACTGGTAACACTCAGTCCCAACCCTCCTGCAGAATTCCCTTTCACCATGGCCTGAGATATTAGTTTTATATTCTTCCATGAGATAGGGCTGAGGGGAAAATGGATCAGCCATAATGAAATGGTTGAGCAGAATCCATGGGCCAAATCGCCTAATTCTGTTTCTGTTAAACGAAGAAATTGCTTCCTCATTTAGCATTCCTAAAAATAGTGAAAATCAAAAAAAAACGCTAGAAATCTAAAACAAAACATAAAACGCTGGAAATACTTAGCAGGTTCTGTTTGAACAACATGCAAAACAAGCTTTTCTCTGTATCTCTGCACATCCCAATTCCAAAGTCAGGCCACTTTTGTAGGAAGAGAAATCCTCTCATTGGCCACTTTATTAAGTACACCTGTACGTTAATCAAAGTATCTAATCAGCCAATCACGTGGCAACAACTCAATGCATAAAAGCATGCCGACATGGTCAAGAGGTTCAGTTGTTGTTGAGACCAAACATCAGAATGGAGAAGAAATGTGATCCAAGTGACTTTGACCGTGGAATAATTGTTAGTGCCAACAGAGTGGTTTGAGTACTCCAGAAACTGCTGACCTCCTGGGATTTTCATGCAGAACTGCCTCCAGAGTTACAGAAAGTGGTGTGAAAAACAAAAAAACATCCAGTTCTGTGGGCAAAAATGCCTCGTTAATAAGGTCAGAGGAGAATTGCCTGACTGGTTCAAGGTGACAGTAACTCAAATAACCACGCATTACAACGGTGGTGTTTCTGAGTCTGGTGGTCCTGGTTTGGATGCTACGTAGCCTCCTCCCTGATGGGAGTGGGACAACCAGTAGACGAGCAGGGTGGGTGGGATCCTTTACCATGTTACTGGCACCTCTCTGTATACAAGTCCCTGATGGTGGCTATGCCGGTGCTGGTGATGCGTTGGGCAGCTTTGACTACCTGTTGTAGAGCCGTCCTGCCTGCCGCAGTGCGGTTTCCGTACCAAGCAGTGATGTGCTATAGATATGCAACTCTTTATGAAATGATGATCACTCTCCAAAGCAACATGGTCAACAAGAAGCAAGCACTGGATTGGATCAAATTCTGCCGTCTGAGATAGAGTCACAGAGTACCACAGCATAGAAACAGGCCTTTCGGCCCAACCAGCTCATGCCAAACTATTATGCGCCTGGTCCAAATCTGAAAAAAGTGAAAAGAAAAAGATAGCAAACTCACCTGGGACCGATATGAAAAAATGGCGAGGATTTGGGCCCACAACCATTGCGGAAAATAAATCTGAGGGATGGTAAATGGAAAATCAGTAAGGGGGAGAATTTTCAGAAAAATAACAAGTTTGGTGTGAAATATTTTATGTCCATAGTCACACAGCCAAAAGCAGTGTATGGAGTCCAAGTTCAGCTTGTATGGAGGAAAAATGTCTCAAGGAAATTTGCAGGAGCATCATCAAATAAAATTTGATGGCAGGTCTTACAGGACTATACTAGTGTAGAAGGACAAAGGATTCAGCAAAGAGGCAGGAGCAATTCAGACAGAGTGGGAGGTAGTGTTAGATTGTCATTTTCCTTGTAATTTAACTTTCTTACGCTTGCTTGTAATTTTATATAATCACCTAGAAATATACTGTACATGTAATTGTTCAGTGAATTTTCCAGTGATAATGGTACAGTCGCTTCTGTATTTTTCTAGAAATTTCTCAGTTCCCAGCAGCAGGTGTCATATTGTTTGAATCCGTCTATTTTATAGGTTAATGGTTATCATTGGGATGTTGTTATCTCTAGTCTGAGTATGAGATGACCACAACGGCCTTTTCCTGTCTTTTCTTTGTTCTCTTGGCTCCCTTTATTTATTCATTTTACTCTCTCGTAACGCTTATTTAAAATTATAAGTTTTATGCCTCATTCTTGTCGTCTAAAAAACCTTTGTATTACAAAAATATCAGGACCCAACAGTGGTGGAAGTTTCTTTTTAGCAACACAGCATTGAGTAGGCCTTTCCGACCCTTTGAGTTGTACTGTTCCAGCAACCCCTAATAAACTCAATTAACCCTAACCTAATCACCGGACAATTTACAATCACCAGTTAACCTACCCATGACATCTTGGGACTGTGGGGGGAAACGGCAGGACCTGGAGAAAAGCACACATTCCAAGGGACCAGAATTGACTCCGCACTCCGGAATACCGTGAGCTTTAACAGTGTCTCTGATGCCCATTAAGTAAAGGAATTCCAGAGTCATGGGGCTAGATTCTGAGGACACAGCTGCCAACAGAAAAGTGGTTAAAAACTGGATGGTCAATGAGTAAACAATGGAAGATTAGACATCTGAGAGGATTGTAGAGCTGGAGGTGATTGTTGAGATGAGTGACGAGATCACAGAGGGACTTGGAAAAAGGAAGGATTTAATACACTCAGTGCCCACTTTATTGGGTACACCGGTACACCTGCTCGTTAATACAAAATCTAATCAGCCAATCATGTGGCAGCAACTCAAAGCATAAAAGCATGCAGACATGGTCAAGAGGTTCAGTTGTTGTTCAGACCAAATATCAGAATGAGGGAGAAATGTGATCTACGAGGGGTGATTGATAAGTTTGTGGCCTAAGGTAGAAGGACTTAATTTTAGAAAACCTAGCACATTTATTTTTCAACATAGTCCCCTCCTCCATTTACACACTTAGTCCAGTGGTCGTGGAGCATACAGATCTTGGACCTCCAGGAAGTGTCCACAGATGGGTGACTGATAAGTTTGTGGCCTAAGGTAGAAGGAGATGAGTTAAACAGCTCTCGTTACATGCACGTGCAGTTCAACTCTTTGAGTGATTAGGTAGAAAGTTTGAGGTTACTAACTCATCAGGGGTGAGTGATAAGTTCATGGCCTAAGGTACAAGGAGATGAGTCATTAACTTCAAACTTTCTGCATAATCACTCAAAGAGTTGAACTGCATGTGCATGTAAAGAGAGCTGTATAACTCATCTCCTTCTACCTTAGGCCATGAACTTACCAATCACCCATGCTGTGGGCACTTTCTGGAGGTCCAAGTTCCGTATGCTCCACGACCGCTGAACTAAGTGTGTAAATGTAGGAGGGGACTATGTTGAAAAATAAATGTGCTAGGTTTTCTAAAATTGACTCCTTCTACCTTAGGCCACAAACTTATCAATCACCCCTTGTAAGTGATTTTGAGCGTGGAATGATTGTTGGTGCCAGACGGGATGGCTTGAGTTATCTTAGAAACTGCTGATCTCCTGGGATTTTCATGCACAACAGTCTCTAGAGTTTACAGAGAATGGATGAGGAAAAACAAGAAGCATCCAGTGAGCAGCAGTTCTGAGGATGAAAACACCTTGTTAATGAGAGCAGTCAGAAGAGAATGGCCAGACTGGTTCAAGCTGACAGGAAGGTGACAGTAACTCAAATAACCACACAACAGTGGTGTGCAGAAGAGCATCTCTGAACACATAGCATGTCATACCTCGAAGTGGGTGGGCTACAGCAGCAGAAAGCCATGAATATACACTCACTGGCCACTTTATTAATTACAGGAGGCTCCTAACAAAGTGTCCACCGAGTGTAGGTTCTCTTGTTATAATATCCAGGTAGTGTTTAAGCAGAGGCAGTCACCTCGAACAGGGCAGAAGTGTCAAAGAGAAAGAATAACATTCTCCAATAATTCCTCCCACATTTTAAGATGATGTCCAAATAGGTGGAAGACTCTATAGCTTTATACATTAATACTTAAAATCTTTGCTGAGAAGAGAACTTAAATAAACATCTCAAAATATTAAATACAACACAGCTGGTAGTATTCTCATTATTTCCTTACGACATTAAAAATGAAATCATTCACCCCAAGGACATTCAAGCTCATTGAGCAATCCCATCATCCCACATTTCCCAGAGCCTCTCCTTGCCCTTGGGCCTATGAACACTCCCCGATTCCCCTCCTAACACGGCCACACCAAGGGTCAGTTACAGTGGCCAATCCCTGGCAACGTGGAACAAATGGGGGAGAACTTGCAGACGTCACAGTTGATCAGAGTGAAACCAGGGCCAAGTCTCTTTGATAAGATTTAAAGTCAGGAGGTTATAGTACAACTATACAAAATGGTGCTACAGTAGTGTAGTGTTTAGTGTGACACTATTATTGCTCAGGGTGTTCCGAAGTTTGGAGTTCAGTTCCGGTGCCGTCTGTAGAGAGATTGTACATTCTCTCCATGAACTGCATGTGTTTCCTCCCACAGTCCAAAGACATGGACGTAGTAGGTTAGTTGGTCATTGTAAACGGTCCTGTGACTTGGCTAGGGTTAAATTGGTGAGTTGCTGGACAGTGTGGCTCATTGGGAAGGAAGGACCTGCATCTCTAACTAAGTAAATTACAAGGCCACACAAAATAATCTGCAGATGCTGGGGTCAAAGCAACACTCACAACACACTGGAGGAACTCAGCAGGTCGGGCATCTGTGGAAACAATCAGTCAACGTTTCGGGACAGAACCTGACATTTCGGTCCTGACGAAGGGTTCCCGCCCAAAACACTGACTGATCGTTTCCACAGATGCTGCCCGACCTGCTGAGTTCCTCCAGGGTGTTGTGAGAATTACAAGGCCACAGCTGGATTACTGTGTGAAGTTTTGGTCTGGAGAGGATACAGAGGAAATTCGAAAGGGGTTGCTATAAAGCATTTTACTTACAAAGAGACGAGACAGGGTTTATGGCAGAGAGGGCTGAGCCAGGGACTGATTGAGGTACATAAAATTATGTAGGAGTAATTTGTGATGAACATGTTCCACTCAACAGAGGTGCCTACATCGGGGGGCATGGGCTTGAAGCAATGGATAGAAGAATTTACCGAGAGGGTGGCTGTGCTCTGGAAGCTGCTGTTGGTCGAGGCAGATTCTCTCACCAAGTGTTTGAGATTTGGAAGGTGTTGTTTCAGGAGACGCTAGAGACAGATTCTCTCACATTTCAGAAGTATTTAGATGAGCACCTGAAGCATCAGTGAAGATTAGTTAAAGAACAAAGATTTGCTTTATTTGTCGCATGTACATCAAAACATACAGTCAAATCTGTAGTTTGCTTCAACAACTAATAGTCCGAGGATGTGCTAGTGACAGACCACAAGTGTTGCCATGCTTCCTGTGCCAACACAGCATGCCCAAAATTTACTAACCCTAACTTGCATGTCTTTTGGAATGTACGAGGAAACTGGAGCACCCAGAGGAAACCAACGCGGTCACAGAGAAAATGTGTAAATTCATTACAGACAGTAGCAAGAATTAAACCCAAATCACTGGTGCTGTAAAGCATCATACTAGCTGCTATGGTACCATCCATGGGTGCCTATAGAATCATTTTCAAGGACTCTACACGTTCTCAGTATTATTTATTTACACAATTAGTCGTCTTTTGCACATTAGTTATCAGTCTTTGATTACGTATTTTTTAAAAATAAATTCTATTATTTTCCTGTAAATACTTGCAAGAAAATTAATCTCAAGGTAGTATATGGTAACATATATGTATTTTGATAATAAATTTATTTTGACTTTTAGCTTTGATTTGATCAGAATCAGAATCACTTTATTGCCAGTGTGTGAAACATACCAGAATTGACTGTGATCGGTTGCCAAGCATAAAACACAGGACAATACCATAAGAGACAACAACAATAGTGCAAATAGCCATGAGCAATTGGCAATTAACAGATCTTTCACATGTGCAAATGTCAATAATCAACTGAAACATCTACATTCCACTCTACAAGAAGGGAGGGAGGCAAAAGAGAGAAAATTATAGATTAGTTGGCCTGACCTCAGTGGTTGACAAGATGTTGGGAGTTGATGGTTAAGGATGAGGTCTCAGGGTACTTGGAGGTACATGATAAAATAAACCAATGTAAGTTGCTTGACAAATCTGTTGGAGTTATTTGAGGACATAACAAGCACGATAGACAAAGGAGAATCAGTATATGTTGTGTACTTGGATTTTCGGAAGGCCTTTGACAAGGATCTGCACATGAGGCTCCTTTAAGAGCCCATGACATTACAGGGAAGATACTAGCATGGATAGAAGATTGGCTGATTGGTAGGAGGAAAAGAGTGGGAATAAAAGGAGCCTTTTCTGACTGACTGCTGGTGACTAGTGGTGTTCCACAGGGGTTGATGTAGGGACCACTTCTGTTTATGTTATACATCAATAATTTGGATGACAGAATTGGTGGCTTTGTGGATACGAAGATAGGTGGAGGGGCACGTAGTGTCGAGGAACCCAGGGAGGCTGCAGGCAGATGAGGAGAATGGGCAAAGAAGTGGCAAATGGAAAACAATTTTGGGAAGTGTATGGTCATGCACTTTGTTAGAAGGAATAAATTCATAGACTATTTTCTAAATGGACAGAGAATTCAAAAATCCAAGGTGCAAAGGGACTTGGGAGTCCTTAAAGGTTAACTTCCAGGCTGAGTCCGTGATGAGGAACACAAATGCAGTGTTAGCATTCATTTTGAGAGGACTAGAATATAAAAGCAAGGATGTAAAGCTGAGGCTTTATACGGCATTTGTCTGACCACACTTGTGAGCAGAATGGGCCCCTTATCTAAGAATGAATGTGCTGACTTTGGAGAGGGTTCGGAAGAGAATCACAAGAATGATTCTGCAAATGAAAGGGCTGTTGTATGGGGTGTGTTTGATGGCTCTGGGCCTGTACTCACTGGAATTTAGAAGAATGAGGGGGAATCTCATTGAAAACTATCAAATGTTGAAAGGATTAGATAGAGTGGATGTAAAGAGATTGTTTCCTATAGTGGGGAGTCTAGGACCAGAGGACAAAGCCTTAGGATAGAGGGATGTCTATTTAGAATGGAGATGAGGAGGAATTTCTTTAGCTAGGGGGTGGTGTATCTGTGGAATTCATTGCCACGGGCACCCTTGGAGGCCAAGTCAATGGGTATAATGAAAACGTAGATTGATAGCTTCTTGATTAGCCAGGGTGTCAAAGATTACAGGAAGAAAGCAGACGAATAGGGTTGAGAGGGAAAATGGATCAGCCATGATGAAATGCTGGAGCATTCGATGGCCTAATTATGCTCTTATCTTATATGATCTTCTGGTAGATACTGTAAATAATGGTGACACATTAGACCAAGGGGCCTCTTTCCCTGCTGAGGGGTCTTAGATTATGCTGGTTGCGTTACAGAGACAGGGAAAATTATAAACAGAGTCCATGGAGGGGAGACTGGTGTTGTGCTGTGCTCAGGCTCAGCTGTGCCCACGACTCTGCAGTTTCTTACAGTCACTTGCAGAGTAGTTGTCATAACAAGCCATCATGCATCCGATCAGAATGCTTTCTAAGATGCGACAAAAATCAATGAACGTGCAAGAGGACCTGTCAAATTTCTTCAGCCTCCTGAGGAAGCAGAGGCACTGGTTTCTTGACAAAGGTGTCTACACGGTTAGATTATCTGCTGTAACTCTTTTGGGAGTGTTGGGGGTGGGAGAAGTTTGGCTGCTGAAAACCCATTTCTTCATTTTATTTCTCTGGTTTTAGGGGAGGGGAGGGGGAGAGAGAGGCACAGAGACTGAGAGTGAAGGAGAATATGAACTGGTGGGTGGAAGTCTATCCACACTGAGTTTTTAAACAAAACCAGTTGCCAGGGAGGAAAAAAAGATGAGAAAATCTGCAGATGCTGGAAATCCACGCAACACACACAGAATGCTGGAGGAACTCAGCAGGCCCGGCAGCATCTATGGAAAAAAGTAAACAGTCGATGTTTTGGGCCGAGACCTTCATCAGGACTGGAAAGATAAAGTGAGAGAGAGCAAGAAATGGGAATAGGGGAAAGGGGTGAAGGGTGAAGGGAGTTACCAGAAATTACCGTAAATTTGAGAAATCGATGGTCATGCCATCTGGTTGGAGGCTACTCAGATACAAGATGTTGTTCGCCAACCTAAGTGTGGCCTCACCACGACAGTGGAGGAGGCCATGGATGGACATATTGGAATGGGAATGGGAAGTGAAATTAAAATAGCTGGCCACTGGGAGATCCTGCTTTTCCTGGCGGACGGAGTGTAGGTGCTCAGCGAAGCGGTCTCCAAATCTATGTCGGGTCCCACTGTTATACAGATGGCTACACCGCGAGCACCAAACACAGTATATGATTCCCACAGACTCACAGGTGAAGTGTCGCCTCACCTGGAAGGACTGCTTAGAGCTCTGGATGGTAGTGAGGAAGGAGGTGTAGCACTTGTTCCGCTTGCAAGGATAAGTGCCGGGAGAGATGAGAGATCAGTGGGGAGGGATGAATAGACAAGGGAGTCACGTAGGGAGCGATCCCTGCAGAAAGCGGAAAGTGGGGGGGAGGAGATGGTGTGCACAATAACACCTTCTGAATCTCCCTGAATGTGTTTGGTACACCAGGGAGAACCCACAGTGAACAACTCACAAGAATGTTTACTTTTTTTATCTGGTGTGTCCAGGAAGAGGCAGCACCTCTGGTGAAGGAGTTCGTCACGTCCATTCTGGGGCAGCTCACTCACTTTGGTCCCCCCCTGGACCCTCCACTCTGTTTGCATGTGGCAGCAGCCACAACCTGGTACACCACTTCACCAAGCAGGTTAAACAAGGTGAGGGTAGCCGGCGGGCCTCGTACTCCGGTGAGATGCCGGTCCTAACTCAGGCAGACTGGGTGGATGAGTTCTACAGTGAGTTCCGACAGCTGGGAAGGCTTCTCTGCAGCATTCTGTGCAGAACGAAGGGCATGGCAAGGAACAGAAGTCATCATGGTCGTTCCCTGCAACCAAGGAAGAGCTCAGTTTGTGACGACTACTCGTACCACTGAGGTTGAGAGTGGAACTGCCCCAGGATAAGGGCTTTTCCACTTTAAAAACTCTCCTGCACAGGTTTCCTGTCATCATCAGACACGATGGACAACCACCACATTTTACTTACTTAGAGATACAAAAATGAAGACCATATTAACAGACAGAAAGATAAGCACGTACACTAAAAACAGAATACTGCAGTGCTACATTTATTCTATCCTGAGTTATGGAAGTGAATACTGGACCATTTAACCAGCATGGAAAAAAGACTAGAAGCAGCTGAATTATGGTTCTACAGGAGAATGTTAAAAATATCATGGACCACACACACATCAAATGAAGAAGTTCTCGGAAGAGCCTGAGCAGTTTGATCACTCATACCAACAATAAGAGAAAGACAACTCAGAATCCTAGGACACATCATGCGGAAAGATAAACTAGAAAAACTCATACTCTCTGGAAAGATTGAGGGGCGCAAACCCAGAGGAAGACTTCGGCTTATGTACATCAAAAGCCTAGCCAGGTGGCTACACATCGAGGAAATGGAATTCATCCAAAAAACGAAGGATGGACCTATATGGAAAACCATGGTCACCAAAGTCCGCATCGGATATGGTACCCAGACAGACAGACAGACAGTGGCGAACAGACTCATCCAGCCCTCCTGCTGCCCAGCAACCCACCTACTTAACCCCAGCCTAACCACAGGACAATTTACAATGACCCATTAACCTACTGTAACCAGAACACCCAGAGGAGACCCACACATTCAAGGGGTGGACATACAAACACTTCAGAGACGGTGCCTGAATTGAGCTCTGACGCCCTAAGCCGCAATAACCACTATGCTGCCGTGCGTCCCCACCCGGAAAGGGGTTAGACCGCGTGCCATCTCAACGCTGATCGCTACACTACTGTGCTTAAAACATAAGAGGTTCTGCAGATGCTGGAAATTTTCAGCAATACACACAGAGTGCTGGTGGAACTCAGCAGGTCAGGCAGCATCAGTGGAGGGGAATAAAGAGCTGATGTTCCACGCCAAGACCCTTCATGGCACCGAAACTCTTTATTCTCCTCTATTGATGCTCCCTGACCTGTTAAGCCCCTTCGGTACATTTTAAAAGCTCACTTAGCATTAACAGGGATATGTAGACAGTCATTCTGCCAATGTCAAGTTACAGGTAAATTTTCTGCAGCAGGGACTCTTGTTAAAATGTTCAGCTCTGAAATTCCATCCAGGAAACAAAGCACAGAAGTTACAAAACAGTGGCCAAGATACCAGTCAAACTTTTTCACAAAATAGCGTGGCTATTAGCACAACGCTGTTACAGTTTGGGGTGTCAAAGAGTTCATTTCTGGTGTCCATAAGACCATAAGATATAGGAGCAGAAGCAGGCCATTCGGCCCATCAAGTCTGCTCCGCCATTCAATCATGCGCCCTTGTAAGCAAGTTTGTATGTTCCTCCCTGTAACAGTGTGGGTTTCCTCCGGGTGCTCCAGTTTCCTCCCACAGTCCAAGGACGTACTGGTTAATTGGTCATTGTAAATTATCCTGTGACTAGGAGAAGGTTAAACAGGTGGGCTGCTGGGTGGCTCAGCTTGGTGAGCCAGAAGGACCTGTTCCACGCTGTATCTCCGCAGACATCTTGCTAATGGTATTGGTCTACAACATAAAAAGGGTTGGGAATCCTGATCTAAACCCTCCTGTTAATGAAGCTGCCATAGTTATAACAAACTACAGCACAGAAACAGACTCTTCGGCCCATCTACTCCATGCTGAACCATTTAAACTGCCTACTCCCATCGACCATAGCCCTCCATACCTCTACCATCCATGTACCTATCCAAACTTCTCAAACATTGAAATCAATCTCGCATGCACCACTTATGCTGACAGCTTGTTCCACACTCTCACCACCCTCCGGTTTCTTTGATATCTTTTAGAATTTCTCTTATAACCATCCACCCAAAACATTTACAGTCTACTCCCCCTACACAGATGCTGTTTAACCTCTGACCATAAACCTTCTGACGTAATTGATGGCATAAATGTATATTCAAGGAAACAGAGGTTTCAGCAAGACGTTCAAAATTAAATTAAATACAATGCATTTCAGAATCTGATGGTAATATAAACAGAGCCTTTACGATCTCAAGGAACTCACACATTGGGTGTTAGGTACTAAGGACAAGAAGTGATTTGTGTGTAAGCCACAGTCCATCCAGAGTCAGATTTTGTGCAAAGTACATCATTAGACTGCCAAGGGGACCATAATATAGTCGTGATTTGGAGACTTGCATGCCTCAACGCAGGAGTCAGGGCTTTATACTTTGGCTCCATAGGTCACCCATGGCCATGCCAAACGGGTCAAAAGATAGAGGCCAGACTAAGAGTGGTCCACCAGTCCTCCAAATTTGGGGGTTCAGTTCAGCTCAATCCTGACTAGCCAAACAAAATTGTTACAAAACAGCAAAGAAGAACCCTTCTACATCTGAGTGTGTCAGTATTCCTGAGTCTTCACCCAGGACTTGCATAACAGACAGTAGTAGAAACTAAGAGGAAGCTTCTGACATGATGAAGGAAGCCCTGAGTATCGCCAGAGATGGAGGACCTTCATTGCTGCCCTAAATGTCAGCGGCATAACGGGCAGTAAGTATGTTATAAGGACATGCTTACAGGAAATTCCAAGCTTTTGATTTTCAAGAGCCAGCTTATTTTCCCTTGCCAGTTTGTTGGACTGCTCCAGGCAGACACCAGTGCAGTACTGAACAGGTACAAATATCAAAATACATAGCATATGTCACCATATAGTACCCTATGAATCATCACAGATAAAGCCCGCCCCATCATTAAGCACATCTGTAAGGAGTGCTGTTGTAGGAAAGTAGCACCCACCACATAGCCCATGCTCTTTTCTCACTGCTGCCATCAGGAAGAAGATACAGGAGACTTAGGACTTGCACAAGGTTCAGGAACAGTCATTACCCCTCAACCATCAGATTCTTGAACCAGAGGGGAAAACTTCACTCAACCCAACACTGAACTGTTCCCACAACCCATGGACTCATTTTCAAGGACTCCTCATCTCTTGTTCTTGATGTTTCTCAATCCAGCTGGTGCTGGATTGGGTGTTCTGAAATGATCCAGAGGCGATAAGAGAGCTTAAGATTAAGGAACCTTTAGGGAACAGTGATCCCAATATGATCGAGTTCACATTAAAATTTGAAAAGGAAAAAATAAAATCCAATGTGTCGGCATTTCAGTGGAATAAAGGAAATTACAATGGCATGAGAGGGGAACTGGCCAAAGTTGACTGGAAAAGGACATTTGCAGGAAGGACAGCAGAGCAGCAATGGCTGGAGTTTCTGCGAAAAATGATGGAAGTCCAAATAAGAAGAAATTTTCAAAGGGAAGAAGGACATTACCGTGACTGACAAGTGAATTCAGAGCCAAAGTAAAAGCAAAAGAGAGGGCATACAAGGAAGCCAGAGCTAGTGGGAAGATAGAGGATTGGGGAGCTTTTAGAAACTTGCAGAAGGAAACTAAGAAGGTCATTCGGAAGGAAAAGATGAATTATGAGAGAAAGCTGGCGACTCATATCAAAGAAGATATAAAGAAGCTTTTTCAAGTATATAAAGGGTAAAAGAGAGCTGAGGGTAGATATAGGACCAATACAAAATGATACTGGAGATACTGTAATGAAAGGTGCGGACATGGCAGAGGAACTGAATGCGTATTTTGCATCAGTCTTCATAGTGGAAGATGTCTGCAGTATAACGGACATTCAAGAAAGTCAGGAAAGTGACATTTGTGCAGTGAAAATTACGACTGAAAAGATGCTCAGGAAGCTTAATGGTCTGAGGGTGCATAAATATCCTGGACCTGATGGAATGCACCCTCGGGTTCTGAAGGAAGTAGCTGGAGAGATTGCAGAGACATTAACGAAGATCTTTCAAGAATTGATAGATTGGAAAATTGCAAATGTTACTCCGCTATTTAAGAAGGGTGGGAGGCAGCAAAAAGGAAACTATAGACCAGTTAGCCTGACATCAGTGGTTGGGAAGTTGTTGGAATCGAATGTTAGGGATGAGATTACGAAGTACCTAGAGGCACATGACAAGATAGGCCAAAGCCAGCATGGTTTACTGAAAGGAAAATCCTGCCTGACAAACCTACTGCAATTCTTTGAAGAAATTTCAAGCAGGCTGGACAAAGGAGATGCAGCAGACGTGGGGTATTTGGATTTTCAGAAGGCCTTTTACAAGGTGCCGTACATGAGGCTGCTTAGCAAAGTAAGAGTCCATGGAATTACAGGGAAGTTACTAGCGTGGGTGGAGCATTGGCTGGTCGGCAGAAAACAGAGAGTGGGAATAAAGGAATCCTATTCTGGCTGGCTGCCGGTTACCAGTGAATTCCACAGGGGTCGGTGTTGGGACTGCTGCTTTTTACTATATATGTCAATGATTTGGACTACGGTATTATTGGATTAGTGGCTAAATTTGCCGATGATACAAAGACAGGTGGAGGAGCAGGTGGTGTTGAGGAAACAGAGAGCCTGCATAGAGGCTTACATAGGGGAATGGGCAAAGAAGTGGCAAATGAAGTACAATATTGGAAAGTGTATGGTCACGCACTTTGGTGGAAGAAATAAATGGGCAGAGTATTATTTAGATGGGGAGAGAATTCAAAAGGCAGAGATGCAAAGGGACTTGGGAGTCCTTGTGCAAGATACCATAAAGGTTAACCTCCAGGTTGAGTCGGTTACGAAGAAGGCGAATGCAACGTTGACATTCACTTCTAGATGTATAGAATATAAGGGCAGGGATGTAATGTTGAGGCTCTATAAGGCACTCGTGAGACCACACTTGGAGTATTATGTGGAGTTCTGGGCTCCTTATTTTAGAAAGGATATACTGACATTGGAGAAGGTTCAGAAGATTCACAAGAATGATTCCTGGAATGAAAGGGTTACCATATGAGGAACGTTTGGCAGCTCCTGGCCCTTTATTCCCTGGAGTTCAGGAGAGTCAGGGGGGATCTCATAGAAACATTCTGAATGTTAAAAGGCCTGAACAGATCCAATATGGCAAAGTTATTTCCCATGGTAAGGGACTCCAGGACAAGAGGGCACAACTTCAGAGTTGAAGGACGTCCATTTAGAACTGAGATGCGGAGAAATTACTGTAGTCAGAGGGCGATAAATCTGTGGAATTTGTTGCCACGAATGGCTGTGGAGGCCAAGTCATTGGGTGTATTTAAGGCAGAGATAGATAGGTTCTTGATTAGTCAGGGCATCAAAGGGTATGGGGTGAAGGCAAGGGAGTGAGAATGACTGGAAGAAAATGGTTGAATGGCGGGGCAGATTCGATGGGCCAAATGGTCTACTTCTGCTCCTATATCTTATGGTCTTATTTGCTCCAAGTTCAAAGTAAATTTATTATTTATTATAAATGTCACCATACACAATCCTGAGATCCATTTTTATTTATTTATTTTATTTTTATTTATTTTACTTTATTGTCGCCAATTGATACTACAGCGTACAATCATCACAGTGATATTTGATTCCGCACTTCACACTCCCTGAAGTACAAATCGATAGTAAATAGTTAAAATTTAAATTATAAATCATAAATAGAAAATAGAAAAGGGAAAGTAAGGTAGTGCAAAAAAAAAACAAGAGGCAGGTCCAGATATTAGGAGGGTACGGCCCAGATCCAGATCAGGATCCGTTCAGCAGTCTTATCACAGTTGGAAAGAAGCTGTTCCCAAATCTGGCCGTACGAGTCTTCAAGCTCCTGAGCCTTCTCCCGGAGGGAAGAGGAACGAAAAGTGTGTTGGCTGGGTGGGTGGTGTCCTTGATTATCCTGGCAGCATTGCTCTGACAGCGTGCTGTGTAAAGTGAGTCCAAGGATGGAAGATTGGTTTGTGTGATGTGCTGCGCCGTGTTCACGATCTTCTGCAGCTTCTTTCGGTCTTGGACAGGACAACTTCCATACCAGGTTGTGATGCACCCCAGAAGAATGCTTTCTACGGTGCATCTATAAAAATTAGTGAGGGTTTTAGGGGACAGACCAAATTTCTTTAGTTTTCTCAGGAAGTAAAGGCGCTGGTGGGCCTTCTTGGCAGTGGACTCTGCTTGGTTGGACTAAGTCAGGTCATTTGAGATATTGACCCCGAGGAACTTAAAGCTTTTGACCTGTTCCACTTGTGCACCACCGATGTAAATGTGGTCCGCTACTCCTTCTGAAGTCAACAACCAATTCCTTCGTCTTGCTGACGTTGAGGGATAGGTTATTGTCTTCGCACCATGCCATCAGGTTCTTAATTTCCTCTCTGTACTCAAACTCATCATTACCCGAGATACGGCCTACAATTGTGGTGTCATCAGCAAACTTGTATATTGAATTTGATGGAAACTTGGCTACTCAATCATGGGTGTACAGTGAGTACAGCAGGGGGCTGAGTACACAGCCTTGTGGGACACCGGTGCTCAGAGTGATTGTAGGGAATTCACAGTAAATAAAAAGAAAGACAATAGAATCAATGTAAAACCACAATGTACGTTTGTAAGTATACAATAAAAGAAAGAAATAATAAATAAGCAATAAATATTGAGAAAATGAGATGATGGTAGTGAGTCCATAGGTTGTGAGAACAGTTCAGTGCGTAGTCTGTCATCTTTTGCACTTTACTTGTTTGTCCATATTGTGTGCAGTCTTTGACTGATTCTATTGTGTTTCTTTGGATTTACTGTGAATGCCCACAAGAAAATGAATCTCAGGGTTGTATTAGGTGACATATATGTACTTTAATAACTTTACTTTAAACTTACACAGGTGCTGTATGGAGCTGAACCACTTACAGAGCATAGCACCAGGCCCTTCAGCCCAGAAAGTCTCTGCTAACCATTCATCACACTTTATTTATTCTCCCCACATTCATAGAACAAATGTGGTCTGTGTAGGGTAAGGGGTTAGCATAGAACAGTAGAGCACAGTACAGGCCCTTCAACCCATGATGCTGTGCCGACCTTTTAACCCGCTCTGAAATCAATTTAACCCTTCCCTCCCACATAAGATCTCCATTTTTCTATCATCCATGTGTTTATCTAAGGGTTTCTTAAATGTCCCTAATGTATCTGCCTCTACCACCCCCGGCAGTGTGTTCCACACATCCACCACTCTCTGTGTAAAAAAAAATCCTACTCCAACATCGCCCCTATACTTTCCACCAGTCACCTTAAAATTATGCCCCCTTGTATTAAGCATTTCGGCCTTGGGAAAGTCTCTAGCTGTCCACTCAATCTGTACCTTGTACCCCTCTATCAAGTCATCTCTTATCCTCCTTCACTTCAAAGAGAAAATCTTTCCTCATAAGCATACCCTCCAATCCAGACAGCATCCGGGTAAATTAACTCCCTCACGCTCTTCAACGTGCCTAAACAAATGGCAATTTACAATGGCCAATCAACCCTCCGGATGTGGGGGGGAGTCAATGTGGTCACAAACACTGCCCACATACATACATACTCACACAACATGTACACACTCACACACAACACGCACACCACCCACACCCATCACTAACACCACCCACATACATACACACACAACACGCACACCACCCACATACATACTCACACATGTACACTCACACACCACCCACACCCATCACTAACACCACCCACATACATACACACACAACACGCACACCACCCACACCCATCACAAACACCACCCATATACATACACACACATGTACACTCACACACAACACGTACACCACCCACACATAAATATCACTCATGCACAACACAAATACCATACACACACACACAACTCGCATACCACCCGCACCCATACACACTCACACACAGCACAAACACCACTCACACATACACACCCACACACAACATGCACAAAGCACAACCACCCACATACACACTCACACACAACATAAACATCACCCACGCACAACACAAATACCATACACACACACACACATGAATACACAGAAACACACACACGAACACTGAAAGAAGCACACACACAATCACACTCACACAGGAACACACACAAAATCACTCACACACATTAACACGTGCACAGAAGCACACACACGCACACACAAACAACACCCGAGGTCGGGTTCGAAACCCATGTCGGGTTGAGAGGAAGCAATCAAACAATTTCAGAGTGACGAGGTTTTCAATTTTATTCCTCACAGTTGTGTGCAGTTCAGGTCACCCATTGCAGGACATGGAGGCAGAAAAGGTTCCAAGATTAGAAGAGGCTGGACAAATCGAATTGTTTACTCTGGAGTACTGGAAGCCTGATACGAGTATATGAAATTGCGAGGCCTAGGCTGAGCAGTCAGGGCAGTAAATGTCAAATTAAGAGGGCAGAGCTTTACAAGTAGAAAGGGGACGCGTGGGGCACGGTATTGTTTACACAGTAAAGCCTGGGGTGATGGCGGAAGCGGGTACGAGAGGGGACAGACCATGCGCGGGCAGGAAGGATACAGTACCATCATGCGCGGGCCGAAGAGCTAGTGCCTGTGCTGCACAGCCGGTAATATGCAACCACGCCAGCACAGGGTTCCAGCTCGTACCTTGCACCCACGTTGCCTACGGTACAACTGCGTCCATGCTGGAAAGTGCTTTAAAGGAGGACCCGACCCTACGATCGACTCACACGCTTTCCCCCTCGCAGCGGCACCAATCGCAGCTGTCTACCCGACCGAAACCCAGGCTGTGCCCCGGGGAGCGGGGCTCGGAAGCCGGGCAGGGGGTGTCCGGGAGCAGCAGGGTGCCCGAAGATTCCCCGGAGCTGCCAGGAAGCGTGAGCGAGTTTGCATCCCTCTGTATCTCCCCTCGCCCCTACCCCTACCCCCTTACCGCTGTCTCCAGTGTCAAGCCACTCTTCTCCTGGGGCTCCTGAAACCTCGCCGGCGATGGCGGCCCGGACTCGTCTTCGCTCTCCACCCAAGTGGAGTCGTACTCTTCCTCTTCCTCCAGCATCTCACAGGGCCGAGCCACCGGGGCAGGAAAGAGCTCTTTGCAAATGTTAGCCCCTCAAATATATGTTAAAGATCCGCAGGGGCGAGGAGATTGGGAATAAAAGGCAAACTGTTTAGTCAAGGCAGTGGGTGGGAGGAGACTCCGCCTTGAATACCAGGAAGTGCAAACAAAGACCGTTCTCTCGCCTGATTCAATGGTTCCTCTTGGTGGGGAGAGTGGTCCTCTGCTGCAGATATAACATGTGGGGATTTTGTCAGCGGTTGTGGGGAGGCGAGAGGCCGATAACGTTCCAGGTCGATGACCCGGAAAAGTCAGGGTTCGGGGAGATTGGGGATGACAAGAAAGGTCAGCAGCTGTAAAATGGGCAAAACCGAAAATCAGATGCTGGAAATCTGAAATAAAACAAAGGTTGCCATAAAACTCAGCAGGCTGGACAGCCTCTGCGGAGGAGGAAACATGTTAAAGTCATGCAGCACCGAAGCTAGTCCATGCTGACCAAGATTCCGATTCACATTCCGACATCTCAGTCCATGGCCTCCTCTACTGTTGCGATGAGGCCGCACTCATTTTATATGCCGACTGAGTAGCCTCCAACCTGATGGCGTAAACATGGATTTCTCAAGCTTCCGGTAATGTCCACCCTTCACCATTCCCTTTTCTCTCTCTCACTTTATCTCCTTACCTGCCCATCAACTCCCTCTGGTGCACCTTCCCCTTCCCTTTCTTCCATGGCCTTCTGCCGTCCCCTATTAGATTCCCCCTTTCTCCAGCCCTGTAGCTGTCACCAGCGAACTTCCCAGCTCTTTACTTCACCCCTCCCTGTTTCGCCTGGCACCGTGTGTTTCTTCTCCCTTGCCCCCAGCTTCTAACTCTACTCCTTATCTTTTTTTCTCCAGTTCTGCTGAAGGGTCTCTGCCTGAAACATCGACTGTACGCTTTTTCATAGAAGCTGCCTGGTCTGCGGAATTCCTCCAGCATTTTGTGTGTGTTGCTTGGGCTTCTAGTGTTTCTAGCAGATTTTTTAAAATTTGCCCCCTTTGGCTCAGATCCTTGCTTTCCCATCTGTGTAGCTGTCCAAGCACCCTTCAGTTCCACAAAATGCTGCAGGAACTCAGCAGGTCAGGCAGCATTTTTGTATTCATTTACTGAGAAACAGCATGGAAACACACCGCCCAGCAAATCCCCCGATTTTATCCTAGCCTAATCAGGAGACAGTTTACAATGACATCTAACCCACCAACCAGTACATCTTCGGACTGTGGGAGGAAACCCGCGCAGTCACGGGGAAAACGTGCAGGCAGCGGTAGGAATTGAACCCAGGATGCTGGTACTGTAAAGCATTTTGCCACCACACCAGCGTGCAGCCCCCTGTCGAGAGAGATAAACAGCTAACGTTTTGGGCCGAAACCCTTCGTCAGGCCTTCAGAGCCCTGATCAAGGGTCTTGCCCTTAAATATTGACTGTCGTTTACAGATGCTGCTTGACCTGCTGAGTTCCTCCAGTGTTTTGTGTGTGCTGTCCAAGATTTCCTGCATCTGCAGAAGCTCTTGTGTCAACCTTTTAAATGTTGATAATGTACCTGCCTCAACCACTTCCTCTGGCAGCTTATTCCGTCTGTTTATTTAGTGATAGAACATGGAGTTGGCCTTCTGGCTCTTTGAGCCACACATCGCTGCAATCCCACAATTCCAATTAACTCTAACTTACAATGACCAGTGAACCTACCTGGTACGTCTTTGGACTGTGACAGGAAGCCGGAACACCCGGGTGCAGAGACCCCCCACAGAGGATGCCGGAATTGAACTCTGAACTCAAAACACCCTGAGCTGACATGTAATAAGGGTAATGACACAATTGTAACGGGGGACTTCAATAATGGAAAAATCATTTGGTGTCAGATCACAAGAGAGGGAATTTGTTGAATGCCTATGAGATGGCTTTTTAGAGCAGCTTGTGCTTGAGCCGACTCGGGGAAAGGCTATCTTAGACTGGGTACTGTGTAATAACCCAGATCTTACTAGGGAGCTTAATGTAAAGGAACCCTTAGAAAGTAGTGATCATAATATGATTGAATTCGTACAGCATTTTGAGAGGGAGAAGCATAAATCACATGTATCAATATCGCAAAGGAATAAAGGGAATTACAGAGGCATGAGAGAGAAGCTTGCAGAGGTGGATTGGAGGGGGACACTAGCAGGGATGATGGCAGAGCAGATACGGCTGAAGTTTCTGCTTCACTTTTGGATCCTGTAACTCAGAAAGGATGTGTTGTCAGTGGAGAGAGTCCAGAGGAATTTCACAAGGCTGATTCCGGGAATGAAGGGGTTAACCTCCCAGCAGCATTAGGCAGCTTTGGTCCTGTACTCGCTGGAATTTAGAAGAATGCAGGGGGATCTCATTGAAACCTACTGAATGTTGAAAGGACTAGATAGAGTGGATGTGGAGAGGATGTATCCTGTGGTGGGGGTATCCAGTACCAGTGGGCAAAGCCTCAAAATTGAGGGGTGATCTTTTAGAACAGAGTTAAGAAAGAACTTTTTTAGCCAGTGTGGTGAATCTGTGGAATGCTCTGCCACAGACAGTGGTGGAGACCAAGTCTGTCGATATATTTAACGCAGAAGTTGATGGTTTCCTAATCGATTAGGGCATCAAAGGATATGGTGAGAAGGCAGGTTTTCGGGGTTGATTGGGATCCGGGATCAGCTATGATGGGATGGTGGAGCAGACTCGATGGACTGAATGGCCTAATTCTGCTCCTGTGCCTTATGGACATATGTCATGAAATTTGTTTTGTAGCAGCCGTACAGTGCATTAAAAATTACTATAAATTACAATTAAAAAATAAATAAATATGCAAAAGAGGAATAGTGAGATAGCATTGGTGGATTCTTGGCCATTCTGTTGGTGTAAAGATTGCCCCTCAGGTTCGTATTACATCTAGACCCTTTCACCTTGAACCTATGCCCTCTAGCTCTTCATCCCCCAAACCTGGGGAAAATACTGTACATGTTCACCTTACCAATGCCCCTAATAATTTTATATACCTCTATAAGATCACCTTTCATTCTCCTACACGTCAATAAAAAAACAACCAGCTCAACCTCTCACTGCGACTCAGTAAGGCAATATTCTTGTGAATCTCTTCGGCGCTCTTACCAGTATGTGTGTTTCAAGACCACAGGGTCATTGGATTATAAAATCATAAGATCATAGGATCATGAGCCCACTAGGGGAGCGGCTGTGCTGGATTGGATGTTGTGCAATGATCTGGAGATGATAAGAGAGCTTAAGGTTAAGGAACCCTGAGGGAACAGTGACCTCAATATGATCAAGGTCACATTAAAGTTTGAGAGGGGAAAAATAAAATCTAATGTGTTGGTATTTCAGTGGAAGAAAGGAAATTACAATGGCATGAGAGGGGAACTGGCCAAAGTTGACTGGGAAAGGACATTTGCAGGAAGGACAGCAGAGCAGCAATGGCTGGAGTTTCTGCGACAAATTAAGGAAGTGCAAGACAGATATATTCCAAATAAGAAGAAACTTTCAAAGGGAAGAAGGACACTACCGTGGGTGACAAGTGAAGTCAGAGCCAAAGTAAAAGGAAAAGAGAGGGCATACAAGGAAGCCAGAGCTAGTGGGAAGAGCAAGGATTGGGGAGCTTTTGAAAACTTGCGGAAGGAAGCTAAGAAGGTCATTCAGAAGGAAAAGATAAATTATGCGAGGAAGCTGGCGACTAATAACAAAGAAGAGAAAAGCTTTTTCAGGTATATAAAGGGTAAAAGAGAGTGAAGGGTAGATATAGGACCAATACAAAATGACACTGGAGATATTGTAATGAGAGATGTTGAGATGGCAGAGGAACTGAATGTGTATTTTGCATCAGTCTTCACAGTGGAAGACATCTGCAGTATAATGGACATTCAAGAAAGTCAGGAAAGTGACGTTTGTGCAGTGAAAATTACGACTGAGAAGGTGCTCAGGAAGCTTAATGGTCTGAGTGGAATGCACCCTCGGGTTCTGAAGGAAGTAGCTGGAGAGATTGCAGAGGCATTAACAAAGATCTTTCAAGAATTGATAGATTCTGGCATTGTACCGGATGACTGGAAAATTGCAACTGTTACTCCGCTATTTAAGAATGGTGGGAGGCAGCAGAAAGGAAACTATAGACCTGTTAGCCTGACATCAGTGGTTGGGAAGTTATTCGAATTGATTGTTAGGGATGAGATTACAGAGGTACCTGGCAGCACATGACAAGATAATTCAAAGCCAGCATGGTTTCCTGACGACTAACCCACTGCAATTCTTTGAGGGAATTACAAACAGGGTAGACAAAGGAGATGCAGTAGATGTGGTGTATTTGGATTTTCAGGAGGTCTTTGACAAGGTGCTACACGAGGCTGCATAGCAAGATAAGAGCCCATGGGATTACAGGGAAGTTACTAGCATGGGTGGAGCATTGGCTGGTCGGCAGAAAGCAGAGAGTGGGAATAAAGGGATCCTATTCTGGCTGGCTGCCAGTTACTAGTGGAGTTCCACAGGGGTCAGTGTTGGGACCATTACTTTTTATGATGTACACCCTATCCTCATTATATGTGAGGGACACATTCCTCGAAGTTGACGCATAATGTGAATAATTATTTAAATGGAGAAAATAGGGATGTGTTCCAGAGGGCTTCCTAAGTATGTTTTATCTGTAATTTATTCACATTTTCATACCAATACAACACAAAAGCAGTACTACAAGACAACATTTGTATTATATTTAATCAATTTAAGGTAATATTCAATGTAATAAATCATAGAAAGTTAACATCCTCTGGTGTACAGTAATCACCGACAATGGCAGGTGTGTGCGCTCTGGGAGATGAGTGGTTGTTGTGGTATCGGGCAGCTTTATACGAATAAGGTGGATGGTTGTGGTCATCAGGATCATATCAAGCACAGCAAGGGGTGAGGGAAGACTCACAGAACTCTTAGAACTGCCGGCAGCAGAAGATTACAGCAATTTGAATAAGGTGGTGAGGGTTGTTTGCTTGGCAGCATTTTGTTTTTCAGCATAAATTTGCTTGTAGGGAAGAAGGGTTGACGGCAGGGAACGACTGAAATGCTGACTTCGTTCTAAACTTGGGTCCATGTCCATCGCCATTTGTGCCAAGTGTTCCGATGTCCACCATTCCCTCACCGTTGGTAAACTCCCTGGATTTTCAAAATCGTCTGTTGCTTACAGCATCTGAGAGATAGTTCGCCGTAAAAAAAATACGCCTTGAATGTGGATTACACCTTGGTTGAGTGGTTGAATCAACGATGTTGTGTTAAGCGGCAGGAAACACACTGTTATGTTAGGATGAATGCTGTCCAAATGTTTAGGATGGGCTGGCGCATTGTCAAGCAACAAAAAAAATTTAAAGGCAGGATTCTGTTCCCGGCAGTAGTGTCCCAGAGCTGTGTTACCTTCAGCTGATGGTGCGCTGTTTATAATTTTCAACTTTTTTTTAAGTGTTAAAGCGGTTCTCTGCCGCTGGCTGACAGCCCAAGACATGACATCGGACGCTTAGGAGGCATAGTTAAATATTTCAAGCACAAAATCACTGCACCGTAGGTAAAACCAACAAAAGTTTAAGATGGCGCATCCACACCTTGCCAAAACCAGTGCAAGACTGGCGGGAGAGAGATTGTGAAGCACGCGCACCTGACTTGTATTGGCGGGAAAGCGGTGCTTTTCATCCCAATGGTGAGACTGCGAGGCGTGCGCACATGACTTGTATTGGCGGGAAGGCAGTACTCCTCGCATAACTGTGAATTTTGGACGCATATAACGAGATGTTGGTAGACATAGGTTCCTCGCATAACTGTGAATCTGCATAGTCTGAAGACGCATATAACGAGAATAGAGTGTATGTCAATGATTTGGACTACGGTATTATGGGATTTGTGGCTAAGTTTTCTGATGATACAAAGATAGGTGAAGGAGCAGGTAATGTTGAGGGAACAGAGAGCCTGCAGAGAGATTTACATAGTTTAGGGGAATGGGCAAAGAAGTGCAAATGAAATACAGTGTTGGAAAGAGTATGGTCATGCACTTTGATTGAAGAAATAAACGGGCAGACTATTATTTAGATGGGGAGAGAATTCAAAATGCAGAGATGCAAAGGGACTTGGGAATCCTTGTGCAAGATACCCTAGAGGTTAACCTGCAGGTTGAGTTGGTTGAGAAGAAGGCGAATGCAATGTTGGCATTCAGTTCTAGAGGTATAGAATATAAGAGCTGGGATGTGATGTTGAGGTTCTGTAAGGCACTCGTGAGATCACACTTGGGGTATTGTGTGCAGTTTTGGGCTCCTTATTTTAGAAAAGATATACTGACATTGGAGAGGGTTCAGAGAAGATTCATAAGAACAATTCCAGGAATGAAAGGGTTACCGTATGAGGAATGTCTGGCAGCTCTTGGGCTGTATTCCCTGGAGTTCAGGAGAATGAGGGGGTATCTCATAGAAACATTCTGAATGTTAAAAGGCCTGAACAGACTAGATATGGCAAAGTTATTTCCCATGGTAGGGGTTTCTAGGACAAGAGAGCACGACTTCAGTGTTGAAGGATGTCCTTTTAGAACAGAAATGCAGGGAAATTACTTTAGTCAGAGGGCGATAAATCTGTGGAATTTGTTGCCACGAGCAGCTGTGGAGGCCAAGTCATTGGGTGTATTTAAGGCAGAGAAAGATAGGTTCTTCATTAGCCAGGCCATCAAAGGGTATGGGGTGAAAGCAGGGGAGTGAGGATGCCTAGATGAATTGGATCAGCCCATGATTGAATGGCAGAGCAGACTCAATGGGCCAAATGGCCTAATTCTGCTCCTATATGTTATGGTCTTATGGACTTAGGAGCAGAATCAGGCCCTTCAGATTGCTCCACCATTCCATCATGGCTGATTTATGATTCCTCTCTACCCTATTCTCCTAGCTTTTACAGAATCACCACTCTTCAGGCTAAAGAAATCCCTCCACATTTCTGTTCTAAGTGAGCATCCCTTTATTCTGATGTGTGGCGGGGTGGAGGTATATCTTTACCAAAGGAGGTGTAAGGTGCTCCTTCCCTCCACTAGCCTGCAGGTCACCCTTGTGTGAGGTGTTGCACCTGCTTGGCCCCACGATCGTGGTTACGTGAAGCCATGGGAGCAGGTGGCGGATGGTCATTTGAGCATCTGGTGTATATCACGTCCTGGTTATGTGACCACTGATGCCAGGCAGACAGTCTCTGAAGAGTATTGATAATAGCTGGGGTTATCCATCTTGTAAAGACACTGCCCAGACGAAGGCAATGACACACCACTTCTGTAGTAAAATTTGCCAAGAACAATCATGATCATAGAAATACTATGATCAACTGTCATACAACACGGTATATAACAAACTCTACTCTGAGGCTTTGCCTTCTGGTCCTGGACTTACCCTCTATAGAAACATGGAAAACCTACAGCACAGTACAGGCCGTTTGGCCCACAAAGCTGTGCCGAACATGTCCTTACCTTAGAACTATCTAGGCTTACCCATTGCCCTCTATTTTTCTAAGCTCCATGTATCCATCCAGGAGTCTCTTAAAGGACCCTATCGTTTCTGCCTCCACCACCACTGCCAGCAGCCCATTCCACGTACTCACCACTCTCTGCTTGAAAAACTTACCCCTGACATCTCCTCTGTACCTACTTCCAAGCACCTTAAAAACATGTCCGCCTATGCTAGCCATTTCAGCCCTGGGAAAAAGCCTCTGACTATCCACATGATCAATGCCTCTCATTAGGCAACTCCCTTTTCACATCCACTGTGTCTAGGCTTTTCAATATTTGATGAAGAGGTATTTCTTTAGCTAGAAGGTAGTAAATCTGTGGAATTTATTGCCACAGGCGGCTGTGGAAGCCAAGTCATTAGGTATATTTAAAGCGGAGGTTGAAAGGTTCTTGATTAGTCAAGGTGTTAAAGGTTACGGGGAAAAGGCAGCAGAATGGGGTTGAGAGGGTTAATAAATCAGCCATGCTGAAAATGGCGGAGCAGACTGGATGTGCCAAATAGCCTAATAGTGCTACTTATGGGCCTATCTGTGATCCTTGGGACACCCCATTAGTTACAGATAATCATCCTTCAACCACCACCCTCCAGTTAACTTAAAATTTTATTTTGAGTTCCATCAGTAAGCTCAGCGATTCCAGGAAGTTAAAAGTGAATCTGTCCAAGTGAATTATAACCATGTTTGTTTCAAAGGTTAAAGGAAAGGTTTCGGTTTCAGTTTGAGTTGAGTGATTTTTCAAGTACACATCCCTTCTAGCTTGCATCAGATCTGGCCAATTATAATGAAAAGCCATTAACCTGTATCATTCCATTGACTCTCCTCTCCCTTCCTTTCTCTCTCTATTGTCTCCTTCCCTGTTAAAAACCATTTCCAATTTCCTCAATTCATTCCCATAACATCACTAACAGCATGAAAGGGACAGGGGGGCCATTTGCTCCATTGTGGCCATGCCAGGTATTGCCTGAGAAACGGAGCAGGTGAACATCAGTGAAGATGCACAAGGTGTTGGAGTCTTGAGGAACAAGCAATTTTAAACACAAGAGATTCTGCAGGTGTTGGAAATCTTGAGCAACACCCTCAAAATGCCAGAGTAGCTCAGCAAGTCAGGCAACATTAATGCAGAGGAATAAACAGCCAACGTCAGGCCGAAATGTGGACTATTTATTCTCCTAAACAAATTCAGCTTGACAGTACCATAGGGTCTGGAGTAGGCCATTCAGCCCCTCAATCCTGCTGTACTATTCAGGGAGACCTGAGCTGCTCTTGGCCTCAGCTCAATTCCCCTCCGGCAACCTGCTGAGGAACTCTAGGGGCAGGACAGCATCTACGGGGATGGAGGAGGGTTTGTCAGCATTTCAGGTCGAAACCCTTGGAAGTTAGAGGAAGTATTGCAGGATCTCAACCTGAAATTTCAACAGTCCCTTTCATCCCACAGATGTTTCTCACCCACTGAGTTTCTCCAGCAAATTGTGTGCGGCAGGCGAACGTCATTAAACCCTAATCTCTTTATTATCTTAATATGTGAGGGAATTAGTGTCTTCCCACCCGAACCAACTCTCTTCCCCAGTATGGTCAATCTCTCCCTCCTGTCCTCTGTGGATGTTCCTCTGGATTGAGATGAGAACAGAGGGTCTGGAGTTAGCCAGTCGGCCCGTATCCCATTTGGCATAACCTGGGCTGCTCTTGGCCTCAGCTCCATCCCCCTATAGCCCTGGCTCCGCCATCCTGCCTACCCGCCAGGTAAGCCTGGGCCTTGGGCTGGTTGCCGCAGACCTGGGCGGCGAGTAAATACAACCGCCTGCCCCCCATGCAGCCGCTCCGGCGCCTCAGTGGTTAAAGGAGGCGAGGGGGGCGGGGCCTGGCCCCAGGCCGAGTCCGGACCTCCCCTTACCAGTGCCGGTGCTTTACTCGCATCAGTTCCTGGCTTACGGCTCAAGTTTAGGCCGCGGCTCTCTCGGCATCCGCAAGCCTCCAACCCGGTCACTCCCTACCCAGTCAATCCGAGTACGGGCTCCTGGATTCGATGGCTACAGGCTCAGGCTCTCAGGCCGCGGCGGCAAAGCTGAAGGCCGCCGGCAACGAGCTCTTCCAGCACGGGCGCTACGGAGAGGCGGTGGGCCGCTACTCGGAGGCCATCGGCCGGCTACAGCAATCTGGTAACGGGGGTGGAAGGGGAATGGGGTCATAGAGGGAGGGGCAGTGGGTGAAGATAATTCCCCCCTCCCCTTCTACCCCCCCTCCACCCCCCCTGCCCTTCTACCCCCCCTGCCCTTCTACCCCCCCTGCCCTTCTACCCCCCCTCCCCTTCTACCCCCCCTCCCCTTCTACCCCCCCTCCCCTTCTACCCCCCCCTCCCCTTCTACCCCCCCCTTCTACCCCCCCCCCCTTCTACCCCCCCCTCCCCTTCTACCCCCCCCTCCCCTTCTACCCCCCCCTCCCCTTCTACCCCCCCTCCCCTTCTACCCCCCTCCCCTTCTACCCCCCCTCCCCTTCTACCCCCCCTCCCCTTCTACCCCCCCTCCCCTTCTTCCCCCCCTCCCCTTCTTCCCCCCCTCCCCTTCTTCCCCCCCTCCCCTTTTCCCCCCCTCCCCTTCTCCCCCCCCTCCCCTTCTCCCCCCCTCCCCTTCTCCCCCCCTCCCCTTCTACCCCCCTCCCCTTCTACCCCCCTCCCCTTCTACCCCCCTCCCCTTCTACCCCCCTCCCCTTCTACCCCCCTCTCCCCTTCTCCCCCCCCTCTCCTTCACCTCCAGTCCTCACCCCGCCCCCTTCACCTACCCATTCTTTCCCCTCCTTTCTATCCTCCTCTCGTTCCCTTGGGCTTTATCCTCTCCCCATTGCTTTGGCTTGTTCTCCTCTCCTCCCCTCCCCCATTCTCTCCCCCCCCCCCCCCCCATTTCCTTGGCCTTTCTCCTAACAACTAGAAGAGGACATGGGACATGTTGTGGGTGATGGGGCCTTTGATGATGGTTGCTGCCTTTCTGAGGCTCTGCTCCTTGAAGATGTCTTCGGTATTTTGAACGCTAGTACCCATGATGGAGCTGACTAATTTACAACTCTCTGTAGCATCTTGTGCAAGCATACCCCCTGCCCCCCCCAGAAGCCCGTCAGAATGTTCTCCAGGGTCTATCTGTAGAAGTTTTTGCAGGAGCGATGCCTGTTATCTGAAGATTGGAAATTGCAGTGACCGTATTAAAGATTGCACTGCATATGTACATGCGGGGGGAGGGGGGTGAGTGCTTTAGGTGACAAACCAAATCTCCTCAAACTCCTGATGAAATATAGTCACTATCTTGCCTTCTTTAGGACAACAACCTGGCCCTTAACACCCAGAAGACCAAGGAGATCATTGTGGACTTCAGGCTTGCCAGGAGTCACACTCACGTCCCCATCTACATCATTGGAACTGTAGTGGAGCATGTATTAAGCTTCAAATTCCTTGGTGATCACATTTCTGAGGATCTCACCTGGTCCCTGAACTCCTCCATCCTGATCAAAAAGGTGCAACAGTGCCTTTATTTCCTGCGGAGCATGAAGAAAGCTCACCTCTGTCCCAGGATACTGACGGACTTTTACTGCTGTACCATTGAGTGCATACTCACTAACTGCATCTCAGTGTGGTATGGCAATTGTTCCGTATCAGACCGCAAAGCACTCCAGAGTGGTGAAAACTACCCAGCGGATTATCAGCACCTAATTGCCCACCATTGAGAACATAGAAACATAGAAAATAGGTGCCGGAGTAGGCCATTCGGCCCTTCGAGTCTGCACCGCCATTTATTATGATCATGGCTGATCATCCAACTCAGAACCCTGCACCAGCCTTCCCTCCATACCCCCTGATCCCCGTAGCCACAAGGGCCATATCTAACTCCCTCTTAAATATAGCCAATGAACTGGCCTCAACTGTTTCCTGTGGCAGAGAATTCCACAGATTCACCACTCTCTGTGTGAAGAAGTTTTTCCTAATCTCAGTCCTAAAAGGCTTCCCCCTTATCCTCAAACTGTGACCCCTCGTTCTGGACTTCCCCAACATCGGGAACAATCCCCCTGCATCTAGCCTGTCTAATCCCTTTAGGATTTTATACGTTTCAATCAGATCCCCCCTCAATCTTCTAAATTCCAACGAGTACAAGCCTAGTTCATCCAGTCTTTCTTCATATGAAAGTCCTGCCATCCCAAGAATCAATCTGGTGAACCTTCTTTGTACTCCCTCTATGGCAAGGATGTCTTTCCTCAGATTAGGGGACCAAAACTGCACACAATACTCCAGGTGTGGTCTCACCAAGGCCTTGTACAACTGCAGTAGTACCTCCCTGCTCCTGTACTCGAATCCTCTCGCTATAAATGCCAGCATACCATTCGCCTTTTTCACCGCCTGTTGTACCTGCATGCCCACTTTCAATGACTGGTGTATAATAACACCCAGGTCTCATTGCACCTTCCCTTTTCCTAATCAGCCACCATTCAGATAATAATCTGTTTTCCTATTTTTGCCACCAAAGTGGATAACTTCACATTTATCCACATTAAATTGCATCTGCCATGAATTTGCCCACTCAACCAACCTATCCAAGTCACCCTGCATCCTCTTAGCATCCTCCTCACAGCTAACACTGCCGCCCAGCTTCGTGTCATCCGCAAACTTGGAGATGCTACATTTAATTCCCTCATCCAAGTCATTAATATATATTGTAAACAACTGGGGTCCCAGCACTGAGCCTTGCGGTACCCCACTAGTCACTGCCTGCCATTCTGAAAAGGTCCCGTTTATTCCAACTCTTTGCTTCCTGTCTGCTAACCAATTCTCTATCCACGTCAATACCTTACCCCCAATACCGTGTGCTTTAAGTTTGCACACTAATCTCCTGTGTGGGACCTTGTCAAAAGCCTTTTGAAAATCCAAATATACCACATTCACTGGTTCTCCCCTATCCACTCTACTAGTTACATCCTCAAAAAATTCTATGAGATTCGTCAGACATGATTTTCCTTTCACAAATCCATGCTGACTTTGTCCGATGATTTCACCGCTTTCCAAATGTGCTGTTATCACATCTTTGATAACTGACTCCAGCAGTTTCCCCACCACCGACGTTAGGCTAACCGGTCTATAATTCCCCGGTTTCTCTCCCTTTTTTAAAAAGTGGGGTTACATTAGCCACCCTCCAATTCTCAGGAACTAGTCCAGAATCTAACGAGTTTTGAAAAATTATCACTAATGCATCCACTATTTCTTGGGCTACTTCCTTAAGCACTCTGGGATGCAGACCATCTGGCCCTGGGGATTTATCTGCCTTTAATCCCTTCAATTTACCTAACACCACTTCCCTACTAACATGTATTTCGCTCAGTTCCTCCATCTCACTGGACCCTCTGTCCCCTACTATTTCTGGAAGATTATTTATGTCCTCCTTAGTGAAGACAGAACCAAAGTAATTATTCAATTGGTCTGCCATGTCCTTGCTCCCCATAATCAATTCACCTGTTTCTGTCTGTAGGGGACCTACATTTGTCTTTACTAGTCTTTTCCTTTTTACATCTGCCATAAACGCTGCCTGGGAAGGGCGAAAAGCATTATCAAGGATGCATCTCACCCTAACCATGGACTTTTTACTCTCCTCCCATCCGGTAGGTGCTACAGGAGCCTCCACTCCCGCACCAGCAGGCACAGGAAGAACTTCTTCCCTGAGGCTGTGACCCTGCTGAACCTCACATCACAGCGCTAAGCAGTATTGCATCCATATTGTACTGTCTCAGTACTTTTATATTTGTGTGCTGTAGCACTTTTTATTTGCAGTTATTTTGTAAATAGCACTATTCTTTGCATTTCTGGTCAGATACTAACTGCATTTCATTGGCTTTGTATCTGTACTCTGCTCAATGACAATAAAGCTGAATCTAATCTTATAGCTGTATCGATATGTTGGGACCAGGTTAGATCCTCTGAGATATTGTCAGCCAGGAACTTGAAATTGCTCACCCTTTCTACTTCCCATCTCTCTGAGGATTGGTGTTCCCTCGTCTTGCACTTCTGAAGTCCACAATCAGCTCTTTGGTCTTGCCACTCAACTGGCTCCTGTACACCCTCTCATCTCTATCTGAGATCCTCCCAGCAGTGGTTGTATCATCAGCAAACTTACAGATGGCATTTGAGCTATGCCTAGCCACACAGTCATGGGTATAGAAAGGGTAGAGCAGTGGGCTCTACTGCCCTCCAACCACTCCTCCTTAGCCCCCTTTCTCCACATTCCCTTATACACATTTTAACCCTTTCGCTGCTGCCTTCCCTCTGAAACCTTCCCCACTCTTATCACTGGCAGATGTCCTGAAATTTATTGTTTTGAGACAGTAGTACATTACAAAAGACAATAATAACTATAAAGTAGAATAAGAAAAACATAGATAAATTAAATTAGTGCAAAAAAGAAAGGAAAAAAATAGTGAGATTGTGTTGACGAGTTCATGGACTGTTCATAAACCTGATGGAAGAAGCTGTTCCTGAATCGCTGTGTGTGTGTCTTCGGGCTCCTGTTCCTCCTCCCTGATGGTAGCAATGAGAAGTTGGTGTGTCCTGGGTGATGGGGGTCTTTAATGATGGATGATGCCTTTTGAGACATTGCCTTTTTAAGATGTCCTTGATCCTGGGGAGGCTAGTGTCCAGGAACGAGCTGCCTGAGTTTACAACTATCTGTAGCATTTTTCAGATCACGTGCGGTGACCCCTTCATATCAGACGGTGATGCAACCAGTTAGAATGCCTCCACAGTACATCTCCTTTCCCTTCTGTCCCTATCTCCTTCCCCTTCCTTATCACTATTAACCTTCCCCTCCCCATCCCCCTTCCTTCTCATCCAGGCCCCCTTCTTATCCACATCATGATCCTTTCTCCCAGTCTCTCCCCCTTCCCACCCCGCTCCCTGTCTCAACCCCTTCTCTAAATTCAATTCACACCCCTCTCACTCCTACCCCGAGTCCCTTCTCTGTTGTTTGTACAGAGGGTACTTGTGCCCCGTTTGCTGAATGTTGGCAATTTGAGTTTTTCTGTCTTCCTCAGGGAAGAAGTGGCCCGAAGAGTTGAGTGTCCTGTATTCGAACCGAGCTGCCTGTTATCTGAAGATCGGAAATTGCAGTGACTGTATTAAAGACTGCACTGCGTATGTACACGAGCTCATTGTTTCAGTAACTCGAGAGGACAACCAGAGACATTTTCACAGGGTAGAAATAGCTAATATGAGGGGGCATCATATTAAATCTGTGGCGGGGTGGAGCTGTAAGACACTTCTTCCCTCCACTAGCCTGCAGGTCACCCTTGGGCAAGGTGTAGCATCTGCTTAGCCCCCAGTCAGGGTCACATGAAACCATGGGAGCAGCTGGTGCAGATCACAGGTCCTGGTTATGTGACCACTGACACCAGGCAGACAATCTCTGAAGAGTATTGATAATGGATGGGGTCACCTGTCTTGTAAAGACTGCCCTGAAGAAGGTAACGGCAAACCACTTCTGTAGAAAAATTTGCCAAGAACAATTATGGTCTTGGGTCATGATTGTCCACGTCATACGACACGGCATGATGATGTCATGCAACATGGCACATAATGGTAATTTTAAAATTGTTTGGAGGGGATGTAGGGGGTAAGTTTTTTTAATACGGAGAGTGGTGGTGGAGACAGATACAGTAGGGGCCTTTCAAAGGAAAATGGAGGGCTATTTGGGAGAGAAATATTAGATTGATCTTGGATTAGGCTAAAGGATTGTCACAATATTGTGGGCTGGAGGGTCTGTACTGGGCAAGGATTTTTATTTTGGAGTGGGCTGCTAGGGGTGGTGGTTGAAGAAGATATGAGACTGTTTGGTAGGCGCAAGAATATGGAGGGATGTGGATCACATGCAGGCAGCAGGGAAATAGTTTAGTTCGTCATTGTATTTAGCACAGACATGATGGGCCAAAGGTCCTGGTCCTGTAATGTGACCAGAAGTGGACATGACATTTCCAAGTCCATTTGGTCTAATGAACACTTGTCTCTCTGCCCTGTCATTCTTCCGCCAGGTCATTGGAGCTGGTTCCCTTTGCGCTAAAGCCTTTGATTCGTCGTGCTGCAGCTTACGATGCCCTGGAACGATACCGCCAGGCTTTTGTGGACTACTGGACAGCTACCCAGGTGGACGGCAGTGTTCAGGCTGCACAGGACGGCATGAACAGGTGTGTAGTGGGCAGGTGGTGAAAAAGTGCACGTGACGTACGGTATGTCAAGGCATGGTAGCATAGTGGTTGGCACACCTCATTTTCAGTATAGGGAACCCAGGTTCAATTCCCGCTGCTCCCTGTAAGCAGTTTGTACGTTCTCCCTGTCACTGTGCGGGTTTCCTCCCACAGTCCAAAGACACACTGGATAGTAGGTTAATTAGTCATTGTAAATTGTCCCATGATTAATCTAGGGTTAAATCGGGTTATTGCTGGGTGGGACGCCTGGAAGGGCCTATTCCATGCTGTACCTCAATGAATAATTAGTAAACCAATCAATAAAGAAAATGTCTGCAAGGGAATGAAATGATTGACCCGTTTCTGAGCCTGTTTTCCTGCAGCAGTCTTCAGTGTGTTATGCAGAGAGTACGTGAAAATTAAACGAGAGATGGTGGGAGAATTGAGGTGGTGGTAGAGGCAGATACATTAGGGGCATTTGAGAAACTCTTAGGTAGGCACATGGATGACAGAAAAACGAGGGGCTGTGTGGGAGGAAGGGGTTAGAATGATCTTAGAGTAGGTTAAAAGGTTGGCACATCACTTATCCAGTGCTGCAATGTTTTTTCTAAGAAGCTGGAGGAACTCTGCCTATCATGCAGCATCTGTGGAGGGAAATGGACAGTTGACATTTGGTTGATGACTCACCATTGATGCTGCCCTGACTCCCACCACATTATTTCCCGGACATCCGTGCTCACCCCATGCTTCCGCCACCTTATTGGTGATGGAGCTCCTCTTATCCTTGCCTACCACCCCGTGAGTTCCTGCATCTAACACATCATCTCTGCTGTCTCCATAGGGATCCTACCTGCCACCTCCACCCATTCGACCCTCTCCACTAATCTTCCTCCTGGCACTTATCCCTGCAAATGGCAATGTGTGACACCTGTCCATTCACCTCCTCCCTCACATCCATTCAGGGCCCCAAGCAGTCCTCCCAGGTGAGGCAACACTTCACCTAGACTCATCCCCAGATGCGGCCTCTTGTACGTTGGTGAGACCCGGAGGGGGAATGCTATATCGAGCACCTTTGCTTCATCCGCCTAAAGCAGAACTTCCCGGTGGCCAAACATTTTTAAATTCCATTTCCCATTCCCGTTCTGATGTGTGCGACAAGAACACCACAGCACAGTAAATAAAAGGCCCTTTGGCTCATTTATTCCTTGCCAAACTGTTATTCTGCCTAGTCCCATCGACCAGGTATTGGTCATGATTTTATAGACCTCTAAGAGGTCACCCTGCAGTCTCCTACACTACAAGGAATCTTATTCCTAGCCTGCTATCCTATTCCTATTGCTGTAACCCAGTCCTGGTAGCAACATCACAAATCTGCTCTATACTTTTTCAAGTTTAATGGTATCATTCCTATAACCAAAACTGTACACCACATTCCTAGGTGTTCTCTCACCTACCATATCATCTGCATTTGTGTCCTCCACTCCCTTTGTAGAATGAGGAAGGTGTTGATAGACAAGGATGGGAGCAATTGGCGTGATAGACTCCCTCCACTGCCATCAGTACCTATCGCGTTCCAGCACAACTGGAGAGCCAGCACTCCCGGAAATGCAGGCACAAAGAAGACGAGCGTGCAGCAGAATGGAGATAATTCGGGTAAGAGGATCAGACCCAACTGTTGTCATTTTGTCTGAGTCCTAAAGGTTATGAATATGCCATCTACAGATACACTCTGGAATTTAGATTGTCAAGCAGTGATTTGATCAGCATTTTAAAGGTAGAAGTCCAAACTAGGTAGTTGACGATAAAATATTTCAGTTAATTGGGATGACCAGGACTAGAAATCACAGAGCCATCAAGGGTGATGTTAAACACTTCACTCAGAAGGTTGTTTGAGTGTGGATTGAGCTGCCAGCAGAAGCGGTTGTTGTGGGTTTAGTTGAAATACTGAAGAGAAGTTTGGATAAGTACATGAATTGGGAGAGATTGGAGGGATATGGTCCAGGTGCAGGTTGAAGCAGGACCTTTTTCAGGGCTGTAGTGCTCCATGACCAAGGGTGGCATAGTGGTTAGCACAAAGCTTTACAGTATTAGCAACCTGGGTTCAATTTCTGACGCCATCTGTAAGGAATTTCTATGTTCTCCCCGTGAACGCGTGGGTTTTCCTCGGGGTGCTGCAGTTTCCTCGCACAGTTCAAAGACCTACCGGTTGTAAGGTTAATTGGTCATTGTAAATTGTCCCGTGATTAGGCTAGGGGAAAATTGGGGATTGCTGGGCAGTGTAGCTCGAAGGGCCGGAAGGGCCTATTGTGCACTGTATCACAATAAAATAAGTTTTTAAAAGACTGTGTATTTTTCCACTTGGAAAAATAAAGTCTAGCAGCATATGGACCTTGTGGGATTGAGACTGGCTTCTCACCTCTGGGAGATGTTTTTGGTCTCCTTGGCAACTCTGATGGTTCTCGAACAGCAAAGACTGGCTCCTGACCACACTTTGCCATCTGTGGTGGAAATGATGAGAGGTATGTGTGTTTCTCAGTCAGTCACAGTGATACGGAGTTCTGTGAGAGTTCGACTCACACAAAATGCTGGAGGAACTCAGCGGGTCGGGCAGCATCTGTGGAGGATAATTGACATTCGGCATTTCGGGCTGAGACCCTTCACCAGAAGAGAGTTTGGAGGATGTATGTGGGAAGTTTGTGGTGTGAGAACGTTGCGGCAGGGTGGGGTATGGTGCAGGGAGGGATAATGGGCTTAGGGAGGATAGAGGAGGTTAGCCTGACGTCAGGAGTGATATTGAGTACTCGAAGTAGCCTACCTCTTGCCTGGCTTCAGAGTGAAGCCCCTTAACCGTGTGAGGTGTGTGAGCAAACTTGGGGGCCTCTCGTGAACTGTACTCAATGCTTGCTTTTGTCAGCTTCCAGCAGCCTCGAGCAAGCCAAGTCTCTTAAGGAAGAAGGTAATCTGCTTGTGAAGAAGGGAGAGCACAGAAGGGCAGTGAGCAAGTACACTGCAAGTCTGAAGCTGAACAGCAACGAGTGTACCACCTACACCAACAGGTACGTTGGTGACCCGCAGTCTAGCAGCTAGCAAAGTGCTTTACAGCACCGGTTCAGTTCCCGCGCTGTCTGTACGTTCTCCTCGTGACTGTGTGGGGTTCCTCTGGGTGCTCGGGTTTCCCCCACATTCTGAAGACGGATGAGTTAGTTATGGTTAGTAAGTTGTGGGCATGCTATGTTGCGCAGGAAGTGGGGTGATACGTGCGAGCTTCCCCAGCACGTGGCCAGACTCTGGGCGTTGATCCCAGATGCAAGTGACACATTTCACTGTATGTTTTGATGTGCATCTGGCAAGTAAAGCTAGTCTTTGGTCTTTAAAAATCTTTAACAGAATTAGATACTAATCGGCCATGACTGAATGTCAATGGGCAAATATGATCTATATATCTCCTATATCTCATGGTCTAGTCCCAGTTTCTATATAATCCAGTCATGGCCTACACACAATTAAGTTCAAAGTAAATTTATTATCAAAGTACATACACAGTATGTCACCATGTACAGTCCTGAGATTCTCTTCCTTTAGGGCATACTCAGTAATTCTGGGGGACGTATGACTTGTACAAAAGACTTGTACATCGGGGATGGATTACACCTGACCCCAAGGAGGACTAATATTCTCATGGGCAGGTTTGTTAGAGCTGTTGGGGAGGGTTTAAACTAGTTTGGCAGGGAGTGGGGGTAGGAACTAGTGAAGGGACAAAGGATAGAATAGCTGAATAAAAAAAAATGTGTAGACAAAATTGCAGCCATCTGGGTGAGTATCAGTACATTGGGGATGCAGAATCAAAAAGAGTAGCAAATAGAGTACTCAAATTTTATATCTCAGTGCACAGAGTATAAGAAATAAGGTTCTTGTTGCACTTTTACAGGTAATCAGGTGTGATTTTGTGGTCATCCCTGAATTGTGGCTGAAGGTATAGTTGGGTGCAAAATGTCCACGGTTATGCATTGTATCGGAGGGATAGGAAGGACTAGGCAGAGGAATGGGGTGGCTCTGCTAGTAAAGAATGGCGTCAAATCAGTAGAAAGCTATAACATAAGGTCAGAAGATGTTGAATCCTTGTGGGTTGAGTTAAGAAACTGCAAGGGTGAAAAGAGCCCGATGGTAGTTGTATACAGGCCTCCCAGCAGTAGCTGGGATGTGGACTACAGATTACAATGGAAAATAGAAAAGATGAGGCAAAAGGCAATGTTATGATAGTCAATGGAGATTTTAACATGCAGGTCGATTGAGAAAATCAGGTTGGAAATGGATCTCAAGAGAGTGAGTTTGTTAAGTGCCTATGAGATGGCTTTTTAGAGCAGTTTGGCGTTGATCCTTCTAGGGGATCAGCTATACTGGATTAGGTGTTTTGTAATGAACCAGAGGTGATTAGGGAGCTTGAGGTAAAGGAACACTTGGGAGGTAATGATCACAATATGATTGAGTTCAACTTGATATTTGATAGGAAGAAAGTAAAGTCTGATGTAGCAGTATTTCAGTGAAGTAAAGGAAATTACAGTGATAATGAGAGAGGAGTTGGCAACATTAAGTTGGAGGAGATGCTGGCAGGGATGAGTAGCAATGGCTTGAGTTTCTGGGGGAAATGAAGGTGGTACAGGACGTGTGTATTCCAAAAGTGAAAAAATACTCAAAAGACAAAATAGTGCAACCATGGCTGACAAGGAAAGCCAAAGCTAATGTGAAAACAAAAAAAGAGGGCATACAACAAAGCAAAAATTATTGAGAAGATAGAGGATTGGGAAGCTTTTAAAAATCTACAGAAAGCAACTAAAAGAATCATCAGGAGGGAAAAGATGAAATATGAAAGCAAGCTAGCAAACAAGATCAGGGCGGATAGAAAAAATTTTCAAGGATATATAAAAAAAGATGAGAGTGAATGTAGGACCACTAGAAAATGAGGCAGGAGAAATAACAGCGGACAAGGAGATGGCTGATGAACTAAATTGAGTATTTTGCATCAGTCTTCACTGTGGACAACACTAGCAGTGTGCCAGATGTTGAATGGTATGAGGGAAGGGAAGTGAGGCAGTTACTATTACAAGAGAGAAGGTGCTCAAAAAGCTGAAAGACCTAAGGGTACATAAGTCACCCAAACCAGATGAACTGCACCCTAGGGTTCTGAAAGAGGCAGCAGTAGAGATTGTGGAGGCATTAGAAATGATCTTTCAAAAATCATTGGACTCTGGCATGGTGCCAGAGGACTGGAAAATTGCAAATGTCACTCCACTCTAAGAAAGGAGGAAGGCAGCAAAAAGGAAATTATAGATCAGTTAGCCTGACCTCAGTGGTTGGGAAGATGTTGATGTCAACTGTTAAGGACAAGGTGATGAAGTACTTGGTGACACAGGACAAGATAGGACAAAGTCAGCATGGTTTCCTTCAGGGAAAATCTTGTCTGATGAACCTGTTGGAATTGTTTGAGGAGATTACAAGTAGGATAGATAAAGGGGATGCAGTGGATGTTGTATATTTGGACTTTCGGAAGGCCTTTGACAAGTTGCCACAGATGAGGCTGCTTACCAAGATAAGAGCCCATGGTATTATGGAAAAGTTACTGGCATGGTGAAAGCATTGGCTGATTGGTAGGAAGCAGAGTGGGAATGAAAGGATCCGTTTCAGTGACTAGTGGTGTTCTGTAGGGGTCAGTGTTGGGACCATTTCTTTTTATGCTGTATATCGATGATTTAGATGATGGAATAGATGGCTTTGTTGCCAAGTTTGCAGATGATACGAAGATTGGTGGAGGGGCAGGTAGAGTTGAGGAAATGGGTAGGTTGCAGAAGGACTTAGACAGATTAGGAGAATGGGCAAGAGAGTGACAAATGAAATACAATGGTAGAAAATGCATGGTCATGCACTTTGGTAGAAGAAATAAATGTGTGGACTATTACTAAATGGGGAGAAAATACAAAAATTTGAGATGCACAGGGACTTGGGAGTCCTTGTGCAGAACATTGGAATGGTTAACTTGCAGGTTGAGTTGAATGTGAGGAAGGCAAATGCAATGTTAGCATTAATTTCAAGAAGTCTGGAATACAAGAGCTGGGATACGATGCTGAGGCTTTATAAGGCACTGGTGAGGCCTCACCTTGAGTATTGTGAACAGTTTTGTGCTCCTCATCTTAGATGTGCTGGCATTGGAGAGGGTCCAGAGGAGGTTCACAAGGATGATTCTGGGAATGAAAGGGTTATCGTACAAGGAACATTTGATGGCTCTGGGCCTGTACTTGCAGGAATTTAGAAGGATGGGGGGGGGGGGGAATCTCATTGAAAGCTTTCGAATGTTGAAAGGTCTGGACAGAGTAGATGTGGAAGGACTGGGTTCCGGCCCGAAACATTGACTCATCGTTTCCACGGATGCTGCCCGACCTGCTGAGTTCCTCCAGCGTGTTGTGACTGTTTTCTAGGATGGGGGAGCCTAGGACAAGAGGGCACAGTCTCAGGATAGAGGGGTGTCCATTTAAAACAGAGATGCAGAGAAATTTCTCAAGCTAGAGGGTAAATCTGTGGAATTTGTTGCCACATGCAGCTGTGGAGGCCAGGTCATTGGGTGTATTTGAGGCAGAGATTGATGGGTTTTTGATTGGACATGGCATCAAAGGTTACTGGGAGAAGACTGAGGAGGGGGTAAAAATAAGATTAAATGGCGATGCAGACTCGATGGGCCAAATGGTTGAATTCTGTGGCTATGTCTGATGGTCTAAATCCATAATAGAATAATAACCATAATAGGAGCAACAAAAGGTCACAAAGGTCGCACCAACTGGGCATTCAACCAGTGTGTAAAAGACAACAAATGGTGCAAATACATCATGAAATAATATTAATAAATAAATAAAGAATAAATATCAAGTATGTGAGATGTAGAGTCCTTGAAAGGGAATCCATAGGTCGTGAGAGCATTTCAACAATGGGATAAGTGAAATTGAGTGAAGTTATCCTCTTTGGTTCAAGAGCCTAATGGTTGATGGGCGAAAACTGTTCCTGAACCTGGTGGTGCAAGTCCTGAAGCTCCTGTGCTTTCTTTGTGATGGCAGCAGCGAGAAGAGAGCATGACCTGTGTGGTGACGACAGTTAGTCCTCAGCTGCGTGTTCATGCAGGCAAACCTGTATGGTTCCCTCCAGCTGCCTGTGGTTCGTGTTTTGTCTGCAGACTGCCTTGTTGACTGACCTTGTCTGTTGTGTCCTCCCGGCAGAGCACTGTGCTACTTGAACCTGCAGCAGTATCGCGAAGCAGAGAAGGACTGTACAGCCGCATTGGCCTTGGACCCCCAAAACCTGAAAGCATTTTACCGCCGTGCAATGGCCCGAAAAGAGCTGAAGGTAAGAAAGATGTGGCAAGCAAGCTCAGATTTCTAAACAGTCCTGGTGTTCTGCATATCCATTTCCCTTACTAACACCACCGATGACCTTACCTTCAACTGCACAGGCATTGTCAGCTTGCAGTTTACTTCATCAGTCCTAATGAAGTGGCTGGGCCTCAAACATTGACTGTTTATTGCTTTCTATAGACGCTACCTGACCTGCTGAGTTCCTCCAGCAGAGCGAGTGTGTGTGTGTGTGTGTGTCAGTCAGTCAGTCTGGATTTCACACCCTCCATTCCCCATTCTGACTTTTTACTACTTCTCACCTGCCTCCCCCACCTTTTCCTTTTCTCCTTTGGTCCACTCTCCTCTCTTATCAGATTCTTTCTTCTCTAGCCCTTGACCTTTCCCTATCACCTGGCTTCACCTATCACCTCCTTCCTTCCCTGCCCCCCTCCTTTTATTCTGGCATCTTCCTCTTTTCCTTTTCAGCCCTGAAGAAGGGTCTTGGGCCAAAATGGCGACTATCTATTCATTTCCATAGATGCTGCTGCTGTTCCTCCAGCATTTTGCGTACGTTGCTTTGAATTTTCAGCATCTGCAGACCTTCTCGTGTTGATAATAAATCAAAACCCACGCTCTGGTATTCCTTCTTAAACCACATCTGACCTTTATAAACTACTTCTGTGACCAAGCTTTAGGGACTTGTGTTATGGACTGATTGTGGACTTCAGAAAGGATTTTATTTTTGCACTACTTCAAGTAATTACTATTTTTTCCTCTATTATTATGTATTGCGCTTGAAGTTGTACAACATACGCCGGTAATAGTAAACCTGATTGTATTCTGATTAATAGCTCCTTCATTTACTTTTCAATTTAAGAACAGCACTTCTAAGAGCACAGTTGAATGTTTATATTAATAAATAAACATTACAGATGCTGGAAATCTGAAAGAAAAACAGAAAAGTCAAAAACACTTATAAACGCAAGAGGTTCTGCAGATGCTGGAAATCCAGGGCAGCACACACTCAAAATGCTGGAGGAACTCAATAGGTCAGGCAGCATCTATGGAGCGGAATAAACAGTTGACTTCCTGTCCCTTCCTTTCTGGTCCAGATGAAGTTTCTTGGCCTGAAGCGTTGACTGTTTATTCTCCTCCTTGGATGCTGCCTGACCTGCTGAGTTCTTCCAGCATCATGTGCATGTCATGCCAGAAACGCTCAGCAGGTCAGGTAATGTCTGTGGAGAAAGAGCAGCAGTTTTTCTGGTCTGTCACCTGAAACTTAATAGAAGTTTGATAATCCAACAAGACAATGATCAGAAAGACAAGAGTAAATCAACAACAGAATCAATTCCAAAGAAGCAGCATACAAATTAGCCAGAGAAAGTGGCTCACCTGAGGACTGGGAGAAATTCAGAGTTCAGCAGAGGAGGACAAAGGGCTTAATTGGGAAGGGGAAAAAAGATTATGAGAGAAAACTGGCAGGCAACATAAAAACGGACTGTAAAAGCTTTTATAGATATGTATAAAGGAAAAGACTGGTAAAGACAAATGTGGGTCCCCTACAGACAGAAACAGGTGAATTGATTATGGGGACCGAGGACATGGCAGACCAATTGAATAATTACTTTGGTTCTGTCTTCACTAAGGAGGACATAAATAATCTTCCAGAAATAGTAGGGGACAGAGGGTCCAGTGAGATGGAGGAACTGAGCGAAATACATGTTAGTAGGGAAGTGGTGTTAGGTAAATTGAAGGGATTGAAGGCAGATAAATCCCCAGGGCCAGTTGGTCTGCATCCCAGGGTGCTTAAGGAAGTAGCCCAAGAAATAGTGGATGCATTAGTGATAATTTTTCACAACTCGTTAGATTCTGGACTAGTTCCTGAGGATTGGAGGGTGGCTAATGTAACCCCACTTTTTAAAAAAGGAGGGAGAGAGAAACCGGGGAATTATAGACCGGTTAGCCTAACGTCAGTGGTGGGGAAACTGCTGGAGTCAGTTATCAAGGATGTGATAACAGCACATTTGGAAAGTGGTGAAATCATCGGACAAAGTCAGCATGGATTTGTGAAAGGAAAATCATGTCTGACGAATCTCATAGAATTTTTTGAGGATGTAACTAGTAGAGTGGATAGGGGAGAACCTGTGGATGTGGTATATTTGGATTTTCAAAAGGCTTTTGACAAGGTCCCACACAGGAGATTAGTGTGCAAACTTAAAGCACACGGTATTGGGGGTAAGGTATTGGTGTGGGTGGAGAGTTGGTTAGCAGACAGGAAGCAAAGAGTGGGAATAAACGGGACCTTTTCAGAATGGCAGGCGGTGACTAGTGGGGTACCGCAAGGCTCAGTGCTGGGACCCCAGTTGTTTACAATATATATTAATGACTTGGATGAGGGAATTAAATGCAGCATCTCCAAGTTTGCAGATGACACGAAGCTGGGTGGCAGTGTTAGCTGTGAGGAGGATGCAGGGTGACTTGGATAGGTTGGGTGAGTGGGCAAATTCATGGCAGATGCAATTTAATGTGGATAAATGTTAAGTTATCCACTTTGGTGGCAAAAATAGGAAAACAGATTATTATCTGAATGGTGGCCGATTAGGAAAAGGGGAGGTGCAACGTGACCTGGGTGTCATTATACACCAGTCATTGAAAGTGGGCATGCAGGTACAACAGGCGGTGAAAAAGGCGAATGGTATGCTGGCATTTATAGCGAGAGGATTTGAGTACAGGAGCAGGGAGGTACTACTGCAGTTGTACAAGGCCTTGGTGAGACCGCACCTGGAGTATTGTGTGCAGTTTTGATCCCCTAATCTGAGGAAAGACATCCTTGCCATAGAGGGAGTACAGAGAAGGTTCACCACATTGATTCCTGGGATGGCAGGACTTTCATATGAAGAAAGAATGGATGAAATGGGCTTGTACTCGTTGGAATTTAGAAGATTGAGGGGGGATCTGATTGAAACGTATAAGATCCTAAAGGGATTGGACAGGCTAGATGCAGGAAGATTGTTCCCGATGTTGGGGAAGTCCAGAACGAGGGGTCACAGTTTGAGGATAGAGAGGAAGCCTTTTAGGACTGAGATTAGGAAAAACTTCTTTACACAGAGAGTGGTGAATCTGTGGAATTCTCTGCCACAGGAAACAGTTGAGGCCAGTTCATTGGCTATATTTAAGAGGGAGTTAGATATGGCCCTTGTGGCTACGGGGATCAGGGGGTATGGAGGGAAGGCTGGGGCGGTGTTCTGAGTTGGATGATCAGCCATGATCATAATGGCGGTGCAGGCTCGAAGGGCCGAATGGCCTACTCCTGCACCTATTTTCTATGTTTCTATGTAACAGAATGGTTTAAAAAGAAGAAAATTTGTGTGTTGGAATGGCTGAGTCAAAGTCCTGACCTTAATCCTATAGAAATGTGAAAGGACTTGAAGCAAGCAGTTCATGCAACGAAGCCCACCACCATCCCAGAGTTGAAGTAATTTTTTTGTATGGAGGAATGGCCTAAAATTCATCCGAGCCGATGTGCAGCACTGACCAACAGTTACTGGAAACGTTTGGCTGAAGTTATCGCTGTACAAGGGGATCACACATTGTTACTGAAAGCAAAGGTTCACATATTTTTTCCAACAAATACATGTAATATTGGATCATTTTTCTCAATAAATAAAAGAACAAGTATAATGTTTTGAATTCTCTTTATCTAGTTTTAGGACTTGCATGAAGATCTGATCAAAATTTAGGTCACTTATGCAGAAATAGAGAAAATTCTACAGGGTTTACAAACTTTCTAGCACCGCTGTAGGTTCCATTGTTTTGATGTACATGTGACAAAGCTAATCTTTTTTTAATCTCAGTTGGAAATGGAGCAATAGACTTTACTTTTTATTTCTTCAGGATTACAAGGGCAGTAGTGTTGATCTCTGTGAGATGCTGAAGCTGGATCCAAACATCTCAGCTGGACAACGTCTGCTACAAGAAGTCCAGAAGCTCATTAAGTAACAGCTCAGTAAGACGGAAGCCTTAGAAACGACCTGAGGCAAGCAGCGTGGAGCTGGCTGGTCAGAGGGAGGCCTGAACAGGCTCTGGAAGAAACTGCTTGTGTCTATATAATCAGTTTGTTCTGCTTCTCAAGGACCTTTCTTAAAAAAATAACTAGCATGACACCAAAGAGAGTAAGTAGGATTAAACTGTATTTGAATTGTATTTGGTTCAACTCAGATTGTGTCTGTCCCCATGCAGTTGGGACATTGATAAACAGCTCCCATGCAACAGAAATATTTCATAGAACTTGCTTCAGGATCCTTCACTTGAATTATTATTCCAGGGTTAGAACTACACAACTAAGAATATATAAATATCAATAGGCTGTTTGCAAATTGTTTTTGAGAAGCAATGCAATGTTTTAGTTTCTTCTTTGTACAACTTTATTTGGAAAACTGCAGAACCTGTTTTCCATAGCCGCGTGTTCTCTCTATTTCCTTCTCTCCTGGCCCCCATGGTTTCTGGCTCTTTGCTGTGTACAATTGCAGTTGCGTCTCCTTCCAGAATTTGTCCCTTGTGGATGATTAGGACCAGCTGACCACATGTTAGAATAATGGAAGGTGCATATGACCCAGCCACTCAAGCCTCCAGGCATTCTAGCTTTAGGAAATAGTGGGTCATTGCTTGGATCTTGTTCACTTGCTTCTTTGAATCTCCTATCAGCCTTGTGCTTTTACCTACCCCACCCATCAGTAGGTTCCAGCTGGATGATTTGCTTGGAGAGCACACAAATCTCTGGAGGAGCACAGTGGGTCAGGCAGCACGGTTGCAGGGGAATAAAGGGTTGACATTTTGTACCAAGACCCTCCATCAGTACTGGTGTCATTGTTGAGTAACTGGACTAGTTCCTCAATCACACTTTATAGTGCACAAGGAGAGTAGCCTTGTCCCTATCACCAAACTAAACAACGAAATGATGCTTTCATAGAAAATTGTCTAGTTATTGACCAACTGGTAACTGTATGTGCAAATTCCTTATTTGCATAATCAATTGCCAATCATACTACAATAGTAGTGTTAATCGCCAATAGACACTACAAGCTAACAACCAGTGATACTTTAGAGTTAGTAATTGTCCAGTAGTTAGTGTGTGCCTTGCATTCTTTCTTTGTCTTGGTATGCAGATGCTCCAGTACCCTGCTGTACAAGAGGAAGCTATGCTCTTGCCTGGGTTGACTGCACACAATCTGTAAACTATCCCTGACTGGACATTAGCTTAGCCTTTGCCTTGTCACAACATCAGCACTGAAGAGGAAGGGGGAAGAATTCTTGCTGCTTCCCTCTTCCTTTCCAGATCTGATGCGGGGTCTTGGTCTTGGTTTATTCATTTCTATAGATGCTGCCTGACCTGCTCAGTTCCTCCAGCATTTTGTGTTGCTCTGGATTGCCAACATCTGCAGGATTCTGTGTTGTGCGTTCACCTTTCATTGGAGTTTTTATCAGAATCTCGTGTTTATGCTTTGATTCTTCATCAACTCTCCTGTATTTATGCTTTGACTCATCATCGAATCTCTGGCGCCTTCATTAGAATCTCTTGTGTTTATGCTTTGCTTGGGTGTTGATTGTGCTATTGGGATGTATTTTTTGCTGAGCCTGGTGACTAAGAAACAGTACATAACATACAGCATAAAAGCATGGGATTATAAAAGATATTACATCATTGGTGGAGGAATATCCTAATGGGATACAGAATGCAGGAGGTGAAATACAAGTCAGAGGCACTGGGCACCATGGAATTTCCTCGGGGTTTGCTCAGTATTTCGCCAGCATGAAAGTGTTGATTCAGCTGTGGATTTATGCTGCACACCTATTGCTAGACAACTGGAAGAGTTTGGAGATGGGGTTTTTTGGGTGCCACAGTGGTATAGCAGTTAGTGCAATGCTCTGGAGTTCAGAGGTCAATTTCAGCACTGTTCTGTAGGGAGTCTCTACCTCCCTGTGGAATGCTTGGGTTTTCCCTGGATCCTCTGGTTTCCTCCCAGAGTACAAAGATGTACTCAGTAGGTTAAATGATCATTGAATTAGGGTTAAACAAGTTTGTTGGAGGTTAATGCAGCAGCATAGCTGAAAGGGCCTAGTCTATGCTATATCACTGAAAAAAAAATAGCTAGAAAATTTTAATATCCCCAAAAGGCCAGCACAATATTCTTGTCTCTCCTTCATGCACTCCTGGGAGAATAGTCATGTATCCCATTGTTTGTAGTGTTGCAAATGTTAAGTATTGAGGCAAACACAGCCTATTTTTCCTGGGGGTGGGAGAGAGATAGGGGAAGCTGGTTCTCAGCAAGCGTTTGTTAGACACTGCCCCCACAAATCCAGTCTTCATTCAGAAAGGGTTTGTTGCACAGTTGCTGAGTTTGAGCAACACTGGAGTGTGGGGAATATGGAACTCCAAGCTATGTGGATTGAAGAAATCTGACAGCATTACGGGCACGGATAAAGGCAGTGTTGTATTTAGTGGGGTGGGGGAATCCTTTTCCAAAGCTCCCAGCAAAGGACAAGCATTTGATTGTTTCTCTGTGGTGTAATATCTAGCACTGACAGGACAGTGATGATCCTCTTCAGGCTTGGTTCTAGATATCTCAGGCATTAAGTGGTGTGGTTTGAATCTGTATTGCACTGTAAATCTTCAAACTCAGGTATTAAACTCTCAATGACAACAAGTGATGTCTTGTTCATTATTCTACCCGACACATTGTTAATGGACAAACTTGCAAGAGTTGTGAAACCAATTTAGTGGCAATTACTGAGATACTTAAACATCAAGTAGGCTAGTCAGATCCTTTGGAACAATATAAAAAAGGTCCAAGGGTTGTTCAAAGTACACGTGAGTCACCATAAACAATCAATGAAAGACCATACCAACAGGGTGGACAACAGTGTGCAAAAGACATCAAACTGCGCAAATAATAATAATAAATGAGCAATAAATAGAGAACACAAAATGAAGTGAACTTGAAAGTGAGGCCATAGGTTGTGGGAACAGTTCAGTGATAGGGCAATTGAAGTTATCGCCACTGGTTCAAGAGCCTGGTGGTTGAGGGGTAATAACTGTTCCTGAACCTGGTGATGTGGGTCCTGAACTCCAGTAGTGAGAATAGAGCATAGCCTGGATGGTGGTGTTCAGGTGATGAATGCTGCTTTCCTGCAACACACTTCATATAGATATGCTCAATGGTAGGGAGAGCTTTACGCGTGATGGACGGGGCCAAATCCATTCCTACTATTTAAACTCAAGATTCAAGATTGTTTAATATCATTTCCAGTACACAAGTGTAAAGGAGGATGAAATAATTGTTACTCTGGATCCAAAGCAGCTTAAAAAAACACAATAAGATAAAGAATAATTTAAAAACATACCAGTACATAAGGTAGCATCTAGACGACAGTACTCCACCAGCTGATGTGATATCCTTCAGAGATGTTAAAGCAAGATTCCCATCTGCTCTCAGGAATGGGAGTACAAGGTTTTTTTTTTTAAAAAGCCTGTGCCTAGTTTTATCACATTGCTCCTTATGGCCCACAAACCCAGCCATTCAGGTATTCCTGTATTTATAACATCTTTGGAGATGGTAGCTCACTGGCCTCTGCCACTGGAGAGTATCTGCCAAACCTTCACCTCCTGCTGAAAATGCATTCATTGTCAGGTTTATAATGACCAGAATAGGTCATATTTGTTGGGGGGGGGGGGGGGGGTCGTCAGTCTTGGACAGCAGCCAAGGAGAAGGAAAACTGATTTTCAACCTCCACTGCCTTGGGGGCGATGCCCACCCATGAGAAAGGCTTCATGAGTAAACCGTGAGGAAGAAATCTGGAGAGGACATGGTCCACCAGACGCATAAACCCATCATCCCCTGGGATCAACGGCTGCTGACTATTTGTTGTTTTACAGAACAATGTAGTACATTAAAAAATCCTATAAATTACAATATTGGTGCAAACAGAGAAAATAGTGACAGTTTTATAAACGGTTAGGAAGTCTGATAGTGGAGGGGGAAGCAATGCCTAAAACATTGTGTGTACACACGCACACATTCCAAAGCAGTCAGTGAAGACAAAGGCCTTGATGGCTACTATTATTAAAAGCTTAGCAGCCAATGTTCTGACCAGGTAGCTCCCATAAAAATAAATTCTATCCTAGGGACAGCTTTTAAGGGAGAAATATGGTCAGTTGCGTGGCCATAGACTACAATGTCCAACAAAGCACCACAGGACAGAAGCAGAAAGAATTGGGCCATTCAGCCCATCAAATCTGCTCTATAAAACCATAAGACATGGAGCAGAATCAGGCCACTCAACAACTGAATCTGCTCCATGTCTGATTTATTGTCCTTTTTAACCCGGTCTCCTGTCTTCTCCCCATAACCTTTGACCCCCTTACAAATCAGGAATCAATCAGTAATGACTTGGTCTCCACAGCCACTGTGGCAATAAATTCCATAGATTCACCAGCATCTGGCTAAGGAAATTCCTCATCTTTGTTAATAAAGTGATATTCTTGTATTCTAAGGCTCTGCCCTCTGGTTCTAGTCTTGGAAACATCTTCACCACATCCATTATTTCAAGGCCTTTCCATTACAAGCCCCCACCCCATTCTTCTAAACTCCAGCAACTACAGGTCCAGAGCCATCAAGTTCTCCTCACAGATTACCTTGTTGCATTTCCAGGCTCATTCTCATGAACTTCCTCTGGACTCTCTGCAATGCCAGCACATCCTTTCTTGGATAAAGTGGCCAAAACTACTCTCAATGCTCCAAGTGTGGTCTGGCTAATGTGTTGTAAATGACAGAGGAAGACAGCCACAGGGAATGGAGCGCTAGTAAACAGGAAGATGCATGATAAATGGTATCAGGAAACCAGATATCAGTGATAACTGTCCAGGCCTTCAGAGAACAAGGAGGCCGAGCTCAGGCCTTCAGACAAAGGTTGCTCCCATTTCTTCTGGGCAGCAGTCTAGGCAGAGTCTGACCGAAAAGTTTTTCGTAAAGTCCCACAAAACTGAGTAGCAGCAGATCCTGAAGTGAAGTTTGGATTGAAAGCAGGCTGGAATAATTGTTCTATTTGCTGTCCAGATATTCCTCCACCAAATAGATTCTGACCAGCACTTAAAGACATTCCAATTCCAACATGTTTGCTTGAGGCCAAACTCAGGTTGGAGGAGCAACCTCCTCTTCTGCCTAAGTAGCCTCCACAATGATGGCATAAACATCAATTTCTAACTTCTGTCAATTTCTCTCCCTCCCCAGTCTGGTTACCTTCTCACCACTTCTCCTTACCTCTTTGGTTCCTCTCATTTCTATTATGCATGGAAGGGAATACTGCCGTCTCCTATCAGATTCCTCCTCCTTCAGCCCTTTGCCTCATCCACCCATCACTGCCTGGTTTCTCATTTCATCCAGCCCCCCAGTCACCTGTCATCTCACCTCCTCTTAACCATCACCTGCCAGCTTGTAGCCCTTCCCCTCTCTCCACACTTCTTTCCCCGCCCCTTTCCTTTCCAGTCCTGATGAAGGATCTCACCCCAAAATGTCAACTGTTTATTCCCCTCCATGGAGGCTACCTGACCTGCTGAGCTGCTCCAGCATTGTGTGTTATTCAAGGCAGCTTGGGGTAAAGCAGTGTATGTCAGCCAGGCCAAGTGCAAGGGTGAACTACCCAGGGGATGTCCACTTCTGTGTTTGGCAAAGATTCTATACAAAGGGTTTCACCAAAATACTAGCCCACACTGGGAAGCATTGGATGAAGACTCTTGGTCCTGCCAAAGCCACAGAAAGAAGTTAACAGATTAAAGGGAAAAAATGTGGCTGAGGGTAATTGAGAGTGCAGTTCAGGTCCGGATTCACTGGTGGGGTACAGTGAAGGTAGATTCAATTGTTGTGTTGTAAAGAGCTCGTTACAGTATCTCAAACTAGCTTATAGTAAAGCAGTGGAATGGTACCAAGCTGGATCTTCACTGATCTGGTCAGTTTAAATATGAACGCATGACATTACAATACCGTGGCCCACAATGTTGCACCAAATGTTTAACTTCCAAGATCAATGCAACCCTCCCCTCCCACATAGCCTCTATTTTTCTATCCTCTGTGAGAAGTGAATCTCCAGCTGTAATTACCACTTGGTAAACACAAAATGAAATTTTAGAAGTTAAATTAAATGCCACTTGCCCCCCCTCCAAAAAAAAAGAAAAATCAATGCCTTCTGAACCCCCCCTCAAAGAGCCTGGCATCCAATTGCTTTTGTTGGGTGTTATTTTAGGGAAACTTTCCAGGTATAGAACTTGTTTAAATTTCTCCAAATTCCTCACATGGAGAAGTAACTCAATCCAAACCACATTCAGTATAATTTATTAAAGGCAAATTTAAAGACAGGAAAGGGCAGAAGCCATTCAACACAATCTCAGCAGGATTTTTATCCCCTCAAAGTCTGTGCTCAGTTTTCTGCTGATCTTGGCTTAAATCATATGCATAATTTATTCCAATGAACTTTATCCCCCCCCCCCCCGCCAAAGATTCTTCCATCATGAAGCAGTTTTCCTGGAGTCCCGGTGCTTTCCTACAAAAATGAGAAACAAAATGGTCACACAGTAGAGTGGCAGTTCGTGCCATGCTGTTACAGCTCGGGGCGTACTGCAGTTCAGAGTTAAACTCTGACATCTGCAAGGAGTTCTCATGTTCCCCCGTAATGATGTGCGTTTCCTCCCACATTTCAGAAATGTACTAGTTACAGGCCCCCAGCCCAGTGAACCCACAATATCCAATTACATCCATGGCTACAATTACCCGACCCAGTGAACTCACACTGCCCAATTACATCCATGGGCACAGCTACCCGACCCAGTGAACCCACACTGCCCAATTACATCCATGGGCACAGCTACCCGACCCAGTGAACCCATACTGCCCAATTACATCCATGGGCACAGCTACCCGATCCAGTGAACCCACACTGCCCAATTACATCCATGGGCACAGCTACCCGATCCAGTGAACCCACACTGCCCAATTACATCCATGGGCACAGCTACCCGACCCAGTGAACCCACACTGCCCAATTACATCCACGGCTACACTTACCCTACCAACTCAGCCATCTTGGGGAGGAAACCAGAGCACCCATAGAACCATAGAACACTACAGCACAGAAAACAGGCCATTTGGCCCTTCTAGTCTGTGCCAAAACTTTATTTCACTAGTCCCATTGACCTGCACCCAGTCCATAACCCTCCAGACCTTTCCCATCCATGTATCTATCCCATCTACTCTTAAAACTAAAGAGTGAGCCCGCATTTACCACATCAGATGGCAGCTCATTCCACACTCCCACCACTCTGAGTGAAGTAGTTCCCCCAATGTTCCCTCTAAACCTTTCCCCTTTCACCCTAAAGCCATGTCCTCTCGTATTTATCTCTCCTAATCTAAGTGGAAAGAGCCTATTCACATTTACTCTGTCTATACACCTAAATTTTGTAAACCTCTATCAAATCCTCCCTCATTCTTCTACACTCCAAGGAATAAAGTCCTAACCTGTTCAATCTTGTAACTCAACTCAACTCCTGAAGACCCAGCAACATCCTAGTAAATCTTCTCTGCACTCCTTCAATCTTACTGATATCCTTCCTATAGTTAGGTGACCAGAACTGCACACAATACTCCAAATTTGGCCTCACTAATGTCTTATATAACCTCACCATAACATCCCAACTCCTGCACTCAATACTTTGATTTATGAATGCCAGGATGCCAAAAACCAGCAGGTACCCATGCAGCAATGGGGAGAATGTACAAACTCCTGACAGGCACTGGCTGGGATTGAACCCAAGGCACTGATGCTGCAAAGCTACTTTGCCAAATGGCTCAAAACAAGTTCATGCCTCAATTTGTGCTCTGATGACAAGAGACACCAGGTAGGTTGCAGTTCTTCACATCGCCTGAGATTTGCCATATAAGGTAGAGTTAAACCCCGGGAACCACGTCCCTTCTTGAACCACAGTAGTCAACCAGTGGGTTTTAGATTGTTCTAAGCTTTCTGAAGACAAATTTTGACTCATGTACGTGAAAACATACAGTGAAATGCGTCATTTGCATCAACAACCAACACAACCCAAGGATGTGCTGGGGGCAGCCCACAAGTGTCCCCACACATTCTGGCACCAACATAGCCAGGTTTATCAGAACAAGAGCTGCAACAACAGCTAAACAAGTCCTCTTCCTTCCAACATAGCACCCCCACAGCTTAGCAACCCGAAACGGTACATCTTTAGACTGGAGCAGCAAGTGGACACCCACACAATCACGGGGAAAACGTAGAATCTCCTTACAGACTGAGCCACAAAACACAAGAGTTATGTCCTTCGCATATTTGTGAAAACAATGACTCACTCCTGACAAGGAGTGCCGTTTTCAAATGAATGTGCCCGATCTTCTGCCCACTGGTACTATGAAGCATTACATTAACCGTATGCAACCATGACAAGATCCTATTCCCGTACTGAGAAAAAAAGAAACTAGACTTTCCGTGGGGCAGTTCAGAGTTGGAAGAGTTGGCAGATCACAAGACAATAGATATTTCAATTAACAGGAATTCTGCAGATGCTGGAAATTCAAGCAACACACATAAAAGTTGCTGGTGAACGCAGCAGGCCAGGCAGCTTCTCCAGGAAGAGGTGCAGTCGACGTTTCAGGCCGAGACCCTTCGTCAGGACACTCTTCCTTCAGTTAGTCCTGACGAAGGGTCTCGGCCTGAAACGTCAACTGCACCTCTTCCTAGAGATGCTGCCTGGACTGCTGCGTTCACCGGCAACTTTTGTGTGTTGCAGATATTTCAATTAACCAGCAAGCACAAATCTCCAAACCGTGAATATATAACTTACCAATAAATCCTATCACAGCAATGCAACAAGTCAAAATGGTATTTCAGTCCTGGCATTTCTGACCCCACTCCAACATCACAGGTCAAGATGGTATCCCCCAGAGTACAACAGGGTGAAGTCCCATCGTTTCTGACCTCCCTCCAGTGCTGTCCGCACAGAGTTTACACATTTCTGACCTCCCTCCAGTGCTGTCCGTACAGAGTTTGCACATTTCTGACCTCCCTCCAGTGCTGTCCGTACAGAGTTTGCACATTTCTGACCTCCCTCCAGTGCTGTCCGTACAGAGTTTGCACATTTCTGACCTCCCTCCAGTGCTGTCCGTACAGAGTTTGCACATTCTGCTTCCCTGGGTATTCAATTTCCTGCCACGTCGCGGCGGTGTGGGGGCTGGAAAGTGTAAGCTGACCGAATTGGTGGAGATTAGCAGAGTTGCAGAGAATGAGTGGGTGTGTGAGAGAAGGTAACAGGGAAATAGAACGGAAATAATTGGGAGAATGTGATTAATAGGACTGCTTTTGCAGCTGGCATGGACTTGATGGGCCAAATAGCCTCCATCATGAAGGACAGATTTCAGAAAGAATCTGATTCAAAGTTAAAATATGGAACTCCTTTACACATGGAGAGGTCTAGGAAATTAGCATGTCTTCAAAGGGACTTTGGATAGGTTCACGAGACATTGGGCATAGGAGTAGAATTAGGCCATTTGGCTCATCGAGTCTGTTTCTCCTTCATGAGGGAAGGGACTAGAAGGACATTTGGCAGTGACACGAGGAGGGGCACACACACCTGGATGGAACCAATGGGCCAAACAGCCTGGCTGTACACTATACATTTCTTTATCAAACGCTCATGTTGAATGGGGAGGGGACGCAGGGAAAGGTCCAGCGTCAGTCCAAATGGAACCAAGCTCAACACAAAGTCCCCTGTAGCCACCAAACAGCTGACAGCCTCACCTGCTCAGCTCAGCGTTCCCTTTCTCTGTACGTCTTCTTTAGCGTGGTGAGCCTGTAGGACAGCCACTGCTTCTTCCACCTGCAGACAGACCAAACAAAACCAGGGTCTGTAGGTTGTAGTGGACAATTTGCACTCGACCCACAGGAGGAAGGGTGGCATTCAATGCTGTTTAACGAAAGCCAGGATGAGGGAGCACATTATTCCCATCCGAACTGGACTGCGCATTGGACTCCTGTAGTTTTTAAAAGTTCTCATACCCGTTCTTAAAGCTCTGAATGGTCTGGAACGAGACTACATCACTGAATCGCTGTCTTTTATAATCCTGGTCAAGCTCTCAGATCTTCTGCTGAACACTTAAATTTAAAGATGTGGAATTCAATACCTAAAGAGATGTGGACTCAGTTGACATTTCTAAATGCCATTTTAAAACCTTTTCATTTAACCTTGCTTTTAACTAACATCTTCATCTTTTATTTTTATGTTTGCACTTTATCCCATTGTAAATTCCTTTGAGCAACATGGTCTGTGTGAAAAGGGCTCTGTAAGTTATTATCAACGTCGGGCCCATCGGTCCTCGCCCCTACCGTAAATCTCTGCTGTGACGCCGGGCCGATCGGACCTCGCCCGTACCGTGAATCTCTGCTGTGACGCCGGGCCGATCGGTCCTCGCCCGTACCGTGAATCTCTGCTGTGACGCCGGGCCGATCGGTCCTCGCCCGTACCGTGAATCTCTGCTGTGACGCCGGGCCGATCGGACCTCGCCCCTACCGTGAATCTCTGCTGTGACGCCGGGCCGATCGGTCCTCGCCCGTACCGTGAATCTCTGCTGTGACGCCGGGCCGATCGGTCCTCGCCCGTACCGTGAATCTCTGCTGTGACGCCGGGCCGATCGGTCCTCGCCCGTACCGTGAATCTCTGCTGTGACGCCGGGCCGATCGGTCCTCGCCCGTACCGTGAATCTCTGCTGTGACGCCGGGCCGATCGGTCCTCGCCCGTACCGTGAATCTCTGCTGTGACGCCGGGCCGATCGGTCCTCGCCCGTACCGTGAATCTCTGCTGTGACGCCGGGCCGATCGGTCCTCGCCCGTACCGTGAATCTCTGCTGTAACGCCGGGCCGATCGGTCCTCACCGGTACCGTAAATCTCTGCTGTAACGCCGGGCCGATCGGTCCTCGCCCGTACCGTAAATCTCTGCTGTAACACCAGGCCCCATCAGTCCTCGCCCGTACCGTAAATCTCTGCTGTAAACCGAGCCCATCGGTCCTCGGCTGTATTGCTGCAACCTTTAGTTCAGGCTAGACAGCAAATCCAAACGGTTCCCCCTCACCAGCTGAGGTGCGTTCAGCAACTTCCTAGGACCAGGTTGTCATGGCCCTGTCTGGTGTCCCTTGAGACCAAAAGACGTAGGAGCAGAATTACGCCATCTGGCCCATCAAGTCTGCTCTGCCATTCAATCATGACTGCTCCTTTTTTTCCACCTCCTCAACCCCATTTCCCGGCCTTCTCCCCGTAACCTGTAAGACCACAAGACACAGGAGCACTCATTGCAGAGAGATTTGGCGGTTGCATGCATAGCAAGATTCCACAAGCAAACTAGCCCCATGGTTAACCATTGAAAGAGAAATGTTGGCAAGGGCAGCAGGATGGGCTCAGTATTGGCTCGGGCCTTGGCACATGCGAGCAGAATGGTTTAATGCCTCACCCACGGGTGTGATGGTCCCTTGATATTGCCCACAGCAGCCCTGCAGATGGACCCATTGCCCGGAGGTGAGAGAGACTGTGCAGTGATAGCTACAGGAGGGACAGTATATCCAACGAAACGAACCATCAGAAAGTCAGCCATTCCTTTCATCCCCACTGTAACCAACAGTGGCTCGGTTGGATCAGGCTGGGCATCCATTTTACAGTGGTAGGGGAGTCCAGCAGAAGAGGGAAGGGGTTTAAGGTGGGGAGGTAGGGTTTAAAGGACAAACATTGGCAGAGCCAGGAAGAGCTCAGTATTGGCTCAGGACGGCACATATCCTGAGCCAGCATATCCCGGGGCAATTCCTTCCGTATGGAGGGTGGTGGGGGCACAAGGAGTGAATGACCAATGGAAATGTAAGAGGTGGGTGCAATTGCCAAGTATAAAAGGCATTTGGCATAGGCGTTTGACTAGCACTGTGTGGGGTTTGCATGTTCTCCGCGTGGCTGTGTGGGATAGCTCTGGCTTCCTTTCACATCCCAAAGACGTGCAGGATTGCAAGCTAACTGGCTGTAGTAAATTGCCCGGCCGGGGGGCGAGCGCGGGCGCGGGGCCAAGGGGACCAATAATGTGTGATTACTGCAGGATTAGTCTGAATACTGGTACAGTTGGCCGAAGGGCCCGTGTGTTTTCTCTCTCCCCCACTCAGATTTCTAATCTCTCTGCTGTTAAGTATCCAGCATTCCAACTGGTTCTCTCTCCCTCCCCACCCAACTCTTCACTCCCCATTCTGGTTCCTCTCTCGTCACCTCCCTCTGGTGCCCCTCCTCTTTCCCTTCTCCCCGCCCCCCCAAGGTCCACTCTTCTCTCCTCAGCCCTTTACCATTGATCACTTTCCAGCTTCTCATTTCATCTCCCTTTCCCCATCCCCAGCCACCTTACCCCTCAGCTGGTCTCGTCTATCACTTGCCAGCTCACACTCCTCCTGGTTTCCCCCCACCCTCAGCTTCTTATTCTGGCTTCTGCCTCCTGCCTTTCCAGCTGAAGAGCCTTGGCCTGTAGCAGGTCAGGCAGCATCTGTAGAAGTCAATAAACCGTCAATGTCGAGTTCCTCCAGCATTTTGTTTGAGTACTGGTTCACGTGCAAATTCAGGACTCCTCTGTCTTAGAAGTCAACATACCTAGATCATTGTTCAGATGCACAGAGACCATTGTGTACTGGAAATGACATTAATCTTGAAAATGGTGGAACCTCGTAACCCTGTGAGAGTCTGCCCCACCATTCCACCATGACTGATTTATTTTCCCTCTCAACCCCATTCTCCTGTCTTCTCCCCATAACCTTTGACACCCAGACTGATCAATAACCCATCAACCTCTGCTTTAAATGTACCCCAAGATTTGGCCTCCACAGTTGTCTGTGGCAATGAATTCCACAGATTCACTATTCTCTGGCTAAAGAAATTCCTCCTTATCTTTGTTCTAAAGGGAAATCCCTCTATTCTGAGTGTGTCATCTGATCCGAGACTCCTCCACTATAGGAAACATCCTCTCCATGTTCACTCTTATAGACTGGTATTCTGTCACTGTGGAACAGCAGTGACCCTCTGTCAGTGCCCTCCGATATCTAATGTGACATCTAACCCTAGTCCCCAAAAAGCAAAGTATGGCTGACCCCTGTCCTACCTTGGAGCGAAGAGAATTCCGAGACTCGAACATGTGCAGGAGCTCGGAGTTATCGATCTCCAGCAACATTCCAGTAATTTTCCCAGCTAGTGTGGGGTGCATGCTGTGGATCAGTGGATACAAATGTTCACCTGTTGAAGACACAACAGCATTGGAACTCCCCCAGTGACCGGCAGCCCTGCTGGGCAGATTAAGGAGGCAAATGTCTGAACAACTCTGCAGAGTATTTTCAATGAAAGCCAGAAACGATGCCTCAAAAGAAAAATACAATCAAGTTAGTGGCAGGATGTTTGGAGGAAGCGAGGAACAGGTGGGGATGGAGGGAGGAGCTAGGCTTGAAGAGGAGGGAGAAATCTCACCAAGACCTACTGGATACTAAATGTCCTGGACAGAGTGGACATGAAGAGGGCATTTTGATCTTTGCAGTGAAGGAGAATGAGGGGTAACTTGATAAGAAGTGTACCAGATGATAAGGCGTAGACAGAGTGGACAGTCCGAGACTTGTTTTTTCACTCCTCCAGGGTGGAAATGGTTAATATGAGAGGTGCAAGGGAAAAAAAGTATAGAGGGGGACCCAACCTGGGGCCCCATGGCATAAAAACAATTGGAAACTCCAGGTATAAAAGGATAGCAAAGGAAGGTTTTTATTTTTTTTAAAAAACAGATTGGAGAGTGTGTGGACTGTGCTGCCAGGGGTGTGCGTAGAGGCAGACACATTAGGGGCATTTAAGAAACTCTTCAAAAGACACATAGATGAAAGAAAAATGGAAACTATGTGGGAAGGAAGGGTTAGATTGATCTTGAAGTAGGTTAAAGGGTTGGCACAATATCATCAGCCGAAGGGCCTGTACTGTTCTATGTTCTATCACAAGACGGATCATAAGGAGAGGTGGGGACAGAAACCTTTTCCCCCCACTCCGTCACCATTCCCAATCTACTGAAAGAACAGCAGGACTCCAAAGGTCAGAGTGACACCCGTGTCCAATTCAGTCCTGGGGTCGGATAGCCTGGTACAGTGGGCCTGGTGCCTGGGCAGAGTTGCCGCCTCACTGTCGCAGTAACCTGGGTTCAATCCTGACCTCGGGTGCTCTGGTTTACTCCTTCATCCCCAAGGACGAGGGTTAATGGGTTAACCAGCTGCTGTAAATTAGCCCCAGTGTGTAGGAGAGGGGATACAATCAGGGGAGGATGTCTTAGAGGGAAAGTTAGTGGGACAATAGAAACAAAACCTACAGCACAATACAGGCCCTTCGGCCCACGATGCTGTGCCGTACATGTACTTACTTTAGAAATTACCTAGGGTTACCCATAGCCCTCTATTTCTCTAAGCTCCACATACCTATCCAGGAGTCTCTTAAAAGACCCTATCGTATCCACCTCCACCACCGTCACCAGCAGCCCAATCCACACACTCACCACTCTCTGCGTTAAATAAAAACTTACCCGACATCCCCTCAGTACCTACTTCCAAGCAACTTAAAACTGTGCCCTCACGTTAGCTACTTCAGCCCTGGGAAAAAGCCTCTGACTATCCACACGATTAATGCCTCTCATTATCTTGTACACCTCTATCAGGTCAACTCTCATCCTCCATCACTCCAAGGAGAAAAGGCCAAATTCGCCCAACCTATTCTCATAAGGCATGCTCCCCAATCCAGGCAACATCCTTGTAAATCTCCTCTGCATCCTTTCTAGTGAGGTGACCAGATCTGAGCACAGTACTCCAACCAGGGTCCTATATAGCTGTAGCATTACCTCTCTGTATTTAAACTCAGTCTCACGGTTGATGAAGGACAATGCACCGTATGCCTTCTTAACCACAGAGTCAACCCGCGCAGCAGCTTTGAGCTTTCTTTGGACTCGGACTCCAGGATCCCTCTGACACTGCCAAGAGTCTTACCATTAATACTATATTCTGCCATTTTTGACCCGCCAAAATGAACCACCTCACACTTATCTGGGTTGAACTCCATCTCCCACTTCTCAGCCCAGTTTTGCATCCTATCAATGTCCTGCTGTAACCTCTGACAGCCCTCCACACTATCCACAACACCCCCAACCTTTGTGTCATCAGCAAATTTACTAACCCATCCCTCCACTTCCTCATCCAGGTTATTTATAAAAATCATGGAGAAGGGGTCCCAGAACAGATCCAAGGCACACCACTGGTCACCAACCTCCATGCAGAATATGACCCATCTACAACCGCTCTTTGCCTTCTGTGAGCAAGCCAGTTCTGGATCCACAAAGCAATGTCCCCTTGGATCCCATGCCTCCTTACTTTCTCAATAAGCCTTGCATGGGGTACCTTATCAAATGCCTTGCTGAAATCCATATACACTACATCCACTGTTCTACCTTCATCAATGTGTTTAGTCACATCCTCAACAAATTCAATCAGGCTCATAAGGCACGACCTGCCCTTGACAAAGCCATGCTGACTATTCCTAATCATATTATGCCTCTCCAAATGTCCATAAGTCCTGCCTCTCAGGATCTTCTCCATCAACCTACCAACCACTGAAGTAGGACTCACTGGTCTATAATTTCCTGGGCTATCTCTACTCCCTTTCTTGAATAAGGGAACAACATCTGCAACCCTCCAATCCTCTGGAACCTCTCCTGCCCCAATTGATGATGCAAAGATCATTGCCAGAGGCTCAGCAATCTCCTCCCTCGCCTCCCACAGTAGCCTGGGGTACATCTCATCCGGTCCCAGAGACTTATCCAACTTGAAGCTTTCCAAAATGTCTACATGCTCAAGCTTTTCAGTCTGCTGCAAGTCATCCCTACAATCGCCTGGGTCCTATTCTGTAGTGAATACTGAAGCAAAGTATTCATTAAGTACCTCAGCCATCTCCTCCATTTGCATACATACTTTTCTGCTGTCACTCCTGATTGGTCCTATTCTCTCTGAATAGGATGGCTCTTGGGCAGAATAGTAGTGCAGTAACTCTTTTCAGCACCACTGCCTGTAAGGAGTTTGTACGTTCTCCCCATGACCAACGCATCTCCTCTGGGTGCTCTGCTTTCCTCCCACATTCCAAAGGTGCATGGGTTAAGTCGGCACTGGAAGAACAGTAAAACCTGTGGGCTGTCCTTCGCACATCGTTGATAAACTATGCATTTCACCGTATGCTTCGATGTACACATGACAAGTACAGACACTCTTTTCTGGCTATGAACTTATCAAGCTCCTACGCTAAAGTCAAAACCCTCTGTGGGGATGAACAGGGGACTCTTACCCAATATCTGCTTCTGCTCCTGTGGTAGTGCTGCCGCCAAGGTGGAGGCTGTCAGTGGCATCTGACTGTGGACGGCTGCCGTGGACTGGGACACCTACAAAAGCAGGAAGAGAAACTGTCACTAACTCCCGGCTCCAAAAGTGAAATGTTTACCCCAAACAGGCAAGGAGAACTGTTTAAAGTAAATTTATCATCTAAGTGAGGTGTATTGGGGCATCAGGGAGGGGTAGAACCTCTGATGGGGGAACATGTCACGTCCTTTTCAAGGCGGTTAGTCCACCTCTGGTCCCCACCTGGCACTCAGCTCTCACCTGTGGCTTCCCGTAGCTGTTTGCATGCGACAGCAGCCACACCCTGGGCAACGGCTTCGACAAGCCGGCTAAACCAGGTGAGGGTAGCCAACGGGTCTCAAACCCTCGGTGAGATAGGGAGTTGTCTATCCCAGCATGTGAAGACAGACTCCAGTGGATTGAGCCGACAAGACCAATGGAAGGTCCAACGGTCAAGAAGACTGTCTCTGCAAGCGTCATGGAACGTGTGGAGCAGGACAAGACACAGAAGATATCCTGGTCATCCACTGCACCTAGTCCCATCTCCAGCCGTCTCGACTCTGTCTTGCCACTGGATCCAGATGGGAACTGGGAAGAGAGAGTGAGGCTGACGCTGCGCAACTCTCCCTCACTTAAATCCAAATCAAGCGCTAGTCTCGACACCATCATAGCCGGCTGGTGGCGCAGTGACATCAGCGCCGGACTCCAGGAGCGAAGGTTCTCGAGTTCGAATCTAGTCGAGCCGCTCCCGGGCACGCTTTCTATCCGTGGTGGGTTGAGTGTCGAGCTAGCAACTCGAACTCGTAAAAAAAAAAAGTACTAATGGTGTCGAGGTCTTCATTGATGATGATGGATGAACCTTATCATCTAAGTACGTATAGAAGAATGAGGTGGAATCCCATTGAACCTGTCGAATGTTGAAAGGCCAAGATGGGGTGGATGTGGGGAGGATGTTTCCAGTGGTGGGGAGACTGGATCCAAAGGGAACAATCACAGAATAGAGGGACGTGCATTTAGAACAGAGATGAGGAGGAATTTCGTTAGCCAGAGGGTGGTGAATCTGTGGAACTGGTTGCCACAGGCAGCTGTGGAGGCCAAGTTACTGGGTATGTTTAAGGCAGAGGTTGATAGATTCTTGGTTAGTCAGGGCATGAAAGGTTATGGGAAGAAAGCAGAAGAATGGGGTTGAGAGAGAAATTGAATCTGCCATGATGGTATAGCAAAGCGGACTTGATGGGCCAAATGGCCTAATTCATCTTATGCCTTACAAGACCATAAGATATAGGAGCAGAATTCGGCCATTTGGCCCATCGAGTCTGCTGCACCATTTCATCATGGCTGATCCAGCTTCCCTCTCAGCCTCATTGTCCTGCCTTCAGTAACCAGATAAGCCATCTGGTCACCAATAGGCTTCATGAAGGAATAGAGGCTAGTCTGACTGTAAGGTGACAAACAACCACTTTAACGAAGGTGGGCAAAAGGCACACAGAGACACTCTGCTGTTGTGGAAAGTTGAAATGTTTTCAGAAGCCGTATTATCAAGTGAAAGATACACAGCTTTGCCTTTCCTGTGTTTACAATGGCCAGTTAACCTACCAAGCAAATGTAATTTGTCCCATGATGAGGCTGGGGTTAAATCGGTGAGGTGCTGGGCAGTGTGGCTTGTCGGGCCAGAAGGGTCTGTATCTCAAAATAAATTAGAAAACCAACAAGGTCATTACACTTTCCAAATGAAAGTGGAGCAACTTTGGATAAAAATTCTTTTCCACCCAGTTTGGGACATGTGCAGAATCTGACAGCAGTTTGTCTGGAGGCTCTTGACCCGTACCTGCGGTTTGCTGGATGGGTGCTGATTTCTGCCGACTCCTGACCCATACTTGTACTGAGGCAAGACGCGTACCATAGGCCCCGAGAGGACTGTGCGGGGACCAGTCGTCTGTGTTCCAGTGGTTGCTGAGAAGTGGCCAGAGATGGATCATGTAAAAAACAAATAGAGAGGTTAAAATATACCTGCAAAAGGTCATTTCCCCAGGAGTAACCGAACAAAGCAAAGATTATGGTGTACTGGTCACATTATCGATCTGTCATTCAACAATCACAAGGCCAAAACCCACCATGCTAATTAATGATTAAGCAGCGTCCTAGAATTAATTTCCATCTGATTCAGTAATATCTTTCAGCAAAGAAGTCCTTCAGGGAAGGTGCCATGATCATGTAGCTCTTGGCACCACGCTAATGCAGCAGGAGTGTGGGGCTGAATGCCGGTGCTGTCTGTATGTTCTCCCTGTGACCCCCAACAGTCCACTGTACTGGGTGGGGTCCTTGGTCTTTGGAAATTGCCCCGTGATAGGCTAGGGTTAATAGGTGGTGCAGCTCGAGCATGAACGGCCTGTTCCCTGCTGTATCTACAAATAAAATAGTTTCCATTTGGTTTGGCAATATCATTCAAGGAACGAGACCTGCCAAGTTACCACAGACGATCACACACGTCCACACAATCAGAGGATGGTCGGGCTAGTCTCACACAAGGACCTTAGAGCCCAGGCTATTGTGGTTATTCAGGATATGAGCGATGGAGAGAAGATTTGACGTCAAGCACCAACACCAGGAAGGGGAGATTGAAAACTGAGTGTGTTTGAGTTTACGTTACACCTGCACTTTCCATGTAGTGAGACGCACTGGGGTTTCGCCCGAATGGCATTTGGAGGAACTGACGTAGATGATCAGTGGTTGCAGGGAGTGAGGGGTGAAGAGGGCGGAGGGGGAAATGTCAGAACCCTCGGTCTAGACAGCTCAAGGCAAGAGGTCCGGGGGAGTGGGGTGCTCATGGCAGGAGATGTGACAGGAGCCCGGTGGGGGAGGAGGGGCACTTTCAAGTCCAACGGGTGGGGTCCCAGCCTACAGAGAACAAGGGAAGATGCACGTTTCTCCCCACACACCCACTGTTGAGAGGGTGCAGGGAGACGGGTGGGATTAGTGTGGGGAGATGAGGGTGTACACACCTCACAGTACCTACCCCTGTGGCGAGTGTTAGGAGGGTTTGAGGGGCAGAAGGAAGTGGTGGGTGAGGGGGAGTGTATGGACTGAGTGGGGGGGTGTAGGAGGTGCAGTGTGTTTGGAGTGTGTATATGGGAGGGGCTGGGGGTGAGGAGTGGTGGAAGCATGTACAGACCGTGCTGGGAGGGTGTAGTGGGATGGGGTGTGGAAACGGGATGGGGGGGTTGTAATGCTGGTTGGTTGGCCAGACCAGATACTCACCCACACGCTGTGTATTCTGGGAGGGCACTGGGACCTGGGTGGACGCCTGCCGGACTGTGCTGATGGCTGTAGGGACCCGGCGGGCAGTGGTGTCCCTCGTCGTGGGCACCATGGGGTGGAAGGGAGCTGAAATGACAAGAATCGAAGGACCAGCTCACAAAGGGAACACCATGGTGGTGTCGCGGTTAGTGCGACGTAATTACAGCTCGGGGCATCGGAATGCAGAGTTCAACCCCAATGTCGTCCTCCCCATGAATCGCGTGTGTTTCCTTTGGGCACTCCCGTTTCCTCCCACAGTCCAAAGGCGTGCCAGTCAGCGGGCCACGGTAGATTGTCCTCTGATTAGACTAGGGTTAAGAATCGGGGTTTGCTGGGCGATGCAGCTCGAAGGGCCAGAGGGCTCTTCCGCGAAATAAACAGACCTGGGAATGATGACTGCTGCCCTAACACGGACAATGAAGTCGGGGGTGGGGGGTGGGGGGTGGGGGAGACATCTGCTCCCAGTGCGGGACGGTCACTCACTCTGCTCACTACCTCACCCTCCACATCCTCAGACCCGGAGGGCCAGGGCACCAACTCCGGATGGGGTTCTGAATCTTGTCAGCTTCGGCTACTGGTGCAGCATTTCGAGATCTTGCCACGCCCCAGCCTGAGTAAGTCTCTCCCCCCACCCCGAACCACGGCACTGGTCGAAGAGCAAAGCCCTCAATCGCCCCTGCCCTCATGGTGTGATACAATGGTAATTGAGGAGGGCTGGCCAATCAGTGAAAAGCTTAGCTTTATTTCTGCTGAAACGCAGTGAAAAGCCTTGTTTGCATCGGTGACGATGCACTGGGACAGCCCGCTAGTGACACTACGCTTCTGCGGTCAACACGATCAGCTTGATCTGTTTTTGTCACATCTGACATCCAATGGTGAAATGTGTCACTTGCACCAATGACCAACTCGGTACAAGGAAATGGCCAACAATTCTGGTGTCCACGTAGTCGACCAACAACCACTAACCCCATCCCGTACATCTTTGGACTGTGGGAGGAAACCTGAGCACCTGGAGGAAAGCCTGGGGTTACAAGGAAAATGTACAAACTCCTTCTAGACACTGGGGGGTGGGGGGGGGGGGGAAATTGTTTACTGGGACTGCTGGTGCTCTAAAACATTGTGCTAATCACCACACAAATCTGATCAACCGACCCCCACCCAGCCTCCAACAAGAACCAATCCCTTGGTGAGAAAGCATTGGGGGGGCATTGGATGGTAGCTGAGCTCCCTGTCCATTAATCCTCTACTCCCTCCAAAAAAAAAACAGATCCAGTACAGTCAAACCCTTTGCTACAAGGATATTTATCCATCTGTGCCCCTCAATTTTGCATACCTCTATCAAATCTCTCCAGATTCTCCTGTAATCCAGGGATTAAAGGCCTAACCTGTTCAATCTTTCTCTATAACTCAGGTCCTGCAGTCCTGGCAACATCCCTGTAAGTTTACTCCGCACCCTCTTTATTCTTATTGATGTAGGTGACCAGCACTGCACGCAATACTGCAAGCTTGGGTCTCGTTGTTAGTGGAGAGCATTCTAACCAGTGGCATCACTGGGGGGGGCCACTGCACAGGATCAGAAAAAGCTGCAGAAAGTTGTAAACTCAGCCAGCTCCATCTTGGGCTCTAGCCTCCTCAGCATCGGGAACAACTTCAAAAGTAGATGCCTCAAAAAAAAAAAAAAAAGGCCGCATCTGTTATCAAGGACCCCCATCACCCAGGGCCTGCCCTCTTCTCATTGCCACCAGAGAGGAGGTACAGGAGATTAAAAACACACTCAACATACCAGGAAAAGCTTCTTCCCGGCTTCAAATTTCCCAATAGACAGTGAACCCATGAACCCCACCTCACTCCATTCCCTTTTTGCACCACTTTTTACATTTGACTTTTTAAAATTATTTAATTCTTATTGCAGCACAATAATAAACTATAAATTGCAATGTACTGCTGCCACAAAACAACAAAATTCATGACATAGGCCGGTGACATCGAACCCAACTCAGATTCCGATTCCCTGAAGTGATGTTTCTCTTCTCACATTTTAGCCATTACCAAATCCTGAAATCCTACCCAAATAGGGACGGTACTGTTAATATTTAATTCCACAAGACCGCAAGGTATAGGAGCCGAACCCAGTCTGCTCCGCCATTTCATTTCCCCCCTCGCCCCCGCAAGGCAACAGAGATTCCAGCTCCCAGAGTCAGATTACACCGGTCTTCACACACAGCAACTGCTGGGTTGCAACTCATTTCAAGTTTCCTTCCCAACCCTGTTCTGGCCAAAGGATCCCGATGTTCTGAAGCCACTGAGCAGGAGTGGGGGTGTTAAAGTCCCTCCCCGAAACCCAAGCTACTTATACTACAGAGGAAACAGAAGATACTATGGTCTTAAAGATCACAAAGAACCCTTATAAACATTCATCCACAAGCCATACGAGCAGAAGTAGGCCATTTAGCCCATCAAGTGTTCCACCATTCCATCATGGCTGATTATCCCTCCAACCCCATTCTCCTGGTAACCTTTGATGCCCTTACTAATAAGAACCTATTGACCCCCACTTTAAATATGCCCAGTGACTTTGCCTGTTCACCACCCTCTGGCTAAACAATTCCCCTTCCTGTTTTAAAGGGACACCTTTCTATTCTGAGGCCGTGCTCTCTGGTCATAGACACTCGCACACCCATTATCAAGGCCTTTCAGTATTCGATAGGTTTCAATGAGATCCACCCTCATTCTTCTGAACTCCAGTGAGTACAAGCCCAGAGCTAGTGAAAACTCCTTATGCACTAACTCTTTCATCCCCAGAATCATTCTTGTAAGTTGCCTCTGGGCCCTCTCCAATATCAGCACGTCCTTTCTAAGACAAGGGGCCCAAAACTGCTCACAATGGTCCAAGTGAGGCCTCACCAGTGCTTTATAAAGCCTCAGTGACACACACTGTAGAAATGTTTCTGCAGATGTATGAAGGCAGGTTCTGAAGATTATAGAAAACACAATTACATCTCATTAGAAAGCAGAAGCTCTGGAGGATTGAAATAGGACAAGGGATTCTTCACGCTTAACCCCCGTTTTCCAGAATGTTGACACCAAGTACGTGTAGATGTCTGGTGAATGCTCATTCGTCAGCTTCAGAACAGAGGGATGTCCCTTTGGAACAGAGATGAGGAGGAATTTCTTCAGCCAGTGGGTGGTGGATCTGTGGAATTCATTGCCACAGGTGGCTGTGTAGACCAAGTCATATCGTATATTTAAAGTGGAGGATAATTAGTCAGGGTGTCAAAGGTCATGGGAGAAGTCAACAGAATGGGGTTGAGAGGATAATAAATCAGCCATGATAGAATGGCAGAGAAGACTTGATGGGCCAAATGGCCTAATTCTGCTCCTTTGTCTTATGGTCTCAATTGAGGCAGGAGTTTAGAGATACTGGACCATCTCAGAGGAGTTCCCAACCCAACAAGGGACAAGCCCCGATTCCAGAAGAACCCAGCCTAGTCCACCCCCCAGCCCCAGCCGCAGTCCAGGGAGCCAGCTTCAGCTGCCTAGCTGCTGTGTGCCCAGCTCAAATGAGATGGAAGAAACAGATTTTCAAGTTCAACAAACACAGGAGAAAGACCAAGAAACACAAAGGGCTAGAAATGGCCAACACCAGAGGGTATAATTGGAGGAAAGTATAGCGGTTGAGGAAAAGTCTGAGGAGTTTTCTTTTTAAATAAATAGATTGCTGGGTGGTGGCAGAGGCAGAGACAGATACATTACGAACATTTTACAGACTGTTAGGTAGGCACATGGAAAAATGGAGCGTTGTGTGGGAGAGGGTCACATTGACCTTAGAGTCAGTTGTTAAAAACTCATGAGTACCAGCTCAAGTGGTGCATGTGAGCTCAATTTCAAGGTTAAGAGAAGCTTGGATAGGTACGTAGATGGTAGGGGTTTGGAGGGCTATGGACTCGCTGCAGGTTGATGGGAGTAGACAGTTTAAAAGGTTCAGCACAGACTAGATGGGCTGAAGGGCCTGTTTCTGTACTGTGTTTTTCTATGGCTAGGAAGGTCAGCACAAGATGGTGACTGGAAGAGCCTGTATTGTACTGTAATGCTCTATGTCCCATGTCCACTCAGAATCGTGTCCACTTTGCCATTTAAATGGCCTTTCCAATCACCTGCCTGGGGGCTGAAAGCCATGCACTTTGACCCCATCTATGCCTCTTATGAATCTCTTTCAAGGCCCCCTCTCAGCCAGCCAATCAGATCTCTGCTCGTCACCAAATTCTTCAAGCCAGGCAACGTTGGGGAGTCTCTTCTGCAGTCTATCATTGGCACACCTTTTCAAAGTTCAATGTCAATTTATAATCAAAGTATATATCACCACACACTACCGAGATCAATTTCTTGCACGATCTTGCAACAAAATTAAGAAAGCCAATAGAATTTATGAAAAACAATGAATAACAAGACTGGCCAACAACCAATGTGCAAAAGTGTAGCAAGCAGAACCACACTGAGAATTGCAGGTGTGATGTAGTTGCAATATGATATCCTATCCCTATCCCAATCCCAACTCTTACTCCCGACTATGAAGGCATACAAGTTAAATCTTCTTCACTATCTTACCTACCCCTCCCCATGTCCCCACCTTCAGGGACCACAAGGTGCCTCTGTGCATCACAAACATGTGATACTGCAGATGCTGAAAATCCAGAGTGGCCCACCCACAAAATGCTGGAGGAACCCAGCAGGTCAGGCAGCATCTATGGAAGAGAGTAAACAGTCAACATTTCAGGCCAGGATACTTTGTTATGTCCCGATGAAGGGTCTCAGCACAAAACATCAGTGGCTCATTCCTTTCCACAGGTGCTGCCTGACCTGCTGAGTTTCTCCAGCATTTTGTGTACCTCTGTACATCAATGTATTCAAGGTCGCCACTATATCCGGGCTGTGTTAATCAGCCCAGAATGCATCACCTCACACGTGCCTGGATTACAGCCCATCTGCCACCTCTCCGTCTGATATTCCTGCTCAGCTCTGTCTCTCTGTATCCCTGTGAACATTTACATCTGTACTCATCCTGGTGCGGTCAAACTAGACATTCTCATTCAAGTTATTTATGCAAACAAAGGTCTAACTTGGTCTCCCCTGACAGTCAGAAGGAGCATCATCCACCACTACTCTCTGCCTCCCACCACCAACGCCCCCCCCCCCCTTGGATCCACTTTCCATGTCATGTGCCTGAACTTTCCAGACCAGCCAGAAGTGTGGGATCTCAAAGGTCTGGAGTACTTGGATACCAAATCTACTGCCTTGCCTTCTGTTCACCTGGGGACCCACCAATAGACAACTGCCTAGCAGAACATCATACTGAACTTGAGTGATCTCAGTAGTAACTCCTTAAAATAAAGATCAGATTTGAGAAGCAAGATCTCTCCAGCACAAAACCTCAATGACTCCCTCTAATCCCCCCAGCTTTCCAAGTGATCCTGTTCCCAAGATTCCAGCCCCTAGTGCTTACACAGGGGCTGTAGTTTCCTGGCTTATCCCTACCACTTCCTTGATCCGAGGCCATTGGCTGCCCTCCACGCTGCTGGTATCTCACCCGAGGATGTAGGTACTGGGAAAAATCTCCGTTGGAGACCCAGCAATCACTGTTCCTGGTATAGGTTTCATCAGGCCACGAGGATTTGTCCACTTTAACGTGCCTCAATATCTCTAATGCCTCCTCATCCCCAAGACTATCTGAGTATACATTCCCCAGATCACCAAACACCCTGCTGAGTAGCAATGTGCAGAATACTACACATACCCCCTGGCCCCACACAAGGACTTCCCTTCCAGTCCCCTACTTTATCCCAATCTATTCTCTTGCTTCCAATATACTGTACGTATTTATAGCGAGGCTTTTGAATTCTCTAATTCTGCTAGTCAAGCCCATTTTATGTTCCTCTTCCACCCTCTTATCATCATCTCCTGTAATCTCCAAATCTCAAAAGGGCTCACTCGATGCCAGTTTCCTACACCCAACGCAAGCTTCCTTCCTTTTCCTGATAAAATCCCCTCAATTTCCTGTGTTAACCAAGATTCCTCAATCATACCATCATTACTCTCACAGGGAGTGGACATGCCGACTCTGAATTTTTAAAAGCCTCCCAATGATCAGATGTTGCTGTTTCCTCCAAGCTTTCTAAAGATAGAGAAAGACCATTCCATCATGGGCACTAGCCTCCCCAGAGGATATCTTCAAAAGATGTTGCCCCAAGGTGGGCACATTCATCATTGGAGCTTCCTTCACCCAGGACACAGTCTCTTTACTACCTCCTTCCTGATGGTACAGGAGCCTGAAGGCACACTCAGCTTGTTACGAACAGTTTTTCCCTCTTCTGCCATCAGATTTCTGAATGGTCCACAAACACGTCACTATTTCTGCAACATGTGCACACACAAAATGCTGGAGGAACTCAGCAGGTCAGGCAGCATCTGTTCAGGGGAGTAAGCAGTCGATGTTTCAGGTTGAGTTCTGATGAAGGGTCTCAGCTCAAACCTGCCACTGTTCATTCCTCTCCATAGATGCTGCCTGCCCTGCTGAGCTCCTGCAGCATTTTGTGTGAGTTGCTCTGGATTTCCAGCATCTGCAGAATCTCCTGTTAATGAGACTCACCATTTTGCTTTCTTTTTGCAGTTTGTTATTTATATTTTTATTGTAAACTAGTAATTTTTAATGTATTGCACTGTATGGCTCCATAAAGCAACAATTTCACATTTGCCAGTGATAATAATCCAGACCTGAATGAATCTCTAGGGTAGAGAATTCATCAGATTCAACACCCTCTGGATGAAAAAATAATCTCACCTCTGGCCTGAATGGTCTAACCCTTGTTTTAAGACATTCCCCTGGTTGTGGACACCCCAGCCAAGGGGAAAATTACCTCCAACACTGAATGATAAATTGATTTCAAATCAAAATCCATCCTCCGTTCACTCCTTCGTTTCCATGGATCAGACAATTTGTGGTCGAGACCGCCCTCTGGTGGTCAGTCTATGAGTAATTCGAAGAACACTACAAAACAAAGATGGACCCTTAGGTCCATTTAGCCTGTTCTAAATTGTTATTCTGTCTAACTCTATCGACCTGTATCTGGATCATATGCTCCAAATCCCTCTCATCCATGTACATATCTAAACTTCTCAAACATTACAATCGAGCCTGCATGCATCACTTGCTCTAGCAGCTCGTTCCACACTCTCACCACTGTCTGAGTGAAGTTGCCCCTCGTTCACCTTCAATATTTCACCTTTCACCCTTAACCTGACCCCAAGCTCTAATCTCACCCAACCTTAGTGGGAGAAACCTTCTTGCATTTACCCTATCTATACTCCACATAATTTTGTATACCTCCATTAAATCTCCCCTCATTCTCCTTCGGTCCAGGGAATAAAGTACTGACACATTCAGCCTTTTCCTATAACTCAGGCCCTCAAGTCCCAGCAACATCCTTGTAAATTTTCTCTGCACACAATATTCCAAATTGGGCCTCATCAATGTCTTATACAACTTCAACATAACATCCCATCTCCTGTACTCAATACATTGATTCACGTAGGCCAATTTGTCAAAAACTTTCTTTATGACCCCATGTACCTGCGACGCCATTTTCGAAGAATTATGGACCTGGCAGTTGTCCAGTTCCCCCAAATTAGCTTCTGAAAGTGTTCAGATCATCCATATGGATGTAATATTTTATAATAACAGGGAATCTGTATTCCACATCAGCTTCATCAGATTCTGGTAAACAAGTTAAAACTCTTCAATCCAGCCTGGGGTTAACAGAATCTGTTAACAGTAGGGGTTCATGGCACAAAACAGGTTGGGAACTCGTACAATCTGTCATTCCGTCTTCCAACAAATCAACTCAGGATCTATGGTTCAGATCCACACTATTTAACAAATGCTAACCAAGATGATTAACTAAGATTTGTACTAATCTGCATCTAAATAACCAACCTTTGTCATCTCAGTCAACAATTGATGGAAACTTTTGGTTACGGAGTATTCTTGGAACCCACACACCACCTGTACCCAAAGAGAACGTTGCCTGCTTGTAATCACGAGATTCTGGAGATGCTGGAAATCCAGAGAAACACACAAAATGCTGGAGGAACTCAGCAACTTTGGAAAGGAATAAAGAGTTAACATTCCAAATCAAGAGCCTTGATGATGAAGGGTCCTGGCCTGAAACTTTGACTGTTTATTCCCCACCACAGACACCGCCTGGCCTGCTGACTTCCTCCAGCATTTTGTGTGTGTTGCTCTGAATTTCCATCACCTACAGAATCTTTTGCTTACGGGGAGCAGCTCCCCAGCCCAGGGGAAGGTTGGTCAGGGCACCTTCAGTGATCCTCCACCAGTCAGGTCCCAAGGGTGCTGGGTCAGAGAGTGCCAGCCATTACTAGGATTTGCACATGTTGAATGTGTAGGCACTGGGAGGCACACCAGGTAGAGTCTCTGTTCCACAGACTCCCAAAGACCCAGGTTCGATCCCGACCTCTAGCGCGGAGTTTGTGTGTTATTCCAGATGATCCGGTGTTATCCCATGGTCACTGGTGGGGTACCTGGCCACTGTAAAGGGCAGAGGAGTGGTGTAGGATCCCGAGGAGCTGATGGATAGTGGCCTCGGCACTCAGCCCTCTCCCATGACCGGAGGCTGTAGAGCTTTCTCCGCCAGTCACGGAAATTTAAGAAGTGCAAACGTAGTGGTTAGTGCAATTCCTCACAGTGCCAGTGATCTGTGAGGGTTCAATTCCCACCACTGCCTGTAAGGAGTTTGCAAGCTCCCCATGACCACGTGGGTTTCCTGCAGGTGCTCCTGTTCCTTCTCACATTCCAAAGACGTATGGGTTAGAGTTCGTAATTTATGGGTATGCCATGTCAGTGCCAGAAATCTGGTGACTGTTTCAGACTGCCCCGGCACGTCCTCGGACCATGTTGGTGGTCAATGTAAAAGATGAAATTCACTGCACGTTTCGATGTACATGTGACAAATAAAGCTAATCTTTAATCAGCCTTGAGATAAAGCAGCCCAGAGCCAATGCAGGCAACACCAAATTTGCATGGCATACCTTAACTGGGTGTTGCCCCAACCTGGAGGCCTGAGTCACAAGGAAAGATCAAATAGAACTGGACTTTATTCCCAGGTAGGTATGAGGTTGAAGGGGACCTGAAAGAGGTATCCAAGACCTCGAGGGGGCCTAGAGGTTTAATGTCAGAAGTAGGGATTTAAATTCTTTTTAATTATTTTTAAAAGTCCCTCAATTTTCCCCCCCACACAAGAGGCAGTGTGTACTTGGAATGAACTGCCAGAATGAGTGTTTGAGGTGAGCACACTAACGACATTCAAATGCCATCTAGACAAGTAGACACAGAGAGGAGAGGCTGAGGGCCAAACTCAGAGAGACAGAGTGAGCTCACAGGGCAGTTGGTTTAGACTAGTTGGGGTGAAGGACCTTTTCCTGTCCTGGTCTCTGTGACCCCGAACAGTAACTGCTTTTAGACTGGAGTTCCCCAGCATTTCCAAATTTAAAGCAAACACTTACAAGAGCGGCTCATTCACAACCCAATTCGAAAACAATAAAAAAAAGCCCATGATCTCACATCTTCAACAGAAAATATATATATATAAATAAAAACAGGTATTCTGATGACTGCAGTATATATATATATACACACACAATAACTGCTTCTACTCCACTGAATGGCCCTGTTGGACAATACTGCTTGCTGTGCAAAACCTACTCTCTTCCTGGACTGCAAAGAGATGAGCCACCAGAACCACTGGAGCTGCCTAGAGAGCCACCAGGTGGCTGTGGATCAAGGAGTAACCCATGGACTAGAGCCGTCAGGACACAAGCCAGGACCTGATCAACCCTGGCTGAGTCACCTGGTGTCTGATGTCGAAAGACAAACACCCAACAAGCCCAGGTTACATCACCGATGATGTGTCCCAGCACATCCTTCATCACAGTCTGCTTCCTTAGAAAGTTGTTCCTTCTTGTCTGCCTGCACCCTCCCTGTAACACTTATTCTGCGTTAATTGTGTGTTTTCTGACAGCCTCAGTGCACTGTGTGAAGATCTGTATAACCATATAACAATTACAGCACAGAAACAGGCCATCTCGGCCCTTCTATGAACAGTATGCAAGCTTTTCATGTGACAATTATAAACCATTTATTCTGCATCCAACCGACCTCACCACCTGTGTACATTCTAATCTTTAAACGTTACACTAATATAACATGAGTGAAATTGGTGCTTTTTCCACCTGTGAGGATTCTTTAATATGATTGGCTGCTGAGCCACGTGGCAACTGGATCTAGGGAACCCACGAGCTTATTGGCTAGAAACAACCAACTGGAAAAGTGAAGGTTTGTGCCAGGTATTTTTGAACATAGGATGAATGCGTATGTGTTGTTTTTGGATTTAAAAAATAGTTATTTTGTTGAGATGGTTACTCCCTTCTCCCCAGGTAAATTCCCAGGTTGTACTGAAGCCTTACTTACTGGGATGTCGAACAGGATGAGCTGCCCAGCGCTGGGACTGTCGGACTGAGTTCACGGGAGAGGCAGCATAATACGCAGTGCGGTTCTGAACCTGGGGAAAACAAACGGAATTTAAACACCAGACACACAAACAACCACAAGAAATTCTGCAGATGCTGGAAATCTTCAGCAACACCAAAAGCCATAGCAGCAGAATTGGGCCATTCGGCCCATCTAGTCTGCTCTGCTGTTCCATCACAGCTGATTTATTATCCTTCTCATCCCCACTCTTCTGCCATCTCCCCATTACCTTTGATGCCCCAGCTAATCAAGAACCCATCAACCTCCACTTTATACGTACACAATGGCTCGGTCTCCACAGGTCCATGCAAAGTGTTTCACAGGATCACCACCTCCGGTTAAAGAAATTCTGCCTCAACTTTGTTCAAAAGTGTGGTCTTTCTATTCTGAGAATATGACCTCTGGTCCCAGACTCTCCCACCATTGAAAGCATCATCCCTGTATGCCTCTGCCAGTTGCAGTCGACCATGGATTTTGTTTCCTAGCTGTCGACGCAAGCCAGGGCAGTACAATACAGAGAGCAAGCTGCTGTCCGCGCAGCCAGCTCCCTCTCTTCACACAGCTGACGAATCCAAAGGAACAGCAGAGACCGATAGAGTTTGGCACCAGCAGCGTCGCAGGAGTTGCCAGTGTTGAACTCAATGTAAGACTGCCTTAGAGACTCCGGCTCCCGACTTTCCCCTCTGTTTACTCCTGAGGCCTTCCCCACCGGTAGGGTTTGAGATGAGAGTGTTGTCGTTCCCCACGGGTAGGGTTTGAGATGAGAGTGTTGTCGTTCCCCACGGGTAGGGTTTGAGATCAGAGGGTTGTCGCTCCCCACGGGTAGGGTTTGAGATGAGAGTGTTGTCGTTCCCCACAGGTAGGGTTTGAGATCAGAGGGTTGTCGTTCCCCACAGGTAGGGTTTGAGATGAGAGTGTTGTCGTTCCCCACGGGTAGGGTTTGAGATCAGAGGGTTGTCGTTCCCCACAGGTAGGGTTTGAGATCAGAGGGTTGTCGTTCCCCACGGGTAGGGTTTGAGATGAGAGTGTTGTCGTTCCCCACAGGTAGGGTTTGAGATCAGAGGGTTGTCGTTCCCCACAGGTAGGGTTTGAGATGAGAGTGTTGTCGTTCCCCACGGGTAGGGTTTGAGATGAGAGTGTTGTCGTTCCCCACGGGTAGGGTTTGAGATGAGAGGGTTGTCGTTCCCCACAGGTAGGGTTTGAGATCAGAGTTTTCCTTCTCCTGGATGAGCTGCCCAGCCCCGTCTGCAGAGGCATTGTCTCCACATCTACTCTTTCTAGGTCCTTCAGTATTTGATACATTTCAATGAGATCTCCCCCTATTCCTCTAAATTCCAGCAAGTACAGGCCGAGAGCCATCAAATACTCCTCGTATATTAACCCTTTCATTCCCAGGATCATGCTTGTGAACATCCAATGCCAGCAAATATTTTTAGATAAGGGACACAAAACTCCTGGTGTGGTCTGACCACCACCCGATCAATAGTTTCCCCTCCCAGTGAGGGAATCCATTTGACCAAATTGTTCAGGAGACAAATAGGCCCTCTGCACAAAATGCTGGAGGAATTCAGGTCAGGCAGCGTCTACAGAGAGGATAAAGAGTTGACATTTCAGGCCGAAACTCTTCATTAGGACTGGAAAGTCATTTCCACCTGCCCCCACCTCTCTCTCCCCCACCCCCAACATACCTGTGGCACAGAGGGCATGTAGTACCCGGAGGGCAGCAGGGAGCCCAGCAGCGGGCTGGGCAGCGTCCTCACGTTGGCCAGCCGCTGCATGTACTGGTTGGTGAGCTGTGCCTTGCGTTCCTCCTTGCGCTGCGCCAGGGCCACGTAGAGGGGCTTAGTGCTGACGATCCGCCCGTTCATCTCCGTCACGGCCTTGGTGGCTTCCTCAGGCGATGAAAAACAGACAAAGCCAAAACCTTTACTGTGGCCTCCTTCTGTCATTACCTGAGTGGGGGGTGGGGGGGGGTGATAAATTGGAGGAATGTAAAAATACTGAGGGGGAAAATCACTGGGGTCTCTCTCATCCCCCCCCTTTGTGACACTTACCTGGAGTTGTAGACGAGGGGCCCAAATTATTGTTGTAGACCCCCACCGTCCATCCCACAATCTCTGTGACCCACTACCATCAGGGAGGAGATACACGAGCACCAGGACTAGGACTGTCAGACTGGGTAACGGCTTCTTCCCTCAGGCTGTGAGACTGATGAATACCTTGCAACCACTGAGATCTCATCACTAGGACAGTGAGCTGTTTACTCTTTACCTGTGTTGCACACTGCATGTGTTTTGAATTATATTTATTAATGGTAGTATTTTGTTTTATGTGCTGTGTAACATATCTTTATGGGTGCACTGTTGTCTGGGGCAACAGCCTCGTTTGGTTGTATACATGCAAGTACACTCAGATGACAATAAACTTGAACTCCGAGTCACATGAGCCCTTCAGGGCCACGGCAACCATCAACCACCTAGTCAACAGATCTCCCAGTGAGGGAACCGCTGGACCAGTTAACCCCCTCCCCCCAGAGAATGATACGTCACAGAAACAGAGCCTTGGGCTTCTCCTCTCCTCACTGACTGTGTTAAGACTACACAACATAGGAGCAGAATTAGGCCATCTGACACATCAAGTCTGCTCCGCATTCAATCATGGCTGATCCTTTTTTTTTCCCCCCCGTCTCCTCCTCAACCCCAGTTCCCGGCCTTCTCCCCATAACCTTTGATGCCATGTCCAATCAAGAACCTATCAAACTCTGCCTTAAATACACCCAACGACCTGGCCTCTACAGCTGCATGTGGCAACAAATTCCACAAATTCACCACCTTTCAGCTAAAGAAATTTCTCCACATGTTTTGAAAGGGCGCCCCTCTATCCTGAGGCTGTGCCCTCTTGTCCTAGACTCTCCCATCATGGGAAACGTCCTTTCCACATCTACTCTGTCTGGGCCTTTCAACATTCAAAAGGTTTCAATGAGATCCCCCTCATTATTCTAAATTCCAGCGAGTACAGACCCAGAGCCATCGAATGTTCCTCATATGATAACCCTTTCAGTCCTGGAATCATCCTTGTGAACCTCCTCTGGACCCTCTCCAATGCCAGCACATCTTTTCTAAGATGAGGGGCTCAAAACTGTTCACAATACTCAATGATGGGGCTGAACCTCAGCATCACATCCCTGCTCTTGTATTCTAGACCTCTTGAATTGAATGCTAACATGGCATTTGCCTTCCTCACCACTGACTCAACCTGCAAGTTATCCTTCAGGGTGTTCTGCACAAGGACTCCCAAGTTCCTCTGCAGCTCAGATTCCTGAATTTTCTCCCTGTTTAGAAAATAGTCCACACATTTATCTCTACTACCAAAGTGCACGACCATGAATTTTCCAACATTATATTTCATTTGCCACTTTCTTGCCCATTCTCCTAATCTGTCCAAGTCCTTCTGCATTCTACCTGTTTCCTCAACACTACCTGCTCCTCCACCAATCTTGATATCATCTGCAAACTTGGCAACAAAGCCATCTATTTCACCATCTAAATCATTTATATACAGCATAAAAAGTGGTCCCAACACCGATCCCTGTGGAACACCACTAGTCACTGGCAGCCAACCAGAAAAAGATCCTTTTATTCCCACTCACTGCCTTCTACCAATCTGCCAATACTCTAACCACATTAGTAACTTTCCTGTAATACCATGGACTCTTAACTTGGTAAGCAGCCTCATGTGTGGCACCCTTCTGAAAGTCCAAATACACAACATACACTGCGTTCCCATTATCTATCCTACTTGTAATCTCCTCAAAGAATTCCGACAGGTTCGTCAGACAAGATTTTCCCTTAAGGAAACCATGCTGACTTTGTACTATCTTGTCCTGTGTCACCAAGTACTCCATCACCTCATCCTTAACAATTGACTCTAACATCTTCCCAACCACTGAGGTCAGGCTAACTGATCTATAATTTCCTTCCTGCTGCCTTCCTCCTTTCTTAAAGAGTGGATTAACATTTGCAATTTTCCAGTCCTCTGGCACCATGCCAGAGTCCAATGATTTTTGAAAGATCATTTCTAATGCCACCACAATCTCTAACACTGCCTCTTTCAGAACCCTAGGGTGCAGTTCCTCTGGTCTGGGTGACTTATGTACCTTTAGGTCTTCCAGCTTTTTGAGCACCTTCTCCCTTGTAATAGTAACTACACTCACTTCTCTGCCCTCACACCCTTCAACATCTGACACACTGCTATTGTCTTCCACGGTGAAGACCGATGCAAAATACTCATTTAGTTCATCTGCCTTCTCCTTGTTCCCATTATTCTTTCTTTTCCTAATATTTTTATTAAATTTCATACACACAAATACAGAATTCATAAGGGTACTTATAAATCAAAATAAGAGCACAAAATGCACTATATATAAATCACACTGATACAGTCATGGTATTCCATATTCATGATCAAATAAAATAGAATTATGAAATATAATATGGTTAATAATATTATAAAAAATCTACACCCACTACCAAGACAAAGCTGGTTGGTGAAAAAAAGGAGTACTTTACCATATAGTGTTTTATAATAATAGCCCAGATCTATATTTTAATAACAATTCAAAGATTTTTAAAATAGTTCAGAAAGGGTCCCCATAGCATTTGAAAATCTTGGTTAGAATCAGAAATCAAACAACAAATCTTCTCTAAATTTGAACATGACATAACATCGCATAACCATTGAGCATGTGTGGGGGGGGGCAACCTCCTTCCATTTAAGCAAGATCACCCTCCTAGCCATAAGGGAAATAAAAGCCAGGGTCCGCAAATGCTTCTCGGTGGATTGTCACCTTGTCGTGGTGGAGAAGCTTGTGTAGTCCTCTGATCCCGAGAGCGATGCCGTTTGGAGCTATGCTCCTGGTAGGGTCACCCATGGCGGTAAGGTCGAGGGCGAGAAAGAAGAATCCAACCAAGACCTCAACGGTGGAACAGACGGACAAAGTTACTTCGAACTTAATGGCTGTGAAGGCGGATGAAGGCTGCAACAAATCCATCAGCTCCAATCGTTGTGGTTTCCATGCCATTGGAATCAGTTGGTTGATTTGTGAAGTATCGTGTGCTTCTTGGAGTGCAACATCAAGTACACATTAAACAAATACATGCACAGGCGTCTTTGCTCTGTGGGCCACTTCTTCAAAATGAAGACCTTCATCCTCGACCTCGAGGGATAGCCATGACCCGCAAATGAGAAGGCTCCAAAATTATAGCTCTTTCCTCAACAATACCAAATAAGGCAGTCAAAGGATTGGGCTTAAAATTAACTTTAAAAGTACAGAAGTTTGGAATACATCTTTCCAATATTTTTCAAGGCTCAAACATGACCAAAACACATAAATTAATGAAGCCTCTCCATTATTACATCTGTCACAATAAGGAGATATATCTGCGAAGAGAGCTTGTCTTTAGACATGAGCCCTATGTACCACTTTAAATTGTAGGAGGGAATGACGAGCATATAATGATGAAGAATTAACCAAGTTCAACCAATGATAAACTTATCCCCCGTTATTATTTCTCCTGCCTCATTTTCTAGCGGTCCTATATCCACTCATTTCTCTTATTTTTAAACATACTTGAAAAAACTTTTACTATCCACTTTGCTATTATTTGTTAGCTTGCCTTCATATTTCATCTCTTCCCTTCTAATGATTTTTTTAGTTGCTCCGTGGGGTTTTTTTTTTTTTAAAAACTTCCAAATCCTCTACCTTCCAACTAATTTGTGCCAATTACGCGTGACTGCATTTGATTTAAGATTGTGATTTGTCACAAGTAGAAACATGAAATGCGTCCTTTGCATTAACAACCAACACAACAGAGGGATGTGCTGGGGGCAGCCCACAAGCATTGCCACACATTCCAGCACCAACAGTGTGTCCACAGTGTTCAGCAGAACAACACAGCACAAGCCTTGTTCCCTCCTCACACCCACACATATGTAAACGATCCTTGAACCCCAGGTCAGGCTGTTGGCAGCCCGCAGTGGACTTGGATTCGGACACAAATCCCTCTAAACCAGGTGTTCCAAACCCTTTTTACTCCATGTTTTTTTTAAGTTAAAGTCTGTATCAAGCCTTATAGGTTCATCAGGCCAGTGCTTATGCTGCTTTCCTTTTACTCCGTGGACCAATCCCATAAACCACAGGGTCCATGACCCCAGTTTGGGAACTCCTGCTCCAAACTTTTCCCAACCATGAACTTGTTCAAATGCCCTTTAAATGCTCCAGTTGGATGCACTTTTATTATTTCCGGTGGTAGCTCGTTCCGCAGACTCAAAAAAATCTATCCCTCAGGTCCATAGAATAAAAACAAAGCACAGTTCAGTCCCTTTGGCCCACAATGCCATGCTAACCCTTTAACCCAGTATACAGTCAATCTAACGCTTCCCTGCCACGTAGCTCTCCATTTTTCTGTCATCTATTTGCCTATCTAACAATCTGCCTCTTCCACCACCCCTGGCGTGACACCGGTTTATTGAGTTACTTATTTAAGAGAGACAGCACGGAACAGGTGCAGAGGATTAATGGGACAGTTCAGCACAGTACAGGCCCTTCAGCCCACAATGTCATGCTGACCTTTTAACCTTCTCTAAAATCAATCTAAACCTTCCCTCCTAAATCTGTCCCCCTCACCTCACCACTCAGAAACTCCCACCTCAGAGAAGACCGAGGCAGCCTGGGGAAATTTTCTCAAACCATTGTACTGCTATTGAACCAAGTTCAGCCCTTCAAATCCGTTCTCTCACTCTGCGGGAAGCCCTGCAGCCTTGGTGTTAGAAGGCTGTGAGTTCAAGCCCAAAGGGTCTGCATCATCGTCAGTGCTGAGGGAGGACAGCATCACACGATTGGTTGTGAAATTCCAGGGGCTTTGCCTGCAGGCAGGAAAGATCTTCTGGTACAATTCTGGAGAACAGCAGGATATCCCTGAATCAGAATCAGGTTTATTGTCACCGAGATACGTTGTGAAATGGGTTCTTTTATGCATTATCCACAAGTTAGTGCACAAATATTAAAATAGATTAGAGCAAAGCAGTGAAGCAGTGTAAACAATAAATGAGGGAGTTACAGATCCTGGAAACATTCTTTAGTGAAGCACCCAGGGCTGTGACTGTGCATTTCAGCTGCAGCAGCCCTAAACGGGAATATTTGATGATTCCCTTTGGAGCCCGAAGAGTGATCAGAAGTCTGGAATTCAAAACCCAAGAGCTAAAATCTGGAGACAGGAGGACTGAAGTCCGTCTGTGCATGGGAGGGGTGGGGGGTATAAAGCACGCTTGTTTTGCTGTTATTGTGTTCTGATGAAGATTGTGGGCTTTCTATGTCAGTAAAGGAATGCGTGATGACACGTGCAGGCTGCCCCCAGCACATCCTTAACTTGGGGTGTTAATGCAAATGACACATTTCACTGACCCGAGATTGAGACTGACATTTCACTGTATGTTTTGATTTGCACGTGATAGACAAATCTAAAGCTGAGCTCATATACCATCTAGGTAGTCTCCAACCCCTTGGTATTAACATAGAATTCTCCAATTTCTGGTAATTCCCTCCCCCTCCCTTCCCCTATCCCTATGTCACTCTGCCCCCTCCCCCAGCTGCCTATCATCTCCCTCATGGCTCCGCCTCCTTCTACTACCCATTGTGTTTTCCCCTATTCTCTCTTCACCTTTCCTGCCTATCACTTCCCTGCCTCCCTTCCCCCACCCCTTTATCTTTCCCCTTACTGGTTTTTCACCTGAAACATACCAGCCTTCTCCTTCCCACCCTCCCCCCACCTTCTTTATAGGGCCTCTGCCTCCTCCCTCTTCAGTCCTGACGAAGGGTTCCGGCCCGAAACGTCGACCGATCTTTTCCACGGATGCTGCCCGACCTGCTGTTCCTCCAGCGTGTTGTGAGGAAAGCTGAGCTGCACACGGTCACCACCTTCAACCCGCCTACTGTCCTTGTCAATAGTTATTCCACAACCAAAAACAAATCGGAAGCCTTGTCGATGTCAGTGTCTGAGCTCACGCTGGCTACTACCACACAATAAACTCAGGCAGACAGTTACGGTATCACAGCAGCCGGAGCACAGAGCCGCGCAGGGGTCCTACTCCCCAAGCCATAGTTCCCTCTAAGCTGGGCGGGTGTGCAGCCAACAGTAACCGAGATGCCCTCGCTCACACAGACTTTCTTGTCACGCTGAACGAGAAAAAGTTCACGAAACGTGAAAGATTTCTTTGCTGAAGAGTATAAGAAATAGAGTACAATAAAAAGTTTGTGATTTTTCCATTTCCATTTTAAATATTCATAGCATGCATATTACAAGATAGACATTTAAAGTGTCACACAGCTTTCAGGCCGCGTAAAAATTTCCTGCTCAGAGCAATGGTTGGTCTGCCAGCTGTTTAAAGAAAGAATCAGAGGGAACATTGGTGGCCACACTCCACTCGATGGTGTTCCATTCAGCTCCCCTGCCACCCTTCCAATTTCTAGTGCCCATTGACGCAGAGAAATTGGCGGTGGAGAGAATCAGCAGATTTAAACTCCTGGGTACTAACATTGGATGATGTGTCCCAAGCCCAACATACAGATGCAACCACAAGGACATGCGTCAGGGTCTTCATTTTCTTAGGAGGCTCAGCTCGACATCCAACAAACTTCTACAGAGGTACTGTTGATTGTGTCTTAACAGGCTGCATCACCATCTGGCATGGCTATTCCGATGCACACAGAGTGGAGGGCCATCCCTCCCCACCATCGGTAGTATCTACAGGAGGCACTGTCACAAGGCGGCAACATCCAAAGATCCCCACCATCGGGGCCCCGTCACCTCCCAGTGAGCAAGGAAGTCCCACAGCACCAGGTTCAAACACAACTACTTCCCTTCAACCATTCTGTTCTTGAACCAAACAGCCCAACCCTAATCACTGCAGTTAATCAACACTATGACCACTTCCTTCACCAAAACAGAAGATTCTGCAAATCCAAAGCGCCACAGACACAGTGTTGGAGGAACTCAGCAGGTCAGGCAGCATCTATGGAGAGGAATAAAGAGTCGACATTTCGGCCGAGACCCTTCATCAGAACTCTCCATAGATGCTGCCTGAGCTGTTGAATTGCTCCAGCATTTTGCGTGTTACTTTTGGTTTCGATAGTGTTTTGTAGTAACAATTGTATATCATTTATGAGTTTTCCTGGGGATGTTGTCTCTGACGCTGCTACTAGTTCGCTTTGATTACACCTGTGTCCATGACAATAAACTCGTCTTCAGCTTTGCCTAAAGTACCCCCGTGCCCTCCATCCCTGCCCCCCCCCCCCAAAATTGCCCAGCCAGCTGCCAAACCCATTCTGCGGCCGGTTCCCGGAACAGTGGGGAAGAATGGCTCGTACCTTTGCACTGGTAATGGTTCCGTAGGGAGCAAACTCCTTCCTCAAACGCCCATCATCAATGCTATCATGTAGGTTCTTCACATACAGGTTCACCCCCTGAAAGACCAAGAGGCAACAGGATATGACAGTCTCAGGGGAATGAGAAGGACGCCTGAGGAATGGTTCTCTACAAACTGTTCATTCCCCTTGGGCTTCTCCGGTCCCTCGGTGCTGCCGGCAGGACCCAGGAGAATTTATCCTCAGAGACCATCGGCCAGTTAAACAAGCAGGGAAAAAACACACACACACACAAAAACAATAAACCAGTGTTGGAAATGTGATCTGAAGTGAGAAGGGTCAATAGACAATAGGTGCAAGAGTAGGCCATTTGGCCCTTCGAGCCAGCACCACCATTCACTGTGATCATCCACAATCAATATCCAGTTCCTGCCTTATCCCCATAACCTTTGATTCCGCTATCTTTAAGAGCTTTATCCATCTCTTTCTCGAAAGCATCCAGAGACTTGGCCTCCACAGCCTTCTGGGGCAGAGCATTCCACATATCCACCACTCTCTGGGTGAAAAAGTTTTTCCTCAACTCCGTTCTAAATGGCCTACCCCTTATTCTTAAACTGTGGCCTCTGTTTCTGGACTCGCCCAACATCGGGAACATGTTTCCTGCCTCTAATGTGTCCAATCCCTTAATAATCTTCTATGTTTCAATCAGATCCCCTCTCATCCTTCCGAATTACAGTGTATACAAGCCCAGTCGCTCCAATGTTTCATCATATGACATCCCGGGAATTAACCTTGTGAACCTACACTGCACTCCCTCAATAGCTAGAATGTCCTTCCTCAAATTTGGAGACCAAAACTGTACACCAAAGGGTCGGGGGGGGTGGGGGGGGGGGGGAAGAAAAGTCCACGAATGTCACAAATTTCCTCTTTTTAAACTTAGAGGATGCAAGACAAAGGAGTACCAGGCCATTCAGCCCATCGAGTCTGCTCTGATATCGCTTCTTGGCCGATTTATTTTCCCTCTCGTTCTCCTGCCTTTGCCCCATAACATTTGACATCCTGAATAATCAATCGATCAAACTCCACTTTAAATATACCCACAGCCATCTGCGACATTGAATTTCACAGATTCACCACCCTTGGGCTAAAACATTTCCTCATCTCTGTTCTAAACTGACATCACTCTATTCTGAGGCTGTGCCCTCTGGCCCTAGACTCCCCCACAATTGGAAACATCTTCTCCACATCCACTCTATCTAGGTCTTTCAATATTCGATAGGTTTCAATGAGATCCCTTCATTCTTCTAAACTCTGAGTACAAGTTCAGAGACAAATGCTCCTTATATGTTAACCCTTTGTTCCTAGAATCATTCTCATGAATCTCCCCTGGGCCCACTCCAATGTCTGAACATCCTTTCCTAGACACAGGACCCCAAAACTGCTCACAAACCAATGGTTTGGTACTATAGCTGTCAATACAATGCTTTACAGTTCTGGCAGCAAGATCGGGGTTCAATTCCCACTGCTGTCTGAGGAGTTTGTACCTTCTCCCCATGATTGTGGGTTTCCTCTGGGTGCTCTGGTTTCCTCCCACAGTCCAAAGCTGTACAGGTTATGGTTATGGTTAGTGAGGCTATGTTAGTACGGGAAACATGGTGACACTTGCAGGCTGCCCCAGAAGAACCCGCACTGATTTGATTTAACACAAACGACAATTTCACAACACATTTTAAAGTACATGTAATAAATAAAACTCAATTTATTTGTAATCTTTAAATGTAGTCTGACCAGTGTTATTGTTTTTTTTAAAGCTACACCACTACATCCCCGCTTCTACATTCTAGTCCTCTGGAAATCAATGCTACACATAGGTTGAATGGCAGGGCACTGAATGGCCTCGTGAGGGCCCACGCACAGTTACTCACCAGATAGCGACTGCTACGTTCCTGCTTCATCAGCTCGAATTTGCACCGTAGCTCATTCTGCCGTTCCGCCTTCTTCTGCGCTCGTCCGACATACACAGGCCGACTGTTAATCTCCTTGCCATTCATCTTGGCCACGGCCTAGGGACACATCACAGCGCCATGAGCCAGGACTAGGCTGCAGGTTCTCCCCTGCCCCCATGGCGCTGATCATAAACATCCCTGTGAGCTAGTGCCGGTCTGCAGGCACTCCTCCAACCCCTCCGAGTGCACACTCACAGCAGAGGGACAGAACGTTCGGCCTAGAACATCTCTGCTGGACACAACACCAAATCTAACAACGCAGAACTACATACCATCTGCCTGATCCATTTCTTGGTTTAATCATTATCTTGCATGTATTTAGTCTGGGCCAGGGATTAGAGATTGCAGGCCTGTCTGCACATTTGAGAGTCTGGGGCCAAAGACGGGAGCCCTGCAGCTGCCTGCCTTCGGGTTGGGGGCCTCTCTGTGTGTTTGGCTGGGTGGGTGGGTGGGCAGGCACTCGGAGGACAGAACTTTGTTGTTGCTGCTCACGTTTCTTTGCTGAGCATAGTGGATGGATTAATGTTGGCTCCGGAAATGCGTGGGCTGCCCACAGCAAATCCTTGAGTATTTTGGTCAATGACACAATGAGGCATTTCACTGTACACGTGACAAAAGGAGACCAGTACCAACAGGAGGCACTCCAGATACCAGCACAGCGAATCCCACTGCTCCCGCTCCCTGGGGTGAACACCCCTCACCCTTACCTTACGTGCGTCTTCGTGCTTCTCGAAGTTGACAAACCCAAATCCCTTCGAGTGGCCGTACTGGTCAGTCATCACACGGACACTCAGCGTTTTTCCTTCAGTGGGGAGCAGTACGGCAAGTCAGCGCGTGAATAACAGAAACCCATAGGTGGGAGACGGCAGGCAAAAAGGTCAAAGTACATGTGTTATCAAATACTACCCTGAGATTCATTTTCTTGCAGGCATTTACAGGAAAGCTCACTTTCCAGGACTCTCCAATTGGCGCTCTCAGTATTATTTATTATCATAGTAATTAGGACACCACAGTGGCTTAATGCCATTACAGCTGGGGGGTTTTCTGGAGTGCAGAGTTCAATTCTGGCATTGTCTGTAAGGAGTTCTCCCTGTGAAAAGTGTGGGCTGCCTCTCGGTGCTCTGGTCACCTCCCAGACGTTGTCCAAAGACATACCAGTGGTGGGTTATTGCAAATTGTCCTGTGATTAGGCTCAGGGCAAGCAGGTGGGTGCAGCCTGTTGGGCCGCAAGGACCTGTTCTACACTGTACCTCGAAATAAGGGGTTCCCAACCTTCTTTATACCATGGACCCCTACCATTAACCGAGAAGTCTGTGAACCCCCCCCAATCTAAGTAAATAGTTTATTTATTGTATGTGCAGCTTGATTTCTTTCACACATTGGCTGTTCGCGTGCAGTTTTTCCACTGATTCTATGGTATTTCCTTGTTTTACTATGAATGTCCACAAGAAAATGATTCTCAGGAGGTATACAGTGATGCATGTAGTCTTTAATAAATTTACTTTGAACTTTGAAAAATAAAATGCAATAACATTTACAAGAAGCTACACAAACAGAGACTGACAAAGAGCCAAATGAAATGGAAATACTGAGAGCATGAGGCAGATCCAAACCCTGCCCCTGAACCCCCTCTCCCCCATCTCCACAGTAATTCCTCCATCTGTCAGCTAATCGCACCCCCGGTTCAGGAATCCTCCCCCCACCCCCCATACACATCTCCACTGGGGCCGGTCCCCAGTGTCACACACATCACCCAGGGTTGGACCATCTCCCATTGAGGTGCTACAGAGTTTGAGAAGACTACTTCGGGGGGAGGGGCACGCGCAGATGGGGGAGTGAAGCTGAGGTACGAGGGGACTGGGACAGTGACTCCAGTCCCAGGTCATCTTTCCTTTCTCCCGCACATTATCTGGAAATGAGGCGGCGGGGGGGGGGGGGGGGGTGTAACCCTGGTTTACCGATTCCTTCCCAAACACTCAGTTTCTGGGATCCTCCTGCCCCAGAAGTGTCTCGGCCCCCAGCTTTGTGGGTCCCACTTATACAGAACCAGAACCTCAAAGGAGACATCTCAATGCCTCAATTTTTCCCAATGGGAAGGGAATGGGGGAGTGGGGCAGCTGGACAGTCTGTGACTACAGAAAAGAGGCATGAATGAATTGGCCACGTGGGTGTAATAGGGTGGTGCAGGCACTGGGAGCCAAAAGGGCCTGTTAATATAAAATAATAAAACCCAAACTGACCAAAGACACTGAAGATTTCCCGCAGGCGGCTGCTGCTCATGGCTTCACCAAAGTTCTTGACGTAGATGTTGGTGTACTCGTGAGCTTTGTTACCAAGTTCTGCCGCTCTCTCCTTGTGGGACTTGAAGTGCCCTACAAACCTGGTGCAAACAAAGTCCAATTCAGCATCCAATCAAAATAATCCTCACCCAGCATTAACCGTCAGCTCTTCACGGTCCATTACAGCCAACAAAACAACACTGCAAAACAAGAGCAGAATTAGGCCATTCAGTCCACCAAGTCTGCTTCGCCATTGTATCATGGCTGATTTATCATCCCTGCCCACCTTTTTCTCCTGCCTTCTCCCCAGAACCTTTGACACCCAGATTAATCAAGAACCTCTCAAATATACCCAAATGACCTGGCCTCCACAGCTGCCTGTGGGAAAGAATTCCACAGATTCACCACCCTCTGGCTAAAGAAATTCCTCCTCATCTTTGTTCTAAAGGGACATCCCTCTATTCTGAGGCCGTACCCTCTGGTTCAAGACCCTCCTACACTGGAAACATCCTTTCCATGTTCACCATCTGGCCTTTCAGTATTGGATGGGTTTCAATGAGATCCCAGCTTCAGTTTATTGTTATTCAATAATAATTCAACATGTATACCAAACATGTATACCCAGCAACAACGAAGGAACTGTGATGTGTTTACAAGTCAAAATGGTGAGTGATTTGGAGGGGGATTTCCAAGTGGTGGTGTTCCCTGGTATCTGTTCTCGCCCTCCTGGATGGTAGTGGTCGTGGGTCGGAAAGGTGCTGCCTTAGAAACTTTTCTGTGTTGTTGCAGTGCATCTGGTAGATAGTACACACTGATGAAACTGCGTTGATGATGAGGGATTAGATGATTGTGGAAGGGGTACCAATCAAGTCGGCTGCCTTGTACTGGATGGTGTCGAGCTTTTTGAGTGTTGATGGAGCTGCACTCATCCAGGTGAGTGGTGAGTATTCTATTACACTCCTGACCCGAGCCTTGTAGATGGTGGACAGGCCTTGAGGAGTCAGGTGGTGAGTTACATGCTGCAGGATTCCGAGCCTTTGACCTGCTCTGGTAGCCACAGTGTTTATATGGCTAGATCAGCTGAGTTTCCTGTCAATGGTAACCCCGAGGATGTTGATAGTAGGGGATTCAGTGATGGTGGTGCCACTGACTGTTAAGGGATGATGGTTAGCGCCTCACTTGCATGGCTCCAATGTTACCTGCCACTCATCAGCCCAAGCCTGGATATTGTCCAGGTCCTGCTGCATTTGGGTATGAACTGCTTCACTATCCAAGGAGTCACGAATGGTGCGGAACATCTGTGAACATCCCCACTTCTGACGTTATGACAGAAGGAAGGTCATTCATGAAGCAGCTGAGGAGGGTTACCAATCCGCAGGTCTTTGAAAAGTGGAGCACCCAGAGGAAGCCCAGCTGATCACAGGGAGAGTGTACAGACAGTGAGGGGAATTGAACCCAGGTCACTAGCACTGGAAAGGGTTAATCTAAATGCTATGTCTGAGCCTGCACTGCCCTTTGTGTAACTGTATTCTGGCTTCCTTTATACTGCCTCGACGGAATGACCGGCAACGTGGTGGTTAGCACCATGGTTTACAGTGCCAGCGACCCAGGTTCAATTCCCATCACAAAGTGGTTATCACAGCACTTTGCAGTACCAGGGACCCGGGTTCAATTCTCAGATGCTTCCCCCTGACCATGTGGGTTTCTCCCAAGTGCTCCAGCTTCCTCCCGGTTGGTAATTAATTGTCCTGTGATTAGGCTAGGGTTAAATTGGGGATTGCTGGGCAGTGAGGCTCGAACCAGTCTGGATGGTGCTCGAACAAAAGCTTCTCACTGTATCTCTGTGCCTGTGAGAAAGATAAACTGAGAAAAGCCTTTGCAGTTGAGCGAGCTTTGGACAGGGGTTAACCAACCTGGGCTCCGTGGACCCCTTGCTTAACGTGTTGTTCCATGGCGTAGCAATGTTTGGGAATCCTTGCTTCAGAGCAAAGGAGATGAGGGGTGACTTGGATGTGCATGAGATGATACGATTGACTGGACAGCCAGAGACTTCTCCCCAGCGTGGAAATGGCTAATACATGGGGTCATAATTTTAAGGTGATTGGAAGAAAGTAAAGGGGGGGGGGGTGGGGGAATGTCAGCGTGAGTTGTTTACGCAGAGTGGTGGGTGTGTGGAACACACTGCCAGGGGTGGTGGTAGAGGCAGATACTTTAGAGACATTTAAGAGATTCTTAGGCACATGGATGAAAGAAAAGGCAGGCTCTGTGGGAGGGAAGGGTTGAATTGATTTGGGAGAAGGTTGAAAGGTCATCACAACATGGTGGGCCAAAGGATCTGTATTGTGCTGTTCTGTGTTCTAAAGGTGGTAACTAAAAGTGAGAAATATTGGCAATGAGATAAACTGTGCAAACCAGAGACGCAATGGAACAGGTCAGTACAGATCTGAAAACAGCAGACACATCAAACAAACTTACATTAAATATCAGCTCCAACCACAGGCACACCCTCACCTTCCTATAAAGGATTAAAAGCCACCTCATTTAGTTGGCAAACCACAAGCTCAGCTGATGTAGATTCAACAACTGCTGCATTTGTTTGTGAAAGGGGGCCACTTGCTCAGTCTCCATGTCTCTGGAGACTGACAGAACAGAGAAGGGGAGCTGCACTGACCAGGCACAGGTCTGCCCCGTCAAATCCTGCTGGGTTGCCCCTACGTGTCTCAAAGACTCTAGCAAATATTTTACTGAGAGCATTCTGACTGGTTGCATCACCGTCTGGCATGGAGAGGCCAATGCATGGGGTCAAACAAAGCTGCAGAGGGTTGAAAACTCAGCCAGCTCCATTGTGTGCACTAACCTCCACACCAGAGGACTTTTTCCAAGAGGCAATGCCAAAAAAAGGCAGCAACAGCAAACCACTTCTGAAGAAAAATTTGCCGAGAACAATCATGGTCAAAAGCCCATGATCGCCCACTGCACACAATGATGATGTCACACAACATGGCACACAATGTTGGTGAATGCCTCAAGACTGCATCCATCACGAAGGACCCTCACCATCTAGGACATGCCCGGTTCTCATCACTACCATCAGGGAGGAGGTACAGGAGCCTGGAGACACGCACTCCATGCTTTAGAAACAGCTTCTCTCCCGTCAGATTTCTGAATGGTCTATGAACACTACCCCATTAGCTTTTATACAGTTTTTATTGTAAAAATTTTATGTATTGTACTGCTGCCACAAAATAATAAATTTCATGATCTTTGCCAGTGATAATAAACCTGACTTTGAAACCACAACTATCAATCGGTCATCACGGCTTTTACAGAGAAAGTTGAAAACTCTCAGCAGGTGAAGCAGCATCAGTGAAGAGGGGCAGAGCTAACATTTCAGGTCAAAGATCTTTCGCTAGAATTGGTAAAAGGAGCAAATTGTAGGAAGAATGTGTGTTGTCCTGAGGAAAGGCCGTCACTCTGAATCCCCAGTGACTATTCGCCACCATGAATCCTCGTTTCTCTTTACACAGAGATCATCTAGCCTGTCAGCACATCCAGTATCTCCAATATGCAAAGCATCAGCAAGCTCCAATATCTGAAGTTTGTTACCAAGAATGGAAAGCTTGCTTGTCTCATGGTGAGGTGTGTTCCCAGACGGGGTTTTCATCAACAGCCACACAGCCTGAAGTCCACCACTGTTTGCTTGCTGGGGTTTGGGAAGGAAGAAGTGTTTCTGGCTGAGGACAGCCCCGAGCAGTGATGCAACATCAGGCTCTGTGCTCCCTAGCTGGGATATACACGGAGACATTCATACACTCAGCGTACGCCTGCTCGCTAGTGCAAATATCTCATCGGCCAATCACGTGGCAACAACTCAATGCAGAAAAGCACGCAGATGTGGTCAAGAGGTTCATTGTTCAGACCACACCAAGTTCCACTCCTGTACCTTGACCACTGAGTATATACCTGTACAACGCAGGTCTTTCAGTTCACCATGACTGTTCCAAATTAAACCAAATCCCTTCTGCTGGTATATGATCCATGCCTGTCCTGAAATATCTGAAATAGCCTCTGAAATATCTCCTCTATCATATTCACTTTCACCACCACCACTGGCAGCACATTCCAAGCACTCACCACCGTTAAAAATATTGCCCCACATACCTCTGGGCGGCTCAGCAGTGTATTGGCCAGTGTAACACTACTACAGCATCAGTGATCTAGACTCAAATCCTGTCCCTGACTGTAAGGAGTTTGTATATTCTCCCCGTGACTGCATGGCTCCAGTTTCCTCCCACATACCAAAGACAGAAACACAGAAAACCTACAGCACAATACAGGCCCTTCAGCCCACAATGCTGTGCCGAACATGTACTTTAGAAATTACCTAGGGTTACACATAGCCCTCTATTTTTCTAAGCTCCATGTGCTAATCCAGGAGTCTCTTAAAAGACCCTATCGTATCTCCCTTCACCATCATTGCCAGCATTCACCATTCTCTGCATTAAAAAACTTACCGCTGACATCTCCTCTGTACCTACTTCCAAGCAACTTAACTCCATGTTAGCCATTTCAGCTCTGGGAAAAAAGCTCTGACTATCCACATGATCAATGCCCTCATCATCTTATACACCTCTATCAGGTCACCTCTCATCCTCCATTGCTCCATCCTCCACTCAACCTATTCTCATAAGACATGCTCTCCAATCCGGGCAACATCCTTGTAAATCTCCTCTGCACCCTTTCTATAGTTTCCACATCCTTCCTGTAGTGAGGTGACCAGAACTGAACACAATACTCCAAGTAGAGTTTGACCAGGGTCCTACATAGCTGTAACATTACCTCTTGGCTCTTAAACTCAATCCTCAAAAAATTCAGTCAGGATCATAAGGCACGACCTGCCTTTGACTAAGTCATGTTGACTATTCCTAATCATATCATGCCTCTCCAAATGTTCATAAATCCTGCCTCTCAGGATCTTTTCCATCAACTTACCAACCACTGAAGTAAGACTCATTGGTCAATAATTTCCTGGGCTATCTCAACTCCCTTTCTTGAATAATGGAACAACATCTGCAACCCTCCAATCCTCCAGAACCTCTCCCGTCCCCATTGATGATGCGAAGATCATTGCCAGAGGATCAGCAATCTTCTCCCTCACCTCCCACAGTAGCCTGGTGTACATCTCGTCCAGTCCCAGAGACTTATCCAACTTGACGCTTTCCAAAAGCTCCAGAACATCCTCTTTCTTAATGTCTATATGCTCAAGTTTTTCCAATCCGCTGTAAGTCATCCCTACAGTTGCCAAGGTAGTGAATACTGAAGCAAGTTATTCATTAAGTACCTCCGCTATCTCCTCCAGTTCCATACACATTTTTTCACTATCACACTTGATTAGTCCTATTCTCTTAGGTCTTATCCTCTTGCTCTTCACATACTTGTAGAATGCCTTGGGGTTTTCCTTAATCCTGCTCGACAAGACCTTCTCATGGCCCCTTCTGGCTCTCCTAATTTCATTCTTAAACTCCTTCCTGTTAGCCTTATAATCTTCTAGATCTTTACCATTACCTAGTTTTTTTGAACCTTTCATAACCTCCTCTTTTCTTCTTGACTAGATTTACAACAGCCTTTGTACACCACAGTTCCTGTACCCTACCATCCTTTCCATCTAATTGGAATGTACCTATGCAGAATTTCATGCAAATATGCCCTGAACATTTGCCACATTTCTGCCATACATTTTCAAGAACATCTGTTCCCAATTTATGCTTCCAAGTTCTTGTCTGATAGCTTTATATTTCCCCTTACCTTCCTAACTTGTCTGTTCCTATCCCTCTCCAATGTTACTGTAAAGGAGATAGAATTGTGATCACTATCTCCAAAATGCTCTCCCACTGAGAGATCTGACATCTGACCAGGTTCTTTTCCCAATACCAGATCAAGTTCAGCCTCTCCTCTTGTAGGCTTATCTACATATTGTGTCAGGAAACCTTCCTGAACACACCTAGCACACTCCAACCCACCTAAACCCCTTGCTCTAGGGAGATGCCAATCAAATTTGAGAAATTAAAATCTCCCACAACAACTCTTATTATTACACCTTTGCAGCATCTGTCTCCCTATCTGCTCCTCGATGCCCCTGTTACTATTGGGTGGTCTATATATTAAAAAAAAACACCCAGTAGAGTTATTGACCCCTTCATATTCCTAACTTCCATCCACAGAGACTCCATAGACAATTCCTCCATGACTTCCTCCTTTTCTGCAGCCATGACATTATCTCTGATCAACAGTGCCACACCCCCACCTCTTTTCTCCCTCCCTGTCCTTTCTGAAACATTTAAAACCCAGCACTCTAAGTAACCATTCCTGCCCCTCAGCCATCCAAGTCTCTGTAATGGCCACAACATCACAGCTCCAAGTACTGATCCAGGCTGTAAGCTCATCCAAGACATACCAGTTAGGATTAGTAAATTCTGGGCATGCTACGTTGACACCAGAAGCATGGCAGTAATTGTGGGCTGCCCCCAGCACACCCTCAGACTGTGTTGGTTGTGGATGCAAACAATGCATTTCTCTGAATCTTTTTATGCATGTGACAAAAAGCTAACCTTTATTTTGGATCAGAGACAATGAAGGAACAGTGATATATTTCTGAGTCAGGATAGTGTGTGGCATGGTGGGCAGTTTCCAGTGGGTGGTATTCCCCGTATCTGGAAGAGGTGGTGGGTTTGAAAGGTATTGTCTGAGGAGTCTCTATGAGTTACCACAGTGCATCCTTTAGATAGGACCATGAGATACAGGAGCAGAATCAGGCCATTTGGCCCATCAAGTCTGCCTACGATTTCATCATGGCTGATCCATTTCCCTCTCACCCCCAACGTACAAGATCGATCCATGGATTAATCTACAGGTTATCTCTATGTCAGTGTTAAGTGTCTAGCAAGCTAACACTGGGTGATATACAACCCATTTTGGGGAAAAAAATTTCAAATTATAATTTTTTTAAATGAGGGTTCACATCAGCCCACAGCCCCGGTGCCTCAGAAGGAATGATTTGGAGATAGCATCTGGTCATTTCCCTCCTCCATACCCCCAACCCAGGGACGACACTTACACTTTACGGTCATTCAGCAACATGCCATTCATCGTTGCGATCGCTTGGTTGGCAGCTCCCTGCGTCTCGAAGTGAACAAAACCATAGCCTTTCGATCCACTTTCATCACTGACCACCTAGGAGGAGGGGGAGAAAAGTTTTCGAAAGCTGCAGCTCTAGAAATAAATAAATGCTTAATGATGAGGCACAATTAAGGTGATTGGAGGGAATATAGGGAGAGTAGTGGGTGGAGGGAGAGGCAGAGACTGTCGGGCGTTTAAGAGACTCTCAGATAGGCACATGGAAGCTGGAAAACCGAAGCAGTGGAGGAGGGAAGAGTCTGTACTGTGCTGGAATACTCTGATTGAGGTCACACACAGAAAAACACACACACACACACAATACAGCAAGGTAGCGTTCACAGGCCTTCCGAATTTGGATAATGGAGGTGAAGAAGCTGTTCCTCAATTACTGAGTTTGTGCCTTCTGGCTCCTGTACCCTCTCCCTGATGGTAGCAATGAGAAGAGGGCAAGTCCTGGGTTATGGGGATCCTTCATGATGTTGAATACCCAGTGTCCAGGGCCAAGGACTGGTGGTCAGAGGTGGCCTGTCCTGTAAGTGGTTGGGTATCAATGACTCTTACCCGACTTTTCATTTACTGCTCCTAATCTCCAATTCCCCCTCATCCCCATCCCCTTGACACCCATGCTGCCCCCAACATTCCTACAACCAAGTGAGCTACGACGTCAATGCACATCGCAGCTCAGCACCACCTTAACTGAAAATTTCTGGAACGTCCACCCTGTCAAGTGGCAACCCCGCCATTTCCCACGTTCACCCAAAAAGAAAGGCTGTGCCTCTGAAATTGTCAGCATGGTTGGGAACCCTCCTCACCAGCAAACTGTAACAGCTCAAAGGACACAAGAGATTCTGCAGATGATGGAAATCCGGAGTAATACACAGTAAATGCTGGAGGAACTCAGCAGGTCAGGCAGCATCTAGGGTGGGGAATAAACAGTCGATGTTTCGAGCCGAGACCCTGCTTCAGGACTAACGAATGATTAGGTTTATCATTGCAAATCTTTCCAATCCATGTACCTGTTCAACTGTTATCTAGAATTACTGTACCTGTCTCAAACACTCTCTCTGGCAGCTCATGTCACATCAATACCACTTTTAGTTGCCCCTCAAGTTTATTAAATTTTTTCCCACCTTAAACCTGTTCCCTCTAGTTCTTGATTCCCCAAACTTGGGAAAAAGACTGAGTACATTCACCCGGTCTCTGCCTCTTTATTCTCCTGAAGACACACGCTCAACATTTCAGTAACAGCTTCTTCCACTCCATCATCAAATTTCAGAATGATCCGTGAACACCGTTTCACTATTTCACACTACACGTGCGTGGGGGGTGGAGAGTACCAGGTACACACGACGGGCGGCAGCTCCGGTGAAGAGGGTTAACGTGTCTGCTCTGGGGCAGCTCACTCACCTGTGGTCCCCTCCGGACACTCAGCTCTCACCTGTGGCTTTCTGTAGCTGGTTGCTTTCGAAAGCGTCCACACCCTGCTACACCGCAGTGACAGGCAGGTGGGGGTAGCTGGAGGGACTCGTGCCCTGGTGAGGTAGGGACACGCCTGTCCACGCAAACAAACTCAGCACTGGTGGTCCGGGCGGATGAGATTTACAATAGCCGGGAAGGCAGATCTGCAACACTTTGAGGGGAGTGAAGGACGTGGCAAGGCACAGACCGTGACATGGTCATCCACTGCAACCAAGGAAGAGCCCAGTTCGTGACGACTACTCGTACCACTGGACCCGGACTTCTGAGGTTGGGAGAGTGGGACTGGCCCAGTGCAAAGCCTTTTCCACTTTAAAAACTCCTGTCATTGTTGGATATGACAGACAACACACAGAGGCGCAGATATAGACATTATTGTAATTAACATGGTTCCTTAAGGTTGTCATAGACAGGGGAGTTACTGGGGACAAGTTCTCACTACCTAATAATGCTCCCAATGGCGTGCATCTCAAATAGCCTCCAACCACTGTCCAGCTCCTGGCCTTCACACGTGGCTTAGTTACTAAGCTCAGTGGAACTGTTTCTACTGACAGCAGAAGGGGCAAAGATGGGTTACTGGTGCTTAAAAGCCATTGCTTTGGAGAAATGGGGTTCGTCAGCTGTGGTTGGCAGCTCATCTAGGAGAGGGAGAGGGAGAACTCCGATCTCAAACCACCACTGCCTTGCAGTTATACCCACTCATGGGGAAGGGCTTGGGAGTATTATTATGTATTAAGTACTGCTGGGGCAAAACAACAAATTCTACAACATATTGCAGGCATATGAAACCTGATTCTGATTCTGAAGTTGTAAATGAGCCACCAGCCACGGAACCATGGTCTCACCTTGCAGGATAGAATGTTTCCAAATGCAGAGAATGTGTCGTACAATGCCTTGTTATCAATGGATTCATCCAGGTTCTTGATGAAGATGTTTCCCACTCCCGACTTGCGCAGGGACGGATCGCGTTGAGACCACATGATGCGGATGGGGCGCCCCTTAATGACCTCGAAATTCATGGTGTCCAGAGCGCGCTCAGCTGGAGAGAGAGAGAACAGAGAGTTAATGCTCCCACAGAGTAACACTAACCCAGCCCAGCACCAGGGTACACATAACCCACACCACATTACAGAGGTTTACATTGTAGAGTTATCGGACATGGAAACAGGCCATTCAGTCCAACTCTCACATGCTAACCAAGATGTCTGCCTGATTTACCCACCTTTGGTCCATATCCTGCTAACAATCCCAGTCCATGACTTCTCCAAATGCCTTACATTTGCTAACAGCTCATTTCATATACCCACCACCTTATGCTTTCCATTGCCTTCTTCTGGGCAGAGTCTTTACAAGGCAGGTGAGCCCAGCCATTATCAATACTCTTCACAGGTTGTCTGCTTGGTGTCAATGGTCGCATAACCGGGACTCGTGAGATGTACGACCATCCACCACCTGCTCCCATGGCTCCATGCGACCCTGATCAGGGGGCTAAACAGGTGCTACACCTTGCCCAAGGGTGATCTACAGACTAGCGGAGGGAAGGAAAGCCTTACACCACCTTTTGTAGAGGCTCATCTCCACCCCGTTACTCAAGCAGCTCAGCACATTTGACAAGATTAAAAAGCACACAGTTCCTGTGATTCACATGGAAGGTTCCCTTTACTGACAGCCTGGATGGAACCACAAGCGAAATTGTATTTTAAAGCTGCAGGTGATTTAAACTGAAAGAACAGGCGATGCTGGAAGCACTCAGCAGGACAGGCAGAATCTGCGGAAAGAGAACAGTTAATATTCCAGGTGCCTCCTGAACATTAACTACCGAGACCACGAGATACAAGAACAAAATTCATCCATTCAGCCGATCGAGACTGCACTAAAGGGGAGAGGAAATGACTGGAGGTTGATGAACACCTGTCCTTTCACCCCTTCTTCTCACCTGCACATCACCTCCCTCCGGTGACCCTCCCTCCTCCCTCCATTGTGAACTCCCCTCTCCCATCAGATTTGGTTTCTTCAGCTCTTTATCTTTTCCACCTCTCAACTCCCAGCTTCCTACCTTATGCACTCTTCCCAACACAACTACCTTCCCCCTCACCTGGTCTCACCTATCACCTGCACCTGTCCCACTCCACCTTATTCTGGTTTCTGCCTCCTTCCTTTCCAGTCCTGATGAAGGGTCCCAGCCCAAAATGTTATCCCCCTCCATAGCTGCTGGCTTACTTGCTGAGTTCCTCCAGCTTTTCATCAGTTTTAAAGAGGGATCCCTGTGCCCTCAGATCCTGCATTCTTCTACCAATGGAAACATCTTCTCCATGGCCACTCTATTGTGCTGCCTGACCTGCTGAGTGTTTTCAGCATTTTTGTTTCTTTCTTCCTGTAGATCACACGGGACATTACACAAGTAGTGGGGTCCCTGTCATTTGCAGGGACACTGGGGGGGGGGGGGGGGGGGAGTTGGTGATTGATGAAAAGGTCATTATTCATAACTCCATTCCTCAGTTGGTTGGGGAGGGGTCACAACTGGGCCAGAATACAATTCCTTCCCCAAGGGACATATGGCACCTTTACGCAGGAAACAATGTGCTGACTTCGGAAAGAGTCCAGAGGAGGTTAATGAGAATGATCTATAAATGAAAGGGTTAACATACAAGGAGCATTTGATGGTCTTGGGTCTGTATTCGGAGTTAAGAAGAATGGCGGGGGGGGGGAAATCTCATTGAAACCTATCAAATACTGAAAGGCCTAGATCAGGGGTTTCCAGCCTGGTGTGCATGGAATAACCCCTCCCCTTGGCTAATGGCAGGTGTCCATGGCAAAAAAACAAGGTTGGGAAACCTTGGCCAAGATAGAGTAGATGTGGAGAGGATGTTTTCTGTAGTGGGGGAGTTTAGGAGCAGAGAGAACAGCCTCAGAATACAAGGCATTCCTTTTGAACAGAGATGAGGAGAAATTTATTTAACCAGAAGGTGGTGAATCTGTGGCATTTGTTTCCACAAGTCATTGGGCATGTTTAAAGCTGAGGTTGATAGATTCTTGATTAGTCGGGGTGTCAAAGGTTACAGGGAGAAGGCAGGAAGATGGATTTGAGAGGGATAATAAATCAGCCATGATCAAACGGTGGAGCAAACTTGAAGGGTTAATTCTGCTCTGATGTCTTGGGGACATACATGAAGTGGGTGGGTGGGTTTTGCAATAATCCAATGGATTCACAGGCGTGGCTGTCAAAAGCATCATTGATTTCTTTAATTTAAATCCCCAGGTAGATTCGAACTTGCATCCCCAGATCAGTGGCCCAGGTCTCCATCTGCTAGCCCAGCACCTTGACTGCCCTCACACTCACCGTCAGCCGGCTGCTGGAAGTTGATGTAGGCGTAGCCCAGGGAGCGCCGGGTGACCACGTCCCGACAGACACGGATGGACATCACGGGTCCAGCAGGAGAGAACTTCTCGTACAGCATGGCTTCTGTTACATCCTGGTGCAGGTCCCCGATGTACAGAGAGGCAATGGGGTATCCTGGTCCGGCTGCGTTCATCCTTGGTTTTAGCTCAGTTCTGCAGGGAAGTTCAACAAGAGTAACTTAACCAGGTCCAAGGACAGGGAATTTATTTACTTAGATATAAAGTGTAGAAAAGGCTCTTCCAGCCCACCAAGCAGCACTGCCAGCAACCCCCAATTTAACCCTAGCCTAATCACAGACAATTTACAATGACCGATTGACCTACTAACTAGGATGTCTTTAGACTGTGGGAGGAAACTACAGCACCTGGAGAAACCCACTCATTCATTCCACAGGGAGGACGCACAGCTCCTTACAGAGGTCACCAGGGCTGAATTTAGAACTCCAATGCCTCGAGCTGTAGTAGTGGCACTCTAACCACGATGCTACCGTGGCACCCCAAAATAGACTCTTGACTTCATAATCTACCTCATTATGACCTTGCACCCGATTGTTCATCGCTGCACTTTCTCTGTAGCTGTTACATTTTATTCTGCATTCTGTTAGCTTGTTCTTCCTCAGTGCACTGTGTAACGAACTGATCTGTACAGATCACATACAAGACAAGTGTTTTACTGTATCTTAGTACACATGACAATAATAAACCAATGCCAATTGTCTATACAGGGATCAAACCCCAACCTTAGCATTATCAGTACCACCTTCTAACTGTCTGAGCTAACCACTGTTCCACAACCTTCCTGTCTCCATTTACATCCCTGGGGCCAGGACTCACTTGGCACACAGTGGGTACACAAATAGGAGGAATTCAGTAGGTCAGGCAGCATCTATGGAGGGGAATAAACAGTTGACATTTTGGGCCAAGACCCTTCATCAGGACTGGAAAGGAAAGGGGATAGAAGCCAGAATAAGGTGGGGGGGGGGGAGAAGAAATGGGAAAGGGTACACACTGTCAGATGATAGGTGAGACCAGGTGAGGGAGGGAGTAAGAAGCTGGGGGGAGATAGGTGGAAGAGGTAAAGCTGAAGAAATCTAATAGGCGAGGACAGTAGACCATGGCAGAAAGAGAAGGGGGGAAAACAGAGAAGGGGTCTTTATTAAGTCCTGATGAAGATTCTCAGCCTGAAACATCAATTGTTTATTCCTCTCGTGGATGCTGCCTGACATGCTGAGTTCCTCCAGTAGATTGTGCATTCCTGCTGAAGGGTGTCAGCCTGAAACACTGACTGTTTATTCCTCTCATGGATGCTGCCTGACTTGCTGCATTTTTCCAGTAGATTGCATATTGCTCCTTCCCCCACCCTTCTAGTTCTGGCTTCTTCTCCCTTCCTCTCCCTTCCTTCCAGTCCTGATGAAGGGTCTCAGCCCAAAATGTCAACCGTTTATTTCCTTTCTATAGACACTGCCTGTCATGCTGAATTCCTCCAGCATCAGTTGAATCTCTTGTGGATAAAGGAATCTCGTGTTTGGTTTTGGATTCTGTTGGCAGACTAGATGTTGGGCAGGAGGGAAGATAAAGCGAAAGGCAATTCTCTGGGTCTCACACCAAAGTCATAGTCAATGCAAATAATGATCATGCCTCTGAAACATTCCCTCAGTGAGAACAGGGCTCACATGATACCTCCCACCACTGAACAGGGGTCAACAGACAAAACTTCAGAGTTATTATCACTGGAATATGTCATGAAATTTATTGTTTGTGGCAGCAATACATCGCAAATACACAATTAAAATTATAAACTACAATAATATATAAATTAAATAAGTAGTAAAAAAAGAGAAAAAAGGGAAATAATGCTCATGGGTAAAATTCAGAAATCTGGTGGCAGAGGGCAAGAAGCTGTTTCTGAAATGTTGAGTGTGTCTTTAGGCTCCTGTACCACCTCCTTGACAGCAGCAGTGAAAAGAGGGGATGTTCTAGACAACAGGGGTCCTTAGTGATGAATGCAACCTTTTGGAGGCATCGCTTTTTGATGGTGTCCTCGATGCTGGGGAGGCCAGTTCCTGTGATGGAGCTGGCTGAGTTTACAACTTTCTGCAGCTTTTTCCTCATCCTGTGCAGTGACCCGTCTGTACCAAACAGTTGATTCAGGTTGAAGAATTAGATTGTTGCTAATCAGCAACTAAAAATGCTGGAAATTGGGGAGGAGTTGTTCAGCAGAAATGCACAACAGAGCAATAGACCCCCATCTTCTCCAAAGACAAAACTTCTTGTCCAATCCAAAGTTCAAAGCCATTTCCATGAATAAACACAGCCAGTGGACAGCACACTACACGGGGATGTGTGAACAGGGACCCCTTCATGTTGCAGGCTAGGGACATTCACCAAGATTTATTGAAAACTCCAAGAACCAAGTCCAGAATGGAAGGACATTCGCCACACTCAACATCTACAGCAAAGCAAACAGCAGGGAGGGACTGTATTCACCTCCCTTTCCTGGACTCTCTATGCCCCAGGGAAACTCAGCTTTAGAGAAGCAGTTAGGTAGTTAGGAACAGAATTAGGCCATTCAGCCCATCAAGTTTGCACTGCAATTTGATCATGACTGATTTATTCTCTCTCAACCATATTCTCCAGCCTTCTCTCTGTAACCTTTGGCACCCTGACTAATCAGGAACCCCTTAACCTCCGTTTTAAATATAGACATCCTGGGCAATAAATTCCACAGATTCACCACCTTCTGACAAAACAAATTCCCCCTCATCTCTGTTCTAGACGGACATCCAACTATTCCGAGTCTATGTCCCTTGGTCCTAAACTCCCCCTCTATAGGAAACATCTAGCAAAGCCTTTCAATATTTGGTAGGTTTCATTGAGATGCAGCACCCCACCCCCGCCCCACCATTTCTCAGAGTCAGAGTCGACAATCCGATGGCACTCAACAACAATTTTTTCTGAACTCCAGCTGGTTCAGCCCAGACCTCCTCACACATTCACAAACCTCCTCTGGATCCTCTGGGTGCCAGCATATGCTTTCTTAGCCAAGGCGTCCAAAACCGCTAATACTCCAAATGTTGTCTAACCAGTGCCTTACAAAGCCTCATCCACGGGAAAGGATGGGAGAGATGGCTGGGATACACAACATTTTACGACAGTGATGTTGAACCCGATTCTGACATTGGGCAAGGTTGGGTTAACGGACCTGCTGCCCAGCTTGACGCTTCCTACCCCAACAATACCTTAGTCGCCCAGAGCCGAAATGAGCGAGTGAAGACCTCCGTGGGTCAGGGTCGACCATGGATGTTGAGTCCTAGCTGTCTAGATACGCCGATCAGGGCAGTACGATGTGGAGAGCAAGCTCCCCGTCTCCACGCATCTGATGAACCCATAAGCACGGCAGAGACCGATACTGTACCGTCTGGTACCAGAGGTGTCGAATGAGCTGCCATAATGCGTTGAACTCAACGTAGGACTCTCAGGACTGCCAAAACAAACCTTTTAAAAAGGCTACAACCACGAGACCCTTCCCCCTTTGGCGAATCGGGTATACAGAACGAATGGGTCCACTACTAACACTCCAGGGTCTAACGGACCCGAACACCATTCCTTACCGCGACAAATGCGACAGGGGACTGGGGTGGAGCGGAGAGAGTTTGTACAAAAAAATGGGCGTGACAATACGTTGTTTTAAATATTAACGGGCGGGGGGTGTCTATTAAGGTAACCCCTCTTAACAAGTATCAACCGTTCACCGCCTTTTCAACGCACACCGACCAGGTAGAATTGACCACCCTTTCAAGTTACATCTGGGACAACAGAGAATAGAGCAGCCCGCCTCCTCTCCCCAGCCGCCCGGAGTCCCTTATTCCCACAAGGGACCTCCGGCCACTTTCGGAGTCATTCCTCAGCCCAAACACCGGTGGTAGTCCCTCCCCACTAACGGCCTCTCACCTGTCACACACTATCTTTCTCCAATGTCCTTTCGCTCGTTTTGTGTGACATTTAACCGACTCAAGTCCCGCCGGCTCTTTATAGGGCCCCCGGACTGGAGTCGCAGGCAAGACCCACTTGTGGCCGTGGGGGCAGGGCGCAAGATCCGCCCAATTAGAGCCGCTGCTTTCAGTAGAACTCTATCTCCATCGGGATAGGACGTATATTTGAGGACAGGTCGTTCCGTATTTTGCGATGATCATACCCCTGTGTTTACAGCAGACATTGGATATAACTGTCTACAAGTTTCACAACTACCTGAGTCAACTTGGAAGTTTACAAACTTGGAAAACAGCATAATCAAACATCCTTTCGTACTGAGTACGGTTGCTGTATCAAGACTCCTGGGTGATTATCATGATATCAATTAACTCCGACTTCTGTCAACTGCCGCGCAATTGTCCAAGATCAACTAATTAACGCACGAGACGAGACTGGCTCAGTAATTGGTCTCAGTAATTGGCCTTCGATTGGAGGCCAATTTCTGCTCCTGAGTACAGACTCCAGGCTGAAGAAATCCAACATTACATCTGAAAACTGGGAAGAGATTACCCTCAATATATACACCTGGAGGAAATCTGTTTATGAGGGAGTTGCGCGACGTAAGAACGGCCTCCGCCGTGCTGCAGAGAACGAAAGGCAGCTGTGATGGGAGAGAGTGAGGAACCAAAAGAGCCAAACTCTAACCACAGACACCACTTACTCTGCACCGGAGTGCGCGGGTCCTGGACGGGTCTCTCCAGCCACCAATAGACAACCCGTAGGAGGACATCACACTCAACTCGAGTGACCTGACATTCAGTGAGGTCCCAATATTCAAGGCTCAACATTGTTTAATGTCATTGCCAGTACACGAGTAAAGGAGAACAAAATAATTGTTACCCCAGATCTGATGCAACAGAAAACAATATGTATAAATACATATTAGCTTGTACACATAGTGATCGTGTGGCGCTGGGCACAGGAGTGTCTGCACACAAGGTGACTGACAGGAAATAATAAATAGTGGTGTGGAGGGGTGGGTCAGCCTCACTGCTTGAGGAAAGTTTTTGAGTCTGGGGGTCCCGGCGTGGGTGCTACGTAGCCTCCTCTATGATGGGAGTAGGAGCTGATCTCCATCGCATCTCTTGGCTAGTAAGGATTCATTCTCTTGGTTTTCGAATCGATTTGACAGAGCATTTATCGCTTTGATGGGCAGCCCCTTCCCGCCTCCAGCATCTGCCGTGTGGAGAATCAGAATGCTCTTCCTTGTCGAAGCCTTCTCGTCGGCTTCATGTCCATGGTTTGCTGAATTAGGCCTTACCTTCAGATATCCAGAAATGATTTTGTTTTTATTCCCTCACGGAGTTCTGCACAACATCCATTATCAAAGATCCCCACCATCCAGGGTATGCCATCTTCTCGCTGCTCCCAAGCTAAAGTGGACAGTATCTTGACTGGTATGGAAGCACTAATATACAGGAATGGAAAACCCTACAGAAAGTGGTGGGCTCGGATGTGTTGAATAATATTGACATGGGCTCAGCCCAGCGCACATCCCTCCCCACCACCCACGTGCGCAAGGTGCGACAAGGAAAGAGTTAAAATGGTGCGCTAACCGAACAGAGCACCGACACTTTGTTCAGCTTTTTCTGTGTGTGGAAGTTCATGAAGGCGACAGCCAAGATGTTAAGCTGATAGAGGCAGTGTGCAGACACAGTGCAGTCACCCAGGCTGAACGTGACCCTTAAAAGCCGAACATTTGTACAGCCTTGCTGTTTGAGCATGGGATCCAAGGTCACCGAGCATACCAAGACTAGATAAAGATGCAAACGAAGGAATCTATGGAAACATTTACCATTGGACAGTTATTTTACTAATTCTGGAGTATTATTGGTCTTTAACAGGTAGATGTAATTGGTTAATAGCAACTGAAATATGTATTATGATTGGTACTTAAATAGGCTGGGAGGAGATGAGTCTCTACCAGAGGAGGCTTAACGCGCTGCTTTCCTCCGCTAGCCTACGGGTCACCCTTGGACAAGGAGCAGCACCTGCTTAGCCCCCAGTCAGGGTCACGTGAAGCCATGGGAGCAGCTGGTGCAGATCACACGTCCTGGTGATGCGACCACTGACACCAGGCAGACAATCTCTGAATAGTATTGATAATGGATGGGATCACCCGTCGTGTAAAGACACAGCCCAGAAGGAGGAAATATGGTAGACTACTTCCGTGGAAAATTTTGTCAAGAACAGTCATGGTCATGGAAAGACCATGATCACCCACGTCATACGACACGGAACTCAACGACGATGACGACTTAAATATGCAAATGAGGAGATTCAGAAGCGCACAAAGCTTCCGTTGGATCAATATTTGTATACAACCAAGCGATTTTTCCGTATAAGAATGTATTTGTTTGTTCAGACGTCAGAACAGTGTAGTGACAGGCGTGATGTTCTCCTTTGCACAAGTAAATAAAGTGTGATTGAGGTACGAGTGTGAGTTGTCAAAGTCCAGTCAATCGCCCTCAAGAAAGCAGCACCCGTCATCAAAGACCCCTACCATGCAGGCTATGCTTTCTTCCCGGTACTACCATCGCGCAGAAGGTACAGAAGCCTTAGGCCACACGTGGCCAAGTTTATGAACAGCTACTTCCCTTCAGCCGTTCGGTTCTTAAGCCAACCTGCACAATCCTAATCACTACGTCAGTGTAGCAACACCTTTGATCATTTTGCACTAAAATAAACGTTCTGTGTAAAGATTGTGTGTGATCTATCACCCTGTCACTGCACTGTAAGCATTCTGAAACGCTTTTAATAATGCTGTTTACATTGTAAATGCAAGCTGGTATACTATAGTGAGAGTGCAGAGGTTTACAAGGATGTTGCCTGGATTGGAGAGCGTACCTTATGAGAATAGGTTGAGTGTACTTGGCCTTTTCTCCTTTGAACGACAGAGGATGAGAGGTGACCTGATAGAGGAGTGTAAAATGATGAAAGGCATCGATCGTGTTGATAGTCAGAGGCTTTTTACTAGGGCTGAAATGGCTAACACGAGGGGGCACAGTTTTAGGTGCTTGGAAATAGGTACTGAGGAGATGTCAGGGGTAAGTTTTTCACACAGAGTGGCGGGTGCATGGAATACACTACCAGCGACGGTGGTGGAGGCAGATACAGTAGGGTCATTTAAGAGCCTCTTAGATAGGCACATGGAACTTAGAAAAATAGAGGGCTATACGCTAGGGAAATTCTAGACAGTTTCTGGAGTAGGTTACATGGTCTACTGTGTTGGGCGCGTGGCCAAGTGGTTAAGGCATTGGTCTAGTGATCTGAAGGTCGCTCGTTCAAGACTCAGCTGAAGCAGCGTGTTGTGTCCTTGAGCAAGGCACTTAACCACACAGTGCTCTGCAATGACACTGGTGCCAAGCTGTATCGGCCCTAGTGCCCTTCCCTTGGACAACATTGGTGGCGTGGAGAGGGGAGACTTGCAGCATGGGCAACTGCTGGTCTTCCATACAACCTTGCCCAGACCTGAGCCCTGGAAACCTTCCAAGGTGCAAATCCATGGTCTCACAAGACTAATGGATGCCTATTAAGCATAAAGACGCAATGAATATACAGAAATATAAAAACATTCCTATAGAACAGAATGCAGATGTAACTGTGAGGCTGTAAACACACAAGATTAATTGCATTTACATAGGCTGTTTGTATGTACATAATCTGACACTCGGTGTAAGAGTGTCTGTACATAAAGTGACTGACAGGAAATGCTTTTGTTACATGTTGCACCAACACACCACAGCAAATTCCTAATGCATACAAATACTCAGAGGCCACTGTATTAGGTACACCTGCTCATTAATCAGTCAATCACGTGGCAACAACTCAATGCATAAAAACATGCCGACATGGTCATGAGGTTCAGTTGTCGTTCAGACCAAACATCAGAATGGGGAAGAAATGTGATCTAAGTGACTCTGACTGTGGAATGATTGTTGGGGTGGTTTGAGTATCTCAGAAATTGCTGATCTAGGACTTCCACGCACAACAGTCTCTAGAGGTTACAGAAAATGGTGTGAAAAACAATAAAGAACCATTCACTGAGAGCTGTTCTTTGGGCGAAAATGCCTTGTTAACGACAGAGGTCTGAGGAGAATGTCCAGACTGGTTCAAGCTAACAGGAAGATGACAGTAATTCAAAATAACCATGCCTTACAACTATGGTGTGCAGAAGAGCTCCTCTGAATGCATCATTAAGGAACTATGGCACCCTCCATTTGTATGAGAAACTCAGTCATACTGTGAGCACTCTTTGCAAGAGGATCCCTAACTAAAGATCACTAATTTTACCTGTCTCACTGCATAGGACCTGATCCAAGATAACATGTTCCCTTGTAGGTTCAGTCACATGCTGGTCAAGAAAGCCATCACAGATGCATTCTACGAAGTCCTCCTCGAGACTGCCTCGACCAACTTGATTCACCCAATCTATGTGCAAGTTAAAGTCCCCCATGATAACTGCTGTCCCATTCTTACATGCCTCAGATATTTCTCTGTTTATTGCCTGTGCCACTGAAATGTTATTATTTGGTGGTCTATAGACATTCCCCCACCCCAGTGATTTTCTTCCTTTTACTATTCCTTATCTCTACCCAGATAGATTCAATATACTGCTCCTTAGATCTTATATTGCCTTTCACTATCACCCTGATCTCATCTTTAATTAAGAGTGCTACCCCGCCTCTCTTACCTTCCTGTGTTTCCTTCCATATTATCTGATATCCTTGGATATTTAATTCCCAACCCTCTCCACCATGTAACCACGTTTCTGTAATGGCCACTAAATCATACCTCTTCATACTTATTTGTGCCCCAAGTTCACTGACCTTGTTTTGAATACTACGGGCATTCTAATAAAGTGCCCTTACACTCATTGTGCCTTTAAAATCTAGTAATCTTTGTCTCTTTTGCTCTTGACTTTCCTGCACCCCACCCTTACTTTTCTTTTTTAACTCCTGCTTTTATTTTATCTTTATCCGCACTTTGCTCTTTTACTTTATCCACACTTCTCCAATCTGTTGAACCCCACCCTCCCTTAATATTTAGTTTAAAGCCCTATCCACAGCCCTAGTTATGAGCATTAAAGGTTTACAAGTCCATCAAGCGAAGTTGAAGTGCTATTCCTTCCCAGTGGATGAAGATGAGATTACTTCACCAAGCACAGATGATGTAGTCTTTTCAACCACTGACTCACAATCCACAGCGATTCGCTCTGGAGAGAGTCATCATACTCCAGGTCAGACGAGAGATAACCCAGGTCAGGTTTCAGACCACAGTACCCAGGTAGATTCTTCACATGATGGCGGTGGTGAGGAAGTAGAGAAGAAGAGGAAGGTCAAGTGGCCAGCAATGGCAGATGAGAAGGCTTGGCGTGTATTTGATGCGGATATCAGTATGATGTTGGAGAACACTCTCAGGGGAACATCAAAGAGAAAGTTCAAAGTGATGGGCGATATGATTTACGATGTTAGAAAGTACAGGCTTGGTTTGGTTGAGTTGAAGAAAGCAAAGCCTACACAGCAACCAAGCAGGCGCCAGAAGGAGATTAGTAGGTTGTGGAGAGAGCTTAGATCGTTGAGACAGAGGTGAAAGGTAGCAAATGAGGGTGACAAGCCAGGGCTTGCTGATCTCCGAGAGCATTTTCGAATAAAATTAGCATCACTCCGTCGTGCAGAGTCACAACGTAAAAAGAGAAAGAAGAGAGAGAAGGCCAGAAAGTCGTTCTTTGAGAACCCTCATGAGTTCACAAAGAAACTGTTTGAACAAAGTAAGAGGGGGCAGCTTAACATCTCTCAACAAGAACTTGAGGATCATCTGGCAAGCACTTACTCTAACGAACAGCGGGAGGCTCCTTTGCTTGACATTTCAGGGCTTGTGAAGCCTACCAAGCCAGGAGTGAAGTTTGATCTGTCAGGACCCAAACTGGCAGAAGTCAAAAGGTTCATCAGAAAGGCAAGGTCAGGTTCAGTGCCAGGACCTAATGGAGTGCCGTATAAGGTGTTCAAGAAGTGTGAAGAGCTGAGGAAATACTTGTGGAGATTGTTAAAGGTGGTGTGGAGACAAGGTGTTGTTCCTTTGTCATGGGGTGAGGCTGAAGGAGTATACATCCCGAAGGAAAAGAATTCTTCTACATTGAATCAGTTCCAACCAATTTCACTCCTGAATGTAGAGGGGAAAATTATGTTTGGCACTCTGGCAGAAAGAATATCTTCATTTGTGATAGAGAATGGATTAGTAAATACATCTGTGCAGAAGGCAGGAATACCAGGCTTCCCAGGATGCCTTGAACATTCTAGTATGATATGGCATACCATCCAGGAGTCAAAAAGGTTGAGAAGAAATCTGGCTGTAGTTTGGCTTGATCTGGCAAATGCGTATGGTTCTGTTCCCCATGTCCTGATTGAGTTTGCGATGGAATTCCTATGGATTCCTGCTCAGGTGAGGAACTTTGTTATGCAGTACAATAACGATTTCCGGATGACGTTTTCCACTCAGCAGTTTACAACTAGGTGGCAGAGCTTGGATGTTGGAATCCCAATGGGATGTGCGATTTCACCCATCCTTTTTGTGTTAGCCATGGAGGTCATTGTGAGGGCTGCAGAATCAGTGGGACCAGGTGTTGCACTTGATGGCGGAGAGGAGTTACCACCAATACGAGCATTCATGGACGAGCTTACCCTTTTGGGTCCCAGCACGGAGGCAGTGGAAAATGTACTATCTAGACTCGAGGAGCTAATGGATTGGGGAGGAATGAAGTTCAAGACCAGGAAATCAAGGAGCCTTGTTCTTAGGAGAGGAAAGCTGGTTGACTTTCATTTCACCCTTTGTGGAGAGGAGATTCCATCCATTCAGGACCAACCAGTTAAGAGTCTCGGGCGATGGTACACAGAGGAGCTGAGAGACACCAAGAGGGTTCAAGAGACAGGAGAACAGATCAGTAGAGGTCTGATGTCTGTTGACGAGTGTGGCTTGCCTGGCAAGTTGAAGTTGTGGTGCTTGCAGTACGGACTGATGCCACGGATAATGTGGCCACTAACTGTCTATGAAGTGGCAATGTCCCATGTTGAGGCAATGGAACGGAAGATCAACAAGTATATGAAGAAATGACTTGGAGTACCGAGCAGCCTCGCCAATGTTGCAATCCACAGTAGTCAGACAAAGCTTACCATCCCAGTGTAATCCCTTGTTGAAGAGGTCAAGGTAGCCAAGGTAAGATCATTCTTGATGCTTCGAGACTCAAAAGACCCTGTCATCAAGAACACCCAGCCAGATGTGAGTTCAGGCAGGAAGTGGTCAGCCTGTGTAGCAGTTGATGAGGCAGAGTCCAGATTGAAGCACAAGGAGATGGTTGGGGCTATCCAGCTAGGCCACCAGGGACTTGGATGGACAACTCACAAGTGGTGGTCATCTTCTACAGGTAAGGAGCGCCGTGAGCTTGTAACACAAGAAATCCAAGAGGTAGAAGAGGAGAAGAGGTTAGCTAAAACAGCTGGCCTGGCCAAACAAGGGGCTTGGACCTGGTGGGAAAGTGTTGAACAACGACACCTATCTTGGAATGTTCTGTGGCAGATGGAACCGCTCTGCATTTCTTTTCTATGCAGAGCAGCGTACGATCTGCTCCCAACACCTGCCAACCTCAGCACCTGGTATGAAGGTAAGACAGACAGGTGTGCTGCTTGTGGTGAGAAGGGAACACTTCAACATATATTGAGTGCATGCAGAGTCAATCTTTCCAGCGGCATGTACACCTGGAGACATAACAACGTTCTCAAAGTTGTAACAGAAGCGGTTGAGCAGAGAGTACTGCAGCACAACTTATCTCATGCCCTATGCTGCACAGAACATCGCATATCGTTTGTGAAAGAAGGCTCCAAGTCAAGGGTGTACAGTGCAGGCTCACGATCAAGCATACTTTCTTCAGCCAATGATTGGTGTGTCAAGGCTGACCTGGACGGGAAAGGCAGTTTCCCGGAGCAAATAGCTTTCACCACATTGCGTCCAGATATAATCGTATGGTCTGACACCAGTAGAGAAGTGGTTATTGGTGAACTCACAGTCCCCTGGGAAGACAACATTGATGAAGCCCATGAGCACAAGTTAACCAAGTATGCAGAATGAAGATCAGAGTGCAGAGACAGAGGGTGGAAGGTCTCATGCTATCAATTCGAAGCAGGCTGCCGTGGGTTTATTGCGTTCACTTTCCAGAAGTGGCTGCGTGACCTTGGCTTCACTGGAAGAGAGATCAAGTCAACCAGCAGGGCTGCAGCTGAGGCAGCAGAGAAAGGATCAGCATGAGTGTGGACCAAGTATGTCCAGAGGGGCAGATAGTCAGACAGTGTACACATATCTTGCAAACCCTTCAGTAGTTGCATAGACACCTGAAGAGCAGACTATCTGTTGGATGGAAGTGACCAACAACTCTGATAGAGGCTGATGCCAGGTTTTTAAGCTCACCAGTGGGAGGTGGTGCTTTAGCACTGCTGGCCCACCACCTCGAGGGAGTCTTGATCATAAGTGGGCCGAGACTCCTGAAGACAGGTGGCAGATCAACTGATGATCCCACTGGTGATAGCACAGGACAGTTAACATCTTAGTCCACACGTATTTTGTAACTGATTCGCCAGGATCCAGGTCCCATCACAGTTCAGGTGGAACCTGTCCCAGTGAAATAGCTCCCTCCTTCCCCAATACTGCTGGCAGTTTCCCATGAATTCAAAGCTGCTTCTTTCACATCAATCCTTGAGCCACACATTTAACTCTCTAAATCTTCTTAACCATATGTCAATTTGCATGTGGCTCAGGTAGTAATCCAGATATTCCCACCATCTTGGCTCTGCTTTTTAATTTAGTCCCCAGCTGCTCAAATTCCCTCATTCTACCTATGTTGTTGGTACCCACATGGACCACGACGATCGGATTTCCCCTCTCACTGCAAGTTCCCCTGCAGGTCAGATAAGATGTCCTGAATCTGGGCACCAGGCAGGCAACACAGCCTTCGGGGTGCTCTATCCTTGTGACAGAGAGCTCTGTCTATTCCCAACTATAATATCCCCAATTACCACTACATTTCTCTTCTTTCCCCCTCTTGAATGTCTCCCTGAACCACAGTTAGGTTTCTCATTCTCCCTACAGCCCTCACTCTCATCCATACAGGGAGCAAGTATCTTAGACCTCTTGAACAGCTCAAGGGTTGAGGCTCCTCCAGTACTGTCTCTTGGATCCCACTTCCTACCTCATTCACAGTCACACCCTCTTGCCCCTGACCACAGGCCAAATTTGAGGCAGCTAATCTAATGGGTGTGACTACCTCCTGAAACAGAGAATCCAGGTAACTCTCCCCCTCCCTGATGTGCCGCAGTGTTTGAAGCTAAGATTCCAGGTTGACTTTGAGCCCAAATTCCTCAAGTAGCCAACACTTGCTGCAGATGTGGTCACCAGGAACCACAGTGGGGTCAACCAGCTCCCAAAGCACACAGCAACCACCTGATACTGCATCTTCCTTACTTTATTTAATTAGTTATAGTTTGGTGACTTTTTATTCAACCACTACAAAAGCTTTAGTTGCTACCAACTGTGCCTCCTCATTGAAGCCCAAGCCAAAGGTGGTAAACTCTGCTCTCTCCACCAGTGAACTATACCACAAAGCGACTTTTAGTCCCACCTTGTAGAGGTGCTGTTAGGCTTTCCTTATAATATTTAGATGGTGGGTCCAGGACAGATCCTCTGAGATAGTGACACCTAGGAATTTAAAGTTACTGACCCTCTCCACCTGATTACCAGCTCATGGACCAGAAATTTCCCTCTTCTGACCAGTTCCTTAGTCCTACTGACATTGAGCAAGAGGTTGTTGTTATCACACCACTCCGCAAAATTTTCAATCTCCCTCCTGTATGCTGATTCTTCACCCCCTTTGACACAACCTACACTGGTGTCATCAGCAAAATTGTGTACAGTGTTGGAGTTGTACTTAGCCACACAGTCATAGTGAGCAGAGTGGGGGCCAAGTAGATATCTCTACCGTGCTGATGAAGATTGTGGAAATGTTTTTGCTAATATGAATTGACTGGGGTCTACAAATAAGGAAATCCAGGATCAAACCGCACAAGCAGCCCGAAGCCACACACTCAATGATTCAGGAACAACTTCTTCCCCTCCACCATCAGATTTCTGAATGGACAATGAACCCACACACATGACTTCACTAATATTTTTGTTCTCTCTTTGCACACATATAATTTTTTATGTATTGCAATGTACTTCTGCTACAAAACATTTTACACATGCCAGTGATTTAAAACTCGATTCTGAATCATTGTGTACAGTACTGTTCACCACACTACCTGATGTGGTAGCAACTGAGTGCAGAATAGATCCCATGCACCAAGATATTGCATGGGATGGATGGCTCAAGTTATAAGGGAAGGCTGTGTTTATTCTAACTGTAGTGTGGTTGGCTGAGGACAAACTTAGAGGTTTATAACATCATGAGGGATCTATATAAGGTAGTCTTTCCCAGGGCAAGAAGGGATCTAGAAATACAGGGCACAGGACGAAGGTGAGAGGGGAGAAATTCAAAGGGGATCTGAAGGCAAGTTTTTCCGTCTGATAGTGCTTACTTGCAATAAGGTGTCAGGGAAGATGGCATTCTGAAGCTGAGACCTATGGTGGGAGAGTCCAAGACCAGAGGACACGGCCTCAAAATAGAAGGGTGTCCTTTTAGGACAGAGAGGAGGAATTTCTTTAGTCAGAGAATGGTGAATCTGTGGAACTCATTGTCACAGGCAGCGATGAAAGCTAAGTCATTGGGTATATTTAAGGCAGAGATTGATATATTCTTTCTTAGTCAGGGCATGAAGGTATACAGGGCAAAGGCAGGAGATTGGGCTGAGAGGGAAAGTGGATCAGCCATGATGAAATGAAATAGCAGACTTGATTGGCTGAATGCTCCTATTAATTATGCTCCTATCCATCTCTCTGGCCCTACATTCCTCCTTAGAACACCTGGAGAATAAAGACACATACGTAAGGCTCCTTTTCATTGACTGCAGCTCTGTCTTTAATACCATCGTTCCAAATAAACTGATTCCTAAGCTCCGGAACCTGGGCCTTAGCACTCAGATCTGCAGCTGGATCTTCAACTTCCTCACAGACAGGACCCAGGCTGTAAAAATGGGGGACAAGCTCTCCTCTACAATCACTCTGAGCACCGGTGCTCCACAAGGCTGTGTACTCGCTGTACACCCATGATTGTGTAGCCAAGTTTCCATCACTCAATATACAAGTTTGCTGATGACACAACAATTGTAGGCCGTATCTCGGGTAATGATGAGTTTGAGTAGAGAGAGGAAATTAAGAACCTGGTGGCATGGTGCAAAGACAATAACCTATCCCTCAACATCAGCAAGACGAAGGAATTGGTTGTTGACTTCAGAAGGAGTAGCGGACTGCACAACCCAATTTACATCGGTGGTGCGCAAGTGGAACAGGTCAAAAGCTTTAAGTTCCTCAGGGTCAATATCACAAATGACCTGACTTGGTCCAACCAAGCAGAGTCCACTGCCAAGAAGGCCCACCAGTGCCTTTTCTTCCTGAGAAAACTAAAGAAATTTGGCCTGTTCCCTAAAATCCTCACTAATTTTTATAGATGCACCATAGAAAGCATTCTTCTAGGGTGCATCATAACCTGGTATGGAAGTTGTCCTGTCCAAGACCGAAAGAAGCTGCAGAAGATCATGAACACGGCACAGCACATCACACCACACAAACCAATCTTCCATCTGTGGACTCACTTTACACCGCTGTCGGAGCAGTGCTGCCAGGATAATCAAGGACATGACCCACCTAGGCAACACACTTTTCGTCCCTCTTCCCTCTGGGAGAAGGCTCCGGAGCTTGATTTGGGAACAGCTTCTTTCCAACTGTGATGAGACTGCTGAACGGATCCCGACCTGGATCTGGGCCGTACCCTCCAAATATCCGGACCTGCCTCTGTTTTTTTGCACTACCTTACTTTCCATTTTTCTATTTATGATTTATAATTTAAATTTTTAATATTTACTAATTTTAACTATTTTTAATATTTAATATTTGCAATCCAGTGAGTGGGAAGCGCAGAATCAAATATCGCTGCGGTGATTGTACGTTCTAGTACCAATTGTTTGGCGACAATAAAGTATAAAGTATAGGCTAAATGACAAGATTTCAGGTTACGCTGCAGATGCTGGAAATCTTGGGCAACACACAAAATACTGGAGGAATTTAGGTCAGACAGCATCTATGGAAGGGAATAAACAGTTGATGTTTTGAGTCAAGATCCTCCATCAGGACTGGAAAGGAAGGGGGCAGAAGCCAGAATGAGGAAGTTGGAGGTGGGGCAAGTGGGAGAAGTACAAGATGTCAGGTGAAAGAGGGATGATATATGTGAAGTTGGGAGGGTATAGGCTGAAGAAGGAACTTGAGAGGGCAGTGAACCATAGAATAAAGGAAGGAGGTAAGAAACTAGAGGGAGGTCCTGAAGTTGGGGGAGAAGGCCACCAGCATGGGGCCATTGGACAGGTAATTGTATAGCAGGATATAGGCCCACTATAGACAGATGGGATTAGTGTAGACAGGCATTGCAATCAGCATTGTCAAAGTGGGCTGAAGGGCCTATTTCTGTGCTGTATAATATCACTCCATGTATCCTTTTTTAGAGCAACTGACTCATAAATGCCTAAGTTTGAGCACAGTTACTGAGCTTCATGTTCTGTGACTGAAGCTATACAGGTTTCCGTCACCTTTGCAGGGAGAGCTGGTGCTTTTTAGACACTTCTGAGAACACGTGGGCACTGGTAAGTGTCTGGAACACTTTGCCAGAGAGAGTGGTGCAGCCAGAGTTACTGACGGTATTTATATAGATGAGCACTTGAATCAGCCAGGTATAGAAGCCAATGGGTTAAGTGGGGAGAGAACAGATTAGTACAGATAGTTACCCAATCTGTAACCAAGGAGTTATCTTTTTTTTTTAAAAAACCTTGTCACCTCTACTGAGGCTGAGGCTGCTGATAGCAGCTCACCAGTCTCCTCTGCTCTGGGCCAATCTTTCAAGTCCAGACGTAGCCCATCTACGCATCTTCTAGGCAAAGATCCTCTCTCTCCCAGGGATGAGGTCTTTGTAGCCTGAGTCGGTGTTTCTGTAGCTCTGGGATTTTACCGGATGTGCTCAATCCTCCTCCTTTCATAGCCAGGCTTGGAGTTATAGCAAGGAGTACTGGACAATAATTATGAGTAAATAGAAATACTGCTAATTTCCCAATGATTAAACTATCCTATCCCCCAAGAGGGCTACAGACTTGCTGCGGTTTGGAGGCTTGTGTACCTCAATGATCGAGAGAGCTATTTTGGCTTTATGCTTTGGCTCTTTGTAGGGTCTCCCATGCCAAACAGGTCAAAGGATAGAGGCCAGACTAAGAGTGGTCCACCAGTCCTCCAGGTTCAGGGGTTCAGCTCAGGGACGACAACCCTGACTGGTAAAACAAAACTGTTATGGAAACAGCAATGAAAAATCATTCTACATCCGAGTGTGATGGTATTCCTAGGGTCTCCAACTGGGACGTGCACGACCCCCAGTAGTGAAAACTGGAAGGAAGCTACTGATATGATGAAGGAAGCCCCGAACACCACTAGTGATGGAAGACTTTCAATGCCTGAACACCAGTGGTGTAACGGGCAGGAAGTAAACTTCCTATGGCTATATGAACTAAAAGCTTACAACCCATCGCAAACAACTCCAGATATCTTAAGTCATTAGTATAGAAACAGACCTTTCAACTCAACTAGTGGTGGAGTTATAAAATTCTCACCCTGCCCAAGGGAACAGAGATCATTAAGCTCATGGTAAGACAGGAAGCATACTACTTACTCAATAAAACTTTTATTTTCACTTTGAACTGTCTTGTGCATGTTCAGGATTTATTTTCCTTGCAGTCCATTTAGAAAAAACTTACACAAATCTAATTGTACATCAAAAACAAATTTTAATACGTTTGTCCTACTGTTCCACAATCACGTGTGTGCTACAACAGCCACAGAAGTGAATGGAGGCAGAATACTGATCCGTAAAAAACCAAGCAGGTGGGCAGCTGCAGGATAAACAGATGTTGGACAAGGGGCCATTCCAAGTTCACTACCAGAGATCACCTAAAAGTCGGCTAGAAGAAATTTCAATAGTATTTTTTTAAATTCAGTGCATGGTGCATTTTTCCAGTGGACAAACAGACTAAAATGACAATCAGATGAGGGGTGCGCATCTGTGAAATGTGATCAGAACAGAAGTCAGAAGTGTATTTTGCGACACTGACTACTGTTGTACATTCACACCCAGACTGTTCCCTCTCCTTTCCATTCCAACTATGCAGATAAGAATGCATTCTAACAGAACCATGACGCCACTCAGCTGATGCCCCCTGGGTGCAGCTGAGGACAAGCCTTTCCAGTAAATCCTGACGGAAATCTGGCAATCAATACTTGGTGTCCAGGGAAGTGAACAGTGTAGGTTGATGCGAGGACTGTTCTTGGGTCTAATTTAGAAAACATCATTACTTTGGGGGGGGGGGGGGGGGGGGAGAATGAGAAATTAAATGGATGACATTGACTCCCACCCTTCTCACCAGCTCTATGAAAAGAAAGCTTCAGAGCATCAAGGCAGAATTTATAGGAAAGGTCAGGGCCGATGCATCAGTGAAGAAAATATTACTTTAATACCAAGAATGTGTGTGCACAGTGACTAGAAATAGGCTACAGCTGGTTACCAAAGTTACCAGTTACTACCACAGGTGAGTAGACATTATAACGTTGGATGGATGTGAATGGAAGACAGAGAGAAACAACAACAGAAATGATCCCCATTCCATGGAATGCCAGGAAATGGAGATGGTGGTGGTGGGGGCAAGCACAAGGAACCCAGAGCAGAAGGAACAGACAGCTGATGTAACCGAGCACACCTGATATGAAAACTGAACCGCCCATGGGAGGCAGTCAGTGGCCCACAGCGGATTGTGCAGAAGTGTGGGGAGGGGTAGGGACATGGACACTGAAACTACAAACAAACACTGGGGTCATCAGCATTTCGATTATGCAGAAGGTAGTCCCAACTGGCTGGCTCGAACTGAAAGCCCACCAAACTATTACACTATCAATTATCTGTCAAGACTCCCCACTAGCACCCAATTCCCAGAGCAGGAACAATTACTGAAGCAGTGATGGAAGCCAGCGATACCATCTGTTCACAAGGCCATGCTGACAAAGTGGTGGGGGGGGGGGGGGGCGAGTGGTGGAGATTGCACAGGACAGTCTGGACAATGGGACTGCAGGAAAATAGAGGAATGACCAGAGGAAAGTCACAGAACAGGAAGATGAAGAAAAACTCTCTATCTAACAGGGCTGACTGATTAATTAATTTAACAAAGCAATGAGTCTCTCACCATGAAGTGTTCCAAGAATGTGATCCCTACACCTGTCTCTTCACTACACTTTCTCTTCAAAATTATCACAGGCTAACATTTGAATCCAAGAGAAATTTCAACTTACACACCAGGTAACATCCACCCACCCAAACCAAGATGTGCAGTAACCATGACAGGTTAGAGCTACTGCTGGTGACAGACTTCTCTCAGTGTTTGCTGGTGCATTGAAATACAGGCTGCTGGTGATCCTGGTGTCAACGGGATGGGGAATCAGTGATATCTAACAGGAGAACGGTGGGGCAGTTAGGCAGACAGGAGGTGAAAGTGAATAAAGGGGGCAGGAGGTGACATGTTTAGTTCTCCCCTTCGGCCTGCTCCACTTCCTCTCCCTGGTTGTCCGAGGTCCACAACTGTAGGAAGGAAACAAGGTTCGAGTAAGAATCATTCACACAACAAGTAGAAATCTTCCATTTAGAGAGTTTCCAGCACTACAAAACAATTCAAAGTTGGCAGCAAGTTTCAGCAACGTAGGAGAAGGAATCAACATACACCCTGCTTCAATAAGACCATCAGCAACCTTATTATTTTATTTAGAGATACAGAATGGTAACAGGCCCTTCTGGTCCAACTAGTCCACTAACCTGTACTTCTATGTAATGTGGGCGGAAACAGGAGCATCTGGAGAAAACCCATGCAGTTATGGGGAAGATGTACAAGTTCCTTACAGACAGCGGTGGGAATTGAATCCCGATCCCTGGCTGTACTCACCCTACCATTACGCTGCTGGTGTACAGGGCAGCAATGAAGGTCCTCCGTCTCTGGTGGCGTTCAGGGTTTCTTTCATCTCGGTTTTCACTACTGTCAGTCATGCAAATCTTGGGTGAAGACTCAGGAATACTGTCACACTCAGATGTAGAAGGATTCTGCATTGCTGTTTCTGTACGTTTTGTTTGCCCAGTCAGGGTTGATCGCCCTGTGCTGATCCCCCCGAACATGGAGGACCAGTGGACCACTCTTAGTCTGGCCTCTACCCTTTGACCTGTTTGGCGTGGGTGACCCTACCAAAAGCCAAAGCATAAAGCCCTAACTCTGGCCATCATAGCTCTCTGGATCATTGAGGCATGCAAGTCTCCAAACCATGACAAGATGTGTCCTCTTGGAGGTGGCATTGTAAAGCTCTATGCTAACCAGCACACTACCAGGCCGCCCGAATATCACACCTTTCGGTCTTACAGTCAAACGGCTTCAAGAGCAGTATTACAACACCAGCTGTAAGATCATTTGATTTCCACTGCTGTTTGTGCATTCTGAATTAGTGATACAAAGCCCCAATGCTCTACCATATCCGGGGAATATTTAGTGTAATTGACTTTTACTTTTATATTCTCAACTGTGCCATGGTAGTGTAGTGGTTAGGGCAATGCTATTACAGCTAGGCGTGGAGCTCTGAGTTCATTTCTGATGTCAACTGTAACGAGTCTGTACATTCTGCCAGTGGAATGTGTGGGTTTCCTCCGGGTGCTCCGGTTTCCTCCCACAGTCCAAAGACGTACCGGTTGGTAGGTTAATTGGTCATTGTAAATTGTCCTGTGATTAGGTGAGGGTTAAATCAGGGGATTGCTAGGTGGTGTGGCTTGAAGGGCCAGAAGAGCCTAATATGAACTGTACCTCAATAAATAAATAAATAAATAAATGAATAAATGGACAAGCTGGGCCAAATGGACCCTTTGCTGTGCCATACGTTTTGCTGATACTAAACAAAAAAAATCTAAAAGCAAGATGTTGCAGATACTAGAAATTCAAAAATAAAAAACAAAATGCTGGAAAGACAGAGATTGGATGTATAGGCATCATCCTGAAGTTTTTCCCTCTCCAGTCATTGTTCAGTACTTTCAGCATTTTCCCATTTTTATTACATAAAAAGTCACTAGTTTCTCTCTAGCAATGAACGTCACTGCACATGTGTTTGCGTAGTGAGAACTAGCAGGTGTACTGTGGAGAGTATTCTAACTGGTTGCATCACCGTGTGGTACGGAGGGGCCACTGCACAGGATGGGAACAAGCTGCAGAAAGTTGTAAACTCAGCCAGCTGCATCACAGGCACTAACCTCCCCAGCACTGAGTTCTCCTTCAAAAGGCGAACCCCATTACCTCAGCGGTGACCTCTTCTCATTGCTACCATCAAGGAGATGGTACAGGGGCCTGAAGACACACAGTCTACGTTTTACGAACAGCTTCTTCCCCTCCACCATTAGATTTCTGAATGGCCCACTAGCCCATGAACACTACCTCATTATTTTGCGCTCTTTTTGCACTACTTTTTAAAAATTTCTTTTTGCAAATTAATAGTATTTAATTTTTATATACTGCACCACACTACTGCTACAAAACAACAATTTTCACAACAATATGTCAGTGAAAATAACCCCGATTCTGATGCACAAAGTGCCTGAAAAAGCAAGCTGGGGAATCGATTTAATTGTTAGGAATTTGCTCTGTGCGTGATACTTACAGTTAAATTGTCCCGTAGTAACTGCATAATCAAGGTGCTGTCTTTGTACGAATCATCAGTCAAAGAGTCTAGTTCTGTAATAGCATCTTCAAACGCCTGCAACATAAGATGGTGACGATATGTTCATTCATCAAACAACAGACTAATCAATATCTGAGCAGTCAGCAACTTGTTATGGTGAAGCTTTCTACAGAGCCTGCAGCAGGGCTTGGACAGATGGGATGAATGGGCAACATGGCAGACGGAATATAGTGTAGGGAAAGATATGATTATGCACTTTGGTAGAAAGAATAAAGGTGTAGACTATTTTCTAAACGGAATGAATTCATAAATCAAGAGGTGCAAAGGGACTTGGCTGTATTCATGCAGGATTTCACAAAGGTTCACTTGCAAGTTGGGTCTGTGGTAATGTGATGTCAGCATTCATTTTGAAAGGACTAGAATATAAAAGCAAGAATGTAACGTTGAGGATTTATAAGGCATTGGTCAGACTGCCTTTGGAGTATTGTGAGCTGTTTTGGATCCTTCATCTTAGAAAGGATGTGGTGTCATTGGAGGGGGTCCAGAAAACATTTGCAAGGATGATCCCAGGAATGGAAGGATTAACATGTGTCTTATTGTCTTGAACTGAATTGAAATTTCAGCCCAAAACTGCAGGGGCAAACCAGTCAAAGCTAATCAGCTTGGAACACAGATAAACTTTTACTGCACCGTTTCAATTTAAACTACGCGAAGTGTCTACTTTAACCACACGGAAGATTTGTTGGTCTTCATGACTAGGCTTAGAGAGCAGTGTGAGAAGTAAATTTATTATCAAGCTACATATCTGTCACCATGATCTCCCCCGAGATTAATTTTCTTGCAAGTATTCAAAGGAACAAAAAGATATAACAGAACTTATATAATTACAGTATATAACTATACATAACAAAGACTGACAAATAACCAATGTGCAAAATAGGTCAAATTGTGCAAATAATAAATAATAAAAAAGTAAATACTGAGAACATGTGCTGTAGAGTCCTTGAAAGTGAGTCTACAGGTTGTGGAGTCAGTTCCTACTGAGTTGCACGATCACAAGACAAAGCATGTGCTTCGCTGACGAGATCTGTAATGGTAGTCCTGTTTACTATTCAGGTCTTAGAAACATAGAAAACATACAGCACAATACAGGCCCTTCAGCCCACAAAGCTGTGCTGAACATGTCCCTACCTTAGAACCGCCTAGGCTTTACCCATAGCCCTTTATCTTTCTGAGCTCCATGTAGCCATTCATGTACCTGTAGCCCTCTATTTTTCTAAGCTCCATGTATTCATCCAGGAGTCTCTTAAAAGACCCTATCATTTCCACCTCCACTACCACCGTTGGCAGCCCATTCCACGCACTCACCACTCTCTGCTTAAAAAAACTTACCCTTGACATCTCTTCTGTACCTGCTTCCAAGCACCAACTGTGCCCTCTCGTGCTAGCCATTTCAGCCCTGGGGAAAAGCCTCTGACTATCCACACAATCAATGCCTCTCATTATCTTGTACACCCCTATCAAGTCACCTCTCATCCTCCGTCACTCCAAGGAGAAAAGGTCCAGTTCACTCAACCTATTCTCATAAGGCATGCTCCCCAATCCAGGCAACATCCTCGTAAATCTCCTCTGCACCCTTTCTATGGTTTCCACATTCTTCCTGCAGTGAAGTGACCAGAACTGAGCACAGTATTCCAAGTGGGGTCTGACCAGGGTCCTATATAGCTGCAACATTACCTCTCAGCTCTTAAAGTCAATCCCACAATTGATGAACGCCAATGCACTGTATGCCTTCTTAACCAGAGTCAATATAGACTCGGATCCCAAGATCCCTCTGATCCTCCACACTGCCAAGAGTCTTGTCATTGATGCTACATTCTGCCATCATATTTGACTTACCAAATGAACCACTGTACACTTATCTGGGTTGAACTCCATCTGCCACTTCTCAGACCAGTTTTGCATCTTACCAATGTCCCATTGTAACCTCTGACAGCCCGCCACACTATCCACAACACCCCCACCTTTAAGTCATCAGCAAATTTACTAGCCTATCCCTTCATTTCCTCATCCAGGTCATTTATAAAAATCACAAAGAGTAGAAGTCCCAGATCAGATCTGTGAGGCACACTACTGGTCACTGGCCTCCATGCAGAACATGACCTGTCTACAACCACTCTTTGCCTTCTGTGGGCAAACCAGACACAAATGTGTGCTTTGCACAACAGTTATTCTCAATGGACACTATGCAAAAGCAATTTTTTTTTTTTTTTAAGCTTTTTCCACATGGGAACATGGTGGCAGTCTCCTCTCCCCACCTCCCACCAATTTAAACTATTGTTAGAGTGGGATGTGAAGGTTAATTTTCTTGTAGTTTAAATTTCCTATGCTTTCTTGTAATTTTATATAATCTCCTATAGACATGTAATTGTTCAGTGAATTGTCCAGTAATTACTACACAGTTGCTTGTTTTTTTTTTTAAAAAGGGAATTTAGTTTTCCGTAGCAGGTGTCACACCATTTGGATCTGATCTGGCTATTTCATAGGTTAATTGTTATCACTGGAATGTTGTTATCTCCAGTTTGAGTGTGAGATGACCACAACTGCTTCACCCTTTCTCTTCCTTTGGTCTCTCTTTTTTGCCTGTCATTCTTATAATATTTAATAAAACAGCTGTAAGCAACAAGTTTTATGCCTCATTCTCGACTTCCGAAAAACCTACGGATCGCAAAAGTTTCAGGATCCGACACTGCTGTGGGTACTTCAATGCAGTTTCTTTCATTTCTACCCAGCCTGCATTTAGCAATGCATAAACACAAGAGGTTCTGCAGATGCTTGAGATCCAGGGTAACGAACAATGCTGAAGGAACTCAGCAGGTCAGGCAGCATCGATGGAGAGGAATGAAGAGTTGATAAACAAAGCTTCCCTACACATCTGCTCTCACTCCCTTTCACCTGCTACTCACCTCCCATCCCAGCTTCCCCTTCAATAGAAGTCCTTCATAACTTCTGACAGCTGCAATGTGACCCCACTACCAATCATACCCGTTCACCTCCTTTCTGCACTACAGAGACCGTTCACTTTGTGCCCATCCATCAAGTTCCACCCCACACAACACCTGTCTATTCACTTGTCTCCCAGTTAACAAACAGCCCAAACAATCATTCTGGTTGAAGTCATGATTCACTCAAATTTCTTCAAATCCAGCGCACTGTATTTTCTGTTCATATTGCAGCCTCCTCCACAAGCGACAAATGTAGAACACTACAGCACAGTGCAGGCCAATCACCCCACAATATTGTGCTGACCTTGTAACCTACTCGAAGATCAGTCTAACTCTTCCCGCCCACGTAACCTCAGAATCTCAGGATTGTATGTGGTGACATGTATGTACTCTGATAATAAATTTTACTTTGAACTTTGAATATTAGGCAAGAATTTGCAGCTTTATAAAACTCTGGTTAGGCTACATCTGGAGCCTTGCATTCAGTTCAGGAAAGACGTGGAGGCTTTGGAAAGGATGCAGAAGAGGCTCACCAGGATGCTGCCTGGGTTAGAGGGACTGTACTACAAGGAGAGGTTGGATTTCAGTGGAGGGTCAGATGCTGAGGGGAGACCCGATACAAGTTCAAGAAGTTTGAGAGGCCTGGATAGAGTAATTAGTCAGTATGCTTCCCAGGGCCAAAACAAAATTAAAGGGCATGCATTTAAAGTGAGAGGAAGGAGAGTTCAAAGGAACTCTTCCTTCACAGTGGCTTCTACAGATTCAACCAGTGTTATTGTCCTTCTTGCGACTGCAAGACCCTGCTGGACATTAAATTACTGCAGTCTACTCTATCAGTGACTCTATCAGTACTCGCCAGTAGAAACTTGAAGAAGCTGGACTTAATATGCATCGTCCTAATGTCTGTGTCAGAGGAATTAGTGCATGAAGGCTGTGTGCAGTCTAACAGCATGTGATCATCTGAGTTGCTTTTCTTGCAATCACAAGATGCTGTTGGACATTGTTGATGTGGAACGCTGCAAGTCTGACTCATGTTTTATTGGCGAGTGGCAGGGAAGCTGCGTGGCCTCGGTTGTATCCAGCACCAGGCCTCAAGCCGCAGTGTTGCCTGTACACAGCGACCGAGGAAAGGCGGGGTCGCTGTGGCCTGGCATCCAGGCTGGAGTCAGTGCTGCCTCCTAGTGTCCACTTGGCAGAAGACAAACTGTACTGTGGTCAGCTTCAGATTTCTGCAACGTTCACGGACTTGGGGCCTTGGACTATATTTTTTATATGTGACTGTATTTTATTGATATCTTATACGTGCTTGCCATCCTGTAAGTGCTTGGTGCTGTGTGTCACCATTGCTACTGTATTTGGTCCCTTGGCCCTGGAGTAATGCTGTTTCGTTTGGCTATATTCATGGACATTCATGTACGGTTAAATGACAATTAAACTTGAACTTGAAGGAGATATGTGGGGCAGTTTTGTTTCATAAACAATGGTGGGGACCTGGAATGTGCTACCAGGGGTGACAGTGGAGGAAGTTAAAAGGCTGACGGATAAGCACATGAACAGACAGACAATGGAGGAAAATGAACAGAAGTTATGAAGTATCATTAACCCAATGACTTTGGCCCGAGATAGTCACAGACTACACCCCATCAGCAGGCCCTTACGCCCATGTAGCCTATGCAGAATTGTTATTCTGACTAGTCCCACCGACCTGCATCTGGACCACAGTCCACCCCAGAACCAAAGGACGTACTCCTCTGACGTATTGCTGTATGTAACCATGGTGCCCCCCCACAGTTGGCTTAGTACACCTAGCTTCAGTTAAGGTGAATCTGTGGAATTCATTGACATAGACGTCAGAGGAGGCCAAGTCATTGGGTATACTTAAAGCAGATTGATAGGCTCTTGATTCGTCAGGGTGTCAAACGTTACAGGGAGAAGGCAGGGGAATGGGGTTGAGAGGGATAATAAATCATCCAATATTCAACAGTGGAGCAGACTTGATGGGCTGAAAAACCTAATCCTGTTCCTATGTCTTACGTATGAAAGGCTGGACAATTGAACCAGAGAGCAAATGACGAGTGCCTCTAGCTAGAATGATGCAGCATACCCTCCAAACACCTTGTGATGTCACTCACCGATTTTGCCAGCTTGCATGCCTTTTCAGGAGAGTTCAGGATCTCGTAGTAGAACACGGAGAAGTTGAGGGCCAGACCAAGGCGGATGGGATGAGTTGGTTGCATGTCAGCCTCGCTGATTTGAAATGCCTCATCGTAGGCCTTTTGTGCGCACTCCACGGTAGCTTCAAAACAGAAATGCCAGTTTGGGTGATGGTAGATACTTGTGCAAACAAATCAGGTGATATGACAATGTTCCATTAACTAGCGACATGTAGAACGATGACTGCAATAAGGCCTCTTCAGTATATAAACAAGCTTTTTAGTCCCATAGGATCTACATTATACATCAGCTTCCAGCCTCCCCTACATCTCACCTGATCAGCCTTTCCTTTCAGTCCTTGCTTCATGCTTCTGCACTTGCATTATTCATTCCATTGGCTCTAACACACAACTTTTCTTGCTATGTTAAAGCTGCTTCATAAATACAAATGCAGTTTGAAAACCCAAACAATTGTTAGAACCTCTCAATTCTTCAGAAGTTAATACCTCAAAAAGGTGGTATCCCTCATTAAGGAACCCCATCACCAGGACATGTGCTCTTTTCGTTGCTACCAACAACGGGGAGGGACAGAAACTTGAAGACATACTCAGGAACAGTTTCTTGCCCCCTGCCATCAAATTTCAGAATAGACAATGAATCCTTGAACACTACCTCACTACGCTTTCCTTTTTCACTACTCATTTTAATTTTTATACTATATTTCTTACTGTGATTTACAGTATTTTTATTATGTACTGCTGCTGCAGAACATTTCACAACATCTGCCAGTGATAGTAAACCTAACTCTGATTAAAAATCCAATAGGAATGGCAAATGCAGGAAAGGTCTTGGCCTGAAACGTAGACTCTCTATTCCTCTCCACAGATGCTGCCTGACCTGCTGAGTTCTTCCAGCATTTTGTGTCTCCACCAGGAGACCCCACTGGACAGGTCATTTGGCCCACAATGTGCTAATATTGATGCTAGTTTATAGTAAATGCCCTCTTCCTGTGTATCACCCAATCTCTCCATTCCCTTTGCATTCATGTGTTTGGCTAAAATCCTCAAACTCCAAACTGCCTGCTTTCACTATCATCCCAGTAATCCACTCCAGGCATCTACCACTCTGCATGTAAAGAATTTGCCCCTCACAGTACCTCTAAAGCAGGGCTCCCAACCTTTCTTATGCCATGTACTAATACCATTAAATAAGGGGTCTGTGGATTCCAGGTTGGGAACCCCTGATCTAAACCTTCCTCTCTCTAACCTTAGAAGCAGGTCCTGTGGTGCTTGACAGATTTTATCATTCTTATTAATTTATTTAGAGACACAGCACAGTAACAGCATCTTCCAGCCTAGCAAGCCCATGCTGCCAATTACACTCATGTGACCAATTAACCTACTAACCCAGTAGGTGTTCAGAACGTAAGAGGAAACCGGAGCACCTTGAGGAAATGCACAGAGAGAACGTACACATTCCTCACAGACAGCAGCAGGAACTGAACACTGGTCGCTGGCAGCATAACAGCTCTACGCTAACCGCTAAGCCACTGTTCCATCCTACCCTAGGGAAAAGCTTCTGACTCTCTACCCTATTTATGCCTCTCAATTTTAAAGACCTCTATTAGGTCTCCTCTCAGCTTCCAAAACTAGTGCCATCAATTCAAAGAGTGCCACAGCACAGAAAAAGACCCTTTCGCCTAGTCCCATCGACCTGCACCTGGACAAGCACCCCCCCCACCACTCCCATTCAAAGTTCTCTTAAATGCTGCAATCGAACCTACATCCACCACTTCCGCTGGCAGCTCATTCTACACTCACACCAGCCCAAGTGAATTAGTTTCCTCTCAGGTACTATTTAAATATTTCACCTTTCAACTTAACCCACGACTTCTAGCCGTAGTCTCACCCAATCTCAGTAGAAAAAGCTTGCTTGCATTTACCCTATCTATACCCCCCATACTCTAGGAAGAACAACCCATGTTCATTCAACCATTCCTTATAGCTTGTTGGAAACTACTTTTTTAAAATAATACCCCTTATAAGATTTGTACTTTTTAAACAAACTTGTGTATTTTTCACAGTACGTGGTGGTTCATCCCCACTCATTGGCAGAAAGTGGTACAGCAGCTAAGCTAACAGCTTATCACCTTCCTCATTTTTCATTGGCCAAGTATTAGCACATTACCCACGTGATGTAATTGTTTTAATTATGTAGCCTATTAATGAGCTCATTTCTATCCAAGGAAGTTTCCCTATCTTATCTATAAAATAAGATGCACCATCTTTGCTTCTTTATTCTTTTGTCTTTGCCACCCATTCACCTCTTAGCATCGTTTCTCAGCTCTATCTAGTTTGCTTAGTATTTGTATGTTTGTATGTTGTTAAAATAAAAGTTTGAATTAAGACGGTCTTTATTCCTGACTCCCAGAAGAACCCCAAGGATCAGAAAATAAACAGAGATCCAACAAGCTAGTACCCTTTAATCGAAGCAGCATCCTGGTGAACAATACTGGTTCTATTTGAAACTCAGCTGCCTACACTTGAGTACTGAAACAAATAACTACAGAAAACATGGCAAGCCCTACTTCACGGAGTGGGGGGACAGGCTTTGCCTGGTGCAGGCTATAAAATGGAACCTGATAAACCTCTCAAAATAAAATCTCTCCCAATTATGATACGATATGGGAGCAGAATTAGGCCATTTGACCCATCGAGTTTGCTCCTTTTTATCATGGTTGATCCATTTTCACTCCCAGCTCCAATTTTCTGCTTTCTCCCCATATCCCTTCATGCCCTGATCAATCAATAATCTATCAACCTCTGCCTTAAATATATCCAATGACTTGGCCTTCACAGCCACCTATGACAAGAAATTCCACAGATTTGCTACTCTCTGGCTAAAGTAGTTCTTCCTCACCTCCGTTCTAAAAGGATGCCCCTCTATTCTGAGGCTGTGTCCTCTGGTCTCCCACCATAGGGAACATCCCCTCTACTCTATCAAGGCCCTTCGACATTCCAAGGGTTTCAAAGAGGTCATCCCTTACTCTTCTGAATTCCAGTGAGCAGAGGACCAGAGCCATCAAATGCTCTTCATATGACAAGCCTTTCAATCCCAGAATAATTTTCGTGAACCTCCTTTGAACCCTCTCCAAAGTCAGCACATCCTTTCTTAGATAAGAGGACTAAAACTTCTCACAATACTCCAAATGAGACTTTCCAGGGCTTAGGAAGCATTACAGAGGGAACCCTGTGTAGATACAAGTCCTTTGAAAGGCTTAGTGGATATGGAGGATGTTTCTGGTAGTGGAAGAGTCTAGGGCCAGAGGATACAGCCTCAGAACAGAAGGAAGTCCCTTTAGAACAGAGATGAGGATGAATTTCTTTAGCCAGAAGGTGAAGAATCTGTGGAATTCACAGCTGTCTGTAGCAATGAAGGCCAAGTTATTGGGTATTTAACATGGAGGTTGATAGGTTCTTGATTAGTTAGGGTGTCAAAGGTTATGGGAGAAGGCAAGAGGATGTGGCTGAGAGAGAAAACAGATCAGTCACGATTGAATGACAGAACAGACTCGACAGACCGAATGGCCTAATTTTGCTCCTACGTGTTATGCTCCATGTTTATCGTTTGTTTGTCAAGCTGCTCATCTGGTCCCAGACATGAGGAATCTTGCAATTATATGTTTCTGCAATTTCCAATTCTGTGCAGCTGAAGGACCTTATGAGAGATGAAGGGATCCAAAACAGCAGTTTACCCTACTGGACAGGAGGTTCCCATGCAGAAAATAAATCCCAATTAAATTCTAAATTCTCCAAACATACTCGTTTTCTTTGCCTCATTTGCAACTTCGGAGAGGTATCTGTAGTAATCTCCTTTCATCTTCAGATAGAAGACCTTGCTCTCAGAAGAAGTTGCATTGGCGATAAGGTACTCGTCCAGCAGTCTCTAAATTAAGAAAGGTAGAGGGAAAAACCATTGTAAACTGTTGAATAAGTAATAGCTTTTGCACAATCTGACTGCTATTATACCATGGCAAAGAGAATCACTTGTTAATTATATTTGCATTTATCTATTGAGATACAGCGCGAAACAAGCCCCTCTGGCCCAATGGGCTGTGCCGCCAACAACCCACCAATTTAACCCTAGTCTAAGTGCAGGACAATTGACAATGACCAATTAACCTACTAGCCAGCATGTCTTTGGACAGTGAGAGGAAACTAGGGCACCTGAAGGAAACCCACACATTCCATGAAGAGGATGTACAAACCGTAAATTTAGAGGATACTGGGATTGAACTCTGAATTCCAGTGCCCGAGCTGTAATAGTGTTATGCTAACCTCTAGGCTACCATGACCTGTATATATTTATTCCTGGAGATACCGATGTTGCTGCAATAATTTCACTGGTTACTCTACCAGAATGATAGGGAAAAAGTGTTCAATTACAAGGACAGATTGCAATGTTGGCCAGCCTACGAGTCTGGAACAAGGACTGGAGACACTGAAGTGCCCTTTTCCTCGGGCTAGAGGCCTGTTTCTGCATGAGAGTGGGGTGGGAAAGGGGTTTGTTTTGTGTTTGCTGCTGCTTGTGTTAGGCTGTATATTGTTGGTGCCAGAATGTGTGGCAACACTTGTGGGCTGCCCCCAGCACATTCTTGAATGTGTTGGCTGTTAATGCAATCGGTGCATTCACTGTATGTTCTGAAGTATGTGTGGTAAATTAAACTGAATCTTTCATTACTTTGGGAATGACTGAATCAAGATAGTTAAATGATCAAGATATGTTCATAGGAGAGAGAAACAACTAATTAAGGTTGAGGGTTAAAACAAGAGGAGGGTACTCGAATGACTAAAATAAATTTAGAACATTTTTGTTAGGTGAGAGTTTTAAAGGTTAAATAATTAAGACAAATAGGCACTTAATTTACTGTAATAGCAAAGGCTCTGAAAATTGGATGGACGATATCTGCCTTGTGGTATTCTCTGAATGCCATGGTCATTGAAAACCTACATGGATTGGCTCAGTAATAAACCATTTGGTCTCAAATTAGTGATACCATCTACCAAACTGCTTGTAATGCGTCGTTTGTACCAATGACCAACATAGACTGAGGATCTGCTGGGCATAGCCTACGAGTGTTGTCATGCTTCCTGGCATGGACAGAACTTACTAATGCACTTATTCATACCCTTACTAACCTGCACGTCTTTGGAAAATGGGAGGAAACCCACACGGTCACAGGGAGAATGTACAAACTCCTTACAGACAGCAGCAGGAATCGACCCTGACTGCTGGCATTATAAAGCATTATGCTAACTGCTACTCTACCATGCCATCCCTGATCTAACACCTCATCTTTCTCAAGGGGGAATATTGATTTGGAACTCTTAGTTAGGCCAGTTTTACAATCAGCAGCTGGGGGTTTGTTGGAAAATAAACAGATGCCAGAAATCCAAAATAAATGTTATATAGTTTTTATTTAAGGTATTTCAATGTTCTGCTGCTGTAAAACAACTGATTTAACAACATGTCAGTGGTATTATATCTGATGCTGAGATCTGGAATGAAAATGTCATCCTCAGGTAAACTCACTTTCTAGTGCACACATGTATTTGAGGCACAGGCCATCAGACTTAGAATTAAAATGCCATGCAGTTCAAAGTTCATTGTAGACGACTATATCATATCAGAAGCCAATTACCAAGTCTTATCTCGCTGCTGCAAAATGAATGACATTAGATACAACAGTGGAACATTCCTGTGATACCAAAGGCAGGTCCTATATAACAATCCTTTCGCCTTTTCTGATGTAAACATTAATTCTGTTTCACACACCACAGATGTTGCCCGACCTGCAGAGTATTTCTAGCATTTTGTTTCTTTCAGCTTAAGTTGTGTGAAGACTTGGTAGTTCGGTCAGGCACCAGCTCCAAGTGAGAACAGAATTCACGCTGGTAATGTTAGAATGCCACTGGAGAACTGAACAAGTAGTGCAGCTCAGAAACTTGACAGTATAAAGCCAGACTAGTGGTTAGCGCAAGCTCTACAGCGTCGGCTGGAAGATCTGTAAGGAGTTTGTATGTTCTCCCCATGGCCTCATCGGTTCCCCTGGGTGTTCCGGTTTCCTCCCACATTCCAACTACGCATTGTTAAGGTTATTGAGTTGTGGGAGTGCTATGTTGGCACCAGAAGTGTGGCAACACTTGCGGGCTGCCCAGCACAATCCTCGCTGATTTGACTGGATGCAAAACAATGCATTTCACTGTTTTTAAAATCTTTTTTAAAAATTTCATACAACCCTGAAGAGGAAACTGTTGAAGTGTTTGACAATTCTTATTACTATCCTCTTCCACAAACTGCCAACTCCACAGGAATTATTTCATAATGATCCATTTTACTTGTATCCTATCCTGAGCTCAGCAATCTAGTCAATCCTTTCACAGCTGTGATTTGGAATTAAAATATAATACAGTTCAAATATCATCTGGAGCAGGCTATTATTACAGTACACAAGCAGTCAAATTATCCAGGGTGACGAAAATAAATCTCAAGCCACTCCTGAAGGAAATGTAGCAGGTTATATTCCTGATTAGATAAGCCCTTTACTGATGTTTTAACTTCAGCATGAAAAGTGGGTCAAATCTATAACTGTCCTTCAGTGCAGTAGATCAACTGACCCATCCCACAATCTCTGTGACCCACTACCGTCAGGGAGGAGATACAGGAGCGTCAAGACTAGAACCCAACCCACAACCTGACCCACTACTGTCAGGGAGGAGGTACAGGAGCATCAGGACTAGGACTGTCAGACTGGGTAACAGCTTCTTCCCTCAGGCTTTGAGACTAATGAATACCTTGCCATGACCGAGGACTCGTCACTAGGACAGCAAGCTGTTTACTGGTGCTGTGTACTACATTGCATTTGGAATTACATTTTATTAACTTAATTATGGCAATATTTTAGTTTGTGCACTGTGTGTGATATATATATACCTACCTATCTCGTGGGTGCACCTTGATGCGTAGGAACATTGTTTTGTTTGGATGTATAAATGTACAGTCAAGTGACAATAAACTTGAACTTGTACTGAGTTATTCTGCACCTTCAGGCAAAACTTTGCCTCAGTGTTTCACTATCCCTAACTGTACCAGGAGTACAGATGCCCAAGAGCACACTCAAAGCTCCCAAAACTAATATGCCAGCTAAGGCACAGTTGGTATCACATTTGCCTCAGGATCATTTAAGAGTCAATTCTATATGACCAGAAGACATGTGGGCAGAATTAGGCTAGGCCTTTTGGTCCATCGAGTCCCCTTCCCTATTTGATCATGGCTGATTTATTACGCCCTGTCCCTATCTTCCTGCCTTCTCCCCTTTGACATCCTTACTAATCCAGAACCTAGCCACCTTCACTTTAAATATACCCAATGATTTGGCCTCCACAGCTGTCTGTGGCAATGAATGCCACAGATTCACCACCTTCTCTCAAAAGAAATTACTCCTCACCTCTGTTCGAAGGGGATGTGTCTCTACTCTTGAGGCTGTGCCCTCTGGTCCCAAACACCCCCACTATGGGAAACATCCTCTCCACACTCACTACAGGAACAGGAGCAGCTAAATCTTGGACAAAGGATATAGTGCTTTACGATGGGTTGCTCCTGCACTGGAGAAAAAGAGTCGGGTTTCATATCACTGGCACACATCAGGAAATTTGTTGTTTTGCAGCAGTACAGTGCAATACAATAGGATAAATTACAAAATAAATAGAAGAAAAATTAAATTAAATAAGCAGTGGAAAAGGAGAGGGGGAAAAAGAGAAAGCTGTCATCTTTCAGAGAAAGAGCTAAGCCAAGACCTCCACCAACTTCTCGGACACAAATTAATTCAAAGGGCAGGAGGGTTCACCGTGGTATCTTGGGAGATTCGCTTAACCCTCAATCTTTGTCACTAAAACTAATCTGGTCATCATGCTGATGTGTGTTATAATGTGCTGTATATAAACTAGGTTTTCTACAACTAAGTATCAAATGTCAGTGGCTATAAAGCGCTCTGCAAATTTTCTTTCCATTTAGAGATATAGCACGATAACAGGTCTTTTTGGCCCAATGAGCCCACACTCCCCAATTATATCCATGTGACCAGTTAACCCACTAACCGGTACCTTTTTGGAATGAGAGGGGAAACTGGAGCACCTGGAAGAAACCCACGTGGGGAGAACATATAAACTCCTTACTGACAGCGGCAGAATTGAACCTGGGTCGCTGGCACTGTAATAGTGTTATGCTAACTGCTGCCCTATGACATTCTAAGCTTTTTAAAAACATAATGGTTTCTTTCCATCTTTTATGTGCCCACTTACATAAGGTGCATTCCAAATCACATAACTTGGTGTTAAAGCAAAAATCTTCCTCTGAAATTTAAACAATCTCACTCAAAAGATAATTAAGAGGCAGGTCATCTTTTTTTTTTGAACTACGCGCCTAAACTGTGGAACTCGATACCTAAAACTATAAAGGATGACACTTTTAAATGCCACCTCGAAACCAAATTAACCTTGTTTTTAACTAACTTGTTTGCACTTTATCCCATTGTAAAGAACTTAGAATGACATTGTCTGTGTAAAATGTGCTTTATGAATAATTTATTATAATAATTCCCTGGTTACCTGCCATTAGAGGACAAGATTTGTCCAGCCTTGAATGGGATATTTACACAGAGGAAGAGTAGAAACACAAAAATTCAGCTGCCTCTACAAGCCATCAATCTCGTGACAAGCACAAAGCTTTACCAGAACGTCATTGCAGATATCCTGAAGCTCCTTCTCAATCTTCTCTCGGTAAGATTGTACCATCAGCACCTTACTTTCATTATCACTCTTCTGCTCAATGCTAGAGATGACTCGCCAGGACGAACGACGGGTCCCAACCACGTTCTTGTAAGCGACAGAGAGCAGGTTCCGCTCCTCGTTCGAGAGCTCGTCACCCTTCTCAGCGACGGCCTTCATCGCAGCCGCCATGTCATCGTAGCGCTCCGCCTGCTCAGCAAACTTTGCCTTCTCAACCAGTTCAGCCTTCGACATGTTTATGGCTGTAAAAACAGGTTATTATTACATAGAAACGCTAACTGACACAAACACAGTTTACGTACCATCCAGATCATTCTATAACACTTCGAACACACCTACAAGCAGTGCTGTCAAAAGGGAGCAGCATTAATCAAGGAGCCCCACCATCCAGGCCACACTTACTTCGCACTACTACCATCGGGCAGGAGTTACAGCACCCTGACGACACAAACTCAACATTTTAGAACCAGCTTCCTTTACTCTGCCATCAGATTTCTGAATGGACAATGAACACTACCTCACTTTTTGCACATTTATATATGTCTTATTGTAACTTTTAGTAATTTTTAATGTATTGCACTGTTCTGCTGACACAAAACAATTTTCACGACACTTGTCCGTGATAATAAAACTGATTCTGAATACCTGGGAGCATAGTTCTAAGGTGGGAGAGGGAAAATTAAAGGGGCAAGTTACATTTTTAAAAATTAAATATAGAGTGCTGAGTCCCTGGAACAGGCTGCTGAAGGTGGTAATGGAAACAGGAAGCAGATAGGATAAGAGGCAGTCAAGGAGAACATAGAACAGTACAGTGCAATACAGGCCCTTCAGCCCACTATATTGTGCCAACCCTTTAATAGACTCCAAGATCAATCTAATTCTTCCCTCCTACATAGCCTTCCATTTTTCTATCATCCAAGTGCTTACCTAAGAGCCTCTTAAATGTCTGTAAGATATCTTCCTCTCCCACCAGCCCTGAAAGACTGACCAGGCTGGAAGTATTTATTTTCTAAAATCTCAAATTAGGCTAGAAAACAGGAAAATGATGATAGAAATAAAGAAAGCCTTTATACAAGTGGCAGAGTCAATTTTAACGTTATATTTTTGCCGTCATTGTATTAAGGGATATAATGTCAGGTTAACTAGGAATTAGGCTCTAGATTAAGCATTATCCAACTGGAGGTGTGGTTGGGAGGGAGAGAGAAAACGGGTTTGTTGTGCTGTGTTGTTCTGCTGAGCCTTGTGGACACGTTATGTTGGTGATGGAATGTATGATGACACTTGTGGGCTGCCCTAGCACATTCTTAGATTGTACTGATGGTTAATGCAAACTACACATTTCACTGTATGTTTCCATGTACACATGATAAATAAGTCTGAATCATGATGTGCTGAGTGGCCAACCAAACCCCAGAGAGTGAATGGCCTCTTCCTTTTCCTTGCAAAGGGCAGGGTGACACAAAAAGTGTCTTCAAAAATCAAAGGAAGGTTCAATTAGGAATAAGGATGATGCTATCATTCAAGGAAGTAGTCTCAAATGAGATGGTCACCATTAATCTAGAGGAGGAATTTGAAGACGTATTAACAAGCAGCAGGTAAAACAAGGGTTCCTACCAGCAGGGTGAATGAGATACATTTGGTCACTCATAGTTTAAAGTACAAAGTACATATACAGTATAGAACACTGAGATTCATCTTCTTGCAGGCAACCACAAAAAACACGTCAACCTATTCAAAGAAAAATCCCACACAAGACCATCAAACACCCAATGTCGTTAAAAAAAATCATGTAAATAAAAAGTAAACAAATAACATGAGCCCCAGTTCCCAAAGATGAGTCCTTCACGCTGTGCCGATTGCTACAGTTAGTTCAAGCTGAAGCACCCTGATCAAATCACACAAATAGTAAAAAAAAATCCAAAAACGTAAGGAATATGAACTGCAGAATCCCAAACCGTGTCCACAACTGCGGAGTGCGTTCCGCACTGAGACAAGCCCATCCAGAAGTCCTATGGTTGTGTAATTGTGCAATTTCATAACACTTTTACCTACAAATTGCTGTTAAATCTCTGATGTCAATGTTGACACTCATTACTACAAATGAATTAAAATAGCCTCTGTACATTAGGTATTTGGACAAAGATAAGGGAACTTATCTACCTGTCTTTCCCCTCACCTGTTATCACCTATCACCTGCCAGATTGTACTCCTCCCTCTCCTCCCACATTCTTATTCTGGCTTTTTCTCCCCTCCTCTCTAGTCCCGATGAAGGATCTTGGCTCAAAATGTCAACTGCTTATTCTCCTCCATAGATGCTGTCTGACCTACTGAATTCTTCCAGCATTTTGTGTGTGTTGCTCTGGATTCCCAGCAGTGGTAAGGGTGAACAGTTTCACCCCGGGTGTCAACATCCCTGAAGATCTATCTAGGGCCCAACATATTGATGCAATTACAAATAAGGCATGCCAGTGGCTATATTTCATTATAAATTTGAGGAGATCTGGTATGTCACCAAAGACTCTAGCAAACTTCTACAGATGTACCATGGAGAACTGGTTGACTGGCTGCATCACCGTCTGGCATGGAGGAGCCAATGCACAGGGTCACACAAAGCTGCAGAGCGTTGTAAAGTCAGCTTCATCTGCCTCTCCATCAAGGAAGTTCTCAAAAGGTGATGTCTCAATAAGTTGGCATCCATCACTAAGGACCTCCATCATCCAGAACATGCCCTTTTCTCATTACTACCAGAGGAGATACAGGAGCCTGAAGACGCACAATGTTTTAGGAACAGCTTCTTCCCCTCTGCCATCAGATTTCTGAACGGACAATGAACCCATGCACATTACCTCATTATTTTTGCTGTACATATTAAAATATTTATATCTAAAACAAAAATAATTTAAGATACAACAATTTTATATGATATATACTTATAAGTTAATGTATTTTACTGCCACTGAACAAAAAAATTTCACGTTAGTGATAATAAACCTGGTTCTGACCGCTCTGCAGCATCTGGTGTGTTTATAAGGAAATGTGTCTTGACCATCCAATTCAAACCCAATCCCTGCACCATGACTGATAAGAATAATGCCACAGTGATTTTGAAGAGGGATTTGTTATAGTTGACAATGGAAAATGGAGCCAAAGCCGCAGTTCATTCTGTGCAGGGGCAGGTCAGACTCCAGGGTTGTTGCCATTGGTAGATCCACCGTGGCAGATGGGGCCAACAAGTCAGAATTTGGGAAGAAGGTACTAATTCTGAAATCTCATAGCTAAGTAGGAAGTTTGTTAAAGAGCCCTGGGCTGAGTTATGAGCAACTCTGATTTCCATTACTACTCCTTCAACTGAAATATTATCCCACTTAATTCTACCTGCCAACACAAAATAAAGGAACCTATTGTCTTGGGGGTGTGGAATCCAGAGAGAAAAGCAAACACACGCCTGTTAACAGTGGGCAGGTCTGGACAAATTAAAAAGATGCACCAAACACAAAGGACAAAAAAAGACTGCAATGCATTCAATGCAGTTGCAACAAGAGACTTACGACCGCAATAAAAGAGAGAGAGACAGGTTGCTTGCAAAGTATACATAAAAACAGAGCGGAACAGTTCCCTTGGGATCCAAGGTAAGACTCAAACCTTAGCACAGCTTGGAAACCCCACATCCTTACATGATGCTGAGCAGACATCAAAATTCTCCTGTTTACCAAAGCAACTATGACACCCCAAACACAAATCACATGACAAAACCGGCATTGTTTTCCATTTATTAAAGGTAGAGTTGTGTAAGTGAAAATAGTCAACATTCTCAAAGCAAACTGAACAAACTAGAGCACAACACACACAAAATACTGGAGGAACTCAGCAGGTCAGGCAGCATCTGTGGAAATGAATAAACAATCACCATTTCAGGGTGAGACCCTCCCTCAGATCTGGAAAGGAAAGGGGAAGATGCCAGAATAAAAAGGTGGGGAGGGGGAAGGAGGAAAGGAATATAGCTAGAAGGGGATAGGTGAAGCCAGGTGGGTAGGAAATGTAAAGGGCTGGAGACGAAGGAATCTGATAGGAGGGGGAAGTGGACCATAGGAGAAAGGGGAGGAGGAGGGGCACCAGGGGGAGGTATTAGACTATAAGACAAAGGAACAGAATTAGGCCATTCAGCCCATCGAGTCTGCTCCGTCATTGCTGATCCTGGATCCCACTCAACCTCATACACCTGCCTTCTTGCCACATACTTATAGACAGGCGAGAAGAGGTAAGAGACCAGAATGGGAATTAGAAGAGGAGAGGGTGAGGGAATTTTTTTTTAAACCGGAAGGAGAATTCGATATTTATGCCATCAGGTTGGAGGCTACCCAAACGGAATGTAAGGTGTTGCTCCTCCACCTTGAGGGTGGCATCACTGAGGCACAAGAGGCAGCCATGGTCCAACATATCGAAATAGGAACAGGAATCAGAATGTTTGGCCTCCAGGAAGTTCTGATTTGGCAGGTGGAGTGGAGGCATTTATGATGAGTCTCACCAATGTAGAGGAGGCCGCATCAGGAGCACCAGATGTAGTTGGAAGTCTCAAGGATTTAAGATGCATTTAGATAGACACAGGAACAGGCAGAGAATGGAGAGATATTGTACATGTGAAAGCAGATGCAGTTAGCTTGATTTAGTATCCTGGTCAGCACCAGTATGATAGGCCAGAAGGCCTGTTCCTGTGCTGTACTGTTCTATGAAGCACACTGAGACTTTCATGTACCATTTTTCAGATTCAGATTTATTAACCATGCATTATGTTGAAAAATACAGTGAAATGAGTTAACAACAAGGATGTGCTGGGGCCAGTTCAAATGAATGCCCAATCTCCCATTGATCTTGCATCCAAGTTGGTCAATAATTCAGGATTGTTTCCCGACTAGTGCTTCAGGGTTGCTGACTGCATGGCAGTAGCAATTAGCACATTGAGCCAGATGAGAATGAAAGAAATAGCACAATGAGAGCAACGACAAATTAGGGTAACAATGAACCTCACAGGACAAACCTTCAGAAATGGTCACCACACATCAAAAATAAATCAGTGAGGAAAATTAAAGAGTAAATCCATTGGGAGCCCAAGCTAATACTCAAACCTCAATGAACTTCTTGGGCAGATATACATGGAAGCAAAACAGCAAGGACTTGATCTACTATAAAATAAACCATAGAATATAACAGCACACTACAGACCATTCGGCCCACAATCTCCCAACTTCCCCTAATGTATCTGTCTCTACCACCCCTGATAGTGTGCTCCAGACACCCGCCACTATGTAAAAAAAAACCCTCTCTGACACCCTCCTATACTTCCCTTCAATCATCTTAAAATTATGCCCCCTGGTATTAACCATTTCCACCCTGGGGAAAGTTATCTACTCTCTCTCTATGCCTCTCATCTTGTAAACCTCCCACCCTCCTTCATTCTAAAGAGAAAAGCCTCAACTCACTCAACCTATCCTCATAAGACATGTTCTTTCCTCCAGGCAGCATCCTGGTATGAAGTTTACAGAATGAGTTAAAAACTAGACAACGGGGTGACCCGTTGGGGCACCCTTTGAGAGAAGGGTAGTGCAGTCTGATGTGACCAGAATGAACATTAGTTTTCCTGAATGCTATTGGTATGGCTTTGCTTTGGGAACTGAAGTAGAAAACCTCAGTTTATTAAAGAAGATCGACGCATAGCAAAGCAAATATGGTTGCTCCTCATTTAACAAAGGACACTTTTGATGGCATCATTTCTGGTTTATCTGCCACCCTTGTGCCTCTCATTGTCATTCTGGAGACGTGCAGCCCTTTCATCCCCCGTCTCTTCATCTCTTCTGCTGTTTGTTTGTCTCTGATCCTACAGATGTGTCCACCTCTCCTCCTCTGTCTCTTCTTCCCTCATTTTTTTTTTGTCCTGACTCTTTAATCCTGGAGTCGTGTGGCCCTGGCCTCATCCAATTCTTGTTCTCTCCCTCTCCTTGCCACTTCCTGACGACATCTGGCATCATCTCTTGACCGTAATGTCCCCCCTCCCTTTCCACGTGGCATAATTAGGCTGACCATTTTTTTTTTTACCCTAATGCTGAACAGAAGGTACAAAGGATGCTGATTATTCTTGACGATGTGGTTGGCGCTCTCCTAAATGGACGTGATATAGTCACTGCTGTCCTTTGACTTCAGCAAAGGGTTTTATGGGTGTCTCGAAGTATGTCATTACAGTAAGATTTAATTATTTCTTATTGATGGGTGGCGGTTAGATCTGTCCTAATCCTGCACATGCTGATGGTGATTAGCCCAATATGACCCCTCGAAATAGAGCTGCTCTGCCCTTTTGTTCCAGTAGGTGTCACTGCTGAGGCTGGCCGTGAGCATGCGTCAGGCTGTTGCGTCCCAATTTCCATGATAGCGGATCGGCTCTTGGGTTAAAAGGGAGCCTGTTGATTTTTGTAAAGGAGCAATTTTATACGAATATATAACCCTGAACTTTGCCTGCATTCTGTAAGTTAACACATTTTAATTCGGGTGAGCCAAAAAAAGTGCCGCTGTAATGCACCGTTTGCGCTAATTGGAGGCCACAAACAGACAGAGCATGAGAGTTTTAGTAGTATATAGATTAATAAACTGCAAAGTGTCAGAATAAAAGCAACGGAAATCACTGGGATCAATAGACATCCAACAGCATGATGGAGAAGAATCTAGAAGAGAGTGAAGTTGAATGAGCCAGAAGCATCCATACCAAATGATCATTTCTTAAAATTAGCCATCACAGATAACATAGGTACCAATGCTACCCACTACAGGAAGACAGAAAACTAAACAACATGGGCTACATCCAAAAGATCAACAATGGTCCAGACAATATGCACCAGATGAAACTACAACACAATAAACACAAGGTAGAAATAAAGGTAGATGAAAGACAATAGAGATGAGAGCAAGAAAACATGCTTTAGCAGATGCCAGGCTTTTGGAGGAGACAGACAGGGTGATACAGGGTTTAGAGTACTTTATTTTAGGGGAGGAGGATGGTGGGGTGGATAGAGAGGAAGAACAGAGAACTGCCACAACACACACAGATAGGTGGGCCAGAAGCTAGAAGTATCTGCAACACATAGCACGCAGATCAAGATAAAAAATGCCTTTATTACGTTGTCATCAACAGTTCAACAAGATCAAAAGAGGTGATCACTCCCAGTTGCTGTGCTGCTCATCCACAGGCCTGAGCATCACTCAATCATACTCATAAGCTAACGCCCCTATTACCCAGTGACATTTCAACCAATCAAAATGACATCCAACGTACATCTATCGTGCTACCACTAATTTCAACAAAATGTACACAAGTTGGTAGCTAGCACTATTTAGCTTTTTGGCCCTTATTCTCTCAAAGAACTTGCTCTTATTTCCCTTCTCTACAATTTTGCAATTCTTTATTTACAGCTGCACATAGAACACTACAGCACAGAAAACAGGCCCTTCTAGTCTGTGCCGAAACTTTATTCCACTAGTCCCATTGACCTGCACCCAGTCCATAACCCTCCAGACCTCTCCCATCCATGTATCTATCCCATCTACTCTTAAAACTAAAGAGTGAGCCCGCATTTACCACATCAGATGGCAGCTCATTCCACACTCCCACCACTCTGAGTGAAGAAGTTCCCCCTAACGTTCCCCCAAACCTTTCCCCTTTCACCCTAAAGCCATGTCCTCTCATATTTACCTCTCCTAATCTAAGTGGAAAGAGCCTACTCGCATTTACTCTGTCTATACCCCTCATAATTTTGTAAACCTCTATCAAATCCCCCCTCATTCTTCTATACTCCAAGGAATAGAGTCCTAACCTGTTCAATCTTTCCCTGTAACTGAACTCCTGAAGACCCAGCAACATCCTAGTAAATCTTTTCTGCACTCCTTCAATCTTACTGATATCCTTCACTGCCAGAAATCAGTAGATTCAGCAAAGCCTTCAGGTTATGTCAACTGGACAAGAGCATAAGGAAATGTACCAGTTCCTATTTGAAGCTGCATATTATATCTTATATTGACCACTAACTCCTAGTATTCATTATCTGGTTCCTTAAGGTTGTTATAGCTGGGGGTGGTAATGGGGATAGGCTCCCACTACCCGATAACGTGCATCTCAAATAGCCTCTGACAACCAAGTCCAGCTCCTGTTCTTCACTTGTGGCTTAGCTACTAAACCTGGCAGAATCATTTCTGCTGACAGAAGGGGCAAAGGTGGGCTACTGGTGCCTTAAAACTACTCACTTCAGGCAGATGGGGCTCATCAGATGCGGTTGGCAACACATCTAGGAAAACTCTGATCTCAAGCCTCCGCTGCCTTGCGGCTATACCCACTCATGGGGAAGGCTTCAGAAGTAAACCCCAAGGGAAAAATCTGGAGCTGGAGTTCCCAAGCCAGTCCTGAGTGGCAACTCCTGCAATGCCAAACTGCAATCGTCTCTGCTGTTCCTTTGGATTCATCAGATGCTACACAGGCTTGCTCTCCATATTGTACCCCACAGGCTTGCGAATCTAGACTTCTAGGACGCAATATTCATTGTCAACCCCAACCAACGGAGCAAAAATCTCAACCAAAACCCCAGAGCGATTATGAGGAAATGTTTCATCAAAGATGCCAAAGTTCTCCAAATGAGACATCAAACTAGAGACATTTTGAAGAACGGTGGGACAGTCCCCACTGTCCAGAACGATATTTATTCCTGAATTAATATTCTGCAAGTTTCTACATTCAATATTATACAGCGGTTTCCTAAATTGAATGTGCCCTACATGACAACAATAACTACACATTGAAAGGAAAAGCATTTCAAAAAATTTCTTCTTCTGAAGTTTTAACAAATTTGCCTATTTTACCACAAGTTTGGGCCACAATAAGAAAGAGAAATTGGTAGTTTAAATTCAGCTTTCAATAGTTAAATTGACTGAAAAAGTGGGCCAATTCTAGGAGAGTTTAATTAGGGTGGGACACTTTTATTCTACTGGCACTGTGCCATCAAGGGACAGGAAGCAGACTCACGCCTATTCAAATGTGCTGGGTGCCTGAGGTACTGAGTGAATGGATGGCATGGATCAGTCATGTGTACAATTTAAATTAATTATAATGCCGTGAAGAAGCCAGGTCCGAACACAGACCAGACTATTGGCAAAATTGATTCTAGAGACCAGTCAGTAATTGTGCTGACCCATTCAATTAGCACCTTACTCAGTCTTCTGTTGCAATGTAGACTCCCACCCCACTTCACAATTCCTTATTCATACCCTTAAAGATAAATTAAAATAATTTCACAAGTCACTCAGTAACGTCCAGAGACTAAGTAAGAGCAAAGTTGCGAGAGTCCACAACATCATGGACAGTGTAAGTATGCTTGAATGTACCAGGAAAGCCTACCTAAAATTCATACCGTAATGTGAAATTTAAACTCACTGCTTCAGGAACAAATTTACTTTAAAGTTTTACTTTAAAATTCTTAAACAAGAAGTCCGGAGTACTTTTCAGATCTGTTATCAGTAAAGATGGCATTTCAGTGCTGGATTCAAAGCTGAGAAAGCAATGGGTGAATGGGAGAAAAAGGGAGGAGATGGGGTTTAGGGAAACATTTTAGAGCACAGGGATTTGACAGCAGAGAAATCATTAAAAGTCGGGGGCACACAGACCTGAAGAAGCACAGAGTTCAGAGGGTTGTAGGGCTGGAGTAGTTGAGGGACAAGGCAAAGGACAAGGCCATAGAGAGATCTAGAAACAAAGATGAGAACTTTAAAAGTAAGGTGTGGCCAGACTATGAGCTAGAGTGAGCCAACGATCATAGGACTGAGAGGTGCATGGGACATAGAGCGAGCAGAGACACAAGCAGAGTGCAGTGTAACCTAGGTTTCAAATCCGATTTCAATGCAACATTGCAGCAACTTACAATGTTGCTCACTGGTGTCAACTGAAAAATAGTCACCCTGTTGCAAGACTCAAGACAGTTACTACCACTGGCCAGTTAAACTGCCATCTTAATCTAACTACAGAAACACCATCCTGTGACAAATACTCCATGTAAACAATTAGTTCTACGCCGTTGAAACAAAGGAAAGTGATATTTGACGCAAGTTGAAAAATGCTATAGAATTGCAAAGCCTGCAGAAACGTTTACAACTGTACCAGTTTCCGTACCCACTAGACATGCTACACAACCGCACAAGATTCCTTACCCTCTCACCTACACATTAACTTGCAATATCTAATCAGATATTCTTCGGTCTTCACTTGATCACCAACCTGTTCAGTGGGAGAATGAAACTGCAGAGGCTACACCCACAGCATAAAGCCCAAAGTACTTTGATTATGATGTAAGTTGTTTCATTGAACTGGTTTAACCAGTACTCCCAGCAAGAACAAACATGTTGTTACAGCTCACTACAAAATCAGCAGCTTTAAGGGAGGGAGAGTAAACACCCAATATGCTACAAACTGGGTCAGACAGCACCTGGCTGTTAAACTTTCTCTAGGCACACCTAATTGTGGTAACGCCTCATATTCCATCTGGGTAGTCTCCAATCAGATGGCATGAATATCGATTTCTCCTCCCTTTCTCTCTTCTTCAATCCCCACCCTGGCCTCTTAACTCTTCTACCTGCCTATCACCTCTCATGGTCTACTCTCCTCTCCTGTCCAATTTCTTCTTCTCCAAGCCTTTGGCTTTTCCACCCATCACCTCTCAGTTTCTTTCTTCATCCCCTCTCTCACCCACCTGTATTCACCCATCACCTCTCAGCTTCATTCTTCATCCCCTCTCCCACCCACCTGTATTCACCCATCACCTCTCAGCTTCATTCTTCATCCCCTCTCCCACCCACCTGTATTCACCCATCACCTCTCAGCTTCTTTCTTCATCCCCTCTCCCACCCACCTGTATTCAGCCATCACCTCTCAGCTTCTTTCTTCATCCCCTCTCCCACCCACCTGTATTGACCCATCACCTCTCAGCTTCATTCTTCATCCCCCTCTCCCACCCACCTGTATTCACCCATCACCTCTCAGCTTCTTTCTTCATCCCCCCCTCTCCCACCCACCTGTATTCACCCATCACCTCTCAGCTTCTTTCTTCATGCCCCCTCTCCCACCCACCTGTATTCACCCATCACCTCTCAGCTTCTTTCTTCATCCTCCCTCTCCCACTCACCTGTATTCAGCCATCACCTCAGCTTTTCTTCATCCTCCCTCTCCCACCCACCTGTATTCACCCATCACCTCTCAGCTTCATTCTTCATCCCCTCTCCCACCCACCTGTATTCACCCATCACCTCTCAGCTTCTTTCTTCATCCCCCCTCTCCCACCCACCTGTATTCACCCATCACCTCTCAGCTTCTTTCTTCATCCCCTCTCCCACCCACCTGTATTCACCCATCACCTCTCAGCTTCATTCTTCATCCCCCTCTCCCACCCACCTGTATTCAGCCATCACCTCTCAGCTTCTTTCTTCATCCTTCCTCTCCCACTCACCTGTATTCAGCCATCACTTCTCAGCTTCTTTCTTCATCCTCCCTCTCCCACTCACCTGTATTCACCCATCACCACTCAGCTTCTTTCTTCATCCCCTCTCCCACCCACCTGTATTCAGCCATCACCTCTCAGCTTCTTTCTTCATCCCCTCTCCCACCCACGTGTATTCACCCATCACCTCTCAGCTTTTCTTCATCCCCTCTCCCACCCATGTGTATTCACCCATGACCTCTCAGCTTCTTTCTTCATCCCCTCTCCCACCCACCTGTACTCACCCATCACCTCTCAGCTTCTTTCTTCATCCCCTCTCCCACCCACGTGTATTCACCCATCACCTCTCAGCTTCTTTCTTCATCCCCCCTCCCACCCACCTGTATTCACCCATCACCTCTCAGCTTTTCTTCATCCCCTCTCCCACCCACCTGTATTCACCCATCACCTCTCAGCTTCTTTCTTCATCCCCTCTCCCACCCACCTGTATTCAGCCATCACCTCTCAGCTTCTTTCTTCATCCCCCCTCTCCCACTCACCTGTATTCAGCCATCACCTCTCAGCTTCTTTCTTCATCCCCTCTCCCCCCACCTGTATTCACCCATCACCTCTCAGCTTCTTTCTTCATCCCCCCTCTCCCACTCACCTGTATTCACCCATCACCTCTCAGCTTCTTTCTTCATCCCCCTCTCCCACCCACCTGTATTCAGCCATCACCTCTCAGCTTCTTTCTTCATCCCCCCTCTCCCACTCACCTGTATTCAGCCATCACCTCTCAGCTTCTTTCTTCATCCCCTCTCCCACTCACCTGTATTCAGCCATCACTTCTCAGCTTGTACTACCCTCCCCCCCACCTCCTTATTCCGGCATCTTCCCCCTTCCTGAGGAAGGGTCTCAGCCTGAAATGTCAGCTGTTTATTCCTCTCCATAGATGCTGCTTGATCTGCTGAGTTCTCCAGGTAGGTGTAGGTGTGGCATCCTAGAGATGTCTGTTCCTTATTGACTGTGTGCTCAAGATGTTCCAAATATCACATCAGGTGCACGAGGAGACTGCAATCTAACTTTATTGTGCACATTTCTGACATGAACCATTCCGTTTCAATCTGTCAGAACATTTAGGTGTCCAGCAGGGTGAATTCATGAGCAAGCCATCCTTTACAAGAGAACAATGCATTTGCTATTTAGTACTCGGGCAGATGGGCCTCATCAGCCGTGCTTGGCAGCTCACCTAGGGGAAGGAAAACTCTGATCTCCAATCACTGCTGCCTTATGGCTATACCCACTCATGGGGAGGGTTTCAGAAGTAAACCTAGAGGGTAAAATCTGGAGCAGTCCTACATGGTGTTCTATGTTGACTGGCAACTCCTGTGATGCCACTGGTGCCAAACTGTATTGGTCTCTGCTGTTCCTCTGGATTCATCAGCTACAGGGGAGGGTGTGCCTGCTGCACAGGTAACTGCTTGCTCTCCATATCAGACGGTTTGTGTACCAACTATGTAGATGGCTAACATGCAACATCCACCCTCAACTCTGACCACAGAAGCTAATTAACTTGCTATATTGTATTGTACTATATTGTACATTTTTTTTTCTAATACAGAAGTACTAAAAAAAAAGTTCAAATATGATATACTTTACAATGCTGCACTCTTTCTAGAGTACCCACCCCTACTCTAAACTTTGCCCTGAAGTTTATACTTCATCAGTGGCATGAGTAATCGATATTTCACCTAACTTGGAGCAGGCTCAATGGGCCAAATGGCCTAATTCTGATCCTATCCCTTTTGGTTTTATTAGTTTTTGATGGGTCAGGCCATTAAGGAATACAGGAAGGCGGCAGGAGATTGGAGCTGAGAGCGAAATGGATCAGCACACTGAAATAGCGGAGCCGACTCGAAGGGCCGAATGGCCCAACTCTGCTCCTATACCTTCTGGTCTAACTCCAGAGTACTGCAACACCTCATTCTTTGTGCAGTACCACAATTGCTTCCTTACATTCGGGACACTTAAGGGACTCGTGGATAGGCCATAAAAGGAAAATGGAGCGGAATACGAGAAGAAGGGTTTCGGCCCAAAACGTCCAGTATTTACTCTTTCCACAGATACTACCTGGCCTGCTGAGTTCCTTTAGCATTTTGTGTGTGTTGCTTGGGAATATAGGAAGGAAGGGTTATATTGATTCTTACTTCAGTGGTATAGGTAAGTTGATGGAGAAGATCCTGAGAGGCAGGAGAGGCATAATATGATTAGGAATAGTCAGCATGGCTTTGTCAAAGGCAGGTCGTGCCTTATGACCCTGATTGAATTTGTTGAGGATGTAACTCAACACATTGATGAAGGTGGAGCAGTAGATGTAGTATGTATGGATTTCAGCAAGGCATTTGATAAGGTACTGCATGCAAAGCTTATGAGAAAGTAAGGAAGAATGGGATCCAAGGGGGCATTGCTTTGTGGATCCAGAACTGGCTTGCCCACAGAAGGCAAAGAGTGGTTGTAGGCGGATCATATTCTGCATGGAGGTTGGTGACCAGTGGTGTGCCTCAGGGATCTGTTCTGGGATCCCTACTCTTCGTGATTTTCATAAATGACCTGGATGAGGAAGTGGAGGGAGAGATGGGTTAGTAAATTTGCTGATGACACAAAAGTTGGGGCTGTTGTGGATATTGTGGAGGGCTGTCAGACGTTATAGCGGATCGTTGATAGGACGCAAAACCGGGCTGAGAAGTGGCAGATGGAGTTCAACCCAGATAAGTGTGAGGTGGTTCATTTTGGTAGGTCAAATATGATGAAAGAATATAGTATTAACGGCAAGACTCTTGACAGTGTGGAGGATCAGAGGGATCTTGAAGTCCGAGTCTATAGGACATTCAAAGTTGCTGTGCAGGTTGACTCTGTGGTTAAGGCGGCATATGGTACACTGGCCTTCTTCATTCGTGAGACTGAGTTTAAGAGCCGAGAGGTAATATTGCAGCTATATAGGACCCTGGTCAGACCCCACTTGGAGAACTGTGCTCAGTTCTGGTCGCCTCACTACAGGAAGGATGTGGAAACCATAGAAAGGGTGCAGAGGAGATTTACAAGGACCTTGCCTGGATTGGGGAGCATGCCTTATGAGAATAGGTTGAGTGAAATTGGCCTTTTCTCCTTGGAGTGACGGAGGATGAGAGATGATCTGATAGAGGTATACAAGATGATGAGAGGCATTGATCGTGTTGATAGTCAGAGGCATTTTCCCAGGGCTGAAATGGCTAGCACAAGAAGGCACAGTTTTAAGGTGCTTGGAAGTAGGTACAGAGGAGATGTCAGGGGTAAGTTTTTTTTTTACGCAGAGAGTGGTGTGTAGAATGGATGCTGGCGATGGCGGAGGTGGATACAATAGGGTCTTTTAAGAGACTCCTGGATAGGTACGTGGAGCTTAGAGAAACAGAGGGCTATGGGTAACCCTAGGTAATTTCTAAGGTAGGGACATGTTCGGCACAGCTTTGTGGGCTGAAGGGCCTGTATTGTGCTGTTCGTTTTCTATTTCTATTGATCTTGGCGCAGGTTTAAGGGTCAGCACAGCATCTCCCCAAATCATTCCAGCACCTGTGCAATGTAATTTAAATGCTGTAAACACAGGAGATTCTGCAGATGCTGGAAATCCAGAGTAACACACACAAAATGCGGGAGAAACTCAGCAGGCCAGGCAGCATCTATGGAAATGAATAAAGAGTCGACATTTAGGGCAGAGACCCTTCAGCTGGACTGGAAAGGAAAGGGACAGAAGCCAGAATAAGGTGGTGGGAGGAGGGGAAGGAGAACAGGCTAGGTGAAAGGTGAAGCTAGGTGGGTTGTGGAGGGGTGGGTGAAGTGAGGAGGTGATTGGTGGAAAAAGGAGTGAAGGAGGAATCTGACCGGAGAGAAGAGTGGACCATGAGGGAAAGGGAAGGAGAGGCACCAAGGGGAGGTGAGGAAAAGGTGTAAGAGGGGAACTGAAAAACAGAAGGGGAGGTGGAACTTTAATGTCCTGCATTTCTCCATTACTTGTCCAGCACACCGTGAATCAAATAATTCCTCTACAGTCCTAAGCACTGTTTCTCCAATGGCTCTAGCCTTTCCTCATCGCTGCAATACTTTGCACTCCACCAATCAGCCCACTTTCCTTATGATGACCCCAATCACTGTGCACTATTTCAATTTGACTCTGCCCCCTCTCTTGCACACCTCAAACCTATTAAAAACGAAAACAGAAATCTGAATCTGTTGTGCCTGATTTTCATCATTCATTTCAGCACTATTTTCATGTACCAACCCCATATCCATTGATTCCCTTGGTATCTACAAGAAATCGATCACAGTTTACCACTGAAGCTCCTCACTGCTTGGCAGCTGCAAAGAGAGCAAACCTCGCTTCCAATTTCTGACCCGAGTGGCTGATTTCTTGAAACAAAACTTCTCCAGACAGGGAAACATCAACTTAGCATCTGCCCTGTAGAGCCTGTAAGAATTTTGACTTGTTTCAAAGAGAACATCTCTAATTTATGCCATAGAGCCTTACCATTAACCAAAGGGTCTGTGAAAACCAGGTTGGGAATCTCTGTCCTAAAGGTACACTCTCATCACGAGGCACATCAAGACCCTGCTGCCCCCCTCACTGGACCCCCTGCAGTTCGCGTACCATCCCAACCGTTCAACAGACGACGCCATTGCCATCACCCTCCACCTGGCCAAAAAAGACACGTACATTCGAATGCTGTTCATAGACTTCAGTTCAGCATTCAACACAATCATTCCTCAGAAACTGATTGGAAAGCTGAGCCTACTGGACCTGAACACCTCCCTCTGCAACTGGATCCTAGACTTCCTGACTGGGAGACTTCAGTCAGTCTGGATTGTAAGCAGCATCTCCAACACCATCACACTGAGCACAGGGGCCCCCCAGGGCTGTGCGTTCAGTCCACTGCTGTTCACTCTGCTGACCCACGACTGTGCTGCAACACACAGCTCGACCCAAATCATCAAGTTCGCCGATCACACGACCGTGGTGGGTCTCATCAGCAGGAACGATGAGTCAGCATACAGAGAGGAGCTGCAGCGGCTAACGGACTGGTGCAGAGTCAACAATCTGTCTCTGAATGTGAACAAAACAAAAGAAAACAACAAGAATTCTGCAGATGCTGGAAATTCAAGCAACACACATCAAAGTTGCTGGTGAACGCAGCAGGCCAGGCAGCATCTGTAGGAAGAAGTGCAGTCGACGTTTCAGGCCGAGACCCTTCGTCAGGACTAACTGAAGGAAGAGTGAGTAAGGGATTTGAGAGGGGGAGGGGGAGATCCAAAATGATAGGAGAAGACAGGAGGGGGAGGGATGGAGCCAAGAGCTGGACAGGTGATAGGCAAAAGGGGATACGAGAGGATCATGGGACAGGAGGTCCGGGAAGAAAGACAGGGGTGGGGGGACCCAGAGGATGGGCAAGAGGTATATTCAGAGGGACAGAGGGAGAAAAAGGAGAGTGGAGAGAAAGAATGTGTGCATAAAAATAAGTAACAGATGGGGTACGAGGGGGAGGTGGGGCCTAGCGGAAGTTAGAGAAGTCGATGTTCATGCCATCAGGTTGGAGGCTACCCAGACAGAATATAAGGTGTTGTTCCTCCAATCTGAGTGTGGCTTCATCTTTACAGTAGAGGAGGCCTACTGTAAAGATGAAGCCACACTCAGGTTGGAGGAACAACACCTTATATTCTGTCTGGGTAGCCTCCAACCTGATGGCATGAACATCGACTTCTCTAACTTCCGCTAGGCCCCACCTCCCCCTCGTACCCCATCTGTTACTTATTTTTATGCACACATTCTTTCTCTCCACTCTCCTTTTTCTCCCTCTGTCCCTCTGAATATACCTCTTGCCCATCCTCTGGGTCCCCCCACCCCTGTCTTTCTTCCCGGACCTCCTGTCCCATGATCCTCTCGTATCCCCTTTTGCCAATCACCTGTCCAGCTCTTGGCTCCATCCCTCCCCCTCTCAAATCCCTTACTCACTCTTCCTTCAGTTCGTCCTGACGAAGGGTCTCGGCCTGAAACGTCGACTGCACCTCTTCCTACAGATGCTGCCTGGCCTGCTGCGTTCACCAGCAACTTTGATGTGTGTAACAAAACAAAAGAGCTGGTTGCTGACTTCAGGAGGACACGGAGTGACCACTCTCCGCTGAACATTGATGACTCCTCCGTAGAGATTGTTAAGAGCACCAAATTTCTTGGTGTTCACCTGGTGGTGAATCTCACCTGGTCCCTCAACACCAGCTCCATAGCAAAAAAGCCCAGCAGCGTCTCTACTTTCTGCGAAGGCTGAGAAAAATCCATCTCCCACCCCCCATCCTCACCACATTCTACAGAGGTTGTATTGAGAGCATCCTGAGCAGCTGCATCACCGCCTGGTTCGGAAATTGCACCATCTCGGATCGCAAAACCCTGCAGCGGATAGTGAGGTCAGCTGAGAAGATCATCAGCATCTCTCTTCCCGCATTAGACATTTACACCATACGCTGCATCCGTAAAGCAAACAGCATTATGAAGGACCCCACGCACCCCTCATACAAACTCTTCTCCCTCCTGCCATCTGGCAAAAGGCACTGAAGCATTCGAGCTCTCACAACCAGACTATGTAACAGTTTCTTCCCCCAAGCCATCAGACTCCTCAATACCCAGAGCCTGGATTGACACCAACCTACTACCCTCTACTGTGCCTATTGTCTTGTTTATTATTTATTGTAATGCCTGCACTGCTTTGTGCACTTCATGCAGTCCTGGGTAGGCCTGTAGTCTAGTGTGGTTTTTGTGTGTTTTACGTAGTTCAGTGTAGCTTTTGTATTGTTTCTGTAGCACCACGGTCCTGAAAAATGTTGTCTTGTTTCTGCTGTGTACTGTACCAGCAGTTATGGTCGAAATAACAATAAAAAGTGACTTGACTCGCTTAATCCTGCTCTACTCACCAAATCATTAATCAATACGGTGATCATTTATCACAAATATATCCTTGTTGAACAATTTCAACTTCTTAGTGATTAATGCACACTAACAATGTCCAATTGGTTAAACAACACTCCACTTTTTTTTATTATTCGGGCAGTAGGAAGTCATGTGCCATGTCTTCTCCCACTCACTGAGCCCGTCTGCATCATGATAAAACCTGCCTGCATCTTCCTTCCTTCCATCTAGCATGGTACCATTAGCAAACTTGGATATATTGCACTTGATCCAGTCTTCACTGGCTGGGAACCCAACTCTGATCCCAGCTGCAATCAGTCACACTCACTTAATCCAAAAATTACCAGCTTTCTAGTTTGTCCATAATTTCATCCACCAGCACCTCCGGGGTCCCTATCCTGGTGCCTGCTCCATCATGACTCGTACACTCCCCCGGCTCCAGTATCCACTTCTTCGTTTAAAATAACTTCTCCCGCTCCTCCTTCCCAGATTCCTGCCCCACCCACCCTTTCCTTGCCACTTGCCCCTATTCCACCCTCCTTCCCCAGACCACGCCCTACCTTCCCTTTCCTCACCCCTTTCCTACTCCTCCATAGGCCTCAGACCCTCGTTCCCCAGACCCCTAAACCATTACCTTCTCCTTCCCAAATTACCCACCTACCTTCCTTCGCCTTTCTAGATTCCAGCCCCGCCCTTCCACTCCACCCCCGTACCTCGCCCCTTCCTCAGAGTGGCCCCCTTGCCTCCATTTCTCTTTCTCCCAGACCCCCAATCCCTCCCACACCTCCACAGAACCCCGCCCATTCTACCCTCCTTTAAATTCCACAACACACAGACTGAGATAGGAACACCCGGCCCAACGAGTCTGCTCCGGTCCTTCCCTCTCTGTCCTCCCCAGACCCCATATTCGCCTCCGCTCCCCCGCTAGAGCGCAGCCACCTCCCACCCCTCTCTGCCCACGTCGACCCTGCAGCCACCTCCCTCTCACTCACCTTGTTGCTGTTCCCTCAATTCAGTCTCCGAGTACACGCTTCCGCTCCCCGCTCCTTTCCGCTTCCGTTTCTCCCTCCACCCATCACCACCACCCTCCCGGGGTCGCCAAGGGAACGGCTCGGCACGGGTTCGCCAGGCGAAACTTACAAGGACCTGAACGTCACCGTTACCGCGGCAACCACCGAGCCGCCGCTGTTGTGGATCCGCAGTGCGCTTGCGTGTAGTGGGAAGGGCGGTGGCCGGGCGGAGGAACGGCGAAATACGACGCATGCGTGGCGCCGGCAGAGACGGCACTGCTCCGGATGTACGCGTGCGCAGTTCCCGCCTCTTCGTCTTGGCGGTGAATGGTCTGGGCGGGTGTTTAGTCAGCAGATTGGAGTCTAATCGCCTCTGGTCCTGAGCCCCGTCACCCGGGGGAGTGGGTGAATCATTGCCTCTGGTCCTGAGCCCCGTCACCCGGGGGAGTGGGTGAATCATTGCCTCGGGTCCTGAGCCCCGTCACCCGGGGGAGTGGGTGAATCATTGCCTCGGGTCCTGAGCCCCGTCACCCGGGGGAGTGGGTGAATCATTGCCTCGGGTCCTGAGCACCCAGGGTAGTGGGTGAATCATTGCCTCGGGTCCTGAGCCCCGTCACCCAGGGTAGTGGGTGAATCATTGCCTCGGGTCCTGAGCCCCGTCACCCGGGGGAGTGGGTGGATCATTGCCTCGGGTCCTGAGCCCCGTCACCCGGGGGAGTGGGTGAATCATTGCCTCGGGTCCTGAGCCCCGTCACCCGGGGGAGTGGGTGAATCATTGCCTCGGCTCCTGAGCCCAGTTACCCAGGGTAGTGGGTGAATCATTGCCTCGGGTCCTGAGCCCCGTCACCCGGGGGAGTGGGTGGATCATTGCCTCGGGTCCTGAGCCCCGTCACCCAGGGGAGTGGGTGAATCATTGCCTTGGGACCTGAGCCCAGTTACCCAGGGGAGTGGGTGAATCATTGCCTCGGGTCCTGAGCCCCGTCACCCAGGGGAGTGGGTGAATCATTGCCTTGGGACCTGAGCCCAGTTACCCAGGGGAATGGGTGAATCATTGCCTCAGGTCCTGAGCCCATTTACCCAGGGGAGTGGGTGGATCATTGCCTCTGATCGTGAGCCCCATCACCCAGGGGAGTTGGGGTGTCCCATCTCCTTTGGACGAGCCCTGTGACCCAGTGAGGTTGGGGTGCTCTATTGTCAATGGCCCTGAGCCCCGTGACTCAAAGGGAGATAGGAAGGAAGCTGAGAAGCAGGACCTCAAGGGCAGTAATCTGGGGATTGCTGCCTGTGCCACGCGATATAAATATGTGGCCTGAAGAATTGGAGCAAGGGGTAGGGATTCTGATTTCTGGATAATGACTCCTCTTCTGGGGCAAGTGTACAAAAGGGACGGGTTGCACTTGAATCCGAGGTGGAGCAATATTCTTGCAGGCAGGTTTACTAAAGCTGTTGGGAGTGGTTTAAACTAATAATGGCAGGGGGATGGGAACCAGGATGATAGAGCTGAGGATGAGCCAGCAGGTTTACAAGTAGATGGTGTAAAACGAATGTAAGTAAGGACAAGCCAATGATTGGGTACAATTGCAGACAAGACAAAGAATTAAATTGTACCACAGAGTCAAAATTCAAAAGGGTGAAGACTGTATGACTCAAGCTGCTGTATTTAAATACGCGTAGCATTCGGAATAAGGTGGACAAACTCGTGCCGCAATAACAGATTGGTCAGTATGACATTGTGAACATCACTGAGTCACGGCTGAAAGGAACCCATAGTTGGGAGCTTAATATAGAATAGAACATAGAATAGTACAGCACAGTACAGGCCCTTTGGCCCACAATGTTGTGCTGATCCTCAAACCCTGCCTCCCATATAAGCCCCCAATTTAAATTCCTCCATATACCTGTCTAGTAGTCTCTTAAACTTCATCAGTGTATCTGCCTCCACCACTGACTCAGGCAGTGCATTCCACACACCAACCACTCTCTGAGGAAAAAACCTTCCTCTAATATCCCCCTTGAACTTCCCATCCCTTACCTTAAAGCCATATCCTCTTGTATTGAGCAGTGGTGCCCTGCGGAAGAGGTGCTGGCTGTCCACTCTATCCATTCCTCTTAATATCTTGTACACCTCTATCATGTCTCCTCTCGTCCTCCTGCTCTCCAAAGAGTAAAGCCCTAGCTCCCTTAATCTCTGATCATAATCCATACTCTCTAAACCAGGCAGCATCCTGGTAAGTCTCCTTTGTACCCTTTCTAATGCTTCCACATCCTTCCTATAGTGAGGTGACCAGAACTGGACACAGTACTCCAAGTGTGGCCTAACCAGAGTTTTATACAGCTGCATCATTACATTGTGACTCTTAAACTCTATCCCTCGACTTATGAAAGCTAACACCCCATAAGCTTTCTTAATTACCCTATCCACCTATGAGGCAACTTTCAGGGATCTGTAGACATGTACCCCCAGATCCCTCTGCTTCTTCACACTACCAAATATCCTGCCATTTACTTTGTACTCTGCCTTGGAGTTTGTCCTTCCAAAGTGTACCACCTCACACTTCTCTGGGTTGAACTCCATCTGCCACTTCTCAGCCCACTTCTGCATCCTATTAATGTTTCTCTGCAATCTTTGACAATCCTCTACACTATCTACAACACCACCAACCTTTGCGTCATCTGCAAACTTGCCAACCCACCCTTCTACCCCCACATCCAGGTCATTAATAAAAGTCACGAAAAGTAGAGGTCCCAGAACAGATCCTTGTGGGACACCACTAGTCGCAACCCTCCAATCTGCATGTACTCCCTCCACCATGACCCTCTGCCTTCTGCAGGCAAGCCAATTCTGAATCCACCTGGCCAAACTTCCTTGGATCCCATGCCTTCTGACTTTGTGAATAAGCCTACCATGTGGAACCTTGTCAAATGCCTTACTAAAATCCATATAGGTCACATCCACTGCACTACCCTCATCTATATGCCTGGTCACCTCCTCAAAGAACTCTATCAAGCTTGTTAGACACGATCTGCCCTTCACAAAGCCATGCTGACTGTCCCTGATCAGACCATGATTCTCTAAATGCCTATAGATCCTATCTCTAAGAATCTTTTCCAACAGCTTTCCCACCACAGACGTAAGGCTCACTGGTCTATAATTACCTGGACTATCCCTACTAACTTTTTTGAACAAGGGGACAACATTCGCCTCCCTCCAATCCTCCGGTACCATTCCCATGGACAACGAGGACAGAAAGATCCTAGCCAGAGGCTCAGCAATCTCTTCCCTCACCTTGTGGAGCAGCCTGGGGAATATTCCGTCAGGCCCCGGGGACTTATCCGCCCTAATGTATTTTAACAACTCCAACACCTCCTCTCCCTTAATATCAGCATGCTTCAGAACATCAACCTCACTCCTATTGTCCTCACCATCATCAAGTTCTCTCTCACTGGTGAATACCAAAAAGAAGTATTCATTGAGGACCTCGCTCACTTCCACAGCCTCCAGGCACATCTTCCTTCTTTTATCTCTAATCGGTCCTACCTTCACTCCTGTCATCCCTTTTTTCTTCACATAATTGAAGAATGCCTTGGGGTTTTCCTTTACCTGCCAAGGTCTTCTCATGCCCCCTTCTTGCTCTTCTCAGCCCCTTCCTAAGCTCCTTTCTTGCTTCCCTATATTCCCCAATAGACCCATCTGAGCCTTGCTTCCTAAACCTCATGTATGCTGCCTTCCTCCACCTGACTAGATTCTCCACCTCATCTGTCACCCATGGTTCTTTCACCCTACCATTCTTTATCTTCCTCACCGGGACAAATTTATCCCTAACATTCTGCAAGAGATCTCTAAACATCGACCACATGTCCATAGTACATTTCCCTGCAAAGACATCATCCCAATTCACACCCGCAAGTTCTAGCCTTATAGCCTCATAATTTGCCCTTCCCCCATTAAAAATTTTCCTGTCCTCTCTGATTCTGTCCTTTTCCACAATAATGCTAAAGGCCAGGGAGTGGTGTTCACTGTCCCCCAGATGCTCACCCACTGAGAGATCTGTGACCTGACCCGGTTCATTACCTAGTATTAGATCTAGTATGGCATTCCCCCTAGTCGGCCTGTCCACATACTGTGACAGGAATCCATCCTGGACACACTTAACAAACTCTGCCCCATCTAAACCCTTGGAACTAATCAGGTGCCAATCAATATTAGGGAAGTTAAAGTCACCCATGATAACAACCCTGTTATTTTTGCACCTTTCCAAAATCTGCCTCCCAATCTGCTCCTCTGTATCTCTGCTGCTACCAGGGGGCCTATAGAATACCCCCAATAGAGTAACTGCTCCCTTCCTGTTCCTGACTTCCACCCATATTGGCTCAAAAGAGGATCCTGCTACATTACCAACCCTTTCTGTAGCTGTAATAGTATCCCTGACCAGTAATGCCACCCCTCCTCCCCTTTTTCTGCCCTCTCTATCCCCTTTAAAGCACTGAAATCCAGGAATATTGAGAATCCATTCCTGCCCTTGTGCCAGCCAAGTCTCTGTAATGGCCACTACATCATAATTCCATGTATGTATCCAAGCTCTCAGTTCATCACCTTTGTTCCTGATGCTTCTTGCATTGAGGTACACACATTTCAGCCCTTCTACCTTACTGTCTTTACACTGTTTATTCTGCTTCTCTTTCCTCAAAGCCTCTCTATATGTTAGACAACAGGAATTCTGCAGGTGCTGGAAACTCAAGCAACACACATCAAAGTTGCTGGTGAATGCAGCAGGCCAGGCAGCATCTCTAGGAAGAGGTGCAATCGACGTTTCAAGCCGAGACCCTTCGTCAGGACTAACTGAAGGAAGAGTGAGTAAGAGATTTGGAAGTTGGAGTGGGAGGGGGAGATCCAAAATGATAGGAGGAGGGGAGGGATGGAGCCAAGAGCTGGACAGGTGATAGGCAAAAGGGGATACGAGATGATCATGGGACAGGAGGTCCAGGAAGAAAGACAGGGGGGGGCCCAGAGGATGGGTAAGAGGTATATTCAGAGGGACAGAGGGAGAAAAAGGAGAGTGAGAGAAAGAATGTGTGTATAAAAATAAGTAACAGATGGGGTACGAGGGGGAGGTGGGGCCTTAGCGGAAGTTAGAGAAGTCGATGTTCATGCCATCAGGTTGGAGGCTACCCAGACGGAATATAAGGTGTTGTTCCTCCAACCTGAGTGTGGCTTCATCTTTACAGTAGAGGAGGCCGTGGATAGACATGTCAGAATGGGAATGGGATGTGGAATTAAAATGTGTGGCCACTGGGAGATCCTGCTTTCTCTGGTGGACAGAGCGTAGGTGTTCGGCAAAGTGGTCTCCTGGTCTGCGTCGGGTCTCGCCAATATATAAAAGGCCACATCGGGAGCACCAGCCGACTCACAGGTGAAGTGTCGCCTCATCTGGAAGGCATATTTGGGGCCCTGAATGGTGGTAAGGGAGGAAGTGTAAGGGCATGTGTAGCACTTGTTCCACTTACACGGATAAGTGCCAGGAGGGAGATCAGTGGGCAGGGATGGGGGGGGACGAATGGACAAGGGAGTCGCGTAGGGAGCGATCCCTGCGGAAAGCGGGGGGGGGGGAAGGGAAAGATGTGCTTAGTGGTGGGATCCCGTTGGAGGTGGCGGAAGTTACAGAGAATAATATGTTGGACCCGGAGGCTGGTGGGGTGGTAGGTGAGGACCAGGGGAACACTATTCCTAGTGGGGTGGCGGGAGGATGGAGTGAGAGCAGATGTACGTGAAATGGGGAAGATGCGTTTAAGAGCAGAGTGAGAGTTAAGGAGCACCAGGCCATTGTCTCCCACACCATCACCGACTTTATCTGCTCAGGGGATCTCCCATCCACTGCTACCAACCTTATAGTTCCCACACCTCGCACTTCCCGTTTCTACCTCCTACCCAAGATCCACAAACCTGCCTGTCCTGGCCGACCTATTGTCTCAGCTTGCTCCTGCCCCACCGAACTTGTTTCTGCATACCTTGACACGGTTTTATCCCCCCTTGTTCAATCCCTTCCCACCTATGTTCGTGACACTTCTCACGCTCTTAAACTTTTCGATGATTTTAAGTTCCCTGGCCCCCACCGCTTTATTTTCACCATGGATGTCCAGTCCTTATATACTTCCATCCCCCATCAGGAAGGTCTCAAAGCTCTACGCTTCTTTTTGGATTCCAGACCTAATCAGTTCCCCTCTACCACCACTCTGCTCCGTCTAGCGGAATTAGTCCTTACTCTTAATAATTTCTCCTTTGGCTCCTCCCACTTCCTCCAAACTAAAGGTGTAGCTATGGGCACCTGTATGGGTCCTAGCTATGCCTGCCTTTTTGTTGGGTTCGTGGAACAATCTATGTTCCATGCCTATTCTGGTATCTGTCCCCCACTTTTCCTTTGCTACATCGATGACTGCATTGGCGCTGCCTCCTGCACGCATGCAGAACTCGTTGACTTTATTAACCTTGCCTCCAACTTTCACCCTGCCCTCAAGTTTACCTGGTCCATTTCCGACATCTCCCTCCCCTTTCTAGATCTTTCTGTCTCTGTCTCTGGAGACAGCTTATCCACTGATGTCTACTATAAGCCTACTGACTCTCACAGCTATCTGGACTATTCCTCTTCTCACCCTGTCTCTTGCAAAAACGCCATCCCCTTCTCGCAATTCCTCCGTCTCCGCTGCATCTGCTCTCAGGATGAGGCTTTTCATTCTAGGACGAGGGAGATGTCCTCCTTTTTTAAAGAAAGGGGCTTCCCTTCCTCCACTATCAACTCTGCTCTTAAACGCATCTCCCCCATTTCACGTACGTCTGCTCTCACTCCATCCTCCCGCCACCCCACTAGGAATAGGGTTCCCCTGGTCCTCACCTACCACCCCACCAGCCTCCGGGTCCAACATATTATTCTCCGTAACTTCCGCCACTTCCAACGGGATCCCACCACTAAGCACATCTTTCCCTTCCCCCCCCCCCCCCCGCTTTCCGCAGGGATCGCTCCCTACGCAACTCCCTTGTCCATTCGTCCCCCCCATCCCTCCCCACTGATTTCCCTCCTGGCACTTATCCATGTAAGCGGAACAAGTGCTACACATGCCCTTACACTTCCTCCCTCACTACCATTCAGGGCCCCAGACAGTCCTTCCAGGTGAGGCGACACTTCACCTGTGAGTCGGCTGGGGTGATATACTGCGTCCGGTGCTCCTAATGTGGCCTTTTATATATTGGCGAGACCCGACGCAGACTGGGAGACCGCTTTGCTGAACACCTACGCTCTGTCCGCCAGAGAAAGCAGGATCTCCCAGTGGCCACACATTTTAATTCCACATCCCATTCCCATTCTGACATGTCTATCCACGGCCTCCTCTACTGTAAAGATGAAGCCACACTCAGGTTGGAGGAACAACACCTTATATTCCGTCTGGGTAGCCTCCAACCTGATGGCATGAACATCGACTTCTCTAACTTCCACTAATGCCCCACCTCCCCCTCGTACCCCATCTGTTACTTATTTTTATACACACATTCTTTTTCTCACTCTTCTTTTTCTCCCTCTGTCCCTCTGAATATACCCCTTGCCCATCCTCTGGGTTCCCTTCCCCCCCTTGTCTTTCTTCCCGGACCTCCTGTCCCATGATCCTCTTGTATCCCTTTTGCCAATCACCTGTCCAGCTCTTGGCTCCATCCCTTCCCCTCCTGTCTTCTCCTATCATTTTGGATCTCCCCCTCCCCCTCCAACTTTCAAATCCCTTACTCACTTTTCCTTCAGTTAGTCCTGACGAAGGGTCTCGGCCTGAAACGCCGACTGCACCTCTTCCTAGAGATGCTGCCTGGCCTATATGTTAGATCTGGCTTTACTCCATGCATTTCTTTCACTGCTCTATCACTTTGGGTCCCATCCCCCTTGCAAATTAGTTTAAACCCTCCCAAACCATGCTAGCAAACCTACCTGCAAGGATATTGCTCCCCCTCGAGTTCAGGTGCAACCCATCCAATCTGTACAGGTCTCACCCTCCCCAGAAGAGATCCCAATGATCCAAAAATCTAAAACCCTGCTCCCTGCACCAACTCCTCAGCCACGCATTCAACTGCCATTTCCTCCAATTCTTACCATCACTGTCACGCAGCACTGGCAGCAATCCTGAGAACGCCACCCTTGAGGTCCTGTTCTTCAGCCTTCTGCCTAGTTCCCCAAACTCACACTTCAGGACCTCATCCCTTTTCCTGCCTATGTCGTTGGTCCCAACATGTATCACGACTTCTGGTTGCTTTCCCTCTTGTACCAGGATGTCATGCACCCTGTCAGGGACATCCCAGACCCTGGCACCCGGGAGGCAACAAACCATGTGGGTGTCCTTCTCATGTCCACAAAATCTCCTGTCTGCTCCCCTGACTATAGAGTCTCCAATGACGACAGCTCTCCTCTTCTCCGTCCCACCCTTCTGCACCACAGGGTCAGACTCAGTGCCGGAGGCCCTGCCACCGTGGCTCACACCTGCTCGGTTGTCCCTGCCAACAGCAGTATCCAGGATGGTGAACTTATTAATTATTAATATCAAAGGATGTACTTTGTATCAAAAGGACAGGCAGGAAGGCATAGGTGGTGGTGTGGCTCTATTGGTAAGAGATGGAATTACCTCTTTAGAAAGAGGAGACATAGGGTCAGAGAATGTTGAATCTTTGTGGGTGGAGTTAAGAAACTGCAAGGGTAAAAAAATGGGAAATCATATTTAGGTCTCCGTATAGTAGCCAAGATGTGGAGTTAAGATTGCAAAGGGAGCTGGAAAAGGCATGTAAAAAGGGTAATGACTCAATTGTAATGGGGGACTTCAATATGCAAGGGGATTGGGAAAATCAGGTTGGTGTCGGATTGCAAGGGAGGGAACTTGTTGAATGCCTACAAGATGGCTTTTTAGAGCAGCTTGTGCTTCAGCCTACTCAGGGAAAGGCCATCTTAGATTGGGTGTTGTGTAATAACCCAGATCTTATTAGGGAGCTTAATGTAAAGGAACCGTTAGGAGGTAGTGATCATAATATGAAAGAATTCATACTACATTTTGAGAGGGAGAAGCAAAACTCATATATATCAGTATTGCCATGAAATAAAGGGAATTACAGAGGTGTGAGGGAGGAGCTTGCCCAGGTGGATTGGAGGAGGATACTGGTGAGGATGACGACTGATCAGAAATGGCTGAAGCTTCTGGGAATAGTTCACAAGGTTGATATGTCCACACGGAGGAGGAAGTTCTTAAAAGGCAGGAGTAGGCAACCATGGCTGACAAAGGAAGTTAAGGACTGCATAAAAACCAAGGAAAGGGCTTTTACAAGGTAGCAAAAGTGAGTGGGAAGTGGGATGATTGGGAAACTTTTAAAATCCAACAAAAGGCAACTTAAAAAAAAGCCATAAGAGGGGAAAAGATGAAATATGAGTGCTGACTAGCCAATAATATAAGGCAAGATACAAACAGTTTTTTTCTGTTATGCAAAGAGTTAAAGGGAGGTGAGAGTGGATATTGGACCACTGGAAAATGATGCTGGTGAGGTAGTACCGGGAGACAAAGAAATGGCAGATAAACTGGTTGGGTACTTTGCATGAGTCTTCAGTGTGGAAGACACTAGCAGTGTGCCAGAGGTCCATGAGTGTCAGGGAGCAGGAGTGAGTGCCATTGCTATTACAAAGGAAAACTACTACTACGTCGACTCAGGCCTAGGGGGCCGGCGTCAGGTACAATGACGGACTCTCCACTTTTCCCTCTCCCTCATCAGTGTGTTCAGTTCATCTACATTAGCCGTGCCGCTGTCTTCTAGGAGCGTGTTGACCATAGTCTTGGGAGGGAGCCCAGGGTTCATCCTCCCGTGCTTGGGCTCCCATATGATGGCAGGTATATATATATATATATATATATATGGCTGGCAGGTAGCTCGGGGTGGCGTAGACAGTGCCCCGCTAGTTGCAGTCTTTTTGACTCGATTTTAATGGTGAGCATCGGTAGGTCGTTGTAGAGCTCGGTGTTCGTCATGTGCTGTTGCCAACTCATGTCAAGAGCCATCCAGAGCATTCATGTATAGCAACCGTCTAGAGACTTTCGCGTAGTCTTGGTGAGTGTCCATGTCTCACATCCGTACGTGAGAATGGAATCTATGACTGCTATGAAAATCCTCTTTTTAAGCCCTCTGGTCAGGTTCGTCTTCCAGATTTCCTTCATGTCGTTCATAGCCCTCCACGCCAGCGCCTTTCATATCTTTATGTCCTTCTCCGAACTCATCGTTCTTGACCCGAAGTACTTGTAGTCAAAGACTTTCTTAATGGTATCATTCTTTACAGTCTTGACTTCGTCGCAGTTAAACACCATGTACTCTGTCTTTTTAGCGTTTTTACCTAAACGCTAAACAAAGGAAAAAGTCCTTGGCAAACTGAAAGGTCTTAAGGTGGATAAGTCATCTCTGCCAGATGGACTACATCCCAGAGTCTTGAGAGAAATTGCTGAAGAGATAACGGATGCATTGATCATGATCTTTCAAGAATCACTTGATGCTGGCATGGTTCCAGAGGACTGCAAGATTACCAATGTCACTCCACTCTTTAAGAAGAGAGGAAGGCAAAGGAAAGGAAATTATAGGCCAGTTACCCTAACCTCAGTGGTTTGGAAAGTGTTGGAGTCTATTATTAAGGTTGAGGTTTTGAGGTACTTAGAGACTAATGATAAAATAAGTCAAAGTCAGCATGGTTTCTGTAAAAAGAAATCTTGCCTGACAAATCTGTTAGAGTTCTTTGAGGAAGTAACAAGCAGGGTGGACAAAGGAGAGGCAAAGGATGTCATTTACTTGGATTTTCAGAAGGTATTTGATAAGGTGCCACACATGAGGCTGCTTAACAAGATAAAATCCTGTAGTGTTACAGGAAAGATACTGGCATGGATAGTGGAATACTGACAGGCAGGAGGCAGCGAGTGGGAATAAAGGGGGCCTGTTCTGGTTAGCTGCCACTGACTAGTGGTGTTCCTCAATGGTCAGTATTGGGACGGCTGCTTTTCACATTGCTTGTCAATGATTTAGATAATGCAATTGATGGCTTTGTGGCACTGTTTGCAGATGATACGAAGATAGGTCGTGCTGAGGAAGCAATGCGATTGCAGTAGGATTTGGACAAATTGGAAGAATGGGCAAAAAAGTGGCAGATAGAATACAGTGTTGGGATGGTAATGCATTTTGGTAAAAAGAACAATAGTGCAGATTATTATCTAAATGGGGAGAAGGTTCAAACATCAGATGTGCAGAGGGACTCAGGAGTCCTTGTGCAAGACTCCCAGAAGATTAATTTACAGGTTGAATCTGTGGTAAAGAAGGGAAATGCAATGTTGACGTTTATTTCAAGGGGAATAGAATACAAAAGCAAGGAGATAATGCTGAGCCTTTGTAAGACACTAGTCAGGCCGCACTTTAGAATATTGTCAACAGTCTTGGACCCCATATCTCAGAAAGGATGTGTTGTCATTGCAGAAAGTCCAGACGAGATTCACGAGGATGATTCCAGGAATGAAGGGATTAACACATGAGGAGTGTTTGGCAGCTTTGGGCCTGTACTCACTGGAATTTAGAAGAATGCAGGGAGGGGGCATCTACAAACGTAATTGAACCTACCAAATATTGAAAGGACTAGATAAGGTGGATATAGAGAGGATGTTTCCTGTGGTGGGGGTATCCAGAACTAGAGGGCACAACCTCAAAACTGAGGGGCGACTGTTTATAACAGAGGTAAGGAGGAATTTTTTTTAGCCAGAGAGTGGTAAATCTGTGGAATGCTCTGCCACAGGAGGCCAGGTCCGTCGGGATATTTAAGGCAGAGTTTGATTGTTTCCTGATCAGCCAGGTCATCAAAGGAAATGGTGAGAAGGCAGGTGTATGTGGTTGAGTGGGATCTGGGATCAGCCATGATGAAATGGCGGAGCAGACTCGATGGGCTGAATGGCCTGATTCCACTCCTGTGTCTTATGGTCTTATTGCCTCTGGTCTTGAGCACCATGATGCAGGAGAGTCAGAGTGTCCCATCGTCTCTGGTCCTGAGCTCAATAACCTGGGGGTAGGGAGTGTCCCATCGTCTCAGATCCTGAAGCCAGTAACCCAGCGGCGGGGGTTCCACCGCCTCTGGTACTGAGTTCAGTTACCTGTGAAGGCAGAGGGAAGTGTCCCATTGCCTCTGGTACCGAGCCCCATGACGTGAGGCCTCGGCCTGGAGAGTACACTCAAAACCCCTTGCCTTTCTTTGAGTCCTAATGGGGAGAGGGGAGTGGGATACAGGAGAGGGGCGGGATATAAGTGGGGGTGGAGGCATATACGAGGAGAGAGGTGGGGATACAGGAAGAGCGGAGGGAATATGAGGGATATGGGAGAAAGGAGAAGACGAGAGTGGTTATGTGGGAATAGGAGAGAGGAAAGGGAAATGTGGGGAAAGAAGGGGGATATTTTATTTTAGAGACACAGTGCTAAACAGGTCCTTCTGGCTTAACGCGGTTGAGCTGTGACACAATGCCCAAGGACCACTGACAGGATGAGTTCCTGCAGCTTCAGGAACCTGAGTGGCTTCTGCTTCAGCCTGACCCTTTACACGTTTGTAGATCAGTTGAATAAGTTGAATGTTGTTTTATTCTTACTCTGTTCTCTCTTTCACAGTACGCTGTTGACTATTGGTGAAAACTTACTTAAAATCAAAATTAGAAACAGGTTTAACATGACTGGCATATGTCATGTAATTTGTTGTACATTGCAATACATAATAAGAAAACAGCACATTACAATAAGAATTATGTATAGATACAGTACTGTGCAAAAGTCTTAGGCATTCTAGATTTTTTAACACTGTTTCAGATGGTATGGCCTCCACAGAGCCCTGATCTCAATGTCATTGAGACTCTCTGGGATTACCTGGAAGCAAGTGAGACAGCCAAAGTCTGCAAAAGAACTGTATCAAGTTCTTCAAGATGCTTGGAACAACCTACCAGCCGATTTTGTTATAAAACTGCTCGACAGTGTACCTAAGAGAATTGATGCTGTTTTAAAGGCAAACGGTGCTCATACCAAACATTGATTTGATTTAGATTTTTTTCTCTGTGTACTGCTCTTAGTAAAATTTTTGATATTCAGAATCTATTCAAATCATTATTTATGAAAGCATCTTCACTTTACAGAATTTTTTTCACTTGGCTAAGACTTTTGCACAATAAAGAGAGCAAAATAAGAAAAAAAAAATGAGGTAGTTTTGATGGGTTCATTGTCCATTCAGAAATCCGATGGCAGAGGGGGAAAAAGCTGTTCTTAAAACATTGAGAGTGTGTCTTTAAGCTCCTGTGGCACTACCTTGATAGAAGCAATGAGAAGATGGAATGTCCTGGGTGGCGAGGGTCCTTAATGATGGACGCCGCCTTTCTGAGGCATCGCCTTTTCAAGGTGTCCTCGATGTTCTGGCCATAATGGCCATGGGGAGCTTCTCAATTAGGTGTGCTCTAATAATTTTATGGTAGCTTTATGCAAGCTCGTTAATCACTATGCTACCATGTCCCTGAGTAATCTGACCAGTTCAAGGGAAATTAGACACTAGAAACTAGACACTTGAATACTACAGCACAGTACAGGCCCTTCGGCCCTCGATGTTGTGCTGACCCATATATTCCACAAAAAAAAGTACTAGACCCGCACTACCCCGTAACCCTCTATTTTTCTTTCATCCATGTGCCTGTCCAAGAGGCTCTTAAATACCCCTAATGTTTTAGGCTCCACCACCATCCCTGGTAAGTCATTCCAGGCACCCACAACCCTCTGTGTAAAAAACTTACCCCTGATGTCTCTCCTAAACTTCCCTCCCTTAACTTTGTACATATGCCCTCTGGTGTTTGCTATTTGTGCCCTGGGAAACAGGTACTGGCTATCCACCCTGTCTATGCCCCTCGTAATCTTGTAGACCTCTTATCCTTCCCCTCTCATCCTTCTATGCTCCAAAGAGAAAAGCCCCAGCTCTGCTAACCTTGCCTCATAAGACTTGTTTTCCAATCCAGGCAACATCCTGGTAAATCTCCTCTGCATCCTCTCCATAGCTTCCACATCTTTCCTATAATGAGGTGACCAGAACTGAACACAATACTCTAACTGTGGTCTCACCAGAGATTTGTAGAGTTGCAACATGACCTCTCTACTCTTGAACTCAATCCCCCTAGTAATGAAACCTAGCATCCCATAGGCCTTCTTAACTATTCTGTCAACCTGTGCAACAACCTTGAGGGATGTATGGATTTGAACCCCAAGGTCTCTCTGTTCATCCACACTCTTAAGTAACCGATCATTAACCCTTTACTCAGCCTTCTGGTTTGTCCTTCCACTCACCTCACACTTATCTGGATTGAACTCCATCTGCCACTTTTCTGCCCAACTCTGCATCCTGTCTATATCCTCTTGTAACTTTCGACAACCTACAGCTCCATCCACAATTCCTCCAATCTTTGTGTCATCCGCAAACTTACTCACCCATCCTTCCGCCTCTTCATCCAGGTCATTTATAAAAATCACAAAGAGCAGCGGTCCCAGGACAGATCCTTGTGGCACTCCACTGGTCACCAACCTCCAGGCAGAATACTTCCCTTCCACTACTACCCTCCGTTTTCTTCCTGTAAGCCAATTTTTTTATCCAAACAGCCAAGGTTCCACTGATCCCATGCCTCATGACTTTCTGGATGAGTCTCTTGTGGGGGACACAGGCCTGTTCTATTTTGACCTCACCCTGATCAAGCTCCTTTTCACTTGTGAATACTGAAGCAAAGTATTCATTTAGGACCTCCCCAACCTCCTCCGCCTCCAGGCACATGATGCCTTCTTTGTCTTTTAGCGGCCCCACCTTCATCTTTGTCATCCTTCAGTTCTTCACATACACATAGAACGCCTTGGTGTTTCCTTAATCCTACGTGCCAAGGCCTTCTCATGCCCCCTTCGAGCTCTTAAGCTTAAGCTCCTTCCCGGCTACCCTATATTTCTTATGAGCCCCTCCTGCTTCCTGCTTCTTATGTCTAACATATGCTTCCTTCTTCCTCTTGACGAGTTGCCTCATGTGTTTTGTCAGCCACGGTTCCCTTTTCCTACCATGTTATCCTTGTCTCAGTGGGACAAACCTATCCTAAACCCAGCACAAGTGGTCCCTAAATTTCCTCCACATTACTTCTGTGCTTCCACCCTTGAACATCTGTTTCCAATTTACTCTTGCTCATTTTTGCCTCATCCCCTCATAGTTAGCCCTTCCCCAGTTGAGCACTTTCCCATTTTGTCTGTTTTTATCCTTTTCCACAGCTATGCTGAAGCTAGGGGAGTTGCAGTCACTCTCACCAAAATGCTCCCCCACCAAGAGGTCTGCCACCCGACCGGGTTCATTACCCAGAACTAGATCCAGTATGGCCTCTCCTCTCGTCGACCGGTCCACATACTGTGTCAGGAATCCTTCTTGAACACACCTGACAAATTCAGCCCCATCTATCCCCCTTGCAGTCAGGAGGTGCCAGTCAATTTGAGGGAAGTTGAAATCACCCATAACTACAACCCTGTGTTTCCTGCACCATTCTAAAACCTGACTACTTATCTGCTCCTCGGTGTCCCGAGGGCTATTTGGGGGCCTATAGACTACTCCCAGCACAGTGATTAATCCCCTCCTATTTCTGACTTCCACCCACACTGACTCAGTGGACACTCCCCCTGCAGCTTCCTCCCTTTCTATAGCTGTGATACTATCCCTGACCAGTAATGCTACTCCTCCCCTTTTCTACCTCCCATCCTATTCCTTTTAAAACACCTAAACCCCGGTACCTGCATCAGCCGATCCTGCCCTTCCTCCAGCCAAGTTTCAGTAACGGCCACAACATCATAGTTCCACGAACTGATCCGTGCTCCAAGTTCATCCCCTTTATTCCTAATACTCCTAGCGTTGAAATAGAAACATTTCAACCCCTGTAACTGGCTACATTTACGTTTTATCCCCGGCCTGTCCTTCCTCACCAACTCAGAACACATAGCATCATACCCTTGTCCTTCTACCCTAATCTCTGCACTCACATTCTGAATCCTACCCCCCTGCCAATCTAGTTGAAATCCTCCCCAACAACTCTAGCAAACCTGCCTGCCAGGATACTGGTCCCTTTCCAGTTCAGGTGTAGCCCGTCCTTTTTGTACAGGTCAGACCTTCCCCAGAAGAGATCTCAATGATCCAGAAATCTGAACCCCTGCCCCCTGCACCAACTCTTCAGCCACGCATTCATCTGCCATAGCTTCCTAACCCTACCCTCTCTGTCTCGTGGCACAGGCAGCAATTCTGAGATTACCATCCTTGAGGTCCTGCTTTTTATCTTCTTTCCTAACTCCCTATATTCCTTCTTCAGTACCTCATCCCTACTCCTTTCTATGTCATTGGTCCCCACATGGACCACGACATCTGGCTGCTCACCCTCTCTCCTGAGAATACTGAGAACTCGATCCGAAATATCGCGGACCCTGGCACCAGGGAGGCAACAGACCATCTGGGATTCTTGATCTCTCCCATAGAACCTCTTATCTGTCCCCCTAACTATAGAATCCCCCATCACTACTCTTTTCCCTCTTTCCTTTCTGAGCTGAGGGTCCAGTCTCGGTGCCAGAGACACGACCGCTGCAACTTATCCCTGGTAGGTCGTTCCCACCAACAGTATCCAAAACGGTATACATATTGTTGATGGGAAAGGCCACAGGGGTGCTGTGCTCTTTCTGTCTATTCCCCTTCCCTCTCCTGACAGTCACCCAACTACCTGCCTCCTGACTTTTAGGGGTGACTATCTCCCTGAAACTCCGATCTATGACTGCCTGTGCCTCCAAAATGATCCGAAGTTCATCCAGCTCCAGTTCCCTAACTCGTTTGACAGGTTAGGTTACTAGTCAATGGATAAAAAAGGACTAGGGTATTTTACAGGGGTGGGGTGAGGGGATTATGAATAATTTTATTCCAAAAAGAATCTAGTGCTTTCCTGGTGTGTATGACGAATAAATTCTTCTCGGGCTTCCAGTCGGGTGCACATATCTATTTTAACTGATTTTTTCCCTCCAAAAATATATTTTATTCAGAAATATTACAAAATAAAGTCATTTACGTAGAAAAGAACATTCATTGACCGTGTGCCCATATTCAATAAATAAAGTTATTTACAATAAAATTATGCGTTGATTCTCAGTCCATATTCAAATGAAAGATGTTTACAATAAATGGTTTGTTGACTCTCAAACCTTAGTCAAGAATTAAGACTTATTTACAATAAAAAAATTATTAACAATAAAAAAATTACCTTATGTTAATTTTAATTTTAACTGATTTTTTAATTTCAAAATATATCTTATTCAAAAACAAAATTATATGCAATAAACCATTCAATGACTCTCAATCCTTTACATATGTTTCCTTAATGGTCTCTACATATCTATACTTCTGGCCACCCACGTGGCACTCTGTTGTTTCACCCTACCACACCATTGTTGAGGGGTATACTCTCCGCCACCCGACCCCTCCCACTCCCGCCGGAGGAGAACCCTAAACCGTGGTCCTTCCCCACCGGGCCCTTGCAGTGGCTGCACCGAGTTTCAGTGCGTCCCTCAGCACCTACTCCTGCAGCCGAGAATGTGCCAGTCGGCAGCATTCTCCCACCGACATCTCCATGTGCTGGTAGATCATCAAGTTTCGGGCCGACCAAAGAGCGTCTTTCACTGAGTTGATGATCTGCCAGCAGCACCGGATGTTGGTCTCCGTGTGCGTCCCCGGGAACAGCCCGTAGATCAGAGAGTCCTCTGTTACGCAGCTGCTGGGGATGAAACGTGACACTAGCCCGTCCATCCTCCTCCACACCCTCTCTGCGAACTGGCAGTGTGCAAAGAGGTGGGTCACAGACTCACTACAGTCCTCCTGTGGGCAGCGGGGTGTGGAGGTGACGTTCCGGGCATACAGGAGGGATCTGACTGGGAGGGCCCCTCTCACCGCCAGCCAGACGAGGTCCTGGTGCCTGTTGGTGAGGTCTGGCGATGAGGCAATTTGCCAGATGAACTGGGCGGTCTGCTCAGGGAACCACCCCACTGTGTCCATCACGTCCTTCTCCTGCAGTGCCTGCAGGACACTACGTGCCGACCACTGCCTGATGGCCCTGTGGTCAAAGGCGTTCTCCTGGAAGAACGTTTCTACGAAGAACAGGTATGGCGCAATGACCAGCTGACTGGGGCGTTGTGCAGGAGTGGGGCCAGACCCATCCTTCGTAGCCAGGGCAATGATAATGAAGTTGAATCTAATCTAATCTAAATGTCATATTGGCAGCGGGGCAGAATATGGGGTGCTAGAAGGTTCAGATATCCCCTTTAAGAGTGGGTAAGTCCTCTTGTTCAGCGCTGTTGGTGCTTTGTTTTTTTTTTGTGTGGGTTTTTAAAATTTACTTATTGCTGCTCAGCTGATCTTAAGTCGGGTTTCTTCTTCTCCGGAGTCACATGATTGTTATAAAGGGTTATGACCAGTAATATATTAAAATTGTGCATTTGGAACATTAAGGGGAGTCATTCACCAATCGAGAGAAAGAAAATCCTACTAAACCTGAAAAAGGAAAGGGTGGTTTTAGCCTTATTGCAGGAGACAAATTTAAATGATAAAAGCAAACATGAGGAAATCTGCAGATGCTGGAAATTCAAGCCACACACATCAAAGTTGCTGGTGAACGCAGCAGGCCAGGCAGCATCTCTAGGAAGAGGTACGGTTGACGTTTCGGTCCTGACGAAGAGTCTCGGCCCGAAACATGGACTGTACCTCTTCCTAGAGATGCTGCCTGGCCTGCTGTGTAAAACTGCAAAAGAGTGGATTTGATCAAAGATGCTGCCTGGCCTGCTGAGTTCCTTCAGCATTTTGTGTGTGTTTCAGCCAGATCCATCATAGACACAGCATTCAGGACATCTTCAAAAGGGGATGCCTCAAAAAGGTGGCATCCATCATGAAGGGCCCCCATCACCCAGGACATCGTTTCTTTTCATTATTACCATCAAAGGGATGGTACAGGAACCTGAAGACACACATTCAGCATGTTTAGGAACAGCTTCTTCCCCTCTGCCACCAGGTCTCTGAATGGACAATGAACCGATGAACACTGCCTAACTGCCTTTGCTCTCTTTTTGCACTACTTATTTAAACATTATATATATTTCTTGTTGAATTCGTTCTTGTAATTGTTTCCTCCAAGAAACAAATCCCATTTCTGCATTTGTGCTGCTGCTATTAGTGGAAAATCCACCCTTCTGTGGATGGAAAATGGACACCAATGGTTGACGATCTGTAATGAGGGTAAACTCTCTCCCATACTGGTTGAAATGCTTTGCACTCCTTACCAGACTCAAGGCCTCTCTGTCAATCTGTGAGTGATTGGCTATGGGGCAAACATTTCGATCACTCATAACATGCAATATAAATGCACATATATCATAAGGCGAGGTGTCACAGGCAAGCTTCACCAGATGATGTCAACCTATTAAGTTAGACAACCTCTCCTCCTCCACTTTCACCCTGAACACCGGCGTGCCTCAAAGCTGTGTGCTGAGCACTCTTCTGTACTCCCTTTTCACCTATGACTGCTTTCCTGTACATGATTCTAACTCCATAATCAAGTTCGCAGACAGCACCACGATGGTTGGTCTGATCAGGAGGGGATGACGAGACGGCCGACAGGGACGAGGTCCAGCACCTGGCTGCGTGGTGTGCTGACAACAACCTGGCCCTTAACACCCAGAAGACCAAGGAGATCATTGTGGACTTCAGGCATGCCAGGAGTCACACTCACGTCCCCATCTACATCAACAGAACTGTAGTGGAGCGTGTATCAAGCTTCAAATTCCTTGGTGTCCACATTTCCGAGGATCTCACCTGGTCCCTGAGCTTCTCCATCCTGATCAAAAAGGCGCAAGAGCGCCTTTATTTCCTGCAGAGCATCAAGAAAGCTCACCTCTGTCCCAGGATACTGACGGACTTTTACCGCTGTACCATTGAGAGCATACTCACCAACTGCATCTCAGTGTGGTATGGCAATTGTCCCGTATCAGACCGCAAAGCACTCCAGCGTGTGGTGAAAACTGCCCAGCGGATTATCGGCACCCAATTGCCCACCATTGAGAACATCTATCATAAGCGCTGCCTGGGCAGGGCGAAAAGCATTATCATGGATGCATCTCACATGGACTTTTTACTTTCCTCCCATCCAGTAGGTGCTACAGGAGCCTGTGCTCCCGCACCAGCAGGCACAGGAAGAGCTTCTTCCCTGAGGCTGTGACACTGCTGAACCTCTCATCACAGCGCTAAGCAATATTGCATCCGTATTGTACTGTCTCAGTACTTTTTTTATCGCAGTTATTTTGTAAATAACACTATTCTTTGCATTTCTGCTCAGATGCTAAATGCATTTCATTGGCTTTGTATCTGTACTTGGCACAATGACAATAAAGTTGAGTCTAATCTAATCCAATCTAATGATGTGGATCATAATGTGTGAGTACAGTGTCTGATGTCACCATATCCTTTATTTTTTGGAAAGCCATCTCACACTGCTTTGTCAATTGCCATTTCTTCTTGATCTGTAGTAATGAGTACAAGAGGTGGGAGCATGGTAGCTAGGTTTGGCAGGAACCTGTTATATTAATTGACAAATCCTAAAGAGGACTACAGCTGTGACATGTCCTTTGGCCTCGGAGCATCCACTACTGCTTGAATTTTCTCAGCACACTTGTGTAAACCAGAAGAAGATGGCACCAGTGAACAATGTGAACAAAAACAACATCCTCCAGATGGTCCACAAAATTATTTACACTTCTTTTACATCTTCTTTGTCTTTCAAATGTGGTTCTGGTACTGTTGGAGCCTGTGATCTACAGTTTGATGGGATGTTTTCAGGCCGATTGAGCGACCTGGCACTTGTCTGTCCTCAAGAGGGTTCCGTGAAGCGTGCAGCCCTGAGGCCAAGAAGCTTGGAGACGGGGCACAAGCCCAATATCGATTCCATTTCTCACTGATTAAAGCATCGAAGAAGATTGAAAACATTGAGGCGAATGAGTGTTCAGCACTGTCTACCAGCCTCTCACTCGCTGCTGCCAGAGGAAGGTGTCTGTGTGTAATGGTGACCCTCTCTCTCTGTTGCTCACTGCTTCCAAAGGAATGTTCCTGTGTTCAAATGGTCTCTCTCTCCCTCAGTGTTGTTGGAGGATGGTACCAGAGCAAGGTTGAATCAATGCAGTTTATGGTTTGAACTCTGAAGTTCATGTTATGATGTGTTTCTGATTTCTAGTCACTCCTTTTTTCTGTTGCTGTTTTGGGCAACTTTGAATCAGTGCAACCTACAGATAACAAACATTGAACTGAACTGAATAATGCCTGGACTCTTGACTTGATGTTTTATACTCTGTGTTTTCTTTTTTTATGTTGCCATTTGCACATGGGGGTGGGGGGTTGTTGATGTTTTTCTTTGAATGGGTACAGGTTTCATGTTCTCTTTGTTTCGTGGCTGTCTGTGGGGAAGACGGAATTCAGGGTTGTATACTGCATACATATATTGATAATAAATGTACTTTGGCTTTGAATCTTTAATTCTTGTCTCTCAATAGTGTTGCCATATTAAGTGATGCTTGGTTTAAAGAATTCACACTTGGTGCATCATGCTCTGAGCCCATAATCTTCTAATCTTTTTAACACTGTCTTGAGATTTGGGAGATGTTCCATGTCATCCTTACAGGTAACAATAATGTCATCCAGATAACACTGAGTGCCTGGGTAGTCCATATCTTCCTGCTAGAGTGCAGGTGCAGATGCTACTACAAAAAAAAAATTGTTACAGCAATAAAGCCTTTGTAAGTGTATATGGTGAGAAATACTTTAGACTCTTCTTCCATCTTCATCTGCAAGTAGGCCTCAGCTAAGTCCACTTTGCTGAAGTGTTTCCCTCCAGAAAGATTTGCAAAGTAATCCTCCATCCTGGGTATTAATCTACTCTCAGTACTGGGTTGTTGATGACTTTAAAATCACCACAGATCCTGACAGACACATTCTTCTTGGCTACTGAGACTATTAGCATTACCATGGGCTTCACTCAATCTGGGAAAAAAATTCCTTCAGTGTCCATGCAGTCTAGCTCACTAGTTACTTCATCACGGATGGTATAAGGAACCAGACAGACTTTGTAAAACTTGGACTTGGCATTTTCATTTAGTGCTATTTTACCCTTGAGATGTTTGAGTTTTCCAGTGCCATCTCTGAACACTGTTGTGGCATCATCCAGTATCTCTCAATTCGCTTTCAGTTGGCTTCATTGCAGAGGATGTGGCATGCAAATTGTGGATGGACCACCAATGAAGTTGTAGTTGTCTCAACCAATCATGCCCCCACTATGCTGGCGCTCCTGTTTTTACCACATACAAGCCCAATGTGGTTTGTTGGTTGTTGTATTTCATAGTTACAGATGTCATTCCTCTAGGAGTTATCTTTTCTCCAGTATAAGTTCTTAGTTGGATATCTGCAGGCTTCAGTTCAGTATCTTTGAAAAGCCATTCAAATTAATTTTGTGGATGACTGTAAACAGCCAAATCAGTGCCTAATTTGGCTACATGAAGCAGGCTAGGTTCGAAGCCTACACTGGTGACTGTCCTGGATTTTTCCTACGTTACATCGCGCTGATTCCTCAACCCATGTTGAACTCGTTGACTTCATCCACCCTGCCCTCAAATTTACCTGGTCCATTTCTGACACCTCCCTTCCCTTTCTCGATCTCACTCTCTATCTTTGGAGACAGCTTATCCTCTGATGTCTGTTATAAACCCATGGACGCTCACAGCTATCTGGACTATACCTTGTCCCACCCTGTAACTTGTAAAACCGCCATCCCTTTCTCTCAGTTCCTTCACCTCCACCACATCTGCTGTCAGGATGAGGCTTTTCATTCTAGAATGAAGGTGAGATCCTCCTTTTTCAAAGAAAGGTGCTTCCCTTCCTCCGCCATCAATGCTGCCCTCAACTGCATCTCTTCCAGTTCACACTTGTCTGGTCTTACCCCAACTTCCCATCACCCGACCAGGGATAGGGTTCCTTTTGTCCTCACCTACCACCCCACCAGCCTCTACGTCCAGCACATAATTCTCCGAAACTTCCGCTGTATCCAACAGGACCCCACCACCAGGCACATCTTTCCTCCCCACCCCCCCCCCTCCTTTCCTTGTCCATTCATCCCTCCCCACTGATCTCCCTCCTGGCACTTATCCTTGCAAGTGGAACAGGTGCTACAAAGTAAAAGTGGCAGGCCGACAAATCCAGGGCAAGCATCAAAAAGGGCCACTTTTCAACATAATTGTATAAGGGCTAAAAGAGTTGTAAAAGAGCGCCTGAAGGCTTTGTGTGTCAATGCAAGGAGCATTCGTAACAAGGTGGATGAATTGAAAGTGCAGATTGTTATTAATGATTATGATATAGTTGGGATCACAGAGACATGGCTCCAGGGTGACCAAGGATGGGAGCTCAACGTTCAGGGATATTCAATATTCAGGAGGGATAGACATGAAGGAAGGGGAGGTGGGGTGGCATTGCTGGTTAAAGATGAGATTAACACAATAGAAAGGAAGGACATAAGCCGGGAAGATGTGGAATCGATATGGGTAGAGCTGCGTAACACTAAGGGGCAGAAGACGCTGGTGGGAGTTGTGTACAGGCCACCTAACAGTAGTAGTGAGGTCGGAGATGGTATTAAACAGGAAATTAGAAATGTGTGCAATAAAGGAACAGCAGTTATAATGGGTGACTTCAATCTACATGTAGATTGGGTGAACCAAATTGGTAAAGGTGCTGAGGAAGAGGATTTCTTGGAATGTATGCGGGATGGTTTTTTGAACCAACATGTCGAGGAACCAACTAGAGAGCAGGCTATTCTGGACTGGGTTTTGAGCAATGAGGAAGGTTTAATTAGCAATCTTGTCGTGAGAGGCCCCTTGGGTAAGAGTGACCATAATATGGTGGAATTCTTCATTAAGATGGAGAGTGACATAGTTAATTCAGAAACAAAGGTTCTGAACTTAAAGAGGGGTAACTTTGAAGGTATGAGACGTGAATTAGCTAAGATAGACTGGCAAATGACACTTAAAGGATTGACGGTGGATATGCAATGGCAAGCATTTAAGGATTGCATGGATGAACTACAACAATTGTTCATCCCAGTTTGGCAAAAGAATAAATCAAGGAAGGTAGTGCACCCGTGGCTGACAAGAGAAATTAGGGATAGTATCAATTCCAAAGAAGAAGCATACAAATTAGCCAGGAAAAGTGGCTCACCTGAGGACTGGGAGAAATTCAGAGTTCAGCAGAGGAGGACAAAGGGCTTAATTAGGAAGGGGAAAAAAGATTATGAGAGAAAACTGGCAGGGAACATAAAAACTGACTGTAAAAGCTTTTATAGATATGTAAAAAGGAAAAGACTGGTAAAGACAAATGTAGGTCCCCTACAGACAGAAACAGGTGAATTGATTTTGGGGAGCAAGGACATGGCAGATCAATTGAATAATTACTTTGGTTCTGTCTTCATTAAGGAGGACATAAATAATCTTCCAGAAATAGTAGGGGACAGAGGGTCCAGTGAGATGGAGGAACTGAGCGAAATACATGTTAGTAGGGAAGTGGTGTTAGGTAAATTGAAGGGATTAAAGGCAGATAGATCCCCAGGGCCAGATGGTCTGCATCCCAGAGTGCTTAAGGAAGTAGCCCAAGAAATAGTGGATGCATATGTGATAATTTTTCAAAACTCGTTAGATTCTGGACGAGTTTCTGAGGATTGGAGGGTGGCTAATGTAACCCCACTTTTTAAAAAAGGAGGGAGAGAGAAACCGGGGAATTATAGACCAGTTAGCCTAACGTTGGTGGTGGGGAAACTGCTGGAGTCAGTTATCAAAGATGTGATAACAGCACATTTGGAAAGCGGTGAAATCATCGGACAAATTCAGCATGGATTTGTGAAAGGAAAATCGTCTGACGAATCTCATAGAATTTTTTGAGAATGTAACTAGTAGAGTGGATAGGGGAGAACCAGTGGATGTGGTATATTTGGATTTTCAGAAGGCTTTTGACAAGGTCCCACACAGGAGATTAGTGTGCAAACTTAAAGCACACGGTATTGGGGGTAAGGTATTGATGTGGACAGGGAATTGGTTAGCAGACAGGAAGCAAAGAGTGGGAAGAAACGGGACCTTTTCAGAATGGCAGGCAGTGACTAGTGGGGTACTGCAAGGCTCAGTGCTGGGACCCCAGTTGTTTACAATATATATTAATGACTTGGATGAGGGAATTAAATGCAGCATCGCCAAGTTTGCGGATGACACGAAGCTGGGCGGCAGTGTTAGCTGTGAGGAGGATGCTAAGAGGATGCAGGGTGACTTGGATAGGTTGGGTGAGTGGGCAAATTCATGGCAGATGCAATTTAATGTGGATAAATGTGAAGTTATCCACATTGGTGGCAAAAATAGGAAAACAGATTATTACCTGAATGGTGGCTGATTAGGAAAAGGGAGGTGCAACAAGACCTGGGTGTCATTATACACCAGTCATTGTAAGTGGGCATGCAGGTACAGCAGGCGGTAAAAAAGGCGAATGGTATGCTGGCATTTATAGCGAGAGGATTCGAGTACAGGAGCAGGGAGGTACTACTGCAGTTGTACAAGGCCTTGGTGAGACCACACCTGGAGTATTGTGCGCAGTTTTGGTCCCCTAATCTGAAGAAAGACATCCTTGCCCTAGAGGGAGTACAAAGAAGGTTCACCAGATTGATTCCTGGGATGGCAGGACTTTCATATGAAGAAAGACTGGATGAACTAGGCTTGTACTCGTTGGAATTTAGAAGATTGAGGGGGGATCTGATTGAAACGTATAAAATCCTAAAGGGGTTGGACAGGCTAGATGCAGGAAGATTGTTCCCGATGTTGGGGAAGTCCAGAACGAGGGGTCACAGTTTGAGGATAAAGGGGAAGCCCTTTAGGACCGAGATTAGGAAAAACTTCTTCACACAGAGAGTGCTGAATCTGTGGAATTCTCTGCCACAGGAAACAGTTGAGGCCAGTTCATTGGCTATATTTAAGAGGGAGTTAGATATGGCCCTTGTGGCTACGGGGATCAGGGGGTATGGAGGGAAGGCTGGTGCAGGGTCTGAGTTGGATGATCAGCCATGATCATAATAAATGGCAGTGCAGGCTCGAAAGGCCGAATGGCCTACTCCTGCACCTATTTTCTATGTTTCTATGTTTCTATCTCTTCCCTCACTACCATTCAGGTCCCTAAACAGTCCTTCCAGGTGAGGCAACACCACACCTGTGAGTCTGTTGGGGTCACATACTGTGTCTGGTGCTCCCGGTGTGGCCTCCTGTATATCGGTCAGACCCGACGTAGATTGGGAGACTGCTTCGCCTACACTCTGTCTGCCAGAAGAAGTGGGATCTCATTTGTAAGGCCAATGATGTTGTGGGGATGGAAATGGACTCTCTCACGGTGGTGTCTGAAAAGAGGATGCTGTCTAAGTTGCATGCCACCTTGGACAATGTCTCCCATCCACTACATAATGTACTGGTTGGGCACAGGAGTACATTTCAGCCAGAGACTCATTCCATCGAGATGCAACACAGAGCGTCATAGGAAGTCATTCCTGCCTGTGGCCATCAAACTTTACAACTCCTCCCTTGGAGGGTCAGACACCCTGAGCCAATAGGCTGGTCCTGGACTTATTTCATAATTTACTGGCATAATTTACATATTACTATTTAACTATTTATAGTTTTATTACTACTTATTATTTAAGGTGCAACTGTAACGAAAATCAATTTCCCCCGGGATCAATAAAGTATGACTATGACTATGACTATCTCCCAATGCCACCCATTTTAATTCCACTTCCCATCTGCATTCTGATATGTCCATCCATGGCCTCCTCCACTGTCATGATGAGGCCACACTTAAGTTGGAGAAACAACACCTTATATTCCGCTTGGGTAGCCTCCAACCTGATGGCATGAACATCAATTTCTCAAACTTACGGTAATACCCCCAACCCCTCCCTTCCTTCACCATCTTCCATCCACTTCTCCCTCTCTCACCTCATCTCCTTGCCCACCCATCACCTCCCTCTGTGCTCCTCCCCCCTTTTCTTTCTTCCATGGCCTTCTGTCTCTTTTACCAATTTACTTCCCAGCTCTATATTTCACCTATCACCTTGTGTTTCTCTCTCCCTTCCCCCACCTTTTAAACCTATTCCTCAGCTTTTTTTCTCCAGTCGTGCCAAAGGGTTTCGGCCTGAAATGTTGACTGTACTTTTGTACATAGATGCTGCCTGGCCTGCTGAGTTCCTCCAGCATTTTGTGTGTGTTGCTTGGGTTTTCAACATCTGCAGATTTTCTCTTGTTTGTGATTTAATTAATTTTCCCTTCATTTCTGGTGTAAGCTATATTGTGTGTTTATTGTTCATTGTCACATTGTAAATATCAAGGCTACCCAGTCCTCTGCCACTCTTATCATGATCAGATTTTGCATCAACAGCATGCAGATTAGTGCTCTTTTTGAAACTGTAACTTCTCAACTTTTTCTCTTCCTTGTGCAGTTCACTTATTTTTGTCTGCTCGACATGCTGTTTGTGTGTGTCCTAGTTGGTTGCATTTTCTGCAAGTTTCACCTTTAAATCTGCATATGTGAGCCCCCTGCCACAACGGTAACAAAATTTGCTTGGCCAAATTGGTTTCTGTTTTGATATCACACTTTCGTTCCTGACTTCAACTCAATTGCATCTCTGTCTGTTGTTTACATTGATACAGCAATTTCAACTGCTTTTTAAAATGTGATTTGTGCTTCAGTTAGAAGTTGGTTTTGAATGCTTTCTTGTGAGATTCCACAAACTAAATAATCTCTCCGTGCATCATTAAGCCTATTACCGAACTGATAATGCTCATACAACTTCTTGAATTCACTGATTCTGCTTATGGAACCTAAATATTCTGCAAACACAAAGGTTTCAGTTATACATGTTTCTGTATTATTTTCATATCATCAGCAAAGCTCAGTTCAGCTGGTTTGGTTGGAGTAGTCAAACTTCTAAACAAACTGTATGCTCTTCCATCAGGTACACTCAGCAATACTGACACTCTTTTCTCATCGGCTATTCTGTTTGCTTTAAAATACAGCTTAATTCCCCCAGCAAACAGTATCTAGTTATCTCATGCAATCAAATCCATCTATCCTTCCCATGTAGCTAGCCATTTCTGCTTTTTAAAAATACTTATGATTATCTCATATTTAGTGTTTATGAACCCATTAATTTGTCTATCTTCTGCCTTTATTTTAACTTGACCATTTTGCTGATTTTTTAAAAAAACTTGAATGTCATTTTCTCTTTGTGAAGAAGACAAAAAAACGTGCTGTGCTTCTACAGGTAGGTGGTTGCCTTGGGTTCATTTTAAATCTCACTCATTTCTACTGTTACGTTTTGTAACTCCAGAAATTAATTGAAAGAAAAACATGGAAGAGCTGGGGACACTTGTGTCTAGTTTCATTTTTACTTTTAGTCAGGCACACTCTTATGATGTGGTGGTGTGATGATGTATGCCATTCATGTATTTTTACACTGTTGGCGCGTGGCCAAGTGGTTAAGGCTTCGGTCTAGCAATCTGAAGGTTACTAGTTCGAGCCTCGGCTGAGGCAACGTGTTGTGTCCTTGAGCAAGGCACTTAACCACACATTGCTCTGCAATGACACTGGTGCCAAGCTGTATGGGTCCTAGTGCCCTTCCCTTGGACAACATCGGTGTCATGGAGAGGGGAGACTTGCAGCATGGGCAACTGCCGGTCTCCCATACAACCTTGCCCAGGCCTGCGCCCTGGAAACCTTCCAAGGCGCAAATCCATGGTCTCTTGAGACTAACGGATGCCTACATTACTACATTACTTTTACAATGATGTAATCTGTAATCAATTATTTATACAAACAAGGAATGCTTAATCAAACAATATATTTGCAACATTACTGAAATATTAAATACATAACAGCCGCCATGTATTCTGGCAGCACCATGGCATGGCCACAATGCTCAAGTGAACAACACCACACAACAAAACAACACAGCAAGACAAGCCCTGTTCCTCTCTTCCAACATATATAAGCAGTCCTCCAACCCCAGGACAGGCCGTCTCCGGCTTCCAGTGGACTTGTGGTTCAGAGACACTAGGCTTCAACTTCCCCAGTGAATGAACTCCAGGGCTCCAGCCATTGGGCCTCAACTTCCAGACATCAAATCGACCATCGGGCTTCAATCTTCGGTATCGACCCCAGACCCGCTGATGACAACAATGAAGACCCTGAACTCTAGGTCTCAAACTCTGGACTCTTCGATGACTGGGATCTTGAACACCAGACCCTGTGATGATAGGGACCCGAAACACTGGGATTTGAACTCCAGACTGTCCAGTGACTGGGCCCCTGAACATTAAGCCTTGAACTCCAGACTCTCTGATAGCTGGGACCCTGAACTCTGGGTCTTGAATTCTCTACTCTCTGACAACCGAGATCCCGAACACTAGACCTTGAGCTCTGGACTCTCTGATAATTGGGACCCTGTACACTATGCCTCAAACTCCAGATTTTCCGATGACCAGGACCCTGTACACAGGCCTCGAACTCTGGACTCCCTGATAACCAGGACCCTGTACACTAGGCCTCAAACTCCAGATCTTCCGATGACCAGGACCCTGAACACAGGCCTCGAACTCTGGACTCCCTGATAACCGGGACCCTGTACACTAGGCCTCAAACTCCAGATCTTCCGATGACCAGGACCCTGAACACTGGCCTCGAACTCTGGACTCCCTGATAACCGGGACCCTGTACACTAGGCCTCAAACTCCAGATCTTCCGATGACCAGGACCCTGAACACAGGCCTCGAACTCTGGACTCCCTGATAACCGGGACCCTGTACACTAGGCCTCAAACTCCAGATCTTCCGATGACCAGGACCCTGAACACTGGCCTCGAACTCTGGACTCCCTGATAACCGGGACCCTGTACACTAGGCCTCAAACTCCAGATCTTCCGATGACCAGGACCCTGAACACTGGCCTCGAACTCTGGACTCTCTGTCAACTGAGATCCTGAACGCTAAGCCTCAAACTCTAGACACTCTGCTGACCGGGACATCAAACATTAGCCCTTGAACTCCAGACTCTGATAACCAGAACCCTGAACAGTAGGTCTTGAACTCCAGACTCTCCAATGATGGGGACACCAAACACTAGGCCTTGAACACCAGACTCTCTAATGACCATGACTTGAATATCTTCTGTAAGTATGATCCCCAACACTGAGGCGGTTCATATGCAAGAGACAAGATTTGATGAATAGTGATATCAAAGGGTTAAAAGCTGATCTGAATGTGACGCATTGTCTTTTGTATGAGAGGAAGTGCCTGAGACCCTGTTTCCTGCTGTCTCATTTGATTCTATTTGTAATCCTGCAGATATAATCTTAATGCAGTATGAAAGTGGAAGGTAGCTAGATTCAATGTTGGGTGTAGTTTCACACAGATGTTCGAATTCTGTGTCAGCCTTACTGGTGAGGTGTGATTGTTTGTAACATTTCAGTGGACATCCAGCCCTTGCAAATGTTCCAGTCTCATGCCTGCACAAGTCAGAAATGAAGGGAATGTGGGCATGTCATTCACAGGTGTTAGAACAATGTTGTTTATTTCTCATAGAGTTTAAAACCAGGCCCAATATGGGTGGGGTAAAAGGCTCCCTTGGCAGCAGTTGTCAGAAGAATTGCAGTCTTCAGCACATTCCATGGCTTTAGGATGACTTGAAGGGATTTATACCAACCAGATTATTTGAACATGTAGTCACTAGAGTGGGCACGCTATGTTGACGCCAGAAACATGGCGATACCTGTGGACTGTCTCCTTGGACTATGTCGGTTGTTAACGTAAGCATCACATTTCACCGCATGTTTCAATCTACATGTGACAGCTCACGTTGATAGAGTCATAGAGCACTACAGCATAGATAAGAGCACTTCTCGTCTGTGCTAAACTGTTCTTCTGTCTAGTCCCATCGACTTGCAGCCAAACCATGCCCCTCCCATCCGGGTACTGTACCTATCCAAATTTCTCTTATATGTTGAAATCAAATCCACGTCCACCACTTCCGCTGGCACTCTCACCACCCGCTGAGCAAAGATGTTCCCCTTAAACAGATCTGCTCTACCCCTCATAATTTTGTATACAGTACTGTGCAAAAATCTTGGGCACATATATATAAATAGGGGACATAAGACTTTTGCACAGTACTGTAGTAATTTTAAATATTGCACTGAACTGCTGCCATAAAAAAAAATCATGGCGCATGTGAGTGATGATAAACCTGATTCTGATATGGGTCCCTATGGTGGACTGAGAGTGGGAAGGGGGAAGGGGGCAGGGAGAGGGGAGGGAGCTGGAAGCACCAGAGAGACATTCTGTAATGATCAATAAACCAACTGTTTGGAATCAAATTACATTACTTGGTGTCTCAGGGCTGGGTGTGTCTATAACTACGCCAACCCCACCTTGGTACTTCTTCCCTGTCACCTGTCCCCAACCCTCCTGTGGCACTCCACCCTTGCCATTCCCAGCATCCTTTGCTCCTGCCAGATTTACAAACTGGCTCTCCACTCCACGGTGACAAACACAGTAGTAAATTTGATAATACATCTCCTTTGAACTTTGCAATCAATTGCAGTTCAGAAGAAGTAATTGTTTTGTGAGCTGTCTGGAGGCTGTCACTGCTGGTTGCTGACACCATCTTGTCTGTTTATTTTATCGGTACTCTATTGTTACTTCTTGGGAAATGAATAGTGCTGAGGAGGTTGGTAGCGTTATGGAACATGGAAACGGAGTCTTCCATTCAGCTTGTCCATGCAGACCAGTTTCTCTACCTGGCCTAGTCTCATCTGCCTGCATTCACCCAATATCCCTCTAATGCTTTCCACACCGTCTCTTTCCAACAAGTGGAAATCCTGTCCCTTCTGACCTTAAACCAATCCCCTCCAACTCAAGTAATCAACTTGGTCGATCTGGACGAGTTTGGCTGAAGGACTATTTCTGCACTATCCAACTCAATGTAACAAATGAAGTCGGTAAGATACTGTGACCCAAGGTGGCTCTGGTGACAGGCAGCTAACGAAACTACTGACTATTTTACTAAATATACTTTTTCTATACTATGATCACCGCAGTCCTCAGCCTGTAATTTCCCTTTGGGAGTTGTGCTTTTGAAACATCTGAACGACCTGCGTTTTTGCAACAACCTGAAGGAGTTTGCGAACTGGACTCTCGGGATGCGGGTATGGCTGCGGCAGCCATTGCTGGAGTGGATTTCAGGTGAGACTGAAGTGACATGGGCCGTGCCTGAGAGGGAAAAACAAACTGATGTTTACTTGATTTAAGAACTAAGCCAGATTAAAAACTTTAAGGCATCAAGCCCGAGGGTGAAGGACCAATCAGTGTTCTGCTCACTACTCTGTAAGGCTTCAGCTGCCTCAACACTGAACTGCCTCGACAACCATGACCTGCAGCCATCGGGCTTCGTGTCACCCTGCGCTGAACTGGCTGTGGCCCTGTGATCTCTGTGGTTCATGTCTGTTTATTCTTTGCACAATTTGTTTGTTCTTTGTACATTGGAGGTCTGATGGTCCTTGAGTGGAATTTTTCGTGGATTCTATTGTGTTTCTTTGTTCTTCTACTTGCAAGAAGATGAATCTCAAGGTTGTTTATGGTTTACATACTTTGATAAGAAATGCACTTTGAACTTTGACATAGGAGCAGATTGAGTAGAACACCCTTTGCTCCCGCCAGATTTACAAACCTGCTCTCCATTCCACATTGACAAATATAGTACTGAGCAAAAGCCTTCGGCATCCTAGCTACATATCACTGAATGTGCTCAGACTCTTGCATGGTACTGTACACCCCCAAAACAGATCAAAGGCGCTGTAGAGTTCCATGAAAAATAAATTCAAAGACACAAATGATTGGGTGAATTGTACTGCTTTAATTTTTAGTTAGATGAAGGCAAATGTAAACATTAATGTTCCCTTTTGAACCTTAAGGGGAACACTGAATCCCATCAGTTACTTGGTACAGCTTATAACCAGCCTGAGAATGAAGGAAACAGCACACACCTCATGTAAGTACTGAAAAGAATAGTTTACAAGTTAATAAGTGCTGCTCAACTTTAAACAAGCTGATTGGTACTTTTCCCTTCATAAATAAACCTGAGGTTTTATCCACAATAAATCAGAAAGACAAAGAATTCTTCAATAGAATCATCGCAGAAGCACCTTTTATTCAAAGGAAAGAGTTGAACAAAGTAAGTTCAGAAACACTGGATCAGTTCTAGATGCCCCCCCCCCCCTCCAAAGCACATCAGATCTAGATGGGACCCCCTTCTAAAGCAGCCTTAAGACTTGCTATCAGTGTTGGATTGTCGAGATGAGTAATCATGGTACTCTGCGGCCACGTGGTTTAGGATTTGGCTAGGCGGTGTCTGGCAGCATAAACAATGACACAAGAGATTCTGCAGATTCCAGAGGTTCAGAGTAACACACACAATGAGGAAATTAATAAGTCTATTGAGGAGAATAAACCTGACCTTGGCTCGAAACGTTGACTGTTTATTTATTAGGTGCTAAAACACCAGACTTCTTGATGGAGAGCCAGGGATTATCCAATTTTATAACCATTTTGCTTCGTTTCATATTTCGGACAACCAATAACAACAAGCTTTGACAAAGAGTCAAACAAGAGATTCTGCAGATGCTGGAAATCCAGAGCAACACACACACACACACACACACACACAGAAACAAAATGCTGGAGGAATTCAGCAGATCAGGCAGCATCTATGGAGAGGAATAAACAGTTTACGTTTCAGGCCGAGATCCTTCATCCCTGAGTTGAAATGTTAACTCTGACTACTTTCTTTGAAGTCTGCAAAGATTCTTCATGTCATCTAAAACTTTGAAAAACTTCTAAAGAGGTGCAGTGGAGAGTATACTGACTGATTACATCATGGCCTGGTATGGAAACACCAATGCCCTCGAATGAAAGACCACAAAATGTAGTGGAGACAGCCCAGTCCATCACGGGCAAAGCCCTCCCCACCAATGCGCACATCTTCAAGGAGCGTTGTTCTAGGAAAGCTGCATTCATCGTCTAGGACCCCCACCACTCAGCCATGCCCTCTTTTCACTGCTGCCGCCAGGAAGAAGGTACAGAAACTTCAAGAGCCACACCATCAAATTCAGGAACAGTTGTTACCCCTCAACCATCGGTTCCTGAACCAGAGGGGTTAACTTCACTCACACCATCACTGAACTGTTCCTATAATCTATGGACTCATTTTCAGGGACTTTTCATCTCATGTTCTCAATATTTATTGATTATTATTTATTTTTTTCTTTTTGTATTTGCAGTTTGTTGCCTTTTGCACACTGGTCGGTTGTCTGTCCTGTTGGGCGTGGTCTTTCATTGATTCTATTGTGCTTCTTGTATTTACAGTGAAGACAACAAATCTCAGGGTTGTACATGGTGACATACATGTAGTTTGATAATAAATTTACTTTGAACTTTGAGTATCTTTGTTTTAGATTTCCAGCAATGGCACTTCATTAACTGACAGGACAATGGGTCTGAGACAGCTATAGATACAAAGTCATGGGACGACACTGTACTTATCGTGAATTGGAGAAGGCTGACTTTTGCATCCAGATTTCTGTTGTTATGAGGGAACACTCTGGAGGATTTGAGGGTGAAAACAGCCATCATTTCAGGACTATTTGATGGCTCTGGGCCTTTATTCGCTGGAGTTCAGAAGAATGAGCAGGGTGGGGGGGGGGATTCCTCATTGAAACCTATTGGATATTGGAAGGGCTAGATAGAATGAACATGGGGAGGATGATTACTATAGCGGGGGAGTCTAGGACCAGTGGGTACAGCCTCAGAATAGAATGATGTCGCTTTAGAACAGAGATGAGGAATTTCAACTTTTTAATATACAGTATTTCTGTTTTTGCATGTTTAAAAAAATCTATTCAATATACGTAATTGATTTACTTGTTTATTACTTGTTAATTGTTTATTATTATTATTTTTTCTCTGCTAGATTATGTATTGCATTGAACTGCTGCTGCTAAGTTAACAAATTTCACATCACGTGCCGGTGATTATAGACCTGATTCTGATTTCTTTAAGCAAGGGGGGCGAATCTGTGGAATTCATTGCCACAGACAGCTGAAGGGCTGAAATTGAGTATATTTAAAGCAGAGGCTGATCGGTTCTTGATGTGTCAGGGCGTCACAGGTTACGGGTAGAAGGCAGGATAATGGGGTTGAGAGGAAATTGAATCAGCCATGATGGAATGGCAGAGTGAACTCGATGGGTTGAATAGCCTGTCCTGCTCCTGTGTCTTAGGGTCACACACTGGAGTCTTTATTCAGACACATTAAATGTTGGTAAACCATTGAGACTGAGATTTGGAATGGCATTTTAAATCACTTGGGGAGTTCCAGCTTCTCTTGTAATGGGGCACCTTGGTGCAGGAAGTAAATTTGTCCTTTTTAATACCACAATTGTAAATCTGTCCTTTTTAATACCACATTTGTAAATCTGTCCTTTTTAATACCACAATTACTCTGTAATGTCCCTTCCCTCACTCACTGTGTGGCTACAGATGAAATCCTGAAAGGACATTGAATATTCCACAGTGGAAAGGCATGATGGCTTCACTAGAAGTTGCCTTGGGCAATGGACATTAAAGCCAAGGCAAAGGGAGAAAACACTACAAGCGGTCAGCGTCATTTTCTGATAGTGTTGCTTGATATTTTGGCCAGCAGCCGTAGAGGGCTTGTTGGCAATGCTGATAAATCTATGTGGATTGGAAGTTAGAACTGCCCATTTTTTTTACACAGGGAGTGGTGGGTGTGTGGGACACAACACTAGCGGTGGTGGTCAAGACAAATACATTAGGGATATTTAATAAATTCTTAGATAGGCACATAGATGATTGAAAAGTGGAGGATTTGTGGGAGGGAAGGGTTTATTTATTTGTTTGAAATACAGTGGAGAATAGGCCCTTCTGGGCCTTCGAGCCACCCTTGACAACCCTGATTTAATCCTAACCTAATCACAGGCCAATTTACAATGACCAATTAACCGACCTAGTAGTGCCTTGGACTGCGGGAGGGCATGGGCACACCCAGAGAAAACCGACGTGTTCCAGGAGGATGTACACAGAATGCTGGCCTGAACTGTGAACTCTGTTGCTCCGAGCTGCAATATGTTGCTCTAACTGCTACGTGGGTGTGGCACCCTGGATTAGATTGATTTTAGAGTAGGGTAGAAGCTCAGCACAACCTTGTGGACTGAAGGGCCTGGACTGTGCTGTAATATTCAATGATCTATGTTCCTACATGTAGTATAGGACAAGGAAGGGATATAATGGAGGCTGCATCATGTTTCTCTTGGTTTTCCAAACATCATCTGTAATCACATGGATTGACTGGGGAGGAGGAAGCGAGACAGGAGATTGCAGGCTATTCAACCCTTCTATGTTGTTCTATAACTTGATGTGACCAGGACTAATCTGTGACTCTGTGTGTGCGCATGTGAGTAAATGTGATTGGCTATTGTTTTGTTGTATGTTGGCTGCGTGTTGTTCTGCTGAACATGTTGGATACGTTATGTTGGCTCTGGAATGTGTGGCAACTCTTACTGGCTGTCCTCAGCCCATCCTAAATTGTTAATCCAAATGACACATTTCGCTGTATGTTTCGATGTACATGTAATAAATAAATCTAATATAATCAAAACTGCCTTTTTCTACATCCTTTAATACATCCAGTTAACTTACCTAAAATTTAAAATCTAACAATTTCACATGGCATTTACTGCTGTTTGTAGGAGAGTTGCAAATTTCCCCTCACACTTTGCATAGAAGAGTTTCTTCATTGTTAAAAGGCCTGGCTTTACTTTTGCTCCCTACTCCAGGGGAAATAATTCCTCACTATTGATTTAATACCTTCAAGAGGACCACAGCCTTGCCACACGGTTTGGAGGCTTGCTTCTCAATGACCTGGAGAGCTATGTTGACTGGAGTCAGGGCTTTATGCTTTGGTTCTTGGTAGGGTCACCCATGCCAAACAGGTCAAAGGGTAGAGGTCAGACTAAGAGTAGTCCACCGGTCCTCCAGGTTCAGAGGTTCAACTCAGGGCTAACAACCCTGACTGGTTAAAAAAAAATTGTTATGGAAACAGCAATGAAGAATCCTTCTGCATCTGTGTGTGACAGTATGGACAGACAGAGATAAAGGGCCTTCAGTGCTTCCCTAAATGCCAGTGGCACAATGGGTAGTAATAAGAATATAATCAATTTAACAGGTCTTCAAATGCCTTGAAAACTTTTTTCATCGAATCACTGAAATTCACAGTTAATGGGTTTGCTGAACTTGGAGAGGGTGAGTGGAAGAGGACGGTTGATACTTGCATCCAGAAGGAATAGAAATGGGTAAAATCTTGTCTGTGCCAGGCGCATGAGTATAAATATTAATCCATCAATTTTTGCTCTTCACTCTTCCTTATGTCAAGTATAAACTGAAACTCTGAGCTATTAATTTAAAATTAAAAAAAAACACTACTATCTACTAAAAGCTATATCCACAACGGAAAGGGGCACAAGTAAAGATGAGGCGTTTTCGCTCAGCTGGACAGCAGGGTCCCCTTATCTTGGCACATTGACTTGTGTATCATCATATTCTATAAGATGCAGATCTGTTGCATGCAGTTATCTTCATTGGAAGGTTGAAAGTTGCTCAGTTTTAACCAGGCTTTCGTTTGACTGGTCTTAGTCTCTCACACCAGCCCGCTGTGGGCTGGCACAGAAAGAAATGGTGCAGAGGAACAGCATTTGCCCCCTGGACAATCCTTCAGAACTGGCCCGCCGTGCTGGGGTCACACTGCAAGAGGCGGACGATAGATGGATCTTTCTTCGCACCGTTAATGAACTCTTCCAGAGAGAGCCTTCCTGGTAAAACCAATAGAGGACAAGTAAGAATCTTCAGGAACAGAGAAAGAATAAAGGATCAACTTTATTCATCAGTCTACACCCAGTGGCTACTTTATTAGGGACACCTGTACACCTACTCGTTAATGCAAATATCTAATCAGCCAATCATATGGCAGCAACTCTATACATAAAAGCATGCAGACAGGGTCAAGAGGTTCAGTTGTTGTTCAGACCAAACATCAGAATGGGAAGAAATGTTTTCTAAATGACTTTGACTGTGGAATGATTGTTGGTGCCAGATGGGGTGATCTGAGTGACTTTGGCTGTGGAATAATTGTTGGTGCCAGATGGGGGTGATCTGAGTGACTTTAACTGGAATAATTGTTGCTGCCAGATGGGGTGATCTGAGTGACTTTGACTGTGAAATAATTGTTGGTGCCAGATGGGGTGATCTGACTGACTTTAACTGGAATAATTGTTGGTGCCAGATGGGGTGATCTGAGTGACTTTGACTGTGGAATGATTGTTGGTGCCAGATGAGGTGATCTGAGTGACTTTGACTGTGGAATGATTGTTGGTGCCAGATGGGGTGCTCTGAGTGACTTTGACCGTGGAATAATTGTTGGTGCCAGTTGGGGTGATCTGAGTGACTTTGACTGTGGAATATTTGTTGGTGCCAGACAGGTAGATGGGTGCCTGATTCTGCTCCTATATCTTATGAGGAGGTTTGAGTATCTCAGAAACTGCTGATCTCCTGGGATTTTCACTCACAACTGTCCCCAGAGTTTACAGAGAGAGTGTGAAAAACAAAAAAACATCTAGTTCCATGGGTGAAAATGCCTTGTTAATGAGAGAGGTCAGAGGAGAATGGTTCAAGCTGACAGGAAGGTGACAGTAACTCAAATAACCATGTGTTACAACAGTGATGAGCAGAAGAGCATCTCTGCATGCACAACACATCAAACTTTGACAACAGCAGTAGACTGTACCAGGTTCCACTCCTGTACCTAATAAAGTGGCCACTGAACGTACATATTAGGAATTTGCCGTGGTGCGTTGGTGCGACATGCAATGAAAATCAGCAACACTCAACAATGATAAAGAATAAAAAATAAAGTTAGAAATTAAAGTACAGACATGGAACAAAATATGCATAAACACATAAATACCAGTGTGTATTTAAAGAGTAAACAGCATGACATAAAGTGGTTTAAAGTGTTTACAGTGCAGTGACAGGGGTAATAGATAGAGGGTGTAGGAGTGTAGAAAGATCACATAAGTACATCAGAGCATAAGAAATTGTGACCTGAATATGATTTTCATGAGGGTGTCAAGGGGGGTCAGCTATGATCTTTCTGAATGGTGGAGGGGTCTACACTTATTTCTTGTGTTTCTGCTTACCTTGTGAACCTGCCTATCTTTTTAATCAGGTCATGACCGACCCTACATCTCAACTTCACTTTCCTGCCCAATCCCACTTCCCTCGATTCTGATAGATTTCTACAATCTATTGATCTCACTGTGAAGAAACCCATAATCTGAGCTTTCGCGGTTCTCAGGAAAGAGGCCCGATGTCTGCGAGTCTGGGCCAGGGACTGGGAGGCTGGAGGCCTGCAGGTGGCCTGTGCAGGGTTTGAGGTCTGTCTGTGTGGGTGCGGGGAAGCAAAGGGTTGTTGACTCTGTTGTTCTGCTGAACATGGTGGCAGGCAATGTTGGTACCAGAATGTCACTAGTGGGCTCCTTGGGAGTGTTGGTTGTTAACACAAATGACACATTTCACTGTATGTTCTGATGTGTATGCAATAAATAAATCTGAATCTAGAGTCTTGGAAAAGCCTGCCACTGGCATTTTTAAATTTCATCCCATCACCTTAAACCTATGCTCCCTTTAGTCCTATACCCCCATGTCCTGGATAAAAGACTGTCCATCCTCTTTACTGCATACCTGCGGTCTAGCTTTTTGTATTCATGCAAATCTTTCTGAAAATACATTTGGTTAAGTGAGTTTAGTCCACCAATCAATCATTTCCTGGTTTATCTGACTTTAGATGTTTGGAGGAAAAGATAGGGAGTTGTCATAGGTAGAGGTGTGGACTGTGCTGCCAGAGGCGGTGGTAGAGGCAGATACATTAGGGACCATTTAAGAGACTCTTGGATAGAAGGATGATAGAAAAATGGAGCACTATGTGGGAAGGAAGAGTTAGCTTGATCTTAGAGTAGGTAAAAAGGTTGGCACCACATTGTGGGCTGCACTGTGCTGTAGTGGACTATGTTCTATCAGAAACTGGAGTAATATTTGTATACAGAAACAACTGAGGGACTGCATGGACAGTCCAGGTTAAGGAGAGTAATTGGAAGACTCCCTCCAAGAGCTAGCACATGGGTGATGGGCCGAGTGCCCTCTTTCAGCACAAGTCTCCGCACAAGCCACCACAGGTTGGCTGCACTTACCGTCTGCATTGGTATCCATCTGTCGGAAGATCTTCTCTGTTCTTTTCTCTGGCGTAGCTTCATCATCTGACAACTTCATCACCGAAGACACCATCTTGTAGATTGCCTGTCGGTATGCAGGGTCTCTGGGTTACAGATATGAATCTGACTGGTGAGGCACAGCCTCTCATTCAAACCACCCACAGGGGTTTGGTTAGAAACAGGTTCCACTCCTGACATTGGAGTCTCCAGCCAGAGTTTTAGATCAGTCCCTCCTGATCCCTGATCATACAATCCTCTGATACTGTATCTCATTACCTGTCTTCTGCAGTATTTATTTACTTATTTTGTAACTTACAGTAATTGTTATTCCCCGCACCGTACTGCCACCATGTAACAAGGTATGGTAGTGTAATGTTTAACATAACACTATTACAGCACCATTGGTTCCAAGATTGTCAAGCCGAGGAGTGGTAGTGGGGACAAGCTCCCACTACCTAAAAGTGCTCCTCATGGCATGTGCCACAAATAGCCTCTGACAACCAAGTCCAACTCCTGGCCTTCTCGTGTGGCTTAGCCCCTAAGCCCGGTGGAACTGTTTCCACTGACAGGAGAAGGGGCGGAGGCGGGTCCTGGAGCCTTAAAACCAGTGCTTTGTGTAGATCAAGGGTCGGCAGCCTTTTTGCCTCTGTGGGCCGGATCACGTAGTAATGAGCAGACGGTGGGCCAGATAAATGCCATAAAAAACTTGAAATACAGTAATTATCTATTTAAGTACATCTAGTTATGTTTTGCCTCAAATTAATGAATAACACATGCTAGAAAATCATTTGTGCTTAACCAAGGATGCCAATTAGTAATCAAAGGACTCAGTTTAGTTGTAATTTATTTAAATCAAGGCATCTTTTGAATCTATTAAAAGGACACAAAGAATCTTTAAACATAAAATGTATGAACATGATGCATTGAATGGTGGTAAATTAAGTATAATAAAAAAGTAAATTTTAATGCTCTGGTTAGGCCACACTTGGAGTACTGTGTCCAGTTCTGGTCGCCTCACTATAGGAAGGGTGTGGAAGCATTGGAAAGGCTACAGAGGAGATTTACCAGGATGCTGCCTGGTTTAGAGAGTATGCATTATGATCAGAGATTAAGGGAGTTAGGGCTTTACTCTTTGGAGAGAAGGAGGATGAGAGGAGACATGACAGAGGTGTACAAAATATTAGGAGGAATAGATAGAGTGGATAGCCAGCGCCTCTTCCCCAGGGCACCACTGCTCAATACAAGAGGACATGGCTTTAAGATAAGGGGTGGGAAATTCAAGGGGGATATTAGAGGAAGGTTTTTTACTCAGGGAGTGGTTGGTGCGTGGAATGCACTGCCTGAGTCAGTGGTGGAGGCAGATACACTAGTGAAGTTTAGGAGACTACTAGACAGGTACATGGAGGAATTTAAGGTGGGGGCTTATATGGGAGGCAGGGTTTGAGGGTCGGCACAACATTGTGGTCTGAAGGGCCTGTACTGTGCTGTACAATTTTATGTTCTAATGCAAACAGTGGATAAATCAATGTGAAACTTGATGCTGTTTGTTGCTTGAAAGCTTCTCAATATTGGGTGTCAGACTTGTTGATGCCAAGAGCAAGGCATTATCCAGATGGGCATCAGCCAATCTTGTTCTCAAATGGTTCTTGGTGTGCTTCAGTTTTGAAAATAATTGCTCACACAGATAAGTGCTGCCAAACAATGATGCCATCTTTTTTGCATGGTCCACTAAGTTAGGATACTTCCCACTTGGATGAATATATTTTCCATAGAAGTCAAGCACTAACACATCTTCAGAATGAAATTTCGATCTCAATATGTCGTCACACTGCATCTCAATCAATTCCACTTGAAAAATTTCTGATGCAGTGTCCACTTCCACATCAAACGGAGTAGCAAACAACTTGAACTCATTTGCACATAAGTGAAAAATCAGCAAAACGAGATGAAAACTTTTTTCTCAATTCTTGGACCATATTCACAAAAATGCCTGGATCTTGTGCTTTACTTTTTTGAAAAGTGGGAAAATGTGCACAGTTTCCTTTTTGAAGCTGGTATTCCCATAACTGCAGCTTCTTTCAAAGGCCACAATATGACCATACATCTCATGTGTCAGCTGATTTTTTTCCTTGAAGTTGTAAATTCAAGTTACTTAAATGAGATGTAATGTCCACAAGAAATGCCAAGGTTGCAAGCCAATCAGGATCACGAAAATGTGAAGCAACCTCATTTTTGCTTTCAAGGAATATTGCCACCTCTTCATGCAATGCAAATACTCTTTCCAGCATTGACCCTCGGCTAAGCCAGCGTACATTCCAGATATAAGCCAGGTCCCCATATTCTGCCTCCGTATCCAACAAAAACTGCTGAAACTGGCGATAATTCAATCCATGAGATAGGATCAGATTCACTGCCTTCACAATGATGTCCATAACATCATTTAATTTCAAAGACTTGGCCCATAATGCCTCTTGATGGATAATGCAATGAATTTTAACCAGTTTCTGTGATTTCAAGGTTTTCCACTTGTCCTTGCAGCAATGCGATGATGCCTTTTTTCTGTCCCACCATTGCTGGTGCCCCATCAGTTGTGATGCCAACTAGCTTTGACATATTAAGTTCCATTTCTGACATCTGGATGTTCAGCGTGGATTTCTTGTTAAAACATAATGACGCTGTTTCTGTTTACAAATTTAAACGATCCCATTTGAAAATCCGTGCGTGCACGGAGAGTATCTAATACGTATTAACAAGGTAGTCTGCCTTCCCGTCATTCGTATATACCAGTGTTTGGTTTGGAACAAAACGGAACCTGGGGCCGGTGTAACAAGACGCCATGCATGTCCATCAGTGTGGTCTTGTGAAAGACTCAGAATAAGGAAAAATTGCTCCTGGGCCGGATAAGCATAGTATCCCAATATTTGCTCGTGGGACAGTCAAAATACCTTCACAGGCCAGATCTGGCCCGCGGGTCGTAGGTTGCCGACCCCGGGGTAGATGGAGCTTGTCAGTCTGGGAAGGCAGTCCATCGAAGAGAGAGAAAATGCTGATTTCAAACCTCAGCTGCCTTGCGGCCATACCCACTCATGGGAAAGGCTTCGGGAGTAAACCCTGAGGACAAATCCGGAGCTGGAGTCCCTAAGGCAGTCCGACTTTGCCTTCAACCTCGTTCTGGCAACTCCTGCGATGACACTGGTACCAAGCTGTATCAGCCCCTGCCCTTCCCTTGGACAACATTGATGTCGTGGAGAGGGGAGACTTGCTGCATGGGCAACTGCCGGTCTTCCATACAACCTTGCCCAGGCCTGCGCCCTGGAGAGGACACTCCAGTGTCGCCTCACCGCGACGGCACAGAGACTTTCCAGGCGCAGATCCACAGCCTCACAAGACTAACGGATGCCACCAGTACAGCACCAATGATCCGGGTTCATTTCCCGCTGCTGTCTGTAAGGAGTTAGTACATTCTCCCCGTGTCCACGTGGGTGCTCTCGTTTCCTCCCACATTCCAAAACCGTACAGGTCAGTGGGTTAATTGTTCACACGGGTGGAATTGGGCAGCGAGGGCTCGTTAGGCCAGAAAGACTTGGTACTGTGCTCTATCTTCAAATAAATAACTAATTTCACAACATATGTCGGTGCTAATAAACGCAACTCTGATTGGAGAGCCCAAACTTAAATACTCTTGATTGAAATCAGCGAAGGCCCAGGGACTTATAGAACAGTTCCACAGAGCCATACCTTCTCCTCAAGGAGCTCCCGCTGTCCCAAACGAGGGACAGACCAGGGCTAGGGTGGTGTGTGTGCAGCCACCCTCCACCGGGAACTTCTTGAAAGTATAATTTTATTGAAATAAACTTCAATGTGCCTGGAATTAAAGATAATAGGGGGATGTCAGAGGTAGTTCTTTAAACAGAGTGGTGAAAAATGCCGCCAGGGCTGGTGGTTGAGGCAGGTACATTACGGGCATTTAAGAAACTCTTAAGTAGACAGAGATGGAAAAATGGAAGGATCCATAGGAGGGACCTACAAGAGGACACAACCTTGTCGTGGTTTGGAGGTCTGTGTGCCTCAATGACTCAGAGAACCATGTTGGCTCTTGGTAGAGTCACCCATGCCAAACAGGTCAAAGGGTAGAAGCCAAATGAAGAGTCATTCACTGGTCCTCCCAGTTTGGGAGTTCAGCTCAGGGCCAACATCGCTGACTGGTCAAACAAACTGTTACAGAAACAGCAATGAAGGACCTGTCCAAGGGCAGGGAGAGAGGGAGGACCTTCAGTGCTGTCCAGGTGCCAATGGTGTAATGAGCAGTAAGTAATGTAGGAGGGAAGAGCTACACTGATCTTAACTCAACATTGCGGGCCAAAGTGTCTCTACTGTGCTGTGCTCTGTATAATCCATTCTCAATTATTTCAACATAAGCAACAGGAACAGGAGCAGAATCAGGCCATTTGGCCCATTGCATCTGCCATTTCCCTGGTAAGAAACAATGGGTCAGATCTCCCAGAGGATATTTTCCAAAGGCATAGATCAAAAGCTTTAAAAAAAAGACGGCTATGGGTAACCTAGGTAATTTCTAAAGTAAGTACATGTTCAGCACAGCTTTGTGGGCCAAAGGGCCTGTATTGTGCTGTAGGTTTTCTACGTTTCTATGTAAGATTTTCTGACATATGTCTGTGATAATAAATCCGATTCTGAATTTTAATTATGAAACTAATTTAACCTTTTTTAAAATCTTCATATCATCTTCAGCACATCACGGAAACCAGCCTCCTCTCCATGGACTCTGTCTGTGCTTCTTGGTAAATTAGACAGCGTAATCAAAGAGCCCTACGCACCCAGACATTCTCTCTTCTCCCCTCTCCCATTAGGCAGAAGATATAGAAGCCTGAAAACATGTAACATCAAGCTCAGGGACCGCTTCTACCCCGCTGTTATAAGACAATCAAATGGTCCTCTAGTATAGAGGTTCTCAACCTGAGGTACATGGACCTCTCAGTTAATGGTAGGGGTCCATGGCATAAAAAAGTTAGGCAACCCCTCCTCTAGTATGATAAAATGGACATGACCTCACAATCTACCTCAGTATGGCCTTGCACCTCATTGTTCGCCTCCACTCCACTTTCTCTGTAACTGCAACACTTTATTCTGCATTCTGTTATTGTTGTCCCTTGTTCTGCCTCAACGTGATGAAATGATCAGTATGGACAGAATGCAAGACAAAGTCTTTTCACTGTGCCTCAGTACATGTGCCAATAATAAGCCAATTTACCACCCAGTCCATTGTTCCTAAGGACTGGGTCACCCATTGGTCCCAATCCCTCTTCTCTTTCCCCTCAGAGCCCAATTTCATTTGATGTTGGATTTTCCTCTCCTGCCCCTCCCCCTCCCAGCACAGCATCTACAATAGCAGAGGCAACGACCAGATACTCATCACCCCTCTGGCTCACAGTGGTCTAACTGCCACCTGGAACCAGCCCTTCAGAGGTACAGCCAACGCAAGCAGTGGCCTGCCTCCTCCTCAGACTGGACTGGGAGAAAATTGGGAATTCACGCAAACTATTCCGAAAGGACGCAGCGCAGCAAAAAAAGGCTCCGGATGACAAGTTTGGGGGAATTCAAAGCATACCTGAACGATTTCCAGCATTTCTGCCTTGCTGATGTAGCCATTCCCATCGACGTCGTACATGTTAAAGGCCCACTTCAGCTTCTGCTCCAGACCTCCTCGGGAGGTGACGCTCAGCGCAATGATGAACTCGCGGAAGTCTATCGTGCCGTCCCCATTGGCATCGAAGGTACGGAAGACGTGCTCTGCAAACCGCGAGGCATCACCATAAGGGAAGAAGTTGCCGTAAAGTTTCTTGAACTCGTCTATGGTCAGGTAGCCACTGGGGCAATCCTTCACAAATCCCTTGTACCATTCCTGGATCTCGTTCTCTGTGAACTCTGTGTTCTCCCGCAAGTCCTGCAGCACCTCAGGACGCAGTTTGCTGTTGTGTTTCCCCATCTTTGTCTTGTCTCCTGACAGATACGAAGACAGAAAGAATAATAGTGAGAAGGAAAGAATGGGGGTGGCATTTGAGCAAAGCACAGTGACCAGGGTTCAATTCCCACCGCTGTCCAAAAGGTGTTTACACATTCTCCCCGTAGCTGCGCAAGTTTCCTCTGGGTGAACACAAAACAGTACAGGCCCTTCGGCCCACAATGTTGTACCAACCTTTCAACCCACTCCAAGATCAATCCAATCCTTCCTTCCTACATCACCCTCCTTTACTCTATTGTCCATGTGCTTTGTGACGAGAATACACATAAAATTAAGATGTTTGCTGGCCTGGGTTAGCATCAGTGGCATCAGCAGTTGGTCTGCCACCTGTCCTCAGGGGGAAGGAGAGATAAGGAACATGAAGCAGCATGTGGAGGTGTTAATGAAGGAGCCATCAGTCTGGGTATTGCCAAGATCGGCTCCCCCTTTGAACCCTGAACTGTTTGAAGTGATGGACAGGCGATCTGGAGATGTGTAATGAAGGGACGGGAGAGAGAGAGCTGTCTGGAGCGGCTCCCCCTTTGAACCCTGAACTGTCTGAAGTGATGGACAGGCGATACCCCAGCAGGGGGATAAAAAGGGACAGGTTCGCTAAGGCAGGACACACACGACACTCGAGGTAACGAGACCCTGGAAGCGGTGCGCCTCTCACAAGTCGGTGAGAAGCTCTTGGACGGCTGAGCGGGGGATCAGCCTTAAACGCACAGGGTGGAAAGGTACGATCAGCGGGAATCCGCTGTGTGTCCACCCTCGCTTGGGCGCCGGGTTCACTGCAGAGGATCGACCGCATCTGGAGGAGGGGTCACAGTCGGTGACCTCAGGTGACATCACCAAGGACTCGCCCGAAAGCTGCTTGTGAGCCATATCGCCGGTCTGTGAGTGGAAGCCGTGTCTGAATGATCAGTCGTTCCCGTTCTCTCTCTCTCCCTCCCCCCACGTTGTCCATCGCCATGGCAACGATTACTGCGAACTGAACTAAATTGGACTGAACTTTTGTGTCACTTTGAAATTTGGTCATTTACCCCTAGACAACGATAGAGCTTGATTGATGCTGTTATCTTAATTCCGTGCACATGTGTGGTTATCATTGCTGAACTGTTGCATTTATTATCCTTTCGATTACTGTGTTGCTTGTTTCTTTAATAAAACTTTCTTAGTTCTAGTAATCCAGACTCCAACTGAGTGATCCATTTCTGCTGGTTTGGCAACCCAGTTACGGGGTACGTAACATAAGTGGGGTTCTCGTCCGGGATTTTGAACGCTAAATTTGGGACGGAGTAAATTGGTTGGGTTAAAATTCCCGAAAGAAAGAAAAGACAAACAGCAGAAATGGAGGCTGAGGAATTTATAAAGGCGCCGACCTTGGAGGCATTAGAGGATGCCAGGAAATCGGAATTGGTAGCTGTGGCCAAACGGTTGAATCTTGCTAAGGTGAAGTCGACAATGAGGAGAGAGGAGATACACAGAGCTATTGTAGAGCACTATGTATCTAAAGGTGTGTTTCCCCAAGGCGAGCTGGGAGTGGTGTCCATTGAAAAACCTGCTGGAGACGCGGTACAGGTACAGCTTGAAAAACTGAGACTCGAGCACGAGTTCCGGGTACGACAGTTGGAGCGAGAAGAGAAGGAGAGAGAGAGAGAGAAAGACAGTTGGAGAGAGAAGAGAAAGAGAGGGACAGACAGTTGGAGAGAGAGGAGAAAGAGAGGGACAGACAGTTGGAGAGAGAAGAGAAAGAGAGGGACAGACAGTTGGAGAGAGAAGAGAAAGAGAGGGACAGACAGATGGAGAGAGAGGAGAAACAGAGGGAAAGGGAATTCGAATTGGAGAAATTAAGGTTAAGGGCCGAGCAGGGGCTCGTGCCGAACCTAGGTGGAGGGTTCCGGGCGACCCAGGAGGTTAGGCTGGTTCCCCCATTTGACGATACCGACGTGGATCGGTACTTTCTCCACTTCGAAAAAGTGGCTATAAGTCAGGAATGGCCGAGGGATAAGTGGGCTGTGTTACTTCAGAGTGTACTGAAAGGGAAAGCCCAAGAAGCTTACTCCGCTTTGTCCGCGGAAGATGCCCAGAGGTATGAGGTGGTGAAAGAGGCCATCCTCAGGATTTATGAGTTGGTCACGGAGGCATATCGGCAGAGGTTCCGGAATGCGAGGAAGCAGTGGGACCGCACGTATTTGGAGTTTGCCCGTGAGATGCAGACATATTGTGAGCGTTGGTGCGCCTCAAAGTGGGTAGAAGGGGATTATGACAGACTGCTGCAGCTGATCCTGATTGAGCAGTTTAAAGGTTGTGTCCCTGAGGGTATGAGACCCTACCTCGATGAGAAAGAGGCAGCCACGTTAGCTGCAACTGCTAAGTTAGCGGATGAGTATGCGTTGATGCATAAAATGAAGTTTGCCCCGAGTAAAGGCTACCAGAAGGGTAGTCAGGACGGCGGGGAGAGTCCGCCGGAAAAGTCAGAAAGTAAGCCGGGGACTAGTGAAAAGGATAAGGTAGACCGGGAGCAGTCTGGTAAGAAGTCTCCTGGGGTCGTCTGTTATAATTGTGGGAAAGCCGGACACTTTGCGTCCAGGTGCTTTGCCCCAAAGAAGGAGACGGGAAAAGGAAAAACAGCGATTTTGAATGGCTGTATCGAGCTGTTAAGCGAACCGCTAGGGAAGGACAGGTCTGAAAAAGTTCAGGAAGGGCGCGAGAAGTTTATCTCGGCCGGATTGGTGTCAGTGAAGGAGGGGTTAAAACCAGTTCCAGTGCGGATCTGGAGAGACACGGGAGCGTGTCAGTCACTAATACTGAATAGTGTATTAGAGTTTAGCTCAGAGACCCAGACTGGGGAGGTAGAGGTCAAAGGTGTTGGGGAAGGGACAGAGTCAGTCCCTTTGCACCAGGTACACTTACAAAGCAACCTGGTCTCTGGACTAGTCACAATCAGGGTGAGGTCCGAATTACCGATGAAAGGCGTGGAAGTCTTGCTCGGTAATGACATCGCCGGGGGAATCGTGTTCCCAGTCATGAGATTGACAGGTCAGCCTGCCAGCAGTGAGGCCCCGCCCATGGACTCACAGGTTCATCCCGGGGCTGCGGTGGTAAATTTAGCTGAGACGTTTCTGCCAACCTTGTACGAGAAGAGGGTAGAAAATGAAAAGAAGGAGTGTAGTGAGACAAGAGGTAGTGGGGGAGCTGGGACAGACATAGCATTAGCCAGGAAAGAATTTGTGCAGACGCAGGAGCGAGACGAGGGGCTGATGGTTTCGGCAGAGACAGCTCTCTCTGACACAGCTTTAACAAGGGAACTAGTAGGCTATTGTGCGGAGGAGGAAGTGCTAAGGAAGAAAGGGAAACCAAGTACCGTGCCCGCAGATGAGGAGTGGGGGGTGGTGCAAAAGAGTTATGAGGATGAGGTTTTTAACCTGGCCCACAAGGTACCCCCCGGTGGACATTTTGTGGTGCTGGAGGAAACAGTTGGTGGAATCATGAAAGAGGTTTACCGGCTGCCCAGGGGGAAGGATGTTATTGATCATGACCGACGTGAACTGAGACGGTCACAGGCTTTTGATATGCTAACAAACCTAGTCGGTGTTAGCGTGGAAATCAATGAAGCTAGGGGCCCCCTGATAAGAGGAAAAAACCATTTTGAAATGATTAGTATGGGATCGATCAGATGGGAGAAGGCTATTGTTTTGGCCAGGTCTACTGATAAGGTCTCTCCCTTAATCCCCGAACAAAGCGAATCTTTAGCAGAAGTAATTAAACGACTCGCACCTGTGTGCTTGATTGTCCCGAGGCGATGCAAAGAACTGGGACGTTGGGTGATGTCTGTTACAATAGGGCAGCATTCATATATAATGAGTAATTCAGTGACTAAAGGGCTGACGAACACAGAGGTGTGTATTGGCAATTTAATACGGCTGTCTGAAGCCAGCTTGATAGTGAACCTTGAAAAAAATGAGTTCAGCCACACGAAGGTCACTTACCTGGGAATTGTAGTGACACAGGGGCAGCTGGCAGCGATGCAAGCTACAGTGCAGGCTATCGCTGACCTCCCAACCCCAACAGACAAGAGGGCCCTCAGAAGGCTCTTGGAGAAGGTGGGGTACTGTAGGAAGTTTTGCAATAACTCTGCGGTCACTACCCCTCCCCCTCCTACTAAGCCCATACGAGAGAAAACTGAGTCGGAATGGGACGACCCTTGTTATTGTGGTCCGGGACAAAACCAAATGAGAGGTTACATTGATCGAAATTCATCAGTGTTTTTGGCCACTATGAAGTTTGCTGAGTTGGAGCCTGGTCTAAGGGATTATTAATAACACATGTAAAAGGAACAGAAAATGCGATGACTGTCTGTCAAGGTGTTGACAACCTCAAACTCGCTGTGTTAGCCAAATAGCTGATAAAGATGTATATTTGTGTGTGTATCAAATAATGCATTCATGTTTGTAATTTTTACATCCCGGTAAAAATCCTTAAAGGGAGGAAGTGTGACGAGAATACACATAAAATTAAGATGTTTGCTGGCCTGGGTTAGCATCAGTGACATCAGCAGTTGGTCTGCCACCTGTCCTCAGGGGGAAGGAGAGATAAGGAACATGAAGCAGCATGTGGAGGTGTTAATGAAGGAGCCATCAGTCTGGGTATTGCCAAGATCGGCTCCCCCTTTGAACCCTGAACTGTTTGAAGTGATGGACAGGCGATCTGGAGATGTGTAATGAAGGAACGGGGGAGAGAGCTGTCTGGAGCGGCTCCCCCTTTGAACCCTGAACTGTCTGAAGTAATGGACAGGCGATACCCCAGCAGGGGGATAAAAAGGGACAGGTTCACTAAGGCAGGACACACATGACACCCGAGGTAACGAGACCCTGGAAGCGGTGCGTCTCTCACAAGTCGGTGAGAAGCTCTTGGACGGCTGATCGGGGGATCAGCCTTAAACGCACAGGGTGGAACGGTACGATCAGCGGGAACCCGGTGTGTGTCCGCCCTTGCCTGGGTGCCGGTTTCACTGCAGAGGATCGACCGCATCTGGAGGAGGGGTCACAGTCGGTGACCTCAGGTGACATCACAAAGGACTCGCCCGAAAGCTGCTAATGAGCAATATCGCCGGTCTGTGAGTGGAAGCCGTTCTGAATGATCAGTCGTTCCCATTCTCTCTCTCTCTCCCCCCACGTTGTCCATCGCCATGGCAACGATTACTGCGAACTGAACTAAATTGGACTGAACTTTTGTGTCGCTTTGAAATTTGGTCATTTACCCCCAGACAACGATAGAGCTTGATTGATGCTGTTATCTTAATTCTGTGCACATGTGTGGTTATCATTGCTGAACTGTTGCATTTATTATCCTTTCGATTACTGTGTTGCCTGTTTCTTTAATAAAACTTTCTTAGTTCTAGTAATCCAGACTCCAACTGAGTGATCCATTTCTGCTGGTTTGGCAACCCAGTTACAGGGTACGTAACAGCTTATCTAAATGTTTCTTAAATGTTCCTAATGTATCTGCCTCTACCACCACCCCTGGGAAGGCGTTTCACACATTCACCACTCTCTGTGTGAAAACCTACCTCTGACATTTCCCCCCTATACTTTCCTCCAATCAACTTAAAATTGGGCCCCATGGAACCAGCCATTTTCACCTGGGGAAGTCTCTGGCTGTCTACTCTATCTATCTGTGACCATGTGGGTTTTCTCTGGTGCTCCGGATTCCACCCACCCTCCAGAGATGTACGTGGCAACACTTGCAGGCTGCCTCCTCCCCCCAGCACAATCTTTGGACTGTGTTTGTTCATACAAAAGATACATTTCAATGTACATGTGATAAACACAGCTGATCTTTAAGATAATCCTTAAATCTTTGTGTAATCTACTTGCTGTACCAGAATCTGACCTCACAAAGTGCATTCCCTCACACTCCACCTGCCACCGCTGCCCCAGTTTCCGCAGCCTGCATTAAGTCCTTTGTAATCCATGATTCCATTGATTTCATCTCACCTCCATACTTACCAAACGCATCACATATATTCTCATGCAGGCCAGTTTAGTTACTTTTAAATAGTTCCAAAACATGCCTAATTTGTTTCGGTCCTCAATGGCTCTAAATTCCCAAAGCATTGGATCCAAACAGAGAAGTAATTGACTCGGTGTGTAACTCTGTCCAGACAAGTACTAAACTGGCAGATGTAGGTAGTTGCAGCAATCTGCTCCCTCCTTTACCAGAGCCTACTCACCGTTGAATTATTACAGAAAAGAACCGGGACACACCCATACCCAGAGGGGAATAACTGGGGGGGGGGCGGTGGTTCTGAGATATCAAATAAAATAATTGATTATGTAAGGGTTACCAGCTGGTGAAGTTGATGTCTATACAGATCCATTGTCTGTAACTGTCTTGTTAGTAACAGAGAGAGGTTGTCAAGTTGGCACCACTCCCTAATCACCACACTTCCAGTTTTTTCTTTCCCCCGCTCATTTCCGTCAACTGCCCCCTATATTCAAGTTGGAGCATGCGTGTGAAACCCACGTGCTCACAGGGAGGATGTACAAACTCCCAGCAGACAGCGGCAGAATTGAAACTGGACCAGAGATCATGCAAACCCTGATCGGTAATTGTACAAACCCTGACTAGAGAACGTACAAACGCCAATCGGAAATTTTACAAACCCCGATCGGAGAATGTACAAACCCCGATCGGGGAAGGTACAAACTCCTTGGCAGAACTGAACACCGAATGGTGATTGCCGACTAACTGATACGCTACCTCATAGGGTTGTGTTCCTAGAAAACTGTCAATACAATTTCCTGTAACATGAAAATTGACAAATTTTATTGGGTTTTTTTGCATTTATGTGTTTATTTGGTTATTTATTTTTCTCTCACTTAAATTCCTTGAGCAAATTTTTGTTTTGGAACATGGACATCACAGCACAGTTACAGGTCCTTCGGTCCATTTTGTGCCAACTTTTTAACCTACTGTCAGATCAGTCTAACTAGCCTCCATTTTGCAATCATCCATAGGCCTGTCTTAAGTGTTTCTTAAATGTCCCTGATGTATCTGCCTCTCTCACCGCCCTGGCAGGGCATTTCACCGATGCAACACTCTGTGCAGAAAAAGATACCTCTGACATACCCCCAATGTTTTCCTCCAATCACCTTTAAATTATAACATCTCATATCAGCCATTTGCACTCTGGGAAAAAGTCTCTGCTGTTCATCGATCTATGACTTATCATCTTGTACACCTCCATCAAGTCAGCAAATCGTCCTGCACCTCTATGTTCTTGGTAGTGCATTTTGTAATGGTGAAGTTCTGTTACCCCTAAACATGGGGTTCACTATATTTAGAACTCACTCAAGCCCAAGGGCACATTTGAAGTATCCAGAGACAGACCATACAGTCGCTCAGTCCCACAGGACAGCTCTCCTGTGGTTCCCCACTGACACATAATCATTTACAACGCTGAAATATTATTTGATTAATGTGACTGGGGAGCAGAGTGGCCTAACGCTCAGCACTGTGACCTCACATCATCAGCAACCGTGCTTAGTCCTGTCCACTGGTGCTCTCTGTGTGGAGTTTGCAGGGCTGCTCTTTGTAGGAATGAATGTGTGTGGGTACATTGGACTTCGGAATTCATAATAGGGGCTTGTTAGTACGGTACTAGGGGCCCAGATTCATTAATTTATCACAAGTACATCAAGATGTCCAGTGAAACGCAACATTTACACCAACAACCAACACAACCTTGGGGAGCTGGGGGCAGCAGGTGTCGTCACACATTCCCGTACCAACAGAACTTGTCCACAGTGCTTGGCAGAACAACACAGAACACAACAGCAGCAAAACAAGCCCCTTTCCTCCCTCCCACCCACCCATGCACAAACGCAGGCAAGCCCCCAGACCCAGCACAGGCCCCCAGACCCAGCACAGGCCCCCAGACCCAGTTCAGGCCTCCAGACCCAGGACAGGCCTCCAGACCCAGTTCAGGTCGTCTCCAGTGGACTCACAGAGTCCGTTAAATTGGGGCTTCAGACATCCCACCTCTCCCGGAAGTTCCGGGAGTCTCCCGCATATTAATAGTGGCTCCCTGATGCCTGCAAATTATATACAATATCACGGAAATCTGTTTTTTTGAGCCGAGCGAGAGAAAGCAAGAGAGAGTGCGAGAGCGACCACGAGAGACAGCGAGAGAGAAAGCAAGCGAGAGTGCGCGAGCGAGAGAGCGCGAGAGCAAGCAAGCGAGCGAGAAAGCAAGTGAGAGCGCTTGAGAGCGCGCGAGCGAGAGCGCGCCATGGCAGAGTGTTCCAAAAAATATATAAAACGTACGTCACTCCAGTCTACACTAAAGTGTACCCCTGCCTAATAGGGGTCAAAATAATGACAGTGTTGCTCGCTGCACTGTTTGCAACAGTGACTTTTCTATTGCCCATGGTGGGTTAAGACTGTAAAAGACATGTTGAGGTGAGTTTAACAGGTGTCATTCGTTCATTAGCATAGCTAACGCTATTTAAACTAGCTGGCTAGCTGCTAAGGAGCTACTCTATTGCAGACATCCCACCTCTCCTGGCAGTCTCCCGCAAATTGATGGTGCTACCTCCCTGAAGTGAGTTTTTGCAGGGTGGGATGTCTGGCTTCATAACTCAGGGATGTGTCATACTGGTAGAAACATTTCAATCACGTCTTTCAGCCTCAAGTGAACTAGTGTGGACCTGGTCTAATCCCAGTGAATATGGACTCCTCCACCCCGGGGCTGTAATTGAGAAGCCATCAGATCCCTGAGGAAGTAAAACCTGCAGCCTGGGCCTCGGGCTAATCACACAAGTTTGGTCTTTGTCACTCTGAAGAGGTGGCCGAGGTTCTGGTGTAGCTGGTCCATCCAGATGTTTGCTGATCTTTGTTCACCGTTGCTGATTTCAGTATTTCTGCAGTAGGGTGGGGCCAGAGAGGCAGGTCCTGCACAGATCCCAAAGGTAAATAAAAGTGATCAAGCAAACCAGCTGGTTGTAATGGAGAACACGCGAGGTTCTGCAGATGCTAGAAACCTTGAGCAAAGCACTCACACAAAATGCTGGAGGAACTTGGCAGGTTGGGCAGCGTCAACAGAGAGGAATGAACAGTCGACGTTTTGGGCTGAGACACCTCGTCAGGTTGTAATGGAGGCACAAATGACAGCAGACAGAGCAACAAGTGATCAGCAGGTCGAGCGGCATCTGTGAAGGCAAGGAATCCTCGGTACTTTGGGACAAAACCCTACATTGCCCTGGTTGTAACAAGGATGATGCGGGATTGGGCAGCGACTGTGCCTTACAACCCACCAACTAAGGGTAAAAGTCCATGCAAATATCAGAGTAGATATTTCCAATGTTATTGTATGTGGAGTTATTGGGAGTCGTCCCCCTTTCCCTTGGGGTCCTGGGGTGACACGGCAGTACTGTGCCACTGATTCTTAAGTTGGTTTATGGACTGCGCGGCCGCCGGGAGGAGACCAGCGTAGCACGTGTATGGAAAGTGTGAGAGGTTACCCCCCACACCCCTGCCCGTTTGAGTACCTGAACATGATCCTCACGTTCTGGCTGCACTTCACTGCCAAGCTCCTGATCTGCAGTCACCCAGTACGGAGCGGGAGCAGGAGGGGGTGCTGTGTGAGCAATTCATCCCTAACATTGCAGAAACCTTCCCAGCATCTATACAGCAAGGCCAGTATTGTGCTGTGTTCAGTGGTGGGATGAACACTCTTCACTGGCCTGGGTGAGACCAGGGCCAACCACACTCACAAAACTCAACACCATCCAGGACATAGCAGGCTGTTTGTCTGATGGACCACCTCCCTCCACCACTGGTGTACGGGGACTGTAGTGTGCACCATCTATAAAATTAGACAGCTAAGCAGCCCTGACAGCATCTCTTGAACCTGTGTCCAAGGGAAGCAGATGCAGGGGAATGCCTCCACCCACAGATCTCTCTCCACCTCACACAGCAGCCTGGCTTGGAAATATATTGTCATTCCTTCTTGTTCAAAGGGTCTAAACTCCGAAACTCCTTCCCCAACAGGAACCAAGGGAGTCCTGTCACCCCTCCAACTGTTGTGTATTTCATATGTAAGGGGTTTCTTCTTTTATGTTACTGAGTGGACTAATTAAAATGGCTTCTTTGTTATGTTAACTGCTGAGAAAGTCCTCCTGCTAGCAGTTTGTTTAGATTATGTTATTGATAAGAGAGTGAACGAACTAATTTGGATAGATGTTATTCTTTCTGGTGTGTCTGTAAGTTATTGTGATGCGCGGGTTTTTGGGCAGAAGGTGCGATGGAGAGCGAGGGAATGGACAAGGTGCTGTGAGCTGGCTAACAGGGTCGGACCCCGAGCAGGAGTCCGAGGTCCAGGGTCTTCGGCGAGGAGAGGAGATGGAGACCGACTCGTGTGGAGCGTCTGGTCGACCACCGTGGTTGGTCCCAGGCGGCGGGTCGAGGTGGTCAGAAGGGATTGAATGGTTAAGAGAGAATGGTTAATCGTTACTAGAGCTCCAACTGTTTGTGCACGAAGAAATTGAACTTCGATAAGTGTGGCGCCTTTTATTTCCTTTCATATTTTATCTCTATTAATGATCTAGTTCTGGTAATATCTATAAACTGTAATTCATTTAATCGTATCTGGTGTATTGTCTGTTATTTGGCATGGTGGGGTACATCACACAGCATCCACACAAACTGATTACCCAGACTGGCGGGGCCGAGGGCTATTTCCCAAGACGACAGCCAGTCGAGCGACCCTGAGGCCTTCCGGGGGGCTACACATATATCAGTAATATTTGGGTAATATTGTACATACATTGTTAGATGAAGCATTTTTTGTTTGTTTAAATACTTCATTACGAGTTATATGTACACGCGAATGGCATACGTCATCACAATACCACATCAAGCATGCACCTTTTGAGATGCCAACACACGCAGGAGAAAGGTGTCCAGAACTACACGCACAAAATGCATCTGTGCAAACAAACAGTCAATGTTTCGGGATAAGACCCCTCTTCCGGTGGCCAGAGCTGTCAGAACCATTTCCTGCAGTCTCAGAGTCAATTCCTACCACAGTCTCAGGCCCCAGGACCTGAGGTTGTTTCACAGACACAAATCTCACCTTTAGTGACATATGTCAGCTCACAGTCACATCATACACCTATATGTTGCTTAAAGTAAAAACAAAGTTAGACTTGCATTATGGACCGCCACTCCATTGGTTTTATGTTTTGAACATAACATTAATCTTCTCAAGGGAGATGAGGGACAGCTAATAACCAACTGGGAAATGTTCAGAGCCAGAAAATGCATCAACAAAACACTTAGAAAAAAGCACAAAGAAATATGAAAGATCTAATACATTGCTTCCATTACACAACATCACAGTCCTGGGTGCCAAAGCTGAATGTTCAAGACAGCTCCCTAATCACTCCCCCCTCTGAAATCACTCTCCCCAAACACTCAACCCACTCTTTCTCATCCCAATCACTCCCCCAATATCTCTACCCCAATCACCCCTTCCCAGTTTCTCTCTCCCCAATCATTTTCCCTCCGCAATCTCTCTCTCCTCAATCACTCCTGTCCTTCCTGAATCACTCTCTTTTCTCTCTAATCAATACTCTCCCCAATCACTGCCCCTAGCCTCTCTCCCCAATCTCTTCCCTCCCCGGCTTTTCTCTCCTCAATCACCTCAGACTCTCCTTCCCCAATCACTCCCTGTTCTCTCTCACCAATTACTCTTCCCTAATCACTAGTCACTAAGTTCCTTCCTATCTTCCCACCCCACCTCCTCCAATTACCCCCTCCCTCTTTGTCTCAGTCCCACACCTGAGGGCCTTTTATCTTTTCTTCAATGCCTCTGAGGTCTCCGTTGAAAGCATGCCCACATTTTCAGGCCGCACATTGTAGAACAGAATGGTGGCAATGTTAAACAGCATCACCTCTTTCACTCCACTTCCTGACTCCCCTGTCATGGCTGAGGGTTTTTAAGAGAGAGCAGAAAAGTTAAATATAGAAGCATTACCTCAGGTCTAGATGTTTCGTGTCCTACTTTTCTGCACCGAGACCGAGTTTCATTGACTGTTTAGCTGTTGATTTTAGGCGTTAAGATGGATCATGGTGGTGATTCCCAGTAAGATCCGTCCCTCCTTCCTGTACAGACATCACACAAGCAACATGGTCACTGGTGCTGCCCGAGGAGTGTTAGCCAGCACATTGGGCTTGCCTCCAGATCATCGATAAGCTCTTTACATCCAGAGCAGCCTGGGGTTAACACAATTAACTCAGTAAACACTGTGCCAAGACTCTTTTACCACATCCGTTCCTATTTGTGGGTCTCAAATTGTTATCTGAACAGGAAGTAAGGCACAGCTGCAGGGAGGGATCTAACTAAGTCGACAAACCCACAAGGTGAACAGATAGAGGCTTATTTAGAGACTGTCACGCCACACCTTCACCCTGAAGTGAAGTGCACCCAGTGGCAGCACTCTCTAATCTCTCAGGCAGAGACCCCCGAGCTCGAGTCCTGCTCCAGAGTTTTGGGCTCAAATCCAGGCCAGAGCTTGGGGTCACATGTTCACCCGAGGACCCCGTGTTTCCTGTGGAGTGGGCTGAAAAGATCTCACAGAACTTGCTGGGAAAGAGCACTGAAGTTTCTCCAGTTCCTCAGCTATTATCTAGTCATTATCTCCTTGCTGCTTGTGGGAACTTTTAGTTTACAAAATGGCTACATCCTTTCCTTCACGTTGATGGCTATGAAATGTTTTAGTGAAGACATGCAGGAGTCCTAATTAACGCAGACACAGAATGCTGGAGAATGCTATTTATTCCCCTCCATAGATACTGCCTGACTTGCACTTTGTGTGTCTCACCAGTTTTAATCCCTGCCTGTTCTGTCCTCTGGACAGAGGGATCCCACAACACTGATTTGCAAACTAGTACATTGGCCTTTATTAATCGAAGTATTGAGTATAAGAGCTGGAATGTTATGATGAGGTTGTATAAGGCATTCGTGAGGCCAGATCTGGAGTATTGTGTTCAGTTTTGGTCACCAAATTACAGGAAGGATATAAATAAGGTTGAAAGAGTGCAGAGAATGTTTACAAGGATGTTACCGGGACTTGAGAAACTCAGTTACAGAGAAAGGTTGAATAGGTTAGGACTTTATTCCCTGGAGTGTAGAAGAATGAGGGGAGATTTGATAGAGGTATATAAAATTATGATGGGTATAGATAGAGTGAATGCAAGCAGGCTTTTTCCACTGAGGCAAGGGGAGAAAAAAACCAGAGGACATGGGTTAAGGGTGAGGGGGGGAAAAGTTTAAAGGGAACATTAGGGGGGGCTTCTTCACACAGAGAGTGGTGGGAGTACGGAATGAGCTGCCAGACGAGGTGGTAAATGCGGGTTCTTTTTTAACATTTAAGAATAAATTGGACAGATACATGGATGGGAGGTGTATGGAAGGATATGGTCTGTGTGCAGGTCAATGGGACTAGGCAGAAAATGGTTTGGCACAGCCAAGAAGGGCCAAAAGGCCTGTTTCTGTGCTGTAGTTTCTATGGTTATAGTTTCTAGTTTTTTTGGAAGGCTGGAGTTCAATCTTTCTGAAGCAATATAATAAAAGCAGACTGGTTGACCATTGCTAATTCTGTTTGCCTTCTTAAAACCTGTCCCTGAACAGGGTAACCCAAAGCAACACATACACAAAAGTCTTGATGAAGGGTCTCAGCCTGAAACTTCAACTGCTTACTGTTTTCCACAGATGCTGCCTGACCTGCTGAGATCCTCCAGCATTTTGTATCTGTTGCTCGGATTTCCAGCGTCGCAGATTTTCTCTTGTTTGTGATGCACGCAAAATACCAGAGGAACTCAGCAGCTCAGACAGCATATACGGAGAATACTAAACAGTCAGCGTTTCAGGATGAGACCCGTCATCAGCACTGAAGGGTCTTGGCCCAAAATGTCAACTGTTTATTCCCCTTCATAGATGCTGCCTGACCTGCTGAATTTCTCCAGCATTTTGCGTGCGTTACGTTGGATTGCCAGCATCTGTACAATCTCTTGGGTTTGTGAGATGTCCAAATTAAATGTAATTCAAAATTTGATTGGATTGGATCCGAACCCAAAGCTAATAAACTAAGTTGTTAAAAGTTCCTCCCCCATTATAGCAGGGACACAATGCAATAGGTTCTTTAGCCAGAGGGTGGTGAATCTGTGGAATTCATTAGCACAGACAGCTGTGGAGGCCAAGTCATCGGGTATACTTAAAGTAGAGATTGATAGGTTCTTGATTAGTCAGGGCATCAAAGGTTATGGGAAGGATGGAATTGAGAGGGAAAATAAATCAGCTGATGTGGAATGGTGGAGCAGACTCAATGGGCCGAGTGGCCTAATTCTGCTCCTGTGTCTTATGGCCTTTCAATCACTTTGCTCTGAGAGCCAGTGAGAGTGAGGGTAATGTGGACTCAGGCACTTCTATCTCCACCATCAGTACTGTCCACAGGAGGTGTTGCCCCAGGAAGACAGCATCCAGCATCAAGATCCCTACCACCCAGACCACGTCACCTCCTCACAGCTCCCACTGGGCACGAGGTTCAGAAACCTGAAGCCCCACAACACCAGCTTCGGGAACAGCTACTTCACTTCAGCCATTCGGTTCTTGATCCAACAACCACAGTCCCAATCGCTCGCTCAGCACGGCAACACCGGGAGCACAGTGCATCCAATGGACCTTGCCTCTTTGTTCTTTCTGGTCCAATTTGTGTTTGGTCTGTTACTTTGTGAACGTGTGTAAGATGTTGGTGTGCTTGTGATGCTGCTCTAAGCACAGGCTGACAGGATGGTACAGAAACTGCATGCTACGCTGCCTTTATTTAGTCAAGACTCTGAGTTCAAGAGTCAGAAAGTTATGTTGTAGCTTTATAAAACTCTGCTTAGGCCACATCTGGAGTGTTGCATACAGCTCTGCTCACCGTATTATCGGAAGGATGTTGAGGCTTTAGAGATAGTGCAGAAGAGGTTTACCAGGGTGCTGCCTGGATTAGAGGGCACGCGCTATAATGAGAGGTCGGACAAACTTGGGCTGTTTTCTCTAGAGTGGCGAAGGCTGAGGGGAAATCTGATACAAGTTTACAAGACTATGAGAGGCATAGATAGAGCAGACAGACAGCAGCCTTTTGCCCAGGGTTGCAATATCTAATACCAGACGGTATGCTTTGCAGGTAAGAGGGGATGTGTGGGGTAAGGTTTTTTTGGGATAATAAAAAACTTTATTAATAAAATTTACTTTGAACTTTTTAAACAAAGAAAGTGGAGGCTGTCTGGAATGCGTTGCTAGGGCTGGGTGAGAGACTGGGCGGATATGGACATTGTACAGGCTGAAGAGATTACATTACCAGTTTAGTTACTTCAACACAACATCTTCAGCAGACGGTTCTGTCGCTGTGCAGTACTCTTCTACGTTCTAAGTAAAAGCTAGGGATCTTCTCTTTGGAGCAAAGGGGGATGACAGGTGGCTGGACAGAGGTGTACAAGATGATATGAGGTTTACAGTAGATCAGGTGCATAGTCAAAGGACGGAAATGGCTAATACAAGGGGAATCATTTTAAAGTGATTGGAAGAAAGTACAGGGGAGATGTCAGAAGTGGGTGTGTGGAACTTGCTGCCAGGAGTGGTGGTAGAAGCAAGTATATTAAGAACATTTAAGAGACTCTTAGATAGACACATGGATGATAGAAAAGTAGGAGGTATGTTGGAGGGAAGGGTTAGATTGATCTTAGAGAGGGTTAAAGCAACCGTACAGCATTGTGGGCCGAAGGGCCTGTACTGTGCTGTCGTGTTCTCTGTTCTCCGTTAACTTTCCGTTGCACCTGAACATACATGTACTTGTACACTTGAGAGAAAACGGTGACCCACCCTTGCCACAGTGACCGGTCCACAGTCTTGTACTTCTGAGAATGGCTAAGTAACAAGCGAATATACAGAAATAAAACCAGATTCTTCGTATTACTACATGACCAGCTGAGGTTTGGGGCAGGTGGAAACTTGTTTAAAGTTCAGCTAATTTTAGTGGTTTCGAGCTGCATGCATCCGCAGTCTCTGGTCGCCTATTTTAGATGACACCTGGCCAATTGCACACAGTGCATTGTTACCCTCTCTTCTCTCTTCCTGCTGCCTGTTCACAGTCACTACAACAACCGAGCCAACTTCTGATCTCTCAACCCTGACTTTTTCTTCCTGCCATTGACTAAGTCACACTTGCTCTCTTTCTCTTTCACACACACACTCAAACAAACAAACAAAATGACAAGCAGGCTTTTTCCTCTGAGGCTGGGTGAGACTTCAACTACAGCTTGTTAGTTAATGGTGAAAGGTGAAATATTTAAGAGGAACTTCTTCACAGGGTGGTGAGAGTGTGGAATGAGCTGCCAGTGGAAGTAGTGGAAGCGGGTTCAATTGCAAAATTTAAGACAAGTTTGGATAGGTACATGGATGGGAGGGATATGGACGACTATGGTCCAGGTGTGGGTAGATGGGACTAGGGAGAAGTTTGGATAGGTACATGGATGGGAGGGATATGGAGGATTATGGGCCGGGTGTGGGTCGATGGACTAGGGAGAATAATAGTTTGATGGTCTAGATGGGCTGAAGGGCCTGTTTCTGTACTGTAGTGTTCTCTGACTACGACACACACAGAGGAACTGAGGAAGGCATTGTTGTGGTTGCACTGAGACACTGATCATTGTATCCGACGCTGACACGCATCATTAGAATTCACTTTGGAAATTGTTCATTTCTTCCACAGACACTGCCTGACCTGCTGAGTTCCTTCAGCAGTTTGTGCGTGTTGCTCTGGGTTTCCAATATCTGCAGAATCTCTTGCGTTTCAGATTTCAGAGATCTGGTTCCAAGGGAGGGAAGGATATGGATTTTGCCCTCCAGAGATTAAAGCTGAAAGATGAGCTTTATTTGTCACACGTACATTGAAACATACAGTGAAATGTGTTGTTTGTGTCCAATCAAATCAGCAGGGGTCTGCTGGGGGTCGCCACGCTTCTGGCATCACATGGCACACCCACAGCTAGCCCGCATGCCTTTGGAATGTGGGAGTCAAGTGGAGCAGCTGGTTCACAGGGAAAACGTACAGACAGCCCCGATGGGTGATTGCTACTGCTGTCAAGCCACTGCGCTAACTGCTATGTTGCCATGCCAGCCAGCCCTCGTGTGTGTGAGGCGGGGATGGATGGCAGGCTAGGGAGGTGGCTAGGTTTGGGGGAACAGATGAGGGCAGCTTGCTGGAGATAAGGAGGGGTGAGAGTGAGAGTGAGAATCGATACAGCAGAGGGTCTGGATTCCCAAATCCACCCTGCTCGTGGACTGTCTGATCCCACTCCCATCAGGGAGGAGGCTATGTAGCATCCACACCAGGACCACCAGACTCAAAAACAGTCACTTTCCCCAAGCAGTGAGGCTGATCAACACCTCCACCCTCTAACTCACCCCTTCACACCCCCAAGCACCACTAGTTTCTCATTTCCTGTCAGTCACCTTATGTACAGATGCTCCTAAGCTCAGTGTCACTCTATGAACATACAATCAATGTATATAAGCTAATTGTATGTATTTACATTTCATGTGCTGTTCATCCTATTGTGTTTTTTGTGCTGTATCAAATCAGAAGTATCAATGATTTGGTTCTTCATTGCACTGGTGTACTGGAAATGACGTGGAACGACCTTGAAGTGAATTGAAACCAGCAACCCCAACAACAGCTGCCTAAAGTACTGGGGAGGGAAAAACTCAGACAGCGAGTGATGAGTCTTACATGGAAATGAGGGGCATTGCATGCGTAGTTACATGGAGAGTGAGGGCAGTATGTGATGCAAAATGATACAGAAACAGCAGTTATTGTGCCTTAATTTGTTAATATAATCAATTTCTAATTTGCAAGGAGGAGTGATGTGACATGTACAGCTACTGCTTTGGAGTTTGGCAGCTTCAAGTCAAGTCGTCACTTTTTATTGTCATTTCAACCATAACTGCTGGTACAGAACATAGTAAAAATGAGACAACGTTTTTCAGGACCATGGTGCTACATGAAACAATACAAAAACTACACTGAACTATGTAAAACAACACAAAAACTACATTAGACTACAGACCTATCCAGGACTGCATAAAGTGCACAAAACAGTGCAGGCATTACAATAAATAATAAACAAGACAATAGGCACAGTAGAGGGCAGTAGGTGGTGTCAAGCCACGCTCTGGGTATTGAGGAGTCTGATGGCTTGGGGGAAGAAACTGTTACATAGTCTGGTCATGACAGCCCGAATGCTTCGGTGCCTTTTGCCAGATGGCAGGAGGGAGAAGAGTTTGTATGAGGGGTGCATGGGGTCCTTCATAATGTTGTTTTCTTTGCGGATGCAGCGTGTGGTGTAAATGTCTAATGCGGGAAGAGAGACCCTGATGATCTTCTCAGCAGACCTCACATCTGGGGATATCAGATCAGAGGTTGAACAGAGTAGATTAAAGGAGGAAGGGTTAAGGCTGCAGGGAGGATGCCGTGTTTGGCAGGACCAGTGGGCAAAAGGGGCTGTTTTGGTGCCATATCCACTCTCTGGTCAGGGAGGATGCCGTGTTTGGCAGGACCAGTGGGCAAAAGGGGCTGTTTTGGTGCCATATCCACTCTCTGGTCAGGGAGGATGCCGTGTTTGGCAGGGCCAGTGGGTAAAAGGGGCTGTTTTGGTGCCATATCCACTCTCTGGTCAGGGAGGATGCCGTGTTTGGCAGGGCCAGTGGGCAAAAGGGGCTGTTTTGGTGCCATATCCACTCTCTGGTCAGGGAGGATGCCGTGTTTGGCAGGACCAGTGGGCAAAAGGGGCTGTTTTGGTGCCATATCCACTCTCTGGTCAGGGAGGATGCCGTGTTTGGCAGGGCCAGTGGGCAAAAGGGGCTGTTTTGGTGCCATATCCACTCTCTGGTCAGGGAGGATGCCGTGTTTGGCAGGGCCAGTGGGCAAAAGGGGCTGTTTTGGTGCCATATCCACTCTCTGGTCAGGGAGGATGCCGTGTTTGGCAGGGCCAGTGGGCAAAAGGGGCTGTTTGGTGCCATATCCACTCTCTGGTCAGGGAGGATGCCGTGTTTGGCAGGGCCAGTGGGTAAAAGGGGCTGTTTTGGTGCCATATCCACTCTCTGGTCAGGGAGGATGCCGTGTTTGGCAGGGCCAGTGGGCAAAAGGGGCTGTTTTGGTGCCATATCCACTCTCTGGTCAGGGAGGATGCCGTGTTTGGCAGGGCCAGTGGGCAAAAGGGGCTGTTTTGGTGCCATATCCACTCTCTGGTCAGGGAGGATGCCGTGTTTGGCAGGGCCAGTGGGCAAAAGGGGCTGTTTTGGTGCCATATCCACTCTCTGGTCAGGGAGGATGCCGTGTTTGGCAGGGCCAGTGGGCAAAAGGGGCTGTTTTGGTGCCATATCCACTCTCTGGTCAGGGAGGATGCCGTGTTTGGCAGGGCCAGTGGGCAAAAGGGGCTGTTTTGGTGCCATATCCACTCTCTGGTCAGGGAGGATGCCGTGTTTGGCAGGGCCAGTGGGCAAAAGGGGCTGTTTTGGTGCCATATCCACTCTCTGGTCAGGGAGGATGCCGTGTTTGGCAGGACCAGTGGGCAAAAGGGGCTGTTTTGGTGCCATATCCACTCTCTGGTCAGGGAGGATGCCGTGTTTGGCAGGACCAGTGGGCAAAAGGGGCTGTTTTGGTGCCATATCCACTCTCTGGCCAGGGAGGATGCCGTGTTTGGCAGGACCAGTGGGCAAAAGGGGCTGTTTAGGTACCATATCCACTCTCTGGCCAGGGAGGATGCCGCGTTTGGCAGGACCAGTGGGTAAAAGGGGCTGTTTTCGTATCATATCCATTCTCAGTCATTGTCGGACTGCTGAGATAAAGGCCTTCAGGCTAACTGGCCCATAACAACTAAGATGCTTTCAGGGACTTGAGGACGTGAGTTATAAGGAAAGTTGAATAGGCTGGGACCTTATTCCCTGGAGTATCGAAGATTGAGAGGAAATTTGATAGAGGTAGACAGTTATGGAGGATAGAGATAGGGTAAATGCAAGCAGGCTTTTTCCACTGAGTTTGGGTGGGACGAGAGCTGGAGGTCGTGGGTTAAGGGTGAAAGGTAAAATGTTAAAGGGTAACATGTGGGGAACTTCCTCACTCAGAGGGTGGTGAGTGTGTGGAATGAGCTGCCAGTGGAAGTGGTGCATGCAGATTTGAGTGCAACACTCAAGAGAAGTTTGATTGGATAGATCGATTGGTATTTTATTGAAAGTAGAGAGTCACAGATGCATTACAGGTACACAGACATACAGATAGTAGAAGAGTAGTAACAAAGAACAAAAAGTAAGTTACCTCAATCAGTCTAACAAGAGGGGGATCATCACTTCCCTGGCTCATTACAGAGCCTCATGCCGACAGTAAGAATGACCTCATATAGTGCTCTTTGGAGCAGCGTAGTTGTCTTAGTCCAATACTAAAGGTGTTCCTCTGTTCAGCCAAGGTGGCATGCAGAGAGTGAGAACCATTGTCCAGAATTGCCAGGATTTTCTGTCAGGTCCTTTGTTCTACCACAGCCTCCAGTGTGTCCAGTTTGACTCCTATAACAGAGCCAGCCTTTCTAATCAGTTTATTGAGGCTGTTGGCAATCACCCGTGTTGATTGCCCAGCACACCACACCATTCTGTAGAAGATTGTACTGGTGACAACAGACTGGTAGAACATGTGAGGAGAGGCCTACATACACCAAAGGACCTCAGTCTCCTCAGAAAGTAGAAGTGACTCTGGGAGGGGTATGGAAGGCTATGGTCCAGGGGCAGGTCGATGGGACTAGATAGATTAATAGTTCAGCACTGACTAGATGGGATGAAGGGCCTGTTTTTGTGCTGTATTGCTCTCTGATTCTAAGCCATGCTGGGTTATAACTGTAGTTTTTGATGGACTGAAATCATGGTCTCTTCGGGATTTTTGCAATTGCTTGCTTGGTGGGTGGTGGGGGGGGCTTATGCTTCCTGCTGGAACAAGTGGGGGGAGGGAAGGATGGAGGGTCGATGCTTTGCTGCTACTTGTGTGTGTGAGGGGCTTTGGGGTTCTAACGTCTTCTGACATTCATTCTTTGGGGGTTTTCCTACTGTTGCGAGAATGTCTGTGAAGAGTAAGAATTTCAGGTTGTATACCCGTGTACATTCTCTGACATTAAATGGTACCATTGAACTCAGCAAGTCAGGCAGCATCTTTAGAGGGGAATAAACAGTTGCTGTGAGACCCTTCATCAGGATTGTCTGATCATCTGATGTAAGGTCTAGGCCCCAAAACGTCGGCTGTTCATTCCTGACCTGCTGAGTTCCTCCCGCATTTTGTGGGTGTTTCTCCAGATTTCCAGCATTTCCAGAATCTCTCCTGTTTAAGGTTTTCACTGTACCTTGAAACATGACAATAATAAACCCACTTATTTATTTCTTTTATAGATTCAGTGCGATAACAGGCCCTTCTGGCCCAATGAACCCATGCCGCACGATTACACCCGAGACCAATTAATCCACTAACCCGCACGTCTTTGGAATGTGGGAGGAAAGTGGAGCAGCATGCAGTTATGGGGAGAACATACAAACGCCTGACAGACAGTGGCAGGAATTGAACCTGGATCGCTGGCACTGCTACACTAGCACGCCGCATTGTCATCAAAGGTGTTTCACGGCTGAAGCTCCTTTTGTCTGATCAGGAAGAACAGGGACGTTATCTGTGGGACATCTCAGTTCTGTACGAAAAGTCAAATTTCCAACTGCTGTGCTAACAACAGGCTATTAATAACTTAATCTGAATAACACTGTGCCCAGAGGGAGCTGGTCTAACAAATACGTGTTATAAAACAATCCAAATTAAAATAGAGTCATCTTGTATTCACATTACACCTGTCTAGGAATATTTTGTAGCCAATAAAACATACTGGATCTGTAGTGAAAGACAGCTTGTACCCTGATGTCAGACGACTTCTGAAGAGCTCCCAGTATGATAAAAAGGACTTCACAATACTGTATACCTGGTTATGACCTTATTGTCTGCCTGCACTGCACTTTCCCTGTCACTGTAACACTTGATTCTGCATTCTGTTATTGTTTAGCCCTTGTGCTAACCTCAATGCACTGTTGTGATGAAATGATCTGTGTGAACTATCTACAGGACAAATTGTTCAAGGTACACGACTACAATAAACCAGTTTACTACTTTACTGATCTAACCTGTGTACAGTACGTTTCCTCAGAAGTAACATCAAAACAGTTTGTTATTTGCACTTTCTGGTCATGCTCTCCATCAGGCAGGAGGTACAGGAGCTTTAGGTCCCACACCAGCAGGTTCAGAAACAGTCGTTACTCTCCAATCATCCGGCTCCTGAACCAGCGTGGATAACTTCACTCACCTCAACTCGGAACTGATTCCACAACCTACAGACTCAGTTGTCAATGATCCTACAGCTTGTGTTCTCAGTGTTATTTATTTTTTATTTGCACTATTTGTTTTCGTTTGCACTTTGGTTGGTTCTCAGTTTTTGTTTCTATAGTTTTTTAACTATATGGGGCTTGTCAGCCGTGGTTGGCAGCTCATCTGGGAGAAGGAAAACTCTGATCTCAAACCTCCGCTGCCATACCCACTCATAGGGAAGTCTTCAGAAGTAAATCTGCAGCTGGCGTCCCTAAGTCAGTCCTACACTGAGTTCAATGCTGACCGGAAATTCCTGCAATGCAGCTGATGCCGAACTGTATCCGTCTGCCATTCCTTTGGGTTCATCAGCTGTGTGGATGGGGAGACTGCTGTATGGGGAACAGCTTGCTCTCCATATCGTACTGCCCTGGCTTGCATAGACAGCTAGGATCCAACATCCACGGTCGACCCCGACAATTGCCAGTTTAGTTGTTATTGTGCTGCAGGAAAGGGAAGAGGCAGTTTCAGCACAGTCAGCTCCGACAAACAGCAGAGGTGATTAGCAAGGGGATCGGAACAATTCCTGTTCCTGTTCCTTAAGGGAAGTGATAGCTGTGGCCAGAACTCTTGTGACTGCAATGGGGAAACTGGAGATGACATTGGTGTCTCTGCTTTCCCTGGGCACCCTGCTCCCTTCCGCCCGTCCGCAGCTCTCTCAGGGTACATAGCAGGGGGTAATCAGCAGAGCAGGTCCACGGGAGTATGACATGCCTCTTCTCAGCACTGCCATCAGGGAGGACGTATAACAGTCTGAAAGCACACACTAAGTTGTTCAGGAACAGCTTCTTTCCTCTGCCATCTGGTTTCTGAATGAACCTACAGTACCGTGCAAATGTTTTTGGCACATATTATAGCTAGGGTGCCTGAGACACTTGCACAGTACTGTAATAATTTTATGTATTGCACTGTAATGCTGTTGCTGCTGCTGCTGCAAAAAAAATTATGGCATACGTGAGTGATGATAAACCTGATTCTGAGATGGGTCTCTATTGTGGACTGAGAGTGGGAAGGGGGCAGGGAGAGGGGAATCATGGCTGGGAAAGGGGAAAGGGAGAGGAGAGGGAGCATGAAACACCAGAGACCATCTAATGATGAACAAACCACTTGTTCGGAATTAAATTACCTTGCCAGGTGTCTCAGGGCTGGCTGTTTCTGTACCTGTCCCCCCCCACTGGCCCCTGGCACTCCTGCACTGCCACCTGCCCCTCACCTTCTTGAGGCGCTCCACTCTCGCCATTCCCAACATCCTTTGCTCCGGCCAGATTTACAAACGCGCTCTAGTTCCATGTTGACAACACAATACTAGCTAGATATATGTGCCTAAGACTTTTGCATAGCACTGTAAGTACACTCTTTCTGTTTTTTGCTCTCTTCTTGCACTATATACTTAATTGTGTGTGTATATATATATATATATAAAATCTCATAGTAAATTATAGTATTTAAAATTATACATTGCCGCAAAACAACAAATTTCACGACAGAGGCTGGTGATATTAAACCAGATTCAGCTTTTGATCCTGTCACATGAGAGCAAGTCCATGCTCTGCTATACCACAGCACAGTAAGATAGTTCAACTCAGAGAGGCACACTGTAACAACACACACCCAGATAAGCTATAACCCACAGATACACATCCTGTTAACCTCAAGAGATTCTGCAGATGCTGGAAACTTCCAGCAACACACACAAAATGCTGGAGGAACTCAGCAGGTCAGGCAGCATCTATGGCAGGGTTCCCATCCTGGGGTACACAGACCCCTTGCTTGATGGTATTGGTGCATGGCAGAAGAAAGGTTGGTAACCCCTGATCTATGGAGAGGAAGAAGCAGTTGACGTTTCGGCACAAAATATCGATTGTTTATTCACGTCTATAGCTGCTGCCTGACCACCTGTGTTCCTCCAGCAGTTTACATGTTGCTCTGATGACCTGAGCACAAATCAGCTTTCGGTGCAAATCCGAGGGACACCCGAGTGTTTCGGTGTGACCTTTCAGAGTTAAACTGGGGCCTCATCTCCTCTCTGAGCTGGATCCAATGGTCTGCTCACTGCTTCAGGGGAGGCTTATGAGGCGGTCCAGAGTTGTTTTGAGGTGACAGACTGGCAGGCACTCTGTGAGCCACATGGGGAGGATATTGATGGGCTCACAGAGTGCATCACTGATTACATCAACTTCTGTGTGGACTGCAATGTTCCAACAAGAACCGTCCTTTGTTATTCAAATAACAAGCCATGGGTGACAAAGGACAATAAGGACATCCTGAATGCTAAAAAGAGGGCATTTAGAGATGGAAATAGGGAGGAACTGAGGGCAATACAGAGTGACCTGAAAGCCAGGATCAGGGAGGCTAAAGACAGGTACAGGAGGAAGCTTGAGTGGAAACTCCAGCAGAACAACATGAGAGAAGTCTGGAGGGGGATGAGGACCATCACTGGGTTCCAGTAAACTAGCAACAGAGGAGTTGAAGGCAGTGTGGACAGGGCCAACGAACTTAACCTGTTCTTTAACAGATTTGACAGTGTGGCCCCCCGCCCATCCCACACATGAGCCATCTGTTGTCAGCCCCCAACCAACACATATCCCACTCTCCCCTCCTACCCCTCCTCACAGTCCCCCACCCTGCTCTTATGACTATACCCCTTCCCCACACGAAACCAGCACGGTGGGCTTCACAGCTGAACAGGTGAGAAGACAGCTGAAACGTCTCAACCCAAGCAAGGCTGCAGGACCGGATGGTGTCAGTACCAGGGTGCTCAAAGCCTGTGCCCCTCAGCTATGTGGAATACTTCGCCATGTCTTCAACCTGAGCCTGAGGCTCCGGAGGGTTCCTGTATTGTGGAAGACGTCCTGCCTCGTCCCTGTGCTGAAGACGCCGCGCCCCAGCGGCCTCAATGACTACAGACCGGTGGCATTGACCTCCCACATCATGAAGACCCTGGAGAGACTTGTTCTGGAGCTGCTCCGGCCTATGGTCAGGCCACACTTAGATCCCCTCCAGTCTGCCTACCAGCCCCGACTAGAAGTTGAGGATGCCATCGTCTACCTGCTGAACCGTGTCTACGCCCACCTGGACACGCCAGAGAGCACTGTGAGGGTCATGTTTTTTGACTTCTCCAGTGCGTTCAACACCATCCGCCCTGCTCTGCTGGGGGAGAAGCTGACAGCGATGCAGGTGGATGCTTTCCTGGTGTCATGGATTCTTGATTACCTGACTGGCAGACCTGTGCTTGCAACACTGTGTGTCCGACAGAGTGATCAGCAGCACTGGGGCTCCACAGGGGACTGTCTTGTCTCCCTTTCTTTCACCATTTACACCTCGGACTTCAACTACTGCACAGAATCTTGTCATCTTCAGAAGTTTTCTGATGACTCTGCCATAGTTGGATGCATCAGCAAGGGAGATGAGGCTGAGTCAGGGCTATGGTAGGAAACTTTGTCACATGGTGTGAGCAGAATTATCTGCAGCTTAATGAGAAAAAGACTAAGGAGCTGGTGGTAGACCTGAGGAGAGCTAAGGTACCGGTGACCCCTGTTTCCATCCAGGGGGTCAATGTGGACATGGTGAAGGATTACAAATACCTGGGGATACGAATTGACAATAAACTGGACTGGTCAAAGATCACTGAGGCTGTCTACAAGAAGAGCCAGAGCCGTCTCTATTTCCTGAGGAGACTGAGGTCCTTTAACATCTGCCGGACGATGCTGAGGATGTTCTACAGGTCTGTGGTGGCCAGTGCTATCATGTTTGCTGTTGCGTGCTGGGGCAGCAGGCTGAGGGTAGCAGACACCAACAGAATCAACAAACTCATTCGTAAGGCCAGTGATGTTGTGGGGATGGAACTGGACTCTCTGACGGTGGTGTCTGAAAAGAGGATGCTGTCTAAGTTGCATGCCATCTTGGACAATGTCTCCCATCCACTACATAATGTACTGGGTGGGCACAGGAGTACATTCAGCCAGAGACTCATTCCACCGAGATGCAACACAGAGCGTCATAGGAAGTCATTCCTGCCTGTGGCCATCAAACTTTACAACTCCTCCCTTGGAGGGTCAGACACCCTGAGCCAATAGGCTGGTCCTGGACTTATTTCATAATTTATTGGCATAATTTACATATTAATTTAACTATTTATGGTTCTATTACTATTTATTATTTATGGAGCAACTGTAATGAAAACCAATTTCCCCCGGGATCAATAAAGTATGACCACTACCACTACTACTACTACTACTCCCCAGCTCTGCGCTGAACTGAAGCTGTGGCCTGTTTCCGCTGCGGTAATGCCTGGCTTCGTGTCTGTGGTCTCACGACGTTTACTCAGCTCTGCACTGAACTGAAGCTGTGGCCTGTTTTGGCTGCAGTAATGCCTGGCTTTGTGTCTGTGGTCTCACGATGTTTACCTGGCTCTGCGCTGAACTGAAGCTGTGGCCTGTTACGGCTGCAGTGGGAAGGAGGTAGGAGAAGGGAATTATGGTTGGGAAAAGGGGAAGGGAGCCTGAAGCACCTGAATTGCCTGGCTTCATGTCTGTGGTCTCACAATGTTTACATGGCTCTATACTGAACTGAAGCTGTGACTTGCTCCAGCTACAGTGATAGCTGGCTTCATGTCTTTCATAAAACTTTAGTTCTGAAGCTATTTGCTTAGTTTTATTGTTTGCACGATTTGTTTCTTTTCCTTGACACATTGGCTGTTTGATGGTCTATTTTTAATGGGTTCTATTGGATTTCTTTGTTCTGTGGCTGCCTGGAAGGAGACGAAGCTCAAGTCTGTATAATCTATGCATACTTTGATAATAAATGTACTTTGAACCTGTAGCCCACAGATACACACTCTGATAGCAAGGGACAGCCCCAAGTATTCAATACTTGTATCTGGTCTTTGTCTATTTGTACAATGAGTCACAGGTTTGCTTTTTACACCAGGAATGCTGTAGAGGCAGCTCATCCTGGAGTCAGGATGTTCTGGAACTGTTCCCGTGCTGCTCGTGTTCTAGTCCCCGACCACACACTTGAGAACAAATGAGCCTCCGGTGTTGATCCAAGGGAGACCTACAGTGTTCCAGGTGTAACCTTTCAGAGTTAAATCCAGGCCTCATCTCTTCTCTGAGGTGGATCTAATGGATCTGAAAGTTGCAGAATTATCCCTGATACACTGGACGATATTTATCCTGACACAAATTGTCTGATCCATTACCATTGTGGGAACCAGTCAAGAACAAAGCTCGCTACAATCCCAAATGATCACACCAAGGATAAACTTCACTGGTTATAAAGGGTTCGGGGACACGGAGGTCATGAGAGGTGCTCTGTAACTGGAAGTCTATATGCATTTCAGAAAAAGGGAACCGATAAAACAGAGAAGTGTAGACCAACCACCTTAATGTCCCTCTGTAACATTCCCTCTAATTTACTTTACAGCTGCGCGGGCCAACCATTGATCTGAGCAGGACAGTTTACAAGGCTTGAGAATTGTGTGTCTTTTTTGTAAAATGCATGCTATGAATATTTAGAATGAAAATTGAAAAATCACATACTTTTGATTTTCTTTATTAATTGAAGGGTATAATGAAAATCTTTCATGTTTCGAAAACTTTTAAACTTAAGTGTTCAGTGGGCAGCTGTTTATTAACAATGAACTTCCATTCTGTGTTTATTGCTACAATTTGTAAATGTTGTAACTTATAACACTGAAAATGCAAATACGTTGAAGCACTAAAATGTTTCAAAGTTTGTGATGATTTAGAAAATTTATGGATTACATTGAAGAACATGTTATTACAGGGTGTTTCATTGTTATATTGACACAGATTTCAAACGCTGGCAGCATTTCAGTACTGCGTGACTGCACAGCCATGCAGGCTAGAGGGAACCCAGTGGTCCACAGTATCAGTATCACTGAGGATGTGGTAGAAGAGAAAATAATGTGACCACATGGAGTCAAACTGGATTTATGGAAGAGAAATAAGGTAGTACACAACATTACAGAACAGTACAGGCCCTTTGGCCTTTGGAGTTGTGCCAACCTTTTAACCAACTCTAAAATCAATCTAACCCTTCCCTCCCACATAACCCTCCATGTGTCTATCAAAGAGTCTCTTAAATCTTTCCAATCTATTGCCGATTGCATCACCTCTGATCTGGGCCGAGAATTACGCGTCGGGCGGCACCTAATTAATTAGCATGTTTACTTTGGCTTTTTTCTTAAAGATGTGCTGTGTGTCTCCCGGCTACCGCTGCATTCTCCGCGAATCAGTATCTGTCTGGGGGTTGGGGTGGTGGGACACTGAGGTGTCATTTTGTCATCTGTTTCCATTAGAGCAGGCAGCTCATCTTCTCCTATGACTGCCTGCCTCGATGTCGAAGGTCAAGGTTCGTCGTCTGCTATGGCTGATGTGGAAGGCTTGCTTGACTGCTGAGCCTCGTGCATTTTTCTATCATACAGTTCTTTGTAAGCATTCAAACCATCCTGCAAATATCCCCTAAACCTACGTATCCCTTCAAAACTAAAGTCATACTTTATCATTGCAGCGAAAATCTCACGCAGTTGCTTCACGTTCATTTCGCTAATGAATTCGGTTTCGATTGTTATCCTTTCCTCTTCCAATTGCATCAGCTCTTCATCTATCAGTTCTTGGTCATGGGATGCCAAAACCTCTTCAACATCATCTTCGTCAGCTTCCACAAGCCAAACTCACGTTGTCCTTACTTTGTTCACCATGATCAAAACACTTAATTATGTCTAGTTTTATGCTAAGTGTAACACCCTTACGAGCTCTTTCAGGCCTTTCCGACACCTTAGAACTCACCTTGCTAACGGCTGCTCAATGCAACGTGTTAAAGCAATGCCGTTCCGAATCCGGGGGACAGCGGCTGCTCGGGGCGCGCACTGATTTTTTTCATAACAGTGAAAGCACCTTCTGAAAGCAAAAACAGGGTGCTAATGTAGGTCTTTTGTAACAGTGAGGTTTCGTAAAGCGAACGTTCGAAAAGCGGGGGACACCTGTATTCATTGAGGATCTCGCTCACTTCCACAGCCTCCAGGCACATCTTCCCACCTTTATCTCTAATCAGTCCTACCTTCACTCCTGTCATCTTTTTGTTCTTCACATAATTGAAGAATGCCTTGGGGTTTTCCTTTATCCTACTCGCCAAGGCCTTCTCATGCCCCCTTCTTGCTCTTCTCAGCCCCTTCTTAAGCTCCTTTCTTGCTACCCTATATTCCCCAATAGACCCATCTGATCCTTGCTTCTTAAACCTCATGTATGCTGCCTTCTCCCACCTTACTAGATTTTCCACCTCACTTGTCACCCATTTGTGTTAATATTATGTGAAAGTTTTTTCCCCCGATTATCAATAGGTTTCAACAGGTACATTTAACGTCAGAGAAATGTATACTATATACATCCTGAAATGCTTCTTCTTCACAAGCATCCACGAAAACAGAGGAGTAGCCCAAAGAATGAATGACAGTTAAATGTTAGAACCCCAAAACCGCCCCAACTCCCCCTCCCACGCACAAGTAGCAGCAAAGCATCATTAAAGACACAGATTTGCAGTACCCCAAAGACTACTTGTTCACCCAGTAATTCAACATACCACAGCCTCTCTCTCTCTCCCTAATAAGGGAAAAACACTCAAAATTTTCTACAGGTGTACCATAGAGAGCATTGTAACCGTCTGCATCACGGTCTGGTATGGGTGGGGGGAAGTGGCTGATGTACAGGATCAAAATCTGCTGCAGAGGGTTGTAGCCTCAGAGGTGTATGCTTAGCCCAATGCTCTACTCTCTCTATACACATGACTGTGTGGCTAGGCATAGCTCAACTACCATCTATAAATCTGCTGATGATACAACCATTGTTGGTAGAATCTCAGGTGGTGATGAGGGGGCGTACAGGAGTGAGATATGCCAACTCGTGGAATGGTGCCACAGCAACAATCTGGTACTCAACGTCAGTAAGACGAAAGAGCTGATTGTGGACTTCAGGAAGGGTAAGATGAAGGAACACATACCAATCTTCAGAGAGGGATCAGAAGTGGAGAGAGTGAGCAGCTTCAAGTTCCTAGGTGTCAAGGTATCTCCGGTCCCAACATATCGATGTAGTTATAAAGAAGGCAAGACAGCGGCTATGCTTTATTAGGAGTTTGAGAGATTTGGCATGTCAACAAATACACTCAAAAACTTCTATAACTGTACCGTGGAGAGCATTCTGACAGGCTGCATCACTGTCTGGTATGGAGGGGCTACTGCACAGGACCGAAAGAAGCTGCAGAAGATTGTAAATCTAGTCAGCTACATCTTGGGTACTAGCCTACAAAGTACCCAGGACATCTTTAGGAAGCGGTGTCTCAGAAAGGCAGCGTCCATTATTAAGGACCTCCAGCACCCAGGGCATGCCCTTTTCTCACTGTTACCATCAGGTAGGAGGTACAGAAGCCTGAAGGCACACACTCAGCGATTCAGGAACAGCTTCTTCCCCTCTGCCATCCGATTTCTGAATGGACATTGAACCCTTGGACACTACCTCACCTTTTTAATATACAGTATTTCTGTTTTTGCACAGTCTTAAAAATCTGTTCAATATATGTAATTGATTTACTTATTTATTATGTTTTATTTTATTTATTTTTTTCTCTGTCTGCAAGATTATGTATTGCATTGAACTGTTGCTGCCAAGTTTACAAATTTCACATCACATGCCGGTGATAATAAATCTGATTCTGGTTTAGCCCACCCCATCATGGGCACCGCCTCTTCAGTATCCAGGATATCTTCAAGGAGCAGTGCCTCAAAAAAAGGTGGCGTCCATCATTAAGGACCCCATCACACAGGTCATGCCCTCTTCTCATTGCTACCTTCAGCGAGGAGGTACAGGAGCCTGAAGACACACACACAGTGATTCAGGAACAGCTTCCTCCCCTCTGCCATCCGATTTCTGAATGGACGTTGAACCCATGAACACTACCTCACTACTTTTTCATTTCGATTTTTGCACTACTTATTTTTTTTAACTATAATATATATTTTCTGTAATTCACAGTTTTTTCTCTATTACTATGTATCGAATTGTACTGCTGCCACAAAGTTAACAAATTTCATTACATGTGTTGGTGATATTAAACCTGATTGATTCTAACTGTGTACTTCCTACCTCACACACAAGAGTAGTACAGTAAAAAGACAATAACACAGCTGGCCAAACAGTGTACAAACAGTCGACGGACGTGAATAACAAATATTACGAACAATAGAGAATCTGCAGATGCTGGAAATCCAAAACACACACACAAAATGCTGGAGGAACTCAGCAGGCCAGGCTGCATCTATGGAAAAAAGTACGGTTGATGTTTCAAACCGAACCCCTTCTGCAGGACTGGAGAAAAAATGCTGAGAAGTAGATTAAAAACTGGGGGGAGGAGAGAGAGTAACTTGGAGGTGAGGGATGAAGTAAAGAGCTGGGAAGTTGTTTGATGAAAGAGACAGAAGGCCATGGAAGAAAGAAAAAAGGGGGAGGAGCATCAGCAGGAGGCGATGGGCAGGCAAGGAGATAGAGTGAGAGGGGGAAAAGGGGATGGGAAATAGTGAGGGGGGAGTAGGGGAGTCATTACAGAAGTTCGGGAAATCAATGTTCATACCATCAGCTTGGAGGCTACCCAGATGGTATACAAGGCGTTGTTCCTCCAGCCTAAGTGTGGCCCCATCACAACAGTAGAGGAGGCCATGGATGGAAATATCGGAATGGGAATGGGAAGTGGCCACGGGGAGATCCCGGTTCTTCTAGTGGAAGGAGTGTAGGTACTTGGCGAAACGGTCTCCCAATCTACGTCAGGTCTCACCAATATACAGGAAGCCACACCGGGAGCAATGAACACAGTAGATGACCCCAACAGACTCACAGGTGAAGTGCCACCTTACCTGGAAGGACTGCTTAGGGCTCTGAATGGTAGTGGGGGGGCAGGTGTAACACTTGTTTCACTTGCAAGGATGTACCAGGAGGGAGATCAATGGGGAGGGATGAACGGACAAGGGAGTTGCGTAGGGAGTGATCCCTATGGAAAGCAGAAAATGAGAGGGAGGGAAAAATGTGCTTGGTAGTGGGATCCCGTTGGAGAAATGCAGAAGTTCCAGAGAATTATGTGCTGGACCAATACAAAATGACGCTGCAGATATTGTAATGAGAGATGCAGAGATGGCAGAGGAACTGAATGCCTATTTTGAATCAATCTTCACAGTGGAAAACATCTGTTGTATACCAGACATTTAAGAATGTCAGGGAAGTGAAGTTTGTGCAGTGTACATTACGACTGAGAAGGTGCTCAGGAAACTTAATGGTCTGAGGGTGGATAGATCTCCTGGACCTGATGGAATGTACCCTTGGGTTCTGAAGGAAGTAGCTGGAGAGATTGCAGAGGCATTAACAATCATCTTTCAAGAATTGATAGATTCTGGCATTGTACCAGATGACTGGAAAATTGCAAATTTTACTCCGCTATTTAAGAAAGGTGGGAGGCAGCAGAAAAGAAACTATAGACCTGCTAGCCTGACATCAGTGGTTGGGAAGTTGTTGGAATTGATTGTTAGGGATGAGATTACAGAATACCTGGAGACACATGACAAGATTGGCCAAAGCCAGCATGGTTTTCTGAAAGGAAAATCCTGCCTGACAAACCTACTGCAATTCTTTGAGGAAACAGCTTGGCAGAGATGGTGCTCGGTGCTCGGTGTCGTAGGGCTGGTCGGAGGCTCGAAGTTTTCGGACGGACTCAAGAGTCGGCTGTGGTCGGGTGTTTGCAGGGTGCTGCATCGGCAAGTTTGCGGCGCTGGAGGTTCATGGCAGGGAGAGTTTTCTTCCTTCTACCGTCTGCGTGAGATGATGGGACTTTCAAGACTTTGAGACTTTTTTTACCATGCACATGGTCTGTTCTTTATGAAATTACGGTATTGCTTTGCACTGTTGTAACTATATGTTATAATTATGTGGTTTTTGTTAGCTTTTTAGTCTTGGTCTGTCTTGTGTTTCTGTGATATCACACTGGAGGAACATTGTATCATTTCTTAATACATGCATTACTAAATGACAATAAACGAGGACTGCGTGTCCTCATAATCTAATCTAATCTAAAATTACAAGCAGAGTAGACAAAGGAGATGCTGTAGATGTGGTGTACTTGGGTTTTCAGAAGGCCTTTGACAAGGTGCTGCACATGAGGCTGCTTAGCAAGGTAACAGTCCACGGAATTACAGGGAAGTTACTAACATGGGTGGAGCATTGGCTTGTCAGCACAAAACAGAGAGTGGGTGTAAAGGGATCCTATTCTGGCCGGCTGCCGGTTACCAGTGGAGTTCCACAGGAGTCAGTGTTGGAACCGCTGTTTTTTACGATGTATGTCAATGATTTGGAAAACGGTATTAATGGATTTGTGGCTAAATTTGCCGATGATACAAAGATAGGTGGAGGAGTGGGTAGTGTTGAGGAAACAGAGAGCCTGCAGAAAGACTTAGATAGTTTAGGGGAATGGGCAAAGAAATGGCAAATGAAATACAATATTGGAAAGTGTATGGTCACGCACCTTGGTGGAAGAAATAAATGGGCAGAGTATTATTTAGATGGGGAGAGAATTCAAAAGGCAGAGATGCAAAGGGACTTGGGAGTCCTTGTGCAGGATACCCTAAAGGTTAACCTCCAGGTTGAGTCAGTTGTGAAGAAGGCAAATGCAATGTTGGCATTCATTTTTGGAGGTATAGAATGTAACAGCAGGGATGTGATGTTGAGGCTCTAAAAGGCACTCCTGAGACCACACTTGGAGTATTGTGTGCAGTTTTGGCTCCTTATTTTAGAAAGGATATACTGACATTGGAGAGGGTTCACAGAAGATTCATGATAATGATTTCAGGAATGAAAGGGTTACAGTATGAAGAACGTCTGGCAGCTCTTGGGCTGTATTCCCTGGAGTTCAGGAGAATGAGGGGGGATCTCATACAAACATTCTGAATGTTAAAAGGCCTGAACAGATTAGATACGGCAAAGTTATTTCCCATGGTAGGGGATTCTAGGACAAGAGGGCACGACTTCAGGATTGAAGGATGTCCATTTAGAACAGAGATGTGGAGAAATTACTTTAGTCAGAGGGTGGTAAATTTGTGGAATTTGTTGCCATGAGCAGCTGTGGAGGCCAAGTCATTGGGTGTATTTAAGGCAGAGATAGATAGGTTCTTGATTAGCCAGGGCATCAAAGGATTATGGGGAGAAGGTAGGGGAGTGGGGATGATTGGAAGAATTGGATCAGCCCATTTTTGAATGGCGGAACAGACTCGATGGGCTGAATGGCCTACGCTCCTAAATCTTATGGTCTTATGGATGCGGAGGCTGGTGGGGTGGTAGGTGAGGACAAGAGGAACGCTATCCCTGGTAGGGTGGCAGGAGGACGGGGTGAGAGTAGATGTGTGTGAAATGGAAGAGATGCAGTTGAGGGCAGCGTTGACTCAAACATTATGGATGCAAGGTACTCAAAATACACACACTAAAGAAATACAAAACTGACAGACAGAGCACCTGACAACAGGTCTCATCGCAGTACAGTAGTGCAGATTATTAGTCGGTACTGCAGCACGAGCCAGAGGCTGCACGAGCACATACTACATTTGCAGAGGGGGAGACTTCCATTGAAATAGACAAACCTGGCTAGAGGCTAATTTGGAAGCCCTGCATCTTGAAAAGAGGCTGCAGCTGCAGTCTGCAATTGCCCAGGCAGAGGTATTGGGGGCAGCAGAGCAAAAGAGTGAGGAACTTTACAGTAGACAAAGCCAATCAGCAACAGTACACGAGTGTGTGACGGACACAGACAAACATGTTAGCCAATAGTCTGGGTCTGCCTCTAACACAACACAGGATCAGTGGTCAGAACCCTCCATTCAATTTACCTCGCACACTTTGCATAAGCTTTCGGAAAGAGACAGCAATCAGCATGCCGTAGCCAATGGTCACCCGCCAGTAAGTTGCTTTCAGCAAATCTCAGAAATACTTAATCCTTCACATATGTCACACAACTCTTACTACCTGTCCAGCTCCTAACAAAGAATTCCCCACAGGTTAAAGCAGAGGAGACAATGCCAATCCACATTGACAGCCAAGGTTTAACATGCCTCAGTACACAGTTTACCAGAAGCTATCCAGAGTCTTCAGTCATGATGAATATGAGGAAGTATCGGGTACATTAGGAGCTCGTGAGCTGTGACCTATCTCAGTCTGATGACTGCCCAGAAAGTTATACAGCACAGAAGTTATCTTTTACTCATACAATGAAAGAGCTGGACCTTACTGCTGCTGAGGCATTGGACTTATTGTAAAAGTGGCTTGGTAAGGAATCCTCAGACTACGTTAGGCACCTTCGAGCAGTTCATATAAGCAACCCAGCTGCAGCTTTGAGGATGTCCAGGGACAGGCATGACAAATGTTACAGTGTGCCGCAGCTAACTGAAAACACATGTTTCAAGAAGCTGAACAGCTTTCCAAAGATTTCAAATAAAGATAAGTTCAGAGAACTTGAGGAACTGCTATCAGCTGCAAAGGCTGGTTACCTACCTGGCTTAGCTTAATACCTGCAGCATTAGTCCTATATTGAAAAGCAGCCACATTCTTTGCAAGAGAAATGGATTTCTCAAGGTTCAAAGTATAAAGAGAATTATAGAGTCACATATCCCTCCTTTTCTTTCTTGATTGATCTTGTCCGCTGTTAAGCTAAAATAAGAAATCACCCCATCTTGGCTCTTCTCAGCCACAGCTCACCTTGGAATAAGAAGCCTCCTCTAAAGCACACAAACATTAGGAATTCAATGTCAGTCCGTAAAACCAGTGTCTCTCAACATGCAACTCAGAACAAATCCATACTTAAAGATGACCTATGGATTGTTCTACACATAATAAACTTCACCCGTTGTGAAAGTGCCATGGCTTTAGGTTAAAAACCATTGAGGAATTAAAGTCTTACTTGAAAGCGCAAGGGAGTTGCTTCTGATACTGTTCTTCATCATCACATCTTGCACGTAACTGCAAGGCCCCATTAAAGTGTGGTAAATGAAACAATGACAGTCATGTTACAGCCCTACATCCTGGTCCTCCTCCATGGGCATCCAAGGTATCAGGTCACACTTCGGAGAACTGCAGGGCGGAAGAGGAAGAAACTTTGCCATCTGTGAACTCTTTATACACAGAGGTTTGTAACAACAGTCGAGGCACTAAATCCTTTTCCAGTTAAAGTGTATCCTAAAGGGCAATGAGAGAATGCTTTCAAGATGTACCCTATGCTTGATGACCAGAGCAACAGATCCTTAGCCCGGTCAGAGTTCTTTGATGTGCTTGGCATCTATGGTGATTCATCATCATGCATCTTGAAGACCTGGCTGGTGTAATGGGGAGATCAGGTTATCAGATTGAAGCACAGAATGGTGACATTACTCTTACACTTCCAACACCAATGGATTTTAATGACATTCCAAACAATCGTGAAGAACTACCAACTCCTGAGGCTGCTCTATCACACCCACTTCACAAACAGATCCCACCTCTGTACGATAAAGTCCAAATCCCGCTTCTGCTAGGGAGAGATATTCTCACAGCACGCAAGGCCAGGAACCATAACTATGGTCCTGGGAATGGACCCTTCACACGGAAGCAGGATCTAGGATGGGTCAACAACAACACACATCAAAGTTGCTGGTGAACGCAGCAGGCCAGGCAGAATCTGTAGGAAGAGGTGCAGTCGACGTTTCAGGCCGAGACCCTTCGTCAGGACTAACAGAAGGAAGAGTGAGTAAGGGATTTGAAAGTTGGGGGGGGGGGGGGAGATCCAAAATGATAGGAGAAGACAGGAGGGGGAGGGATAGAGCCAAGAGCTGGACAGGTGATAGGCAAAAGGGGATACGAGAGGATCATGGGACAGGAGGTCCGGGAAGAAAGACAAGGGGGGGGAACCCAGAGGATGGGCAAGAGGTATATTCAGAGGGACAGAGGGAGAAAAAGGAGAGTGAGAGAAAGAATGTGTGCATCAAAATAAGTAACAGATGGGGTACGAGGGGGAGGTGGGGCCTTAGCGGAAGTTAGAGAAGTCGATGTTCATGCCATCAGGTTGGAGGCTACCCAGTCGGAATATAAGGTGTTGTTCCTCCAACCTGAGTGTGGCTTCATCTTTACAGTAGAGGAGGCCGTGGATAGACATGTCAGAATGGGAATGAGATGTGGAATTAAAATGTGTGGCCACTGGGAGATCCTGCTTTCTCTGGCGGACAGAGCGTAGATGTTCAGCAAAGCAGTCTTCCAGTCTGCGTCGGGTCTCGCCAATATATAAAAGGCCACATCAGGAGCACCGGACGCAGTATATCACCCCAGTTGACTCACAGGTGAAGTGTTGCCTCACCTGGAAGGACTGTTTGGGGCCCTGAATGGTGGTAAGGGAGGAAGTGTAAGGGCATGTGTAGCACTTGTTCCGCTTATACGGATAAGTGCCAGGAGGGAGATCTGTGGGGAGGGATGGGGGGGACGAATGGACAAGGGAGTTGCGTAGGGAGCGATCTCTGCGGAAAGTGGGGGGGGGGAGGGAAAGATGTGCTTAGTGGTGGGATCCCGTTGGAGGTGGCGGAAGTTACGGAGAGTAATACGTTGGACCCGGAGGCTGGTGGGGTGGTAGGTGAGGACCAGGGGAACCCTATTCCTAGTGGGGTGGTGGGAGGATGGAGTGAGAGCAGACGTACGTGAAATGGGGGAGATGCGTTTAAGAGCAGAGTTGATAGTGGAGGAAGGGAAGCCCCTTTCTTTAAAAAAGGAAGACATCTCCCTTGTCCTAGAATGAAAAGCCTCATCCTGAGAGCAGATGCAGCGGAGACGGAGGAATTGCGAGAAGGGGATGGCGTTTTTGCAAGAGACAGGGTGAGAAGAGGAATAGTCCAGATAGCTGTGAGAGTCAGTAGGCTTATAGTAGACATCAGTGGATAAGCTGTCTCCAGAGACAGAGACAGAAAGATCTAGAAAGGGGAGGGAGGTGTCGGAAATGGACCAGGTAAACTTGAGGGCAGGGTGAAAGTTGGAGGCAAGGTTAATAAAGTCAACGAGTTCTGCATGCGTGCAGGAAGCAGCGCCAATGCAGTCGTCGATGTAGCGAAGGAAAAGTGGGGGACAGATACCAGAATAGGCACGGAACATAGATTGTTCCACAAAGCCAACAAAAAGGCAGGCATAGCTAGGACCCATATGGGTGCCCATAGCTACACCTTTAGTTTGGAGGAAGTGGGAGGAGCCAAAGGAGAAATTATTAAGAGTAAGGACTAATTCCGCTAGACGGAGCAGAGTGGTGGTAGAGGGGAACTGATTAGATCTGGAATCCAAAAAGAAGTGTAGAGCTTTGAGACCTTCCTGATGGGGGATGGAAGTATATAAGGACTGGACATCCATGGTGAAAATAAAGCGGTGTGGGCCAGGGAACTTAAAATCATCGAAAAGTTTAAGAGCGTGAGAAGTGTCACGAACATAGGTCGGAAGGGATTGAACAAGGGGTGATAAAACAGTGTCGAGGTATGCCGAAATGAGTTCGGTGGGGCAGGAGCAAGCTGAGACAATAGGTCGGCCAGGACAGGCAGGTTTGTGGATCTTGGGTAGGAGGTAGAAACGGGAAGTGCGGGGTGTGGGAACTATAAGGTTGGTAGCGGTGGATGGGAGATCCCCTGAGCGGATAAAGTCGGTGATGGTGTGGGAGACAATGGCCTGGTGCTCCTTAGTGGGGTCACGATCGAGAGGTAAATAAGAGGAGGTATCCGCGAGTTGTCGCTGTGCCTCGGCAAGGTAGAGGTCAGTACGCCAGACTACAACAGCACCCCCCTTATCGGCGGGTTTAATAATAAGGTTAGGATTAGTGCGGAGGGAGTGGAGAGCAGAGCGTTCGGAAGGAGTGAGGTTGGAATGGGGACAAGGTGCGGTGAAGTCGAGACGGTTGATGACCCGTCGGCAATTAGCGATAAAGAGATCCAGAGCAGGCAGAAGACCAGAGCGGGGTGTCCATGAAGAAGAGGAGGGTTGAAGACGGGAGAAGGGGTCATCGGTGGGCGTGGAAGAGTCCTTGCCGAAGAAGTAGGCTCGGAGACGGAGACGGCGGAAGAAAAGTTCCGCATCATGGCGAACACGGAACTCGCTGAGGTGTGGGCGAAGGGGGACAAACGTGAGGCCTTTACTGAGAACAGAGTGTTCTGCCTCCGACAGTTGAAGGTAGGAGGGGATGGTAAAGACCCAGCACGGATGAGAGCTGGGATCAGAGGGGGGAGGGGGGAGGCTGGGGGTGTCAATGGAGAGGGGAGGGTTGGGGTGAGAGGAAGATGGAGCCTCCGAGGGCCCAGGAGTTGACGGTGGGATCTGAGGAAGACGGGGCTGCGGAGTGGTGGTGGGGGAAGGGGAGACGGGAGTCACAACAGCAGCACATAAAGACCCAGCCTGGAGTTCAAGGCTGGAATCTTGAGAGCTGGGATCAGAGGCTGGAGGGGGGAGGCTGGGGGTGTCAGTGGAGAGGGGAGGGTTGGGGTGAGAGGAAGGTGGAGCCTCTGAGTACCCAGGAGCTGACGGTGGGATCTGAAGGAGACGGGATTGCAGGGTATTGGTGGGGGAAGGGGAGACGGGAGTCACAACAGCAGCACATAAAGACCCGGCCTGGTGTTCAAGGTTGGCATCGCAGTTGGTGGTTGCGCAATCGCTGTGAAGGTGTCCATGGTCGTTGCTGGAGTCCGGGTTTTGAATATGCCCTGAGGTGTTGGAGCCGGCGAGATCAGTGGCAGAGGCCGCAATCTGAAGTTCATGTCTGCTAGCGTCGGGGCTGGCAGGCTCTGGAGTCCGTAGATGTAGGATCTTGCGATCTTTGCCTAACATGACATAGTCAAAAAAACGGCGATTGCAGGCGTGAATCCGACGGAGGATGAAATAACGGGTAGGACCATTACAGACGGCGGAGAAAGTGTCCCGGAGGTGTGGAAGGGTCTGGGATAGGGACACCAAGTACCTCCTCATGGCGGAGAGAGTCGCCTTCAGAGCTTGACGGGAGAAGCGACGAGAGGCAGAGTCAATAAAATGTGAATACCTGGGATCCTCAGAAGGTCCAAATTGAGAGGCTTGGAAACGAATCCTAAAGCCAACTGGAGTAAGTTGGCGACGGAGGCACGTTCCAAGAAAGGATATATGGCTGTGATAGCGAGCCTGAGTCAAAGAGTGGTCGAAAAGTTGAAGAGCCGAAGAAATTACAGATGGGGAGCAGTGAGAGATAGTTTCACTGAACTCCCGTTGAAGAGAGGATCTAAACTTCTTCGGTGTAGGCATCACCGGAAGAGGCTTCGCAGTAGTGAATTTAAATGCAAACAACAGGAATTCTGCAGATGCTGGAAATTCAAGCAACACACATCAAAGTTGCTGGTGAACGCAGCAGGCCAGGCAGCATCTGTAGGAAGAGGTGCAGTCGACGTTTCAGGCCGAGACCCTTCGTCAGGACTAACTGAAGGAAGACTGAGTAAGGGATTTGAAAGTTGGAGGGGGAGGAGGAGATCCAAAATGATAGGAGAAGACAGGAGGGGGAGGGATGGAGCCAAGAGCTGGACAGGTGATAGGCAAAAGGGGATACGAGAGGATCATGAGACAGGAGGTCCGGGAAGAAAGACGGGGGGGGGGGGGACCCAGAGGATGGGCAAGAGGTATATTCAGAGGGACAGAGGGAGAAAAAGGAGAGTGAGTGAAAGAATGCCTGTATAAAAATAAGTAACAGATGGGGTACGAGGGGGAGGTGGGGCATTAGCGGAAGTTAGAGAAGTCAATGTTCATGCCATCAGGTTGGAGGCTACCCAGACGGAATATAAGGTGTTGTTCCTCCAACCTGAGTGTGGCTTCATCTTTACAGTAGAGGAGGCCGTGGATAGACATGTCAGAATGGGAATGGGATGTGGAATTAAAATGTGTGGCCACTGGGAGATCCTGCTTTCTCTGGCGGACAGAGCGTAGATGTTTAGCAAAGCGGTCTCCCAGTCTGTGTCGGGTCTCGCCAATATAGAAAAGGCCACATCGGGAGCACCGGATGCAGTATATCACCCCAGTCGACTCACAGGTGAAGTGTTGCCTCACCTGGGAGGACTGTTTGGGGCCCTGAATGGTGGTAAGATGGATGGGTCCTCCTCATTGACGATTTTCTTTAGGGTACATCCACAGGCCTACAGTCAACAGCTTTAAAACTAACATTCTGGAAGTTCGGCACCGTCTACTATTCAGCCCTTGCACAAACTACATTAACCTTAAAGAAAAGATAAACTCCAGTTCACAGCCTCAACACGGCCTCTTGCGAAGCATCAATATCAACAGACCATTCCAGACCAACCTGTCTCCTGGGGTAGAGGCAGCAGTCACTGGACTTGGCCAGTGAAAACAATCAGCTCAACACAGTTTCTCTAGCCAACACCCAATTACTAGACAAATCTACAAATCAAATGCAGGGTATGGTGGAAAATTTCTGAAGACCACTGGAACTGTTCCCAGATATGAAAAGACAACTGGGCAGCCATTAAGAAACAAAAGGTGTGTAGATGAACAAGTGCCACCATCACGAAGAGGTGGGTGCATCAATGAGACACACATTCACAGATGGGTTCACAAAGTAGAGCTCAAGGTGGCAAAGCAAGGGTCAAGCAAGTTCTTCAGGCCTGTGCCTGAGATTGTTCTGAAAACGTAGAACTGAACTTTGTAACCTGTTCAATGAACTTTTTGTGACATCTTCATAGATGCCAGGTAGGGAGTGTTTAGGCTTTTATTTTGAAATATAGCCCTGGTGACTTTTAATTCTGATCGTGCTGCTGACTTTAATTTCCCAATCCAGTTGGATCACAAGAGCAGCACTCTTGAGTGGTGCAGTTTTTTGAGTCAGACTGGAAGGACATTTACACAATCCCATATTTCCTTCCTTTGCACCAACGTAAGCCATTGTCTGTTACTGTTGGTTCAATTCATAAAGGAGAATGCTATCTGAGCAATATTTTGTGTTAATATTATGTGAAAGTTTATTTTGATTATTGGTATAATGATCGATTAGCCTTGTCAATTTAATGAATGCTAACATGATATTAATCATCATACAGTCTTTAAAACTGTGCTTACTCACATTGTGTATAATTTGGATATTTTATGTGCAAGTCTAGCCTCAGATATTCCTAATTTCTTATGAATTTATGAGTGAATCGCCAGAAGCATGCTGCATTAATTACTGTCCGTGTTGTTCTGGCTCATGTTCAGTTTTACTCTAACTCAATCATTCGTATTTGTGCTGCGTAAACAGACCAGAGTTTTGACACTACATCCTGACTCCCATGTTCAGATGAGTGGGGTTGGGCTTACTGCTGAATTCTGTACTCTCTATATCACAAACAAGGAGAACAGTACAACCTTTCCTCTGAAGATGTGCTCTTTACTCCAAGCAACACCCTGGTACATCTCCCCTGCATCCTTTCTAAAGCTTTCACATCCTTCTGATAATGAGATGACTAGAACCAAAAATAATGCACACCAGGTTTGACAAATCTGCTGGTGTAGATGGGGTTGTACCAGGGGATGTGGTATAGTTGGATATTACAAAGGCTTTCAATAAGGTACTACACAGGAGAGTTTTAAACAAAATTGACAGGGCTTGGTAGTAGGGGTCATACAATGACACAGTCCAAGGGTCAGCGAAGAGGCAAAGAAAAGAATGTAAGAATTAATAAATATCTTAATGATAGAAGGCTGTGAGGAGTTGGGTGCCTCAGGGATCAGAACTGGGACCACACCTGTTCTGTGAGTCTGTGAGGTGTTGTGTGACTTGGAGATCTGTACTGGGACCACACCTCTTCTGTGAGTCTGTGAGGAGTTGTGTGTCTCAGGGATCAGTACTGGGACCACACCTGTTCCGTGAGACTGTGAGGAGTTGTGTGTCTCAGGGATCAGTACTGCGACCACACCTGTTCTGTGAGTCTGTGAGGAGTTGTGTGTCTCAGGGATCAGTACTGCGACCACACCTGTTCTGTGAGTCTGTGAGGAGTTGTGTGTCTCAGGAATCAGTACTGGGACCACACCTGTTCTGTGAGTCTGTGAGGAGTTGTGTGTCTCAGGGATCAGTACTGGGACCACACCTGTTCTGTGAGACTGTGAGGTGTTGTGTGTCTCAGGGATCAGAAAAGGGACCACACCTGTTCTGTGAGTCTGTGAGGAGTTGTGTGTCTCAGGGGTCAGTACTAGGACCACACCTGTTCTGTGAGACTGTGAGGAGTTGTGTGTTTCGGAGATCAGTACTGGGACCACACCTATTCTGTGAGTCTGTGGGGAGTTGTGTGTCTCAGGGATCAGTACTGGGACCACACCTGTTCTGTGAGTCTGTGAGGAGTTGTGTGTCTCAGGGATCAGTACTGGGACCACACCTGTTCTGTGAGACTGTGAGGTGTTGTGTGTCTCAGGGATCAGAAAAGGGACCACACCTGTTCTGTGAGTCTGTGGGGAGTTGTGTGTCTCAGGGATCAGTACTGGGACCACACCTGTTCCATGAGTCTGTGAGGAGTTGTGTGTTTCGGAGATCAGTACTGGGACCACACCTGTTCTGTGAGTCTGTGAGGAGTTGTGTGTCTCAGGGATCAGTACTGGGACCACAACGGTTCCGTGAGTCTGTGAGGAGTTGTGTGTTTCGGGGATCAGTACAGGGACCACATCTGTTCTGTGAGTCTGTGGGGAGTTGTGTGTCTTGTGGATCAGTACTGAGACCACACCTGTTTCATTGTGGTTCAGATGAGGGGATCATTTGTGATATATACAGATTTGTTAACGATAAAAAGCTCGGTACCAGTGTGGATTGAGAGGGGGATATAGATGAAATGTGACTCTACGCCAGTGGCTCTTCTTGGAAGTTCAAAGTTCAAATTTTTTTAATATCAAAGTACACATCAGTCACCATATACTCCCCGGAGATACATTTCCTTGCGGGCATGCACTGTAAGTACTGAGAAAGACAATAGAATCAGTGAAAAACTGCACAGAAGACAGACAGGCAGGCAGTATACAGGAGGCAACAAACTGTGCAAATACAAAAAGAAAAAAAAACAAAAAAAGGCAATAAATATCAGTGGATTTGAATGAATACACCATATTTGTCACGGATTTTATTAAAAGAGTTGGAGATCGTTTGTCCCTACGGAATCATTCAGTGTCTTCTCCAACCAGAAGCCCTGGATGAACCATGAGATTCGCAATCTGCAGAGACCCTGGTCAGAGGTATTCAAGTCTGGGGACCAAGAAAGTTACAAAAGGTTCAGGTACGATCTCACCGGTCAAGTGGCAACTCCAGATGAAACTCGAATCAATGAAGACTGCTCGATAGTTGTGGCAGGAATTGAATACCATCACCTCTTTTAAAGTTAAATCAAGCAACATTGACGTCAACAGGGCTTCCCTTCCAGATGACTTTAATGCCTTGTACGCTTGCTTTGACTGTCAAAACAATGAGGAGCCATCGTGAGCTCCCACAGTCCCCGATGACCCTGTGATTTCAGTCTCTGAGACTGATGTGCCAGCAGCCTTTAGGAAGGTGAACCCAGGAAAAGCATTCGGTCCAGATGGGGAACCGGGCCACGTACTCAAAACATGTGCTGACCAACTGGCTGGGGTGTTCACTGAGATCTTTAACCTCTCGCTTCGGCAGGGTTACGAACTCACTTGCTTATACCAGTGCCGAAGAAGAACATGGTAACCTGTCTCAACTATCATCCACTAGCACTTACATCCACAGTGATGAAGTGTTTTGAGAGGCTGGTGCTGAAGCATATCAGCTCCTGTCTGAATGACGACTTGGATCCTCTCCGATTTGCCTACTAAAGCAACAGGCCTACAGTAGGTGCCATCTCGTCAGCAAGACCAAGGAGCTGATTATTGACTTCAGGGGGAGGAAACCAGAGATCCAGGAGCCAATCCTCATCAGAGGATCAGAAGTAGAGATAGCCAGCAACTTAAAAGTTCCTTGGTGCTATTATTTCCGAGGACCTGTCCTGGGTCCAGCATACAAGTACAATTATGAAGAAAGCACAGTAGCACCTCTACTTCCTTAAGAATTTACGAAGGTTCAGCATGACATTTAAGACTTTGACAAACTTCTATAGATGTGTAGTACATTGACTGGCTGCATTATGGCCTGGATGGAAACACCAAAGCCCTTGAATGTAAACCCTGCAAAAAGGAGAGGACACGGCCCAGTCCATCAAAGGTAAAGCCCTCCCCACCATTGAGCACATCTACACGAAATATTGTCGCACTGAGGCATTATTTACTTTGTGGAATCTTACAAGAAAGCATTCAAAAATGCCTCCTAACTGAAGCACAACTTGAATTTAAAATAGCAGTTGTAACAGCTGTATTGATGGAAACAGTAGACAGAGACAGAATTGAGTTGTAGCCCAGAATGAAAGTGAATGTGAATAAAATTGCAATGTCTGAACAGAGGCCTGCCTGGCAGAACAAATGGTGTTGCTGTTGTGACAGGCACTCATGGACACCAGACCAATGCAGGTTTAAAGGTAAAACTTGCAGAAAATGCAACAAAGTAGGACACATACGTAGAGCACGTCAGGCAGACAAAAATAATTGGCCTGCACAGGGAGAGAAAAAGATAAAAAGTCAAGTTGCAGTTTCAAAAAGAGCACTAATCTGTATGCTGTTGCTGAAAAATCTGATAATGATAATGGGATACAGGACTGAGTTGCCTTGAGATTTAGAATGCGAAAACTAACAATAGACCAGCAATATGACCAGACATGAATGGCAAATTAATTGAAATGGAATTGGATACTGGCTTGGCTGTTTCAGTCATTTAACATAAAAAGTTTGCACGGCATTTCAAAAATACTGAACTGAAACCTGCAGATGTCTAACTAAGAACTCAAATGAAGAAAAGATAACTCCTGTGGGAATTACATTCATACCAGAGAAATACAACCACAATGGGTTGGTCTTTGATAAAAAACAGGAACATCAGCATTGTGGGGTTGCATTGGCTGAGACAACTACAACTTGATTGGAGATCCATCCACCATTTGCATACCACAACCCCTGCTATAGTCAACTGAAAGCAAATTAAGAAAGGTACTAGATGATGCCACAACTGTCTCCATGCTGTACACCATGAACCGTTGCCCAACAGAAGACAAACAGGTGTTGGTATCAACCTTTGAGCCTCTGGTTCAAAAGCATATTGGACCAAGGAAGGAGCAAGCTGCCCAGGGGAATTGTGAAAGTGATGAAAGCAGTGGCCTGACTACAACAGTTTCTGCAAACAACATTTCTGAGATGCGAAAACAGAGATTCGTCAGGTGATGTTGTGGGTGAGGAAACCAAAAGGAGAGATCACATCGTAGAGGGAGAAATATAAGGATTAATACCAGAATACTCTAGTGAACTTAATGCACCTTCCCAAGATCAAGATGCACAACTAGAAAGATGAAAAAGGAAGACAAGAAATTGAAAAGGAGAGAAGACAGAAGGAATGAATGTAAGCGAGACTGTGATAGGGATTGTGGGAGAAACACGGATAAGGAAAGGGACTACGACTAAGAAAGGGATCAAGAGTGAAAGAAGCTGGGATTGGGAGAGAAGCAAGGATCAAAATAGATCGAGAGAAAAGCCAAGACAAGTTGAAAAAAGTTATCAGAACCACTTCCTGCAGTCAACTCCCACAACCACCATGGAAGAGGCCCCAGAACCTGAGATTGTCTCACAGCCACAAGTCTCACCTGCCAAGCAGAGTGATCCCACTTTCAGCAAAGATGCTATCCCACAAGAGTAAGAAATCCTCCACAGTGATTAAATCTTCAGGCCCGAATGAGATCATTTAAAATTTCCTATGCTGTGGATGTGTATAGAGTAGTTGGATTATATAGTATACTGTGTATATAGTTGAGGTGCATTCTCTATTGAGTTGGAGTTTGTAGCCAGGCAAGGAGTAGTTTTGTGTATTTAATAAATCAGCGATATTTGAGTAATATTGTAAATACATTGTTTGATTTAATTTGATTAAATAATTCATTACAGGTTATGTGTAAAAGTGCGTAAATGTCAGTAAGCCACCACGCCAGCAGGTGGCATGTGTGTGCCTCACTAAAAGTAAACACAAAGTTAGACTCGCCATCTTTTACTTTTAATTAGCTTAATGTTTTGGAGTTACAAAATGCAACAATAACTGTTCCTGAACCTGATAGTGCGGGTCTTGGGACTCTTCTACCTTCCTCCAGACTGCAGCAGCGAGAAGACAGCAGGAGATTTTGGGGGTTCGGTAAGTCACCAAAGACTCCAGCAAATTGCTACTGATGTACGCTGGTTACATTGCAACCTGGTATGTAGGGTCCAACACATAGGATCACTCAGGCAGTTTCATCTGTCCCTGCCACTGAGGACAGCTTCAATAGGCAGGGCCTCAAGAAAGCAGCATCTACCACCAACGACTCTCACCATCTGGAACATGCCCTCCTCTTAATACTACCATCGGGGAGGAGGGACAGGAGTTTGAAGGCCCACATTCAATGATTCAGCTACAGTCTCTTCCCCTCCACCATCAGATTTCTGAATGGTCTATGAACCCATGGTCTCGCACTATTTATTATGTTGTACTGAGTAGTGAGGTGGAGGTATGTCAGTACGAAAGGCATTCCTTCCCTCCGCTAGCCTGCAGGTCACCCTTAGACAAGGTGTAGCACCTGTTTAGCCCCCGATCAGGATCATGTGAAGCCATGGGTGCAGGTACTGGATGGTCGTATGAGCCTGGTGCGTATCACAAACCCGGTTATGTGATCACTGACGCCAGGCAGACAGTCTCTGAAGAGTATTGATGATGGCTGAGGTCACCCTTCCTGTAAAGACTGCCCAGAAGAAGGCAATGGTAGACTACTTCTGTGGAAAAATTTGTCAAGAACAATTATAGACACGGAAAGACCATGATCACCCATGTCATATGACATGGCACAGAACAAGAGAACAATTACTTTGTAATTTACTGTAATATTTTTAACTTTGCACTGTACTGCTACTGCAAAACAACAAATTTGATGTTATATTCTTCAGCTATAATTAGTCTAATTCTGAACAGGTGAGGATGTGGCAGATATGTAAAAAGGAAAAATGAACTGTCATTGACTTTGGTGGAAAAACAGAAAAGGGAAGTATAGTAACACACCGTAATGTTGGAGAAACAGTCCACATTTTGGGCCGAGACCCTTCATCAGGGGGCCTGATAAAGTCTCAGCCCGAAACAATGGCTGTTCATTCCCTTTTATAGATGCTGCCTGAACTGCTGAGGTCCTCCAGCATTTTGTGTGTGTTCAAAGGTGTATACAACCCTGAGACTCATTTTCTTGCAGGCATACTAAGTAGATCAAACTGATGATAAGAGAATCAAGAGAATCACTGAAAGATCATACCAACAGGGCAAACAATCAGAGTGCAAAATACAACAAACTGCAAATCCAAAAAGAAAGAAATTTATTAATAAGTAAATAAGCTATAAAGAACATGAGATGAAAAGTCCTTGAAAGTGAGCTCATAGTTTGTGGGAACGGTTCAGTGATGGGCTGAGTGAAGCATCTACAGAATCTCTTGAGTCTTGAATAATTACTTTGGTTCTGTCTTCACTACGGAGGACATAAATAATCTTCCGGAAATAGTAGGGGACAGAGGGTCCAGTGAGATGGAGGAACAGAGGGAAATACATGTTAGTAGGGAAGTGGTGTTAGGTAAATTGAAGGGATTAAAGGCAGATAAATCCCCACGGCCACATGGTCTGCATCCCAGAGTGCTTAAAGAAGTAGCCCAAGAAATAGTGGATGCATTAGTGATAATTTTTCAAAACTCTTTAGATTCTGGACTAGTTCCTGAGGATTGGAGGGTGGCTAATGTAACCCCACTTTTTAAAAAAGGAGGGAGAGAGAAACCAGGGAATTATAGACCGGTTAGCCTAACATCGGTGGTGGGGAAACTGCTAGAGTCAGTTATCAAAGATGTGATAACAGCACATTTGGAAAGCAGTGAAATCATCGGACAAAGTCAGCATGGATTTGTGAAAGGAAAATCATGTCTGACGAATCTCATAGAATTTTTTGAGGACGTAACTAGTAGAGTGGATAGGGGAAAACCAGTGGATGTGGTATATTTGGATTTTCAAAAGGCTTTTGACAAGGTCCCACACAGGAGATTACTGTGCAAACTTAAAGCACACGGTATTGGCGGTAAGGTATTGATGTGGATAGAGAATTGGTTGACAGACAGGAAGCAAAGAGTGGGAATAAACAGGACCTTTTCAGAATGGTAGGCAGTGATTAGTGGGGTACCGCAAGGCTCAGTGCTGGGACCCCGGTTGTTTACAATATATATTAATGACTTGGATGAGGGAATTAAATGTAGCTTCTCCAAGTTTACCGATGACACGAAGCTGGGCGGCAGTGTTAGTTGTGAGGAGGATGCTAAGAGGATGCAGGGTGACTTGGATAGGTTAGGTGAGTGGGCAAATTCATGGCAGATGCAATTTAATGTGGATAAATGTGAAGTTATCCACTTTGGTGGCAAAAACAGGAAAACAGATTATTATCTGAATGGTGGCCGATTAGGAAAAGGGGAGGTGCAACGAGACCTGGGTGTCATTATACACCAGTCATTGAAAGTGGGCATGCAGGTACAGCAGGCAGTGAAAAAGGAGAATGGTATGCTGGCATTTATAGCAAGAGAATTCGAGTACAGGAGCAGGGAGGTACTACTGCAGTTGTACAAGGCCTTGGTGAGACCACACCTGGAGTATTGTGTGCAGTTTTGGTCCCCTAATCTGAGGAAAGACATCCTTGCCATAGAGGGAGTACAAAGAAGGTTCACCAGATTGATTCCTGGGATGGCAGGACTTTCATATGATGAAAGACTGGATGAACTAGGCTTATACTCGTTGGAATTTAGAAGATTGAGGGGGGATCTGATTGAAACGTATAAAATCCTAAAGGGATTGGACAGGCTAGATGCAGGAAGATTGCTCCCGATGTTGGGGAAGTCCAGAACGAGGGGTCACAGTTTGAGGATAAAGAGGAAGCCTTTTAGGACCGAGATTAGGAAAAACTTCTTCACACAGAGAGTGGTGAATCTGTGGAATTCTCTGCCACAGGAAGCAGTTGAGGCCAGTTCATTGGCTATATTTAAGAGGGAGTTAGATATGGTCCTTGTGGCTACGGGGGTCAGGGGTTATGGAGGGAAGGCTGGGGCGGGGTTCTGAGTTGGATGATCAGCCATGATCATAATAAATGGCGGTGCAGGCTCGAAGGGCCGAATGGCCTACTCCTGCACCTATTTTCTATGTTTCTATATTTTCTAAATGGTGAATGTCTGAAAGGCGTTGGTGTTTAGAGGGATCTGGATGCTAGTGTATATGAGTCACCAAGTGTTAACACACAGGTAGAGCAATTAGGCAGAGAAACTAGTTATTGCAAGAGGATTTGAGGCGCTTTACATGGGGTTTCGCTGACACACAGCGTGTACAGGTCTGGTCTCTCCAGCTAAGGACGGGTAGATTGACAGTACAGGTTGTAAAGCCAGAATGATCCCTGTTAAAGGACATGTCAAATTGGGAAGGAATCTTCGGATTATCCCTGCATTCCCTCCCCAGAGTATAAAGGATGGTAGATTGTAAACCGGAGCACCCGGAGAAAACAGACACATGCCACGGGGAAGACGTACAAACCCCTTACAGATGGCCTGAGAATTGAAGTCCGAACTCTGATGCCCCAGCTGTAATAGTGTTGTACTAATCGTGTTGCTCAGTGTTGTTTTTTGTTGAGTGTTGTGCCAACAGACTACAGCAAATTTCAAATACGCATGTGTAAATGTATCCGGTAAATAAATTGACCCTGATGGAACGTTGCAGGTTCTTACAGAAGATTAGATGCAGAGCAGGTATTTTTGTCACTGGGCTCATGGTCTCAAAATATGCCATTCAGGACAGAGAGAAGAAATACTGCCTTCAGTGGTGAATCTTTGGAGCTCTCTGTCCAAGGGGATCTGCAGTGTCAGTCACTGACTTAGTTCAAGAAAGATCTCTGAGGATTGTCACCTTGTCGTGGTGGAGAGCCTTGTGAGTCCCTGAGACCCCTAGAGTTTCCCACAGCGGTACCGTCACGGGGGAGGATCCAGATCCAACCAAGACCTCAGTGGTGAATCTGGCAGAACTTGATGGCACATCCCAACGGCAGTGAAGGTGGAGGGAGACCGCAAAAAGGGAGCGTTCTCAGTCAGTTTGCATTCCATGTCACTGGACCCTGATCCCTGATCCCTGATCCCAATCTGTCAAGGTGGCTGATCGTGCATCAGCCTCCCCACGTTAAACAAAGTCACACACAGGCGTTCTCCATTAAGGGAATTCACCCCAACTCTCTGGATGGCAACCCATTAGGAGTACATTACGCTTGCTTCGAGTGATCGCACCACTATATTAAGACAGAGATCGACGGATGCTTAAACAGAAAGGAAATCAATGAATACGAGTTGACTGTTTCATACTGATGCAATCACGAAGAAGGCATGCAATCAGCCATATTTCATTAAGCGTTTGAGGAGATTTGGTAGGTCACCAAAGACCGCAGCAAATTCCTACAGCTGTACTGCGGAGACCATTCTGACTGGTCGCATTACCGTCTGGTCTGCTGTGGGGGGAGGGGGCCACTGCACAGCACCGAAGAAAAGGGATGTGTAAACTCATGGGCACCAGCCTCTCTACCACTGAGGACATCTTCACAAGGCCATGCTTCAAGAAGGCGGCAGTCATCATTAAGGATCCTCATCATCCAGGACACCACCTCTTCTCATTGCTACCACCAGGGAGGAGGTACAGGGGCCTGGAGACCTACACTCAACATTTCAGGAACAGCTTCTTCTCTTCCACCATCAGATTTCTGATTGGCCCACGAACCCATGAACACTACCTCACTATCTTTGTTCTCTTTTTGCTCTGTTTATACATACTGTTTACACTCCGTGGACACTTTATTAGGTACATATATACACCTACTTGTTAATGCAAATATCTAATCAGCCAATCATTTGGCAGCAACTCATTGCTTAAAAACATGCAGACATGGTCAAGAGGTTCAGTTATTGTTCAGATCAAATATCAGAATGGAGAGGAAACATGATCTAAGTGATTTTGACTGTGGAATGATTGTTGGTGTCAGATGGGGTGGTTTGAGTATCTCAGAAACTGCTGATCTCCTGGGATTTTCACACACAGCAGTCTCCAGCGTTTACAGAGAATGTGGAAAAACAAAAAAATATCCAGTAAGCAGCAGTTCTATGGGTGAAAACACCTTGTTAATGAGAGAGGTCAAAGGCGAATGGCCAGACTAGTTCAGGCTGACAGGAAGGCGATGGTTTCTCAAATAACCACAGTGGTGAGCAGAAGAGCATCTCTGAATGTTCAACACATTGGACCTTGAAGTGGATGGGCTACAGCAGCAGAAGACCATGAACACACACTCAGTGGCCACTTTATTTGGTGCAGGAGGTACTGAGTGTATTTCATTAGGAGTTTGATGAGATTTGGTATGTCACCACAGGCTAACGGACCTGTACAGATGTATTGTGGAGAGCATTCCGACAGGCTGCATCACCACCTGCTATCTGCACAGGATCGGTCAAAGCAGCAGAGGACTGTAAACTCAGTTACATTCCATCATAGGCACTAGCCTCCCAACATCAGGGACATTTTCAAAAGGCGATGCTTCAAGAAGACATCATCCATTATGAAGGACCCTCACCACCCAGTACAAGCCATTGCTACCATCACAGAGGAGGTACAGGAGCCTGAAAACCCACATTCAACGATGTAGGAACAGCTTCTTCTCCTCCACCATCAGATTTCTGAACAGACAATGAACCCAAGAACATGACCTCACTATTTTTGCTTTACTTATTTTGTTTATATATTCTTGGGTAGGAAGGTGGAGATAAGTCTCTACCAAAGGAGGTGTAAGGCACCCATTGCCTCTGCTAGCCTGCAGGTCACCCTTGGACAAGGAGCAGCACCTGCTCAGCCCCCTGATCAGGGTCACGTGAAGCCATGGAGCAGGTGGTGGATGGTCGTATGAGCAGCTGGTGCAGATCACACGTCCTGGTTATGCGACCACTGACGCCAGGCAGACAATCTCTGAAGAGTATTGATAATGGCTGGGGTCACCTGTCTTGTAAGGACACTGTTCAGAAGAAGGTAATGGCAAACCACTTCTGTAGAAAAATTTGCTGAGAACAATCATGGTCAAAACCACGATCGCCCAAGTCATATGACACAGCACGTAATGATGATGTCATACGCCACGACACATAATGATAATGTCATACGACATGGCACATAATGATGATGTAATACGACACAGCACATAATGATGAAAATGATTACATACTCTTAATGTAATTTTTTTGTAATATTTTATGTATTGCTCCTTACAGCAGATGTGAAACAATACATTTCATAACATATGTCAGTGATATTAAACCTTGTGGTCTCTTCTCGAGCAGATGAGTATGTCTGGTTCAGGGGCTGGGGAGTTTCTCTTCTGCTTATGCACACGAGGAAGACAAGTGTGCTTGGTCTGATGGACACGGTTCAGTGTATCATGCAAACCAGCCTCCCCCCCAATGGACTCTGTCTCTGTTTCTCACTGTCTCTGTAAAGTACCGAACATAATCAAAGACCCACTCACCCTGGACATTCTTCCCCCCCAAATCAGACAGAAGGTATAAAACCACAAGCGATTCTGCCAGTTGCACGAAATCCAGAGCAACACAGAGAAAACACTGGAGGAACTCAGCAGGTCAGGCTGCATCTCCATCTCCACAGAAGATAAAAAAACCTAAGGAAGCTACTACGAGGTTCAAACGCTCCTACTCACTGTTATAGGACCATCGAACAGTCTCCCAGTACAAGAACCTCATAGTCTACCTCGTTATGACCTTGCACCTCATCATCTGCCTGCACTGCACTCTCTCTGTCACACTGTATTGCTTTCAATGTGACGATCTGATCTGTACAGACAGTGTTTGTCACTGTACCACAATAAATGTAACAATAATAAACCAATTTTCATCATTATTTCCTAACTAGCAGTTATCATTTTTGTTTTATAAACTGCATGGAGCTGATGATTGGGTTGATATTTCCTGTTCTCGCACACAATACAATCCTAACCCCTGAAATGGTTCATTAATCTGGCTGATTCTGCCCAGGCTAATGTCACATCAGTCTGGAACATGTCAAGGAGAACAGCCTCTGAGTTAGCTCGAGCTGAAGCTTTCTAAGGCATTGGTCAGACTGCATTTGAAATACTGTCAGCTATTTTGGGCCCGGTGTCTAAGGAAGTACATGCTGGCCCTGGAGAGGGTCCAGAGGAGGTTCACAAGGACGATTCCAGGAATGAAAAGCTTAACGTATGAGGAGCATTTGATGTCCCTGGCCCTGTATGCGAAAGGCGAGGAGGGATTTCCTTGAAACCAAACCGGATGCTGAAAGAATGCATGTAGAGAGGATGTTTTCATCAGTGGGGAAGTCTAGGATCCAAAGGCACAGCCTCCCAATAAAGGGACGTCCCTTTCGAACAGGGATGAGAAGGAATTTTTTTAGCCGGGGGTGGTGAATCTGTGGAATTTGTTGCAGCAATCCTGAGGAAGGATCTTGGCCCTAAACATCGACTGTTTATACCTCTCAATAGATGCTGCCTGACCTGCTGAGTTGCTCCAGCATTTTGTGTGTGTTGCTCTGGATTTCCAGCATCTGCAGAATCTCTTGTATTTATCACTTTCCATATGAGTCTGGTATTGATCCCAATTACTACCGATCACTACACTTATGAAGTGTATAAAGAAGCCACAAACACTAACACTCACTGTAAACACTAACGTCAGCTAACAATAACAGGATAGTGGCAGGTTTATAAACTGCTCACATCTTTGCACACTCAGACTGATTCCTGTACTTTTTAAAAATCTGACAAACCTTCTGCACTGATGATGTTGTCACCTTGACTTTTAAAACTTATTGATTCACCCACCCGGTCTTACTAGTTGACTGTAAATGTCCTTCATTTTCAAACACTTTCACAGATTTTATTTTACAAACACACCAATTTTGCACATTTGGTTTAGGCTCAGATACTTCACCACCACCACCACTCCTCCCACCCACCCACTTCCTCTTCCAGTGACTGGTTTTGATTTTGTTACACTGATTCTATCACAATCACTATCACTCACACTCTCGCTTGTGCACCTACACACTGAGTGGTACACTCGGCAGGTCAGGCAGCATCCATGAGGGAAGAGAGAGGCAGAAGGCATGTTTCAGGCCAGGGACCTTTAGTTCAGGCTGGATTCGCTGGAGGTCCTCTCAACACAAAGGCTGCTCCACCTACAGAGTCTTTTCAGCATTGACACCACACGGTTTTTTTTGCACACTCACTCATGCTCACAATCTTGCACAATGATTTTCTCACACTACACTTATCGGTTTCCCTCACACTCTCCCTGCAATGATTTTCACACATACGTACCCACGCAAACACACACTCACTCACACACAAGTCCTTCTGAACTCACCCTGCAGCCGATTCGCAACCACGCCGCCGGCCAGCTTCACAACGGTGGTCTCCTTGCACACTCTCTTGCACACTCGAACACCTATCCGGGTCCTGTTTGCTTTTGTCCCGGACTGCGGCGACGAAGGAGCGCTGGGCTCCGGAGCCCGCCACCGGCGCCACTCGGATGGCCACAGCCGAACCACCGCGTCCCGGAGCCGGGCGGAGCTGGAGCGACAGCCGGTCTCCCCCAGCCGGCCCGACCCGAGAGCGGAGGGAGCGGCAGCGGAGGAAGAGGAAGTGAGAGGCGGCTGCAGTACTGCGCTGGGACAGTGGGGGCACGGCGCCTCACACTCACTGCGGTACTGTCACAACCGGACACACTCACCGTGACGCCAGACACTCTCACAGACACTGCGACACGGTACCGGGCACACTCACTAACACTGACTCTCACACACACAGACAATGGGCAAACTCACTAACGCTGTGACACATACACAGACAATGAGAAAACTCACTTACACTGACAGAGATACACACAGACAATGGGCAAACTCACTAACGCGCTCGCTCTCTCTCTCACACGCACACGCACACGCACACTGACAATGGGCAAAATCACTAACACTGTGACACACAGTATGGACGGTAAATTGATGGAGAAGATCCTGAGAGGCAGGATTTATGAACATATGGAGAGGCATAATATGATTAGGAATAGTCAGCACGGCTTTGTCAAGGGCAGGTTGTGCCTTACGAGTCTGATTGAATTTTTTGAGGATGTGACTAAACACATTGATGAAGGAAAAGCAGTAGATGTAGTGTATATGGATTTCGGCAAAGCATTTGATAAGGTACCCCATGCAAGGCTTATTGAGAAAGGAAGGAGGCATGGGATCCAAGGGGACATTGCTTTGTGGATCCAGAACTGGCTTGCCCACAGAAGGCAAAGAGAGATTGTAGACTGGTCATATTCTGCATGGAGGTTGGTGACCAGTGGAGTGCCTCAGGGATCTGTTCTGGGACCCCCCTTTTTGTGATTTTTATGAATGACCTGGATGAGGAAGTGGAGGGATGGGTTAGTAAATTTGCTGATGACACAAAGGTTGGGGGTGTTGTGGATAGTGTGCAGGGCTGTCAGAGGTTACAGCGGGACATTGATAGGATGCAAAACTGGGCTGAGACTGGCAGATGGAGTTCAACCCAGAAAAGTATGAGGCAGTTCATTTTGGTTGGTCAAATATGATGGCAGAATATAGCATTAATGGTAAGACTCTTGGCAGTGTGGAGGATCAGAGGGATCTTGGGGTCCAAGTCCATAGGACACTCAAAGCTGCTGTGCAGGTTGACTCTGCGGTTAAGAAGGCATACGGTGCATTGGCCTTCATCAGCCGTGGGATTGAGTTTAAGAGCCGAGAGGTAATGTTGCAGCTATACAGGACCCTGGTCAGACCCCACTTGGAGAACTGTGCTCAGTTCTGGTCACCTCACTACAGGAAGGATCTGGAAACTATAGAAAGGGTGCAGAGGAGATTTACAAGGATGTTGCCTGGATTGGGGAGCATGCCTTATGAGAATAGGTTGAGTGAACTCGGCCTTTTTCCTTGGAGTGACGGAGGATGAGAGGTGACCTGATAGAGGTGTATAAGATGATGAGAGGCATTGATTGTGTGGATAGTCAGAGGCTTTTTCCCAGGGCTGAAATGGCTAGCATGAGAGGGCACAGTTTTAAGGTGCATGGAGGAAGGTACAGAGCAGATGTCAGGGGTAAGTTTTTTTTACACAGAGAGTGGTGAATGCGTGGAATGGGCTGCTGGCGACAGTGGTGGATGCAAAAATGATAGGGTCTTTTAAGAGACTCCTGGACAGGTACATGGAACTCAGAAAAATAGAGGGCTATGGGTAACCCTAGGTAATTTCTCAGGTAAGGACATGTTCGGCACAGCTTTGTAGGTGTAGGTCTTCTATGTTTCTGTACACACACACAGACAATGGACAAACTCATTAACACTATCACACACACACACACATACAGACAATGGGCAAGCTCATTAACACTATCTCACACACACACACACACACACACACACACAGACAATGGGCAAACTCATTAACACTATCACACACACACAGACAGACAATGGGCAAACTCATTAACACTATCACACACACACAGACAATGGGCAAACTCATTAACACTATCACACACACACACACACACACACACACACACACACACACAGACAATGGGCAAACTCACCAACACTGACATACATACACACACACACACCCCCACACACACACACAGACACACACACACACACAGACACACACACAGACAATGGGCAAACTCACCAACACTGACATACATACACACACACACACACACATACACACACACACACAGGGCAAACTCACTAACACTGACTCACATACACAGACAATGGGCAAACTCACCAACACTGACGCATGTACGTACACACACACACACACACACACACACACACACGCACATGTGGATAATGGGCAACTCACTAACACTGTGACGTATACACACACAGTCACAGTGTGAAACATCAGAACACAAACATCGACACACTCTCAGCCACTGAAACACACTGTGTCAGGGCACACTCTCACTGACACTCTGATACACTCACACAGTGTGAAAGACTGACACACACTACCTTTGCCCAAACAGTGTGGCACTCTCTTTCTCACACTGACACACACCGTTCATGTAATGAATACTCTTTTCCCTCAGGGCCACACCCTGCACCAATGTTCCTTCAGTGTATATGCACCTATGGATCTCTGACTCACATACTCTGTCACAGAACCTACACCTGTTGTGGGGAGAGTTCCACCTCCTGCAGGAGGACATTTCTCCTGATCTCTGTCCTGAATAGTTAATCCCTTAGTGAGAGTCAGGTTGACTCTGTGGTTAAGAAGGCGTACGGTGTATTGGCCTTCATTAGTCGTGGAATTGAACTTAGGAGCCGAGAGGTAATGTTGCAGCTATATAGGACCCTGGTCAGACCCCACTTGGAGTACTGTGCTCAGTTCTGGTCGCCTCACTATAGGAAGGATGTGGAAACTATAGAAAGGGTGCAGAGGAGATTTACAAGGATGTTGCCTTGTTTGGGGAAAATACCTTATGAAAACAGGTTGAATGAACTCTGTCTTTTTCCTTGGAGCAACGGAGGATGAGAGGTGACCTGATAGAGGTGTATAAGATGATGAGAGGCTTTGATCACGTGGACAGTCAGAGGCTTCTTCCCAGGGCTGAAATGGTTGCCACAAGAGGACACAGGTTTAAGGTGCTGGGGAGTAGGTACAGAGGAGATGTCAGGGTTAAGTTTTTCACGCAGAGAGTGGTGAGTGTGTGGAATGGGCTGCTGGTAACGGTGGTGGAGGCAGATAGGATAGGGTCTTTTAAGAGACTTTTGGATTGGTACATGGAGCTTAGAAAAATAGAGGGCTATGGGTAAGCCTAGTAATTTCTAAGGTAGGGACATATTCGGCACAACTTTGAGGGCCGAAGGGCCTGTATTGTGTTGTAGGTTTTTTATGTTTCTATTTTCTATGGGAGTGTCAGAACCCAGTTTATTGTCACTGACATATGCCACAAAATTTGTTGTTTTGTGGCAGCATGCAGTGCAATATATAAAATATATGATAAATTACATTAAGAAATGTATATACTGTATATATAAACATGAGATTCTGCATGTGCTGGAAATCCAGAACAACACACTAAATGCTGGAACATCTCATAATCACTCATCAGGTCAGGCAGCATCTGTGGAAATGAATAAACGGTTAACGTTTCAGGCTGAGACCCTTCATCAGGACTGGTGGTTTGGTTAGCACGAAACATCTTTACATCCTCCCATCTCTCTGCTTTCCACAGGGAGCACTCCCTCTGTGACCCTTTTCCATTCATCACTCCCCACTAATCTCCCTCCAGGCACTTATCCCTCCTCCCTTACCTCCACTCAGGGTCCCAAACAGTCCTTCCAGTTGAGGCAACACTTCACCTGAGAATCTGTTGGGGTCGTCTATTGTGTCCAGTGCTTCTGATGTGGTCTCATCTACACTGGTAAGACCTATCATAAATTGAGGGATTGCTTCTTTGAGCACCTCCACTCTATTCACCAAAATTGGAACTTCCCAGTGGCCAAACATCTTAATTCCAATTCCCATTCCCAATCTGACATGTCAGTGGCCTCCCAAGATGAGGCCATCTTCTGGGTGGAGGAGTAACATCTTATAATCAACCTGATGGCATGAATATCGATCTCTCCTTCCAGTGGAAAAAAAAATCCTCCCCTTCCCTTCTTCTTCTATTACACATTCTGGCTGTTTACCTCTTCTCACCTGCTTCTCACCTTCACCTGGCTCCCCTTCTCCTTCCCTTTCTCCTATGGTCCACTTTCCTCTCCTAGGGAGCTAGGTAGAAAGATGAGAAACAGGACCTTCAAGGTTGTAATCTCTGGATTGCTGCCTGTGCCACGTGCCAGTGAGGGTAAGAATAGGATAATTTGGCAGGTGAATCGTGGCTGAGGAACTGGTGCAGGGGGCAGGGTTTTAGATTTCTGGATCATTGGGATCTCTTCTGGGGAAGGTATGACCTGTACAAAAAGGACAGGTTACTCCTGAACCAAAGGGGGTCCAATATCCTTGTGGCTTGGTTGGCCAGAGTTGTTTGGGGGGGGGGGGTTTAAACTAATTTGACAGGGTAAGAACCAGACTGATAGTGCTGAAGATGAGGTTGCTGGTTTACAAACAAAAGCCATGTGTAGTGAGGAGGGGCTGTTGGTAGGAAAAAATTACAGTCCACGTAAAAAGTGGACCAATTGAAAAATGTGAATACAGGACTGAAGGTGTTGAATTTGAATGTGCAAGGGTAAAAAGATCCTGATGGGAGTTGTATGCAGACCTCCAAACAGTAGTAAGGATGTGGTCTACAAATTACAAAGGGAGAGAGAAAATGCATGCCAAAAGGGAAAAGTTACACTAGTCATGAGGGATTTCAATCTGCAGTACATTGGGAAAAGCAGGTTGGTGCTGGATTCCAAGAGGGGGAATTTCTAGGATGTCTATAAAATGGTGTTTTAGAGCAGCTTATGTTTGAGCCCATTCAGGGATGAGCTATCCTGGATTGGATGTTGTGCAATGAACCAGAATTGATTAGAGAGCTTAAGGTAAAAGAACCCTTAGGGGAAAGCAATCATAATATGATTGAATTCCCCCTGGAATTTGAGAAGGAGAGGCTAAAGTCAGATGTGTTAGTATTACAGTGGAGTAGAGGGAATTACAGAGGCATGAGAGAGAAGCTGGCCAGAATTGATTGGAAAAGAACGCTGGCAGGTGTTGGCCAGAAGAAACTGCAGTCTGATCGAGGACAGGGGAAGCAGACAAGCCAGTTGTCTTTGTTTCCCCCCGTTTTGTGGTCTCTGAACAGTTTTGTGCTCTTGGATAATCTAATCAGAGCAACTGAATGTGGCCACAGGAAGCTTCAGGTAATGATCTGCTAAACCTGAGACCGTTCTGAAACAAATAGCCATTTGTTATGTGAAGGACATGGACTCTGAACTGACCCTTGCTCTGGGACAATATAGTCAGAGCAATATACCTGAGACCATTGTCAGAGGAGTAGCTACTTGTTATGTAAGATGCCAGACCCGCAATCAGTAATCTCGTTAGACTCTGTCTGGGTTGACTGGTTTGGATCAGAGTGTAAAGACACAAATACACAAGGCTGGGGTGGGCAGAGGCATGGAGCAATGTTGGCTGTAGCCCTGTACAATGAGCAGTAAGAAGGTGACTCAGGTAGGTCAGATGACCCTGAGCCAATGGGGTGCAGATCCAATGGTTCAATTGATGAGGAACAGTTTAAGTCTCAGGAGCTCCAAGAACGCAGGGGCGATAACTCTCCAGCAGCCAGAGACCAACCATCACGGGTAGGGAGGACCCCATGGACATATGGAGATTGGGACCACGAGGAACGCCTGGCTAGAGTAGACTCCTTTCCTGGATAATATCTTTTTCTCTTCATTGACTGTTCATGGAGTGTCAGGGGTTCTAGTAGGGAGCACACAGGTAGATAAGAGTGTGAACCCACCTGCTTTATTAGTTGGAATAATAAAAGTTACTTGTCGGTATATACAGATTGTCTGTGTCTCACTGATCATTATTACAAGGGGTGATTCTTATAACACAGGGATGATGGCAGAGCAGCAATGGCTGGAATCTCTGGAAGCTATTCGGAAAGCACAGGATAAATACATCCCAAAGAGGAGTAAGTATTCTAAAAGAAAGATGACACAACCATGGCTAACAAGAGAAGTCAAAGCCGACATAAAAGCCAAGAGAGGGTATATAATAGACCAAAGATTGGTGGGAAGTTAGGGGATTGGGAAGCTTTTAAAATCCAACAGAAGGCAACTCAAAAAGTCATTAAGAAGGTAAAGAAGGAATGCAAAAGTAAGTTGGCCAATAATATTAAAGATGACACCAAAAGTTTCTTTAGATACATAAAGTGTGAAGGAGAGGTGAGAGTGGATATTGGACTGCTGGAAAATGATGCTGGAGAAGTAGTAACAAGGAAATGGTGGACAAACTGATTAAGTATTTTGCATCATCTTCACCGTGGAAGACATTAGCAGTACGGTGGCAGTTCCAGGTGTCTGGGGTCATGAAGTTACCATTACTAGAGAGAAGGTTCTTGGGAAACTGAGAAGTCTGAAGGTAGATAAGTCACCTGGACCAGAGGGGACACCACTGGTTTCTGAAAGATATGGCAGAAGAAATTGTGGAGGCATCAGTAATGATCTTTCAAGAATCAATAGATTCTGGAATGGTCCTGGAAGACTGGAAAATTGCCAATGTCACACCACTCTTCAAGAAGGGTTGACTATTTTCTAAATGGAGAGAAAATACAAAAATCTGAGGTGCTAAGGGACTTGGGAGTCCTTGCGCTGAATTCCCTAAAGGTTAGTTTGAAGTTGAGTCTGTGGTGAGGAAGGCAAATACAATGTTAGCATTCATTTCAAGAGGACTTGATTATAAAAGCAGGGATGTAATGTTGAGACTTTATAAAACACTGGTGAGGCCTCACTTGGAGTATTGTGAGTAGTTTTGGGCCCCTATTTTGAAAGGATGTGCTGAAACTGGAGAGGGGTCAAGGGAGTTTTACGACAATGATTCCCGAATTGAATGGCTTATCATATGAAGAGCGTCTGCTGGCTCTGGGCATGTATTCACTAGAATTCAGAAGAATGAGGGGTGACCTCATTGAAACCTATCGAATGGTAAAAGGCTTTGACATAGTAGATGTAGAGAGGATGTTTCCTATGCTGGAAGAGTTTAAGACCAGAGGACACAGCCTCAGACTAGAGGGACATCCTTTTAGAACAGTGATGAGAAGGAATTTCTTTCGCCAGAAGGTGGTGAATCTGATGAATTCTTTCCCATAGGCAGCTATGGAGGCCAAGCCTTTATGTATATTTAAGGCAGAGGTTTATACAATCTTGATTGGTCAGGACATAAAGGGATACGGGGACAAGGCAGGAGATTGGGGCTGAGAGGAAAATTGGATCAGCCTCAGCCATGATGAAATGGTGGACCACTTGTTGGGCCAAATTCTGCTCCTATATCTTTTGGTTTTATGGTCTTATCAGATTCCTTCTTAGAACATAGAACGCTAATCAATGTTGGTCCTATAACCTCTGTTCCACAACACTCATCAACGTCACTCCTACACTCTCTGTACTGCAATACTCTTCAAAGTCGGTTCTACGCCCTCTGTTCCACAACACTTGTCAACATTGATTCTACACCCTCTGTTCCATAACAGTTGCCAATGTTGGTCCTACACCATCTGTTCCACAACACTCGACAACATCAGTCATACACCTTCTGTTCCACAATGCTCGTGAACATCGCTCCTACACCCTCTGTTCCACTACACTTATCAACATCAGTTCCATCCACTGGTTTCCATAACACTTGTCAGCATTGGACCTACACCCACTATTCCACAACACTCGTCAAAGTTGGTTCTACACGCTCTGTTCTACAAAAGTCATTAATGGTGGCCCAACTCTCTCTGTTCCACAACACTCGTGAACATCGCTCCTACACCCTCTGTTCCACTGCACTTACCAATGTGGGTACCACACCCTCTGTTCCCCAACGCTCGTGAACATCGGTCCAACACCCTTTGTTTCACAAAACTCATCAGCATTAGTCCTGCACCTTGTGTTCCACAATATTCGCCAAAGTTGGTCCTACACCTTCAGCTCCACAACACTAATCAACTTTGGTCCTACACCCTCTGTTCCAGAACACTCGTCCACATCTGTCCTACACCCTCTGTTCCAGAACACTCGTCCACATCTGTCCTACACTCTCTGTTCCAGAACACTCGTCCACATCTGTCCTACACTCTCTGTTCCAGAACACTCGTCCACATCTGTCCTACACTCTCTGTTCCACAACAGTCGTCAACATCTGTCCTACACCCTCTGTTCCAGAACACTCGTCCACATCTGTCCTACACCCTCTGTTCCAGAACACTCGTCCACATCTGTCCTACACTCTCTGTTCCAGAACACTCGTCCACATCTGTCCTACACTCTCTGTTCCAGAACACTCGTCCACATCTGTCCTACACTCTCTGTTCCAGAACACTCGTCCACATCTGTCCTACACCCTCTGTTCCACAACAGTCGTCAACATCATTCTACGCCCTCTGTTCCAGAACACTTGAGAACATCGGTCCTACACCCGCTGTTCCAAAAAACTCTTCAAAGTCAGTCCTACACCCTATGTTCCTCAGCACTCGTAATTCTCGGTCCTACACCTACTGTACAACAACAGTCGACAACGGCTGTCCTTCATCTTCTGTTCCACAACACTCATTAATGTCGGTCCTACAGCCTCTGTTCCACAACAGCTGTCAATGTCGGTCCTACGCCCTCTGTTCTACAACACTCGTTAACATCAGACCTACACCCCTTGTTCCATAAAACTCTTCAAAGTCAGTCCTACAGGCTCTGTTCCACAACACTCATCAACATATGTCCTACATCCCCTGTTCCACAAAACTCTTCATATTCAGTCCTACATCCTGTCTTCAACAACACTCATCAACGTTGGTCATAGACTTTCTGTTGCACAACACTCGTCAGCATCAGTCCTGCACCTTCTGCTTCACAACACTTTTCAAAATCCATCATACACCCTCTATCCCACAACACTTCTCAACGTTGGTCCTACATCCTCTGTTCCACAACACTCATCAATGTTGTTTCTACACCCTCTGTTCCACAGCACTCATTGGACATTAAGGACAAAGGACATTAAGGACATCCTGAATGCTAAAAAGAGGGCATTTAGAGATGGAAATAGGGAGGAGCTGAGGGCAATACAGAGGGACCAGAAAGCCAGGATCAGGGAGGCAAAAGACAGGTACAGGAGGAAGCTTGAGTGGAAACTCCAGCAGAACAACATGAGAGAGGTCTGGAGGGGGATGAGGACCATCACTGGGTTCCAGCAAACTAGCAACAGAGGAGCTGAAGGCAGTGTGGACATGGCCAATGAACTTAACCTGTTCTTTAACAGATTTGACAGTGTGGCCCCCGCCCACCCCCCACATGAGTCATCTGTTGTCGGCCCCCAACCAGCACATATTTCACTCTCCCCTCCTACCCCTCCTCATAGTCCCCCACCCTGCTCTCATGACTATACCCCTTCCACACATGAAACCACCACGGTGGGCTTCACAGCTCTACAGGTGAGAAGACAGCTGAAACGTCTCAACTCAAGCAAGGCTGCAGGACCGGATGGTGTCAGTACCAGGGTGCTCAAAGCCTGTGCCCCTCAGCTATGTGGAGTATTTCACCATGTCTTCAACCTGAGCCTGAGGCTCCAGAGGGTTCCTGTACTGTGGAAGACATCCTGCCTCGTCCCTGTGCCGAAGACGCCGCGCCCCGGCGGCCTCAATGACTACAGACTGGTGGCATTGACCTCCCACATCATGAAGACCCTGGAGAGACTTGTTCTGGAGCTGCTCCGGCCTATGGTGAGGCCACACTTAGTTCCCCTCCAGTTCGCCTACCAGCCCCGGCTAGGAGTTAAGGATGCCATCGTCTACCTGTAGACAATGGCATCCTCAATTCCTAGTCAGGGCTGGTAGGCGAACTGGAGGGGATCTAAGTGTGGCTGAATCATGTCTACGCCCACCTGGACAAGCCAGCGAGCACTGTGAGGGTCATGTTTTTTGACTTCTCCAGTGCGTTCGACACCAACCGTCCTGCTCTGCTGGGGGAGAAGCTGACAGCGATGCAGGTGGATGCTTTCCTGGTGTCATGGATTCTTGATTACCTGACTGGCGGACCACAGTACGTGTGCTTGCAACACTGTGTCCGGCAGAGTGATCAGCAGCACTGGGGCTCCACAGGGGACTGTCTTGTCTCCCTTTCTTTCACCATTTACACCTCGGACTTCAACTACTGCACAGAGTCTTGTCATCTTCAGAAGTTTTCTGATGACTCTGCCATAGTTGGATGCATCTGCATGGGAGATGAGACTGAGTGCAGGGCTACGGTAAGAAACTTTGTCACATGGTGTAAGCAGAACTATCTGCAGCTTAATGTGAAAAAGACTAAGGAGCTGGTGGTAGACCTGAGGAGAGCTAAGGTACCGGTGACCCCTGTTTCCATCCAGGGGGTCAGGGTGGACATGGTGGAGGATTACAAATACCTGGGGATACGAATTGGCAATAAACTGGACTGGTCAAAGAACACTGAGGCTGTCTGCAAGAAGGGTCAGAGCCATCTCTATTTCCTGAGGAGGCTGAGGTCCTTTAACATCTGCTGGATGATGCTGAGGATGTTCTACGAGTCTGTGGTGGCCAGTGCGATCACGTTTGCTGTTGTGTGCTGGGGCAGCAGGCTGAGGGCAGCAGACACCAACAGAATCAACAAACTCATTCGTAAGGCCAGTGATGTTGTGGGGATGGAACTGGACTCTGGCGGTGGTGTCTGAAAAGACGATTCTGTCCAAGTTGCATGCCATCTTGGACAATGTCTCCCATCCACTACTTAATGTACTGGTTGGGCACAGGAGTACATTCAGCCAGAGACTCATTCCACCGAGATGCAGCACAGAGCGTCATAGGAAGTCATTCCTGCCTGTGGCCATCAAACTTTACAACTCCTCCCTTGGAGGGTCAGAAACCCTGAGCCAATAGGCTGGTCCTGGACTTATTTCCTGGCATAATTTACATATCACTATTTAACTATTTATGGTTTTATTATTATTTATTATTTATGGAGCAACTGTAACAAAAATCCAGTTTCCCCCGGGATCAATCAAGTGTGACTATGACTATGACTATCTATGTTGGCTGTACACGCTCTGTTCCACAGCACTCATCTATGTTGGTCCGACACCCTCTGTTCCAGGACTCTTTGGAAGATCGGTCCTACACCCTCCATTCCACAGCACTTGCCAACGTGGGTCACACACCCCCGATCCACAACACTCATCAACATCGGTCACACACCCATTGTTGCATAATACTCGTCAACGCCTGTCCTACACACTGTTCCACAGCACTCTTCAATGTCATTCCTACACCCTCTGCTCCCTAACACTCTTCAAAGTTGGTCCTATGCCCTCTGTTCCACAACACTTCTCAACATTGGAGCTACACCCTCTGTTCCACAACACTCATTAACATTGGTCCTACACCCTCTGTTCTACAAAGCTCGTCAACATCAATCATACACTCTGTTTCACAACTCTCAGCAACATCAATCCTACGCCCTCTCTTCCACAACACTCGCAAACATCGTTCCTACACCCTCTGTTCCAGAACACTCGTAAACATCCGTCCTACACCCTCTGTTCTACAAAGCTCGTCAATGTCGATCCTATACACTCTGTTCCACAAAACTCATCAGCGTGGGTCAATCATCCTCTGTTCCATAACACTCATCGCTGACGGTCCTACACCCTGTGTTCCACAACAGTCACAACACTTTTCAATATTCGTCCTACACCCTCTGTTCCACAACACTTGTCAGCATTGGTGTACACCCTCTGTACCAGATCTCTTGGGAACATTGCTCCTACACACTCTGTTCCACAAAACTCATCAATATAGAACACAACACTCTGCAACATTTGTCTCTGTTCCACAACAACTGGCAACATTGGTCCTGCACCCTATGTTCCACAACAGTTTTCAATGCCGGTCCTACACATCCTGTTCCACAACACTCATCAATGTTGGTCCTACTCCCTCTGTTCCACAACACTCAGCAATGTCAATCCTACACCCTCTGTTCCACAACACTCACGAACATCATTCCTACACCCTCTGTTCCAGAACACTCGTAAACATCCGTCCTACTCCCTCTGTTCCACAACACTCAGCAATGTCAATCCTACACCCTCTGTTCCACAACACTCACGAACATCATTCCTACACCCTCTGTTCCACAATTCTTGCCAACATTGATCGTACACTCTGTTTCACAACTCTCAGCAACATCAATCCTACACCCACAACACTCGTAAGCATCGTTCTTACACCCCCTGTTCCAGAACACTCGTCAACATCAGTCCTACACCTTATGCTTCACAACACTTGTGAACATTGGTTGTACACCCACTGTTCCACAACACTCAGCAAAGTCGGTCCTACACCCTCTGTTCCACAAAATCTTCAACATCGGTCCTGCTGTCCAAATATATCTCCTCACACTTATCTAAGTTGAAATCCAATTCCCATTCCTCAGCCCATCTCCCAAACTTATCAAGATCTCTTTGTAATTCACAGTGATCTGCTTCAATATCAACTGGACCCCCAAACTCAGTGTAATCAGCGAACTTTTCAATCGTGCCATCCAGTGCAATCACCTAGATAATGAACAAAAATTCCCAACCCTGACTCCTGTGGCATCTTTTTGTCACAAGCCTTCAGTCAGAGAATTGAACTTCAGCCTTCACCCTCTGCTTCCTATCATCAAACCAATTCTTAATACTGACTGACCAATATCAGCAAGTCTGCAGGTCGATGCCAGAGCAGCCCAGAGGCAGCAGTAGCCTGTGCTGGGGTTGGAGGTGTGTGTGAGTGTATGTGTGTGTGTGTGTGTGTGTGTGTGAGAGAGAGAGAGAGAGAGACTGTGTGTGTGAGTGTGAGAGCGAGAGAGACCGTGTGTGTGAGTGTGTGTGTGAGAGAGGGAGACTGTGTGTGTGAGTGTGAACACATGTGTGAGTGTGAGAGAGAGACTGTGTGTGTGAGTGTGAATGTGTGTGTGAGTGTGTGTGTGCATGTGTGAACATGTGTGTGTGAGTGTGAGTATGTGTGTGAGTGTGTATGTCTAATTGTGAGTGTATTTATGAGTGTGAGAGTGAGTGTGTGTGGTGAGTATGAGTGTGAGTGAGAAATGGGCTTTCATTGCTGTTGATATGCTGAAAAATGTGGACGTTCTATGTTAGTATTGAAGTGTGTGGTGATACTTGCAGGCTGCCCCCAGCACATCCTTAAAAACACAAACAATAAATTTCACTGCATGTTTCATGCCACTGCGTGGTAAATAAATCTGAATCGGATTTGAATTTGGAGGGAGGGTGGTCAGAATCACGCTTGCTGGCGATGAGTCTCCCTGCTGACACTGTTCTGGTCCACCTGTCAGTCCTACACAGGCAGGCTCCTCTCAGTCTCCACCCAGTGGACAGGAGTCACCTGCCACTCATTTCCAACTCATCACCTGCAGCCTATTTAAACCCAGCTCTCATCTACAGTCCTTGTTCACCCATTGAACCAGCCAGCCTCAACCAGTTGCTCCTGTGATGTTGTTGCCTTGCTGTGTTCAGTATCTTTTCTCTCTTGTTGTGTGGTCCCACATGGCTTGTTGCTTTTCAGTTCATCATTAAAGTTATTGCTTCTGCAAAATTGTTTCCGCTGCTCGGCTTTCAGATAAAGCCACATCTACATTTCGTGACAGACTCAGCCTTACTGCACGGAACTGTGACCTGTTGAAGGATTGTAAGCACCAGGTTGGAAGTGCAGAATGATACACTCTCATTTCATAATTTTTACACACTGTTGTCCTACACTTGTACTCCCGCACCTCCCTGCAAGGGTTCTTTCATACAAGGGCTGCCAAGTAGACAGTGTGTACTTGGTGGGATGGAGGACCTCATTTGGAACATTGTGAGCAATCTTGGACCCCATACCTAAGAAAGAATGTGCTGGCTTAGCATACGAAGGGCGATTGATGGCTGTGAGCCTGTATTCCATGGAGTTTAGAACAATGAACGGTGGGTTGGGGGGTGGGTCACATTAAAACCAGATACTTAAGTTTCTTGATAGAGTGGACATGGAAAGAGTATTTCCATTAATAGGAGAGTCTGAACTTTTACAGAACCCCACACAAAATGCTGGAGGAACTTAGCAAGCCAGGCAGCATCTATTGAAAAGAGTACAGTCAACGTTTCAGGCCGAGACCCTTCATGAAATGTTGACTGCTCTATTTTCTATAGCTGCTGCCCGGTCTGCTGAGTTTTTCCAGCATTTTGTGTGTGTTGCTTGGACTTCCAGCATCTGCAGATTTTCTCTTGTTTGTGCAGAATCACACAGACTTTGGCCAGAGGGCAGTGTGCTGCAGTATCAGAAGCAGCCAGAAGAGGGCAGCAAGGGAACACCCACTGGTCCCAATCTTCCTGTGTCCATTCAGAGTGTGAACCAATTGGAGGTCACTTGCTTTATAAAGGGGCGGGCTTGCTCCCTTCTCCCCTCCATCTTACTCTTACCCCTTCCTTAAATACCCTCGAGTGATTTCATCAGGTTAAAAGGGGTTTTTAACACAGAGAGTGGTTGGTATCTGGAACTCAGAATTAGAATCAGGTCTATTGTCACTAACTTATTACTGAAATTTGTTGTTTTGTGGCAGCAGTTGAGTGCAAAGACATAAAGCTACTATATAAAAAAATAAGCAAACTATGCAAAATAAAAGGAATAAAGAATAAATTTGCTACCAAAGGAAGTAGAACATAGAACACAGAACAGTACAACACACAAATAGGCCCTTCAGCCCACAATATTGTGCTGAGCCAGTTAATGAAATGAAACCTAATTAAACTAATTTAATTCCAGGTTGAGTCGGTGGTGAAGAGGGTGAATGCAATGTTGGCATTCATTTCTAGAGGAGTGGAGTATAGCAGCAGGGATGTGATGTTGATAAGGTGCTGGTAACTCCTCACTTGGAGTACTGTGGGCAGTTTTGGGCTCCTTATTTAAGAAAGGATGTGCTGACATTGGAGAGGGTTCAGAGAAGATTCACTAGAATGATTCCGGGAATGAGAGGGTTAACATATGAGGAACGTTTGTCCGCTCTTGGACTGTATTCCTTGGAGTTAAGAAGAATGAGGGGAGACCTCATAGAAACATTTTGAATGTTAAAAGGCATGGACAGAGTGGATGTGGCAAAGTTGATTCCCATGATGGGGGAGTCTAGTACGAGAGGACATGACTTAAGGATTGAAAGGCGCCCATTCAGAACAGAGATGCGAAGAAATTTTTTAGTCAGAGGGTGGTGAATTTATGGAATTTGTTGCCACGGGTGGCAGTGGAGGTCTAGTCATTGGGTATATTTAAGGCAGAGATCAATAGGTATCTGAGTAGCCAGGGCATCAAAGGTTATGGTGAGAAGGCGGGGGAGTGGGACTAAATGAGAGAATGGATCAGCTCATTATAAAATGTCGGAGCAGACTTGATGGGCCGAATGGCCGACTTCTGCTCCTTTGTCTTCTGGTCTAATTTCATCTGCCTGCACATGGTCTATATCCCTCCATTCTCTGCACATTCGTGTTATCACAGAACCTGTTCAACACCTCTGTTGTATCTGCCTCTACCACCATGCCTGCATCCACATTCCAGGCACCTACTACTCTCTGTGTAAAAAACCTGCCCCTCGCATCTCCCTTGAACTAGCCTCTCACCTAAATACATACCCTGTGGTATTAGACATTTCAACCCTGGAAAAAAGCCTCTAATCCAGGCAACATCCTGGTGAACCTTCTCCCAAGGCCTCACATCCTTTAATGGTTAGTGATTAGTGCAATCGCTTTACAACAGCAGTGATAACAGATCGGAGGTTCGATTCCCGCTGCTATCGGTACGGATTTTGTACATTCTCCCAGTGAGCATGTGGGTTTCCTCCGGGTGCTCTGGTTTCCTCCCACAGTCCAAAGCTGTACAGATTAGTGCTAGTGAGTTGTGGAATGAGCTGCCAGAGGAAGTGGTTGAGGCAGATGCAACAAATTTCATGACACATGCTGGTGATAATAAACCTGATTCTGATTCTGAATAACAAGTTTTAGATGGGCAAGTACTGCATACGGATTGGAAAGATTTCGAGGTTTGCTGGCCAAATGCAGGCAGGGGATTAGCCTGATGACTAATCGTGTTGCCATGGACAGGTTGGGCCGAAGGCCTATTTCTGTGCTGTATAACTATGTGACCCCATGAGCACCGAAGACCTGGTTACCATCAGCCGATTCCAAAGGCAGGCCAGGTCCTTCACATGCCCCACTGCTGAAACACACCACTAGACTGTACCTTGCTAACTTCGGCAAAGCATCTTTGAGCTGAAACAGTAACTTTCTCTCTCCAGAGATGCTGCCTGACTTGCTGAGTGTTTCCAGTGTTTTGGTTTTTGTCCCTGAAACACACACCTTGCATTCTCCTGGGCAGTCTTTACAAGATGGGTGACCCCAGCCAATACCAATACTCTTCAGAGATTGTCTCCCTGGTGTGAGTGGTCGCATAACTACGATGTGTGATATGCACCAGCTGCTTGTACGACCATCCACCACCTGCTCCCATGGCTTCACATGACCCTGATTGGGGGGCTAAGCAGGTGCTACACCTTGCCCAAGGGTGACCCGCAGGCTAGCGGAGGGAAGGAGAGCCTTACATCTCCTTTGGTAGAGACATACCTGCACCCCACCTCACGAGTTGTTTTATAGAGGTTTATAAAATCACGAGGGGCATCATTAAGGTAGATGGTCACAGTCTTTTCCCCAGGGTAGGAACACTCAAGTTACTGTGTCACTGATAGTTGATGAATTTTAGTGAACATGTTGCCTGTCACATTAGGAGAGGGCACTGCCTGTTTAAAAACAGTCTAACACTCTTGGTTAGCAAGTTGCAAACTGATGAAATAAGTAGTCGTGCTTTGGGAAATGGATATTGAATGTGTGATAACAGCCATTAATTCCGTGCTTCCAATGAATATATTACTTAATATTCATTAGTAAATTAATTATTATTAAATTAAATATTAAATATTTATTCTATTCATTTCTGTCTGGGATGATCTTTCAAAGAGGGAGAAACATAAATATTATTTACTGTAAACATGAGATTCTGCAGATGCTGGAAACCCACAGCAACACACACAAAATGCTGGAGGAACTCAGCAGGCCAGGCAGCATCTATGGAAAAGAGTACAGTCAATATTTCAGGCTGAGACCCCTCATCAGGACATCAGGCCTTTGACAAGATCCCGCATGGAGGTTGGTCAAGAAGGTTCAGTCACACGCCATTCAAGATGAGATAGTAAATTGGATTAGACACTGGTTTCATCTACAGATAGGAATAAAAAGTCAACATTTTGCATCAGGACTTCCCCCTTCCTTTCCAATCCTTATGAAGGGTGTTGGCTTGAAACTTTGACTCTTTATTCCTTTCCAATTATTTACTGAGAGTTTTTCCTCTGATCTTCGAAGGATTTTACCCTGGTTTTTATACCCGGAAATCTACTCTCCTCTCCTATCAGATTCCTTCTTCATCAGCCCTTTACCTCTTGCACCTATCCCCTCTGACAACACACAGAATACAAACTATTATTAAATTATACAAGGCAGTGAAAAAAAGACTGTGCTAAGCAAGACATTAGTCCAAAAGAAAAGACGATGAAAGACAAGTTGATGATAGCGCAGAGATGGTCAGTAGTGTTACACTGTAGAGTGGTGTATTATCCAATAGGAAAGACTGTGAATGAGTGACGTTTCGGGTGGTTTGTTGCCTGATCATGAATCACAAAAAGTTAACCAGCAAGTCCAACAAGTCATTAAGAAGGCAAACAACATGATTTGTTCTGACAAGCCCAATGGCCTTCTCCAAACCTATTTTTTATGCCAGCGACTGGGAACTTTTACATTTACAGCTCTGTGTTTTACAGAAATGATTCATTTTTCATTTCATGCTCTTGCTATTTCTTTTTGTATTTGAACAGCTTGTTGTCTTTTGCACACTGGTTGTTTGTCTGTCCTGTTGGGTGTGGTCTTTCATTGATTCTATTATGTGGAATTAACTCAGAAAAATGTGTACCGCGGGTGTCGGTACTGTGACGGGTCCTGAATTACGCCAATGAACTGTGCTTTTGGAAAGAGAGAGAGAGAGAGAGTTATTTAACACCAACATCTTGTTTTTAAGAGAGAGGGAGAGAGACGAAGACAGCTTTGGGTGATGTTATGGGTTTCTGCAGCATGTTTACATTTGTACAAGGACACTGGTTTCAGCTTCTGTATTCTTACAGAGAGAGAGGGCAGGAGCTGTTTTATGGACAGCTAGTATTCGGCACGGTGAAATAAATAGAAGGTCAGATGACAGACCTGGAGACACATGGTTTTGGACACTGAATGAGCTTTGTTGTGCCCACAGAAAAAGTGGGTTTTGGAGGATCGATCAGCGGATCGATCAGTGGCTCTCACAGTGTGAAAAAGGAGTGACCGATGGGGAGTTGTTTGTGTCACAACCCTCGCCTTGGTTGATTGTTCCACCACAGAAGAACGGTCCCATTTGTTATGGTCACAGTTGGTGACTTCTAAAGGATTTCAGAGGACAACGGGAAGACCAACGGCGTCAGCTCACCTGAAGACTCAAATCGCTCCCTCTCTGTCTCTCCATCACTACTCAGCTCAATACCATGAACTGAACTGAACTTTACTCATCATCGTAAGACTATCTATTTACCCCTAGACTCGAAGAAGCTTGGTTTTCATACGTTTACACACAACACACACACACACACACACACACACACACACACACACACACACACACACACACACACACACACTCACACACACACACACACACACACACACACACACATATATATATACATGGCCTGGGCTAGCACCAGTGGCATCAGCAGTTGGTCTGTCACCTGTCCTCAGGGGAGGGAGAGATAAGGCACACAATGAGCAGCATTTGGAGATGTTAATGAAGGAGCCATCAGTCTGGGTATTGTCAAGATCGGCTCCCCCTTTGAACCCTGAACTGTTTGAAGTGATGGACAGGCGATCTGGAGATGTGTAATGAAGGGACGGGAGAGAGAGCTGTCTAGAGCGACTCCCCCTTTGAACCCTGAACTGTTTGAAGTGATGGACAGGCGATACCCCAGCAGGGGGATAAAAAGGGACAGGTTCGCTAAGGCAGCACACACACGACACTCGAGGTAACGAGACCCTGGAAGCGGTGCGCCTCTCACGAGTCGGTGGGAAGTACCGGGCCACAAACGCACAGGGTGGAAAGGTACGATCAGTGGGAACCCGGTGTGTGTCCACCCTTGCTTGGGTGCCGGGTTCACTGCAGAGGATCGACCGCATCTGGAGGAGGGGTCACAGTCGGTGACCCCAGATGACATCACAAAGGACTCGCCCGAAAGCTGCTTGTGAGCAATATCGCCGGTCTGTGAGTGGAAGCCGTTTTGAATGATCATTCGTTCTCGTTCTCTCTCTCCCTCCCCCCACATTGTCCATCGCCATGGCAACAATTACTGTGAACTGAACTAAATTGAACTGGACTTTGTGTCACTTTGAAATTGGTCATTTACCCCTAGACAATGATAGAGCTTGATTGATCCTGTTTATCATTGCTGAACTGTTGCATTTATTATCCTTTCGATTACTGTGTTGCCTGTTTCTTTAATAAAACTTTCTTAGATCTAGTAATCCAGACTCCAACTGAGTGATCCATTTCTGGTGGTTTGGCAACCCAGTTACGGGGTACGTAACATAAGTGGGGTTCTCGTCCGCGATTTTGAACGCTAAATTTGGGACGGAGTAAATTGATTGGGTTAAGATTCCCGAAAGAAAGAAAAGACAAACAGCAGAAATGGAGGCTGAGGAATTTATAAAGGGGCCGACCTTGGAGGCATTAGAGGATGCCAGGAAATCGGAATTGGTAGCTGTGGCCAAACGGTTGAATCTTGCTAAGGAGAAGTCAACAATGAGGAGAGAGGAGATACACAGAGCTATCGTAGAGCACTATGTATCAAAAGGTGTGTTTCCCCAAGGCGAGCTGGAGGTGGTGTCTATTGAAAAACCTGCTGGAGACGTGGTACAGGTGCAGCTTGAAAAACTGAGACTCGAGCACGAGTTCCGGGTACAGCAGTTGGAGCGAGAAGAGAAAGAGAGGGACAGACAGTTACAGCGAGAAGAGCAGGAGAGAGAGTTAGAAAGGAAAGAGAGAGAGAGGCAGTTGGAGCGAGAAGAGAGGCAGTTGGAGAAACAGAGGGAAAGGGAATCTGAGCTGGAGAAGTTAAAGATAAGGGCCGAGCAGGGGCTTGTGCCGAACCAAGGTGGAGGGTTCCGGGCGACCCAGGAGGTTAGGCTGATTCTCCCATTTGACGATACCGACGTGGATCAGTACTTCCTCCATTTCGAAAAAGTGGCTATAAGTCAGGACTGGCCGAGGGATAAGTGGGCTGTTTTACTTCAGAGTGTACTGAAAGGGAAAGCCCAAGAAGCTTACTCAGCTTTGTCCGCGGAAGATGCCCAGAGGTATGAGGTGGTGAAAGAGGCCATCCTCAGGATTTATGAGTTGGTCACGGAGGCATATCGGCAGAGGTTCCGGAATGCGAGGAAGCAGTGGGACCGCACGTATTTGGAGTTTGCCCATGAGATGCAGACATATTGTGAGCGTTGGTGCGCCTCGAAGGGGGTAGAGGGGATTATGACAGACTGCTGCAGCTGATCCTGATTGAGCAGTTTAAAGGTTGTGTCCCTGAGGGTATGAGACCCTACCTAGATGAGAAAGAGGCAGCCACGTTAGCCGCAACTGCTAAGTTAGCGGATGAGTATGCGTTGACGCATAAAATGAAGTTTGCCCCGAGTAAAGGCTACCAGAAGGGTAGTCAGGACGGCGGGGAGAGTCCGCCGGAAAAGTCAGAAAGTAAGCCGGGGACTAGTGAGAAGGATAAGGTAGACCAGGAGCAGTCTGGTAGGAAGTCTCCTGGGGTCGTCTGTTATAATTGCGGGAAGGTCGGACACTTTGCGTCCAGGTGCTTCACCCCAAAGAAGGAGACGGGAAAAGGAAAAACAGCGATTTTGACTGGCTGTATCGAACTGTTAAGCGAACTGCTAGGACAGGACAGGTCTGCCAAAGTTCAGGAAGGGCGCGAGAGGTTTATCTCGGCCGGATTGGTGTCAGTGAATGAGGGATTAAAACCAGTTCCAGTGCGGATCTGGAGAGACACGGGAGCATGTCAGTCACTAATACTGAATAGTGTATTAGAGTTTAGCTCAGAGACCCAGACTGAGGAGGTCAAGGTCAAAGGTGTTGGGGAAGGGACAAAGTCAGTCCCTTTGCACCAGATACACTTACAAAGCAACCTGATCTCTGGACTAGTCACGATCGGGGTGAGGTCCGAATTACCGATGAAAGGCGTGGAAGTCTTGCTCGGTAATGACGTCGCCGGGGGAATCGTGTTCCCAGCCGTGAGATTGACAGGTCAGCCTGCCGGCATTGAGGCCCCGCCCATGGACTCACAGGTTCATCACGGGACTGCGGTAGTAAATTTAGCTGAGACGTTTCTGCCAGCCTTGTACGAGAAGAGGGTAGAAAATGAAAAGAAGGAGTGTAGTGAGACAAGAGGTAGTGGGGGAGCTGGGACAGACATAGCATTAGCCAGGAAAGAATTTGTGCAGACGCAGGAGCGAGACGAGGGGCTGATGGTTTCGGCAGAGACAGCTCTCTCTGACACAGCTTTAACAAGGGAACTAGTAGGCTATTGTGCGGAGGAGGAAGTGCTAAGGAAGAAAGGGAAACCAAGTACCGTGCCCGCAGATGAGGAGTGGGGGGTGGTGCAAAAGAGTTATGAGGATGAGGTTTTTAACCTGGCCCACAAGGTACCCCCCGGTGGACATTTTGCGGTGCTGGAGAAAACAGTTGGTGGAATCGTGAAAGAGGTTTACCGGCTGCCCAGGGGGGAGGATGTTATTGATCATGACCGACGTGAACTGAGACGGTCACAGGCTTTTGATATGCTAATAGACCTAGTCGGTGTTAGCGTGGAAATCAATGAAGCTAGGGGCCCCCTGATAAGAGAAAAAAAACATTTTGAAAAGATTAGTATGGGATCCATCAGATGGGAGAAGGCTATTGTTTTGGCCAGGTCTACTGATAAGGTCTCTCCCTTAATCCCAGAACAAAGCGACTCTTTAGGAGAAGTAATTAAAAGACTCTCACCCGTGTGTTTGATTGTCCCGAGGTGATGCAAAGAACCGGGACGTTGGGTGGTGTCTGTTACAATAGGCCAGCATAGTAAACAACAACCATATAGAATGAGTAATTAAGTGACTAAAGGGCTGACGAACACAGAGGTGTGTATTGGCAGTTTAATACGGCTGTCTGAAGCCAGCTTGATAGTGAACCTTGAAAAAAATGAGTTCAGCCACCCGAAGGTCACTTACCTGGGAATTGTGGTGACACAGGGGCAGCTGGCAACGATGCAAGCTACAGTGCAGGCTATCGCTGACCTCCCAACCCCGACAGACAAGAGGGCCCTCAGAAGGCTCTTGGAGATGGTGGGGTACTGTAGGAAGTTTTGCAATAACTCTGCGGTCACTACCCCTCCCCTTCCTACTAAGCCCTTGCGAGAGAAAACTGAGTCGGAATGGGACGACCCTTGTTATTGTGGTCCGGGACAAAACCAAATGAGAGGTTACATTGATCGCAATTCATCAGTGTTTTTGGCCACTATGAAGTTTGCCGAGTTGGAGCCTGGTCTAAGGGATTATTAATAACACATATAAAAGAAACAGAAAATGTGATGGCTGACTGTCTGTCAGGTGTTGACAACTTCAAATTCTCTGTATTAGCCAAATAGCTGATAAAGATGTATATTTGTGTGTGTATCAAATAATGTACTCATGTTTGTAATTTTTACCCCGGTAAAAATCCTTAAAGGGGGGAAGTGTGACAAGAATACACATAAATTAAGATGTTTGCTGGCCTGGGCTAGCACCAGTGGCATCAGCAGTTGGTCTGTCACCTGTCCTCAGGGGAGGGAGAGATAAGGAACACAATGAAGCAGCATTTGGAGATGTTAATGAAGGAGCCATCAGTCTGGGTATTGTCAAGATCGGCTCCCCCTTTGAACCCTGAACTGTTTGAAGTGATGGACAGGCGATCTGGAGATGTGTAATGAAGGAACGGGAGAGAGAGCTGTCTGGAGCGGCTCCCCCTTTGAACCCTGAACTGTCTGAAGTGATGGACAGGCAATACCCCAGCAGGGGGATAAAAAGGGACAGATTCGCTAAGGCAAGACACACACGACACCCGAGGTAACGAGACCCTGGAAGCGGTGCACCTCTCACGAGTCGGTGGGAAGTACCGGGCCACAAACGCACAGGGTGGAAAGGTACGATCAGTGGGAACCCGGTGTGTGTCCACCCTCGCTTGGGTGTCGGGTTCACTGCAGAGGATCGACTGCATCTGGAGGAGGGGTCACAGTCGGTGACCTCAGGTGACATCACAAAGGACTCGCCCGAAAGCTGCTTGTGAGCAATATCGCCGGTCTGTGAGTGGAAGCCGTTTCTGAATGATCAGTCGTTCTCATTCTCTCTCTCTCTCCCCCCACGTTGTCCATCGCCATGGCAACGATTACTGCGAACTGAACTAAATTGAACTGGACTTTGTGTCACTTTGAAATTGGTCATTTACCCCTAGACAACGATAGAGCTTGATTGATGCTGTTATCTTAATTCTGTGCACATGTGTGGTTATCATTGCTGAACTGTTGCATTTATTATCCTTTCGATTACTGTGTTGCTTGTTTCTTGTAGCATAGGGAGTGGGGTCTTGTCGCTGAGTGGTTCGGTGGTGAACTCTGTATGTTGTCTGGAACTTTGCCTGCATTGGCTTGTAAATGGGATCGAGGTTTACGTGTCTGTTTATAGAACTGTTTGTGGGGAACCATGCTTTTAGAAATTCTCCAGCATGCTGTGTATTCACTTGCACCATGACTTTCACTAATGCCCAATCAAATTTGTGCCCTTCTTGACCTTCACGGGAAGAGACTCAGGGGAGTTGGTCATGCTGCTTGACAGGCAGTTGATTTTTTTTCTATAAGACCAGAAGACAAAGGAGCAGAAGTAGGCCATTCGGCCCATCGAGTCTGCTCCGCCATTTTATCATGAGCTGATCCATTTTATCCTATTTAGTCCCACTGCCCCGCCTTCTCACCATAACCTTCGATGCCCTGGCTACTCAGATACCTATCAATCTCTGCCTTAAATACACCCAGTGACTTGGCCTCCACTGCTGCCATGGCAACAAATTCCACAGATTCACCACCCTCTGGCTAAAAAAATTTCTTCGCATCTCTGTTCTGAATGGGCGCCCTTCAATCCTGAAGTCATGCCCTCTCGTACTAGACTCCCCCATCATGGGAAACAACTTTGCCACATCCACTCTATCCATGCCTTTTAACATTCAAAATGTTTCTATGAGGTCTTCCCTCATTCTTCTAAACTCCAAGGAATACAGTCCAAGAGCGGACAAACGTTCCTCATATGTTAACCCTCTCATTCCCGGAATCATTCTAGTGAATCTTCTCTGTACCCTCTCCAACGTCAGCACATCCTTTCTTAAATAAGGAGACCAAAACTGCCCACAGTACTCCAAGTAAGGTCTCACCAGCGCCTTATAGAGCCTCAACATCACATCTCTGCTCCTATACTCTATTCCTCTAGAAATGAATGCCAACATTGCATTCTCCTTCTTCACCACCAGCTCCACCTGAAGGTTAGCTTTAAGGGAATCCTGTACAAGGACTCCCAAGTCCCGTTGCATCTCAGAACTTTGAATTCTTTCCCCACTTAAATAATAGTCTGTCCGTTTATTTTTTCTGCCAAAGTGCATAACCATACACTTTCCAACATTGTACTTCATTTGCCACTTCTCTGCCCATTCTTCCAATCTATCCAAGTCTCTCTGCAGACTCTCCGTTTCCTCAGCACTACCAGCCCCTCTACCTATCTTCGTATCGTCAGCAAACTTAGCCACAAAGCCCTCTATTCCATAATCCAAATCGTTGATGTACAATGTAAAAAGAAGCGGCCCCAACACTGATCCCTGTGGAACACCACTGGTAACCGGCAGCTAACCAGAATAGGATCCCTTTATTCCCACTCTCTGTTTCCTGCCAATCAGCCAACGCTCTATCCACGTATGTAACTTCCCCGTAATTCCATGGGCTCTTATCTTGTTAAGCAGCCTCATGTGTGGCACCTTGTCAAAGGCCTTCTGAAAATCCAAATATACAACATCCACTGCATCTCCCTTGTCTAGCCTACTGGTAATTTCCTCAAAAAATTGTAATAGGTTTGTCAGGTAGGATTTTCCTTTAAGGAATCCATGCTGAGTTCTGCCTATCTTGTCATATGCCTCCAGGTACTCTGTAACCTCCTCCTTGACAATCGACTCCAACAACTTCCCAACCACCGACGTCAAGCTAACAGGTCTATAATTTCCTTTTTGCTTCCTTGCCTCCTTCTTAAATAGCGGAGTGACATTTGCAATCTTCCAGTCTTCCGGAATCATGCCAGAATCTATCGACTTTTGAAAGATCATCGCTAATGCCTCCGCAATGTCCACAGCTACTTCCTTCAGAACACGAGGGTGCATTCCATCTGGTCCAGGAGATTTATCGACCTTTAGCCTATTCAGCTTCCTGAGTACTTTCTCGGTCGTAATTGTGACTGCACACACTTCTCTTCCCTGCCACCCTTGAGTGTCCAGTATCCTGCTGTCTTCCTCAGTGAAGACTGATGCAAAATACTTGTTCAGTTCCTCTGCCATCTCCTCATCTCCCATTACAATTTCTCCAGTATCATTTTCTATCGGTCCTATATCTACTCTCACCTGTCTTTTACTCTTTATATATTTGAAAAAGCTTTTAGTATCCTCTTTGATATTATTTGCTAGTTTCCTTTCATAGTTAATCTTTTCTCTCTTAATGACCTTCTTGGCTTCCTTTTGTAAGGTTTTAAAGACTTCCCAATCCTCTGTCTTCCCACTAATTTTTGCTTCCTTGTGTGCCCTCTCCTTAGCTTTAACTTTGGCTTTGACTTCTCTTGTCAACCACGGTTGCATCCTTTTTCCACTCGAAAATTTCTTCTTTTTTGGAATATACCTGTCTTGCATCTTCCTCACTTCTCGCATAAACTCCAGCCACTGCTGCTCTGCCGTCTTTCCCGCCAGTGTCTCTTTCCAGTCAACTTTGGCCAGTTCCTCTCTCATGCCACTGTAGTTTCCTTTACTCCACTGAAACACCGACACATCAGATTTCGGCTTCTCTTTTTCTAATTTCACAGTGAACTCAATCATGTTATGATCACTGCCTCCTAAGGGTTCCTTCACCTCAATCTCTCCAATCACCTTCATTTTCATGGATCCTTGTAGAAACTTTTCTCCCAGTTTGGCTTACGTAATGCTTGCTGCGGTCCAATGGGTAGCAAATGATTGCCAATGGCACTGAATGAAAGACTAAAGGTTTTGTACATCTGTGGAGCCTCACTGGGGGAGGAAGTTGCCTGCAGAAATGAAACATTAGAAAAATCAAGCCAGTCCAAGCCCCTCTGATCTGCGACAGTGGCAATTTACCATCTACCATCAGGGAGATATAAGGGAACAGGGGAGAGAGGAATCAGGGAGGGATCTGTCATCATTGCTACAATCAGGGAGAAGGTACAGGAGCCTGAAGATACACACTCAACATTTCAGGAACAGTTTCTTCCCCTCTGCCATCAGATTTCTGAATGATCCATGAACCCATGAACACCACCTCACTATCTTTGCTTTCCTGTTGCACTACTTTTTAAATATTTTAATATACATTTCTTATTGTGAGTTCAGGGGTTCCTAACCTGCGATCCACAAGCCCCCTTGCTTAATGGTTTTGGTCAATGGCTTAAAAAAGGTTGGAAACCCAATTTAAAGTAATTTTTATGGACTGCACTGCACTGCTGCTACAAAACAACAAATTTCTCAATAGATGTCAGTGATATTAAACCTGATTTTGATTCTGATACTGGATTAAAATTACACTACAGTTACAGCTCCTGTCCAATCCATTGGTTATACACCGGTTTTCTCCCATCACATTCCTGTGCATTTCTGGTCATACCTGCTCTGTGTGTTTATGTAGTTTCCCCGCACTGTCATCTGCCATGTTAGCCCCAACCCTTACTCTTGTCCATTCACCTCTCCCCAGTATATGGACATTTCAGTCAGGACCAGAATTTGTTGTCCAAATCTAATTGTCCCTGGGGAGTTATTGGTGAGCTGCTTTCTTGAACTGCAGCTTTCAGAGTCACAGAGCTGCAGAGCACAGAAACAGGCTCTTCACCCCATCCTGCTCAGAGCGACCTTCCGACGCAACTCCATTAATCCCACCTGCCTCATTAATACGGTAGTAAATTCAGCATGGTGTTCTCCGAAGGGGTTGACATCTGGGATGTTGACGTGGATTCCCCTAGCGGAGAGTGCCTGGGCATGACTTCATTTAATGTGGGAGGCCTGATTCATGGATAACCACCACACAGTCACTGATAGGTCAGGGTCAGGATCTTGTGGCATGGAATGGAAGCTGACCGCACCCTTTGCCTTCACAACAATTGTGACGTATCATCACCTTCTACCAGCTCCGCCGCTGAGATTTTGGTTGGATTGTTCCTTAGTTGTAACTCCTCCTTTGACCTTACCGCTACGTCTGACCCTAGCAGGAGCTAAGCTCCAGACAACATCACACTCTCGGGATTTCAGGAACTCACAACTTTCTCCACCATGACGAGGTGATGATCATCAGAGGATTAAGACTATATCCCCATATTGCTTTCCGCTTTCAGTGTCTGTTAGAGAGAAAGTTCCAGAAACAATGATGCATGTGATCAAGATAGAGTGAGAAATCCAAATTCACCCTACCACCCGGGAAAAAGGACTTCCCCGAAATACCCGCTAGAAAGCTGTACTGACTGGAAAAGCCACATTGATGGTTCAGCACTGGAAAGGTGTGCAGATTAAACTTCCTAACGGGGGGATCAACACCTAGGAGCAATTATTCTCAGATCAAAACATTGAAGCAAGATTAACAAAGGTATCCCAGCAGTGAAAGCAAGCGGAGCATGGACAGTATCTCACTTCACCGCACTCAGACCATGGAGCATACCTTGTTTACTCCATTCAGACTATGGACAGTGTGTCACTTCACTCCATTCAGACCATGGACAGTATCTCACTAATCCGTATTCAGACAATGGACAGTGTCTCACTATTCTCCATTCAGACTGTGGTCAATTTCTCACTGTTCCCATTCATACCATGGAGAGTATCTCACTTCAGTCCACTCAGAACATCAGCAGTACTGTCAACTCAGACCACAGGCAGTATCTCACTCTTTGCCATTCAGTCCAAGGATAGTATCTCACTATTCTCCATTCAGATCATGGTCTGTATCTACTATTTCCCATTCAGACCATGGAGAGTATCTCACTATTCCCCATTCAGACAGTAGACCGTATGTCACTTCCCTCCATTCAGATCATGGACAGCATCTTACTCACTCCATTCAGACCATCACTAGTAATTCCCTATCCTCTACTCAGACCATGAACAGTGTCTCACTATTCTCCATTCAATCCATGGACAGTATCTCATTTTATTCCATTCATACCATGGAGCGTATCTCACTTCACTCCTTTCAGAGCATGGACTGAATCTCACTATTCTCCTTTCAGACCATAGACAGTATCTCGCTATTCTCCATTCAGACCAAGTACAGTATCTCACTCTTCTCCTTTCAGACCATGGACAGTATCTCACTTCACTCCATTCAGACCAAGTACATTATCTCACTCCTCTCCTTTCAGACCAAGCACAGTATTTCACTCTTCTCCATTCAGACCAAGTACAGTATCTCACTCTTCTCCATTCAGACCATGGACAGTATCTCACTCTTCTCCATTCAGACCAAGTACAGTATCTCACTCTTCTCCATTCAGACCATGGACAGTATCTCACTTCACCGCACTCAGACCATGGACAGTATATCACTATTCTCCATTCAGACTATGGACAGTATCTCACTTCACCGCACTCAGACCATGGAGAGTACCTTGTTTACTCCATTCAGACTATGGACAGTATCTCACTATTCTCAATTCAGAGCATGGACATTGTCTCAATTCACTCCATACAGACAATGGACAATACCACACTATTCTCCATACAGACCATGGACAGTATATCACTATTCTCCATTCAGACAATGAACAGTATCTCAGTGTTCTCAATTCAGACCATGGAGAGAATCTCACTTAACTCCATTCAGACAATGGACAGTATCTGATTTCTCTCCATTCAGACCAAGAAGAGTATCTCACTAATCTCTGTTCAGGCCATGGACAGTATCTCACTATTCTCTTTCTTTATTAATCTTTTTATTGATTTAAAAGGAACATAAATACAAACAAGAGGAGAATTATCTCAAATATATATATATATCAATAACAATACAAACTGAGATTGAGATAGACATCAAAATCATACATAGTGTTAAGCTAGTATATAGTATATAATAAAAAAGAAAACAGCAATTCTTCTCTTATCAGTTCATAAAGAGGAAAGAAAAAACTGAATTTTAAATTAAGAAAAACAATCACTACACTAGACAAAAAAAAAATAAAAAAAAAAGGGACTGGGCAGTCCATTCTGAGCATGCAACCAAAAAAAAAAGACTTTCTGATCAAATCTAGAACTTCGAGAAAAAAGATTGGAAGAGTAATAAATCAAATTAAATGAAAATATTGAATAAAAGGTCACCAGATTTGCTCTAATTTAAAAGATGTATCAAATGTCTGACTTCTTATTTTCTCTAAACTTAAACGAGACATAATGGAGGAGAGCCAATAAAAGACCATAGGTGGATTAGAATCCTTCCACTTCAATAAAATGGCTCTCCTAGCCAATATAGTTGAAAAGGCTATCATACATTGAACGGAAACAGAAATGTTTCCTGCTTCCGATGGGATAATCCCAAAAATTGCCGTAAGCAAATTAGGTTGTAGATCCAGATCCAAGACTTTTGATAGCATTTTAAAAACATCTCTCCAAAAGTTATCTAGCTTTATACAAGACCAATACATATGACTTGAAGTGGCCACCTCAATATTACATCTGTCACAAATAGGATTGATGTTGGAAAAAATACACGCTAGTTTATCCTTTGACATATGGGCCCGATGTACTACCTTGAACTGTATCAAGGAATGACAGGCACAAGTAGATGAGTTATTAACCAAATGAAGAAATTTACTCCATTGATTATCTGAAAATAACTCTTGAAATGTCGATTCCCAAGCACGTTTAATTTTATCATTAGATATCATTTGTGAGTTCAATAACCGTTTATAGATTATAGCTATCAACCCTTTTTGAAATGGCTTAAACTGAAAGAGAGCATCTGTTATATTAGATGGATAAGCAGAAGGGTAATTTGGCAACAAACCACGTAAAAAATTCCTAATTTGTAAATATCTAAAGAAGTGTACATTAGATAAATCATATTTATCCACTAACTGAGAAAAAGACATTAAACAGTCCCCTAAAAACAAATCTGAAAAAGTTATTATTTCCTTGGTTTTCCAAATTAAAAAGGCCTTATCCAAAATTGATGGTTTAAAAATAATTGAGATGGATATTACTAGAAAGAATAAAATTGTTTAACTCAAAAAATCTACGAAACTGAAACCAAATTCTTAACATATGTTTAATAATGGGATTAAAATCTTGTCTACTAATCTAGAAAACAAAAAGGGAAGAGAAGCTCCCAGTAAAGAGGCCAAAGAAAATCCTTTCACCAAGTTTTCCTCTAAATCCAACCATGAAGGACATTCATGTATATCTGAATAATGAATCCAAAAAGTAATATATCGAATATTAATTGCCAAATAGTATATTCCAAAAATTGGCAAGGCCATCCCACCATCCTTTTTTAATTTCTGCAACAAGGGTTTACTCAATCTAGGATTTTTATTGTTCCAAATATCAAATAAGATTATAGAATCTATTCTGTCAAAGATTTTTTAGGAACAGAGGAAGGAACTGCCTGAAATCACTATTCTTCATTCAGACCATGAACAGTAACTTACCTCACTCCATTCAGACCATAGACATGATCTCACTGTTCTCCATTCAGTCCATGAAGCGCATCTCACATCACTCCATTCAGACCATGGATGGTATCTCACTATTCTTTATTCAGACCATGGACAGTATTGCACTTCTCTCCATTCAGAACATCGGCAATATTTCACTATTCCCCATTCAGACCAATGGTAATATCTTATTTCCCTCCATTCAGACCATGGACACTATTTCACTTCACTCCATTCAGACCAAGAAGAGTATCTCACTAATCTCCAGTCAGGCCATGGACAGTATCTCACTATTCTCCATTCAGACCATGGACTGTATCTCGCTTCTCTCCATTGACACCATAGGCATTATCTCACTATTCTTCATTCAGAACATGGACAGTATCTCACAATTCTCCATTCAGACAAAGAACTGTATCTCACTCCACTCCATTCAGACCATGGGCAGTATATTATTTCACTCTATTCAGACCATAGTCAGTATCTCAGCATTCTCCATTCAGACCATGGACGGTATCTTACAATTCCCCATTCAGACAATGGACAGTGTCTCATTTCACCCCATTCAGCCCATGGACACTATAACACTTCAATTTATGATCTCACAATTCTCCATTGAGAACATGGACAGTATCTGTTTCACTATTCTCCATTCAGAATATGGACGTTGTCTCAATTCACTCCATTCAGACCATGCACAGCATCTCACTATTCTCCATTCAGAGCATGGACAGTATCTTACTATTCTCCATTCAGTCCATGGAGAGTATCTCACTATGCTCCATTCAGCCCATCGGCAGTATCTCACTATTCTCCATTCAGACCATGGACAGTATCTCGGTATTCCACATTCAGACCATGGACAGCATCTCACTATTCTCCATACAGACCATGGACAGCATCTCACTATTCTCCAGCCCATGGACAGCTTCTCACTATTCTCCATACAGACCATGGACAGTATCTCACTTCACTTCATTGAGACCATGAACAGTATCTCACTTCACTCCTTTCAGACAATGGACAGCATCTTACTTCAATCCATCCAGACCATGGTCAGTATCTCAGTATTCTCCATTCAGACCATAGACAGTGTCTCACTGCACTCCATTCAGACCATGCATAATATCTCACTTCACTCCATTCAGATTATGGAAATAATCTCAATATTCACCATTCAGACCATGAACAGTATCTCAGTATTCTCCATTCAGACAATGGACAGCATCTCACTTCAATCCATTCAGACCATGGACCGTATCCCACTATTCTCCATTATGTCCATGGAGAGTATCTCACTTCACTGCATTCAGACAATGGACAGTATCTCACTGCACTCCGGTCAGACAATGGACAGTATCTTACTATTGCCCATTCACACCATGGACAATTTCTCATTTCACTCCATTCAGTCCATGGACACTATCTCACTTCACTCAGTTCTAACCATGGACAGTATCTCACCATTCTCAGTTAAGACCATGGTCAGTATCACACTCCACTTCATTCAGATCATGAAGAGTATCTCACTTCGCTCCACTCAGACAATGCACAGTATCTTACTACTCTTCATTCAAATCATGGACAGTATCTCACTTCACTCCATTCAGACCATGGACAGTATCTCACTAATCCGTATTCAGACAATGGACAGTATCTCACTATTCTCCATTCAGACCGTGGTCAATTTCTCACTATTCCCATTCATACCATGGAGAGTATCTCACTTCAGTCCACTCAGAACATCAGCAGTACTGTCAACTCAGACCATAGGCAGTATTTCACTCTTCGCCATTCAGTCCAAGGATAGTATCTCACTATTCTCCATTCAGATCATGGTCTGTATCTCACTATTTCCCATTCAGACCGTAGACCGTATGTCACTTCCCTCCATTCAGATCATGGACAGTATCCATTCAGACCATCGCTAGTAATTCCCTATCCTCTACTCAGACCATGAACAGTGTCTCACTATTCTCCATTCAATCCATGGACAGTATCTCATTTTATTCCATTCATACCATGGAGCGTATCTCACTTCACTCCTTTCAGAGCATGGACTGAATCTCACTCTTCTCCTTTCAGACCATGGACAGTATCTCACTTCACTCCATTCAGACCAAGTACAGAATCTCACTTCACTCCATTCAGACCATGGACAGTATCTCACTTCACTCCATTCAGACCAAGTACAGTATCTCACTTCACTCCATTCAGACCATGGACAGTATCTCACTCTTCTCCATTCAGACCATGGACAGTATCTGACTTCACTCCATTCAGACCAAGTACAGTATCTCACTTCACTCCATTCAGACCAAGTACATTATCTCACTCCTCTCCTTTCAGACCAAGCACAGTATTTCACTCTTCTCCATTCAGACCATGGACAGTATCTCACTCTTCTCCATTCAGACCATGGACAGTATCTCACTCCTCTCCTTTCAGACCATGGACAGTATCTCACTTCACTCCATTCAGACCAAGTACAGTATCTCACTCTTCTCCATTCAGACCAAGTACAGTATCTCACTCTTCTCCATTCAGACCATGGACAGTATCTCACTTCACCGCACTCAGACCATGGACAGTATATCACTATTCTCCATTCAGACTATGGACAGTATCTCACTTCACCGCACTCAGACCATGGAGAGTACCTTGTTTACTCCATTCAGACTATGGATAGTATCTCACTATTCTCAATTCAGAGCATGGACATTGTCTCAATTCACTCCATACAGACAATGGACAATATCACACTATTCTCCGTACAGACCATGGACAGTATCTCAGTGTTCTCAATTCAGACCATGGAGAGAATCTCACTTAACTCCATTCAGACAATGGACAGTATCTGATTTCTCTCCATTCAGACCAAGTACAGTATCTCACTCCTCTCCTTTCAGACCAAGCACAGTATTTCACTCTTCTCCATTCAGACCATGGACAGTATCTCACTCTTCTCCATTCAGACCATGGACAGTATCTCACTCCTCTCCTTTCAGACTAAGCACAGTATTTCACTCTTCTCCATTCAGACCATGGACAGTATCTCACTCTTCTCCATTCAGACCATGGACAGTATCTCACTCTTCTCCATTCAGACCATGGACAGTATCTCACTCTTCTCCATTTAGACCAAGTACAGTATCTCACTCCTCTCCTTTCAGACCAAGCACAGTATTTCACTCTTCTCCATTCAGACCATGGACAGTATCTCACTCTTCTCCATTCAGACCATGGACAGTATCTCACTCTTCTCCGTTCAGACCATGGACAGTATCTCACTCTTCTCCATTCAGACCAAGTACAGTATCTCACTCTTCTCCATTCAGACCAAGTACAGTATCTCACTCTTCTCCATTCAGACCATGGACAGTATCTCACTTCACTGTACTCAGACCATGGAGAGTACCTTGTTTACTCCATTCAGACTATGGACAGTATCTCACTATTCTCAATTCAGAGCATGGACATTGTCTCAATTCACTCCATACAGACAATGGACAATATCACACTATTCTCCGTACAGACCATGGACAGTATATCACTATTCTCCATTCAGACCATGAACAGTATCTCAGTGTTCTCAATTCAGACCATGGAGAGAATCTCACTTAACTCCATTCAGACAATGGACAGTATCTGATTTCTCTCCATTCAGACCAAGTACAGTATCTCACTCCTCTCCTTTCAGACCAAGCACAGTATTTCACTCTTCTCCATTCAGACCATGGACAGTATCTCACTCTTCTCCATTCAGACCATGGACAGTATCTCACTCCTCTCCTTTCAGACTAAGCACAGTATTTCACTCTTCTCCATTCAGACCATGGACAGTATCTCACTCTTCTCCATTCAGACCATGGACAGTATCTCACTCCTCTCCTTTCAGACCAAGCACAGTATCTCACTCTTCTCCGTTCAGACCAAGTACAGTATCTCACTCTTCTCCATTCAGACCAAGTACAGTATCTCACTATTCTCCTTTCAGACCATGGACAATAGCTCAGTAATCTACTTTTGCCCTGTTTCTACATTTGCTTATTGATAGTTTGTGACTGATAGTAATTTTTATGGATTTACACTGTGAGTGAGGGCTCTGTCGTTTGTCGACCAACGATGCCTTTTCCATTGTACCTGTCTATGTGACACACAAGTTAGGGCAGCACAATATGGAGAGCAAGCTATTACCTGTGTATCATTCTCCTGCTCTCTACTCAGATTATGAGCCCAAAGGAACAGCAGAGACTGATGCATTTTGGCACCAGCAGCGTTGCAGGAGCTGCCAGTCAGTATTGAACTCAATGGAGGCCTGCCCTCGGTACGCCAGCTCCGGATTTTTCCTCCGGTTTTACTCCTGAAGTCTTCCCCGTGAGTGGGTACAGCTGTAAGGCTGCAGAGGTTTAAGATCAGAGTTTTTCCTTCTCCTAGATGAGCTGCCAACCACCACAGGTGAGCCCTATGTGCCCTTTAGACCTTACTGCTACCGCAAAAGAACAAATCTCCTGACATAAAGATAAAAGATTTGCGGGGGTCTTGTTCTGTATCCAGTGCTCCCACTGCTGAGGGCTGGGATTGGTGCCGGAGCAACTGGCTGGGTCATGCGAAGAGATAGGAAACAGAGAGGGAACAGGTTACTGGAAATTGGAGAATTTAGTGTTCCTATCATAAGGTTAGATGGGCCAAATGGTCTGTTTCTATGCTCTGTGATTCCCTGACTCTGTAATTTCAAAGTAAATGACAAATCCAGTGACAGTAGAGACTTTGCTTGAAGGGAGAATGCCACATCCACCACCTGACAGAACATAAGACAAAGGAACAGAATTAGGAGACTCTGCCCATCAAGTTTACCCTGCCATTCCATCATGGTTGGTTCATTTTCTCTCTCAACCACATTCTGCTGCCTTCTCGCTGTAACCTTTGGCACTCTGATAAATCAAGAACCAACCAGCCTGTGCTTTAAATATTCCCAACGTCTTGGCCTCCAGAGCCATCTGTGGCAAAGAATTTCACAGATTCACCACCCTCTGACTAAAGAAATTCCTTCTCATCTGTGTTCTAAAGGGACGTCACTCTATTCTGAAGCTGTGCCCTCTGGTCCTCTGGAAACTAGAAGGTTCACTTTGTCCACCTAGCTCTTCAGAACTTTCTCCTTCAGCTTCTCACCCAGAACCCTCCACCTGACAAGATATATTTCGGAGATATAATTCAGAGGTATTGCTGGGACAGTCAGACGGTTTAACCAGAGCTTCATTGTTGTGCAAAGTAATTGAGCTGGAATCCCAGATGAGAACGTGACCCAGCTTCTAACATTGCTCTGACGTGAGGCTTCTCATTCCTGGAGAATTTACGTAAGCAGACTTTTATTCTGTACTTCAGAAATATTAACCTGGAGAATTCAGTTGCTTCCATAGAGGCATTAAAAAAGCTTTTTACAGGGCCCAGGGGACAGTCACATCTCTAAGCAAATTTATCTGTGTCGTGAACTCCATCTCACTGCGTTCTGAATTCCAAGCTCCACAGAGTGACACACTTCAGAAATAGTGTTGGATCGGCAGCAGGAAGCAGAGCAGGGCAGGAAATTCACAAGTTCATCATGGAGTGAAGAATCACAGGAGAGGGAGGAATTTATTAGTCAGAAGCTTGAACAGAGAATTCAGAAAAAAAACACACAGCACTGTAAAACTCCAGCATCCATAACCCTCCAGACCTCACAAAGGGTCTCAGCCTGAAATGTCCACTGGTTATTCCCCTGCATAGATGCTGAGTTCCTCCAGCATTTTGTCTGTGTTACCCTGTATTTCCAGTGTCTCCCTGTGTGTCTACTGAAAGATTAGATTGAGGTTGATAGAGGGCAGTGTAGATAATCACAGACCCTGCTGTCTACTTTCCATCTCTCTCCTCTCTCTCTCTCTCTCTCTCTCTCTCTCTCTCACTCACTCTCTTTTCTCTCCTTCTCTGTCTATCTCTCTTTTTCTCTCTTTCCGCTCTCTCTCTGTCTTTCTTGCCTCTCTCTCTCTCCTTCTCTCCGCCCTCTCTCCCTTTCTGTCTCTCTTTCTCTCCTATCTCTCCCCCTCTCTTTGTCTCTCTCTGTCTCTGTCTGCTGTCTGTTTCTCTCTCTCTATAACACACACACACACACTCTGTCTCTCTATTCAACCTCTTTGCAAATCAACAGGCGCCTCCAGTGAGACTCCAGAGAGCATAGATTAACAAGAGTCCAAACATGGCTCTTGCTGGAGTACTTTACATACAAAGTACATCACCACAAGAAACAGCAGAGAGTTGCGGACACAGCCACTTGAACACAGAAACCAGCCTTCCCTCCGTGGACCCTGTCTACACTTCCCACCGCCTCAGTAAAGCAGCCAGCATAATCCTGGACATTCTCTCTTCTCCCCTCTCCCATTGGGCAGTCGATGCAAAGGCCTGAAAGCAGGTCAAGGACAGCCTCTCAAAGCTTCTTAGTACAAGAAGATAGCCTCTTGATCTCACAGGCTACCTCGTTGCGGTCTTGCGCCTCATTGTCTGTCTGCACTGCACTTTCTCTGTAACAGTAACACTAGATTCGATTTTTTTTTAAGATTCAGGATTGTTTGTTGTCATTATTCAGTACACAAGTGTAAAGGAGAACAAGATAATTGTTACTCGAGTCCAGATCCCCCTGTACAACCTTGATGTACTTGTGCCTGGAATGGTCAGACTGCTGGCACACAATGCTTTTCACAGTGGCTCAGTACATGAGACATGGATAAACTAGTCCCAGTGAGCAATAGTACCTCTCTGTCGGCGATCAGGAGTGAGCAGCTATTGATATCTCCGAATCCCAACCTGAGTCAGAATCACTGACGTATGTGTGAAATGTGTTGTTTTGCAGCAGCAGTACACACAAAAAAAGTTTCAATGAAAGTTCAAAGTGCAAAGTGCATTAATCATCAAAACATTTACTCCGTACACAACCAAGGGGAAGTATGCAGATGCTGGAAATCTAAGTAACACGCACAAAATGCTGGAGAACTCAGCAGGCTTGCTGAAGGGTCTCGGCCCGAAACTCTTTTCCAAAGATGCTGCCGGGCAGCCACAAAACAAAGAAACCTAATAAAACCCATTAAAATAAGAAGTCCACCAAACACCCGATGTGCAGAAAAGCAAAACAAATCGTGCACTCAATAAAAGTAAGCAAATGACATTTAAATCTGAAGTTCATGAAAGTGAGTCAACAGCCAGTCATCACTGCAGTCGATTCAGAAACCTGTTAGTTGCAGGCCACAGCCTCCATTCAATGCAGAGGTAATAACCTTCGCTGAATCGACCTGTCCCTCGCCCCTTGGCCCCGCCACCTTGACCCTTTCAACCCGGCCTGGTGCTTAAATCGTCCAAACCTTGAGTCATTCCTCATTCTTGCGCCGCCTTGACTTGGCCCCTACCCACTCTTTCCAATTAAATTAAATAAGTAATGAAATAATTACATTTCAATTTAAAAATTAAATGAAGCAAGTAGGGCAAGAGAGAGCAAAAATAATGAGGTAGAGTTCATGGGGTCAATGTATTGCGGGAAAGATACTAACTGGATAGAGGAATGACTGACAGAAAGAAGACAGCCAGTGGGAATAAAAGGGGCCTTTTCTGGTTGGCTGCCCCTGACTGGTGGTGTTCCTCAGGGGTCAGTATCGGGACCGCCAGCTTTCACGTTGTTTGTCAATGATTTAGATGATGCAATTGATGGCTTTGTGGCAAAGTTTGTGGATGATATGAAGATAGGTGAAGGGGTAAGTAATGCTGAGGAAGCAATGCGATTGCAGCAGGACTTAGACAAATTGGAAGAATGGGAAAAAAGTGGCAGATGGAATACAGTGTTGGGAAATGTATGATAATGCATTTTGGTAAAGGGAACAATAGTGTGAACTATTATCTAAATGGGGGGAAGGTTCAAACATCATAGGTACAGAGGGACTTAGGAGTCCTTGTGCAAGACTCCCATAATTTACAGATTGAGTTTATGGTAAAGAAGGCAAATGCAATGCTTGTGTTTAAAACTGGTGACCCACTTTAGAAGTCTCCAGAACCTGCTGTTCTTTAGCAATGGGAAACTCTGAGTCAGACCCAGCCACCGTGTAGTAAGACACTTGTCACATCTCGCAAGTGTTTCTGAGGACTTGCACCTGATGCGTGATGAACAATTTGTGGCGACTTCATCCTTCTCTGCAGTTCTCCCACCCCAGGTGCTCGTGACTGCCTGGGCAACTTCACAAGGTGCTGGAGAGTCTGCTAGGCTGGAGTCACGTCTGGCCACCATGATAAAGTTTGCAAATTCTCTTCCTAAAGAAAATTCGAGGATAGAATTAGATTCACAGTCCAGTTTATTATCTCTGACATATGACGTGAAATCTTGTTTTGCAGCAGCAGTACAGTGAAAGACATAAAATCTATAAGTTACCTGCTAGAAATAAATGGTACAGAAAAAAGGAAGAGTGAGGTAGTGTTCATGACTTCATCTTAAGGTGGATTGGAGGAAAGTATAGGGGGGGATGTCAGAGGTAGGATTTATCACAGAGACTGGTGGGTGTGTGGAAGGTGCTGCCTTTAATACCATCATTCCCACAATCCTGATTGAGAAGTTGCAGAACCTGGACCTCTGTACCTCCCTATGTAATTGGATCCTTGACTTCCTAACTGGAGACCATAATCTGTATGGATTGGTGATAACATCTCCTCCTCGCTGACAAGTAACACTGGGGCACCTTAGGGCTGTGTGCTTAGCCCACTGCTCTACTCTCTATATACACATGACTGTGTGGCTAGGCATAGCTCAAATACCATCTATAAATTTGATGACGAGAAGGCGTACAGGAATGAGATATGCCAACTAGTGGAGTGGTAGCAACAACCTGGCACTCAACGTCAGTATGACGAAAGAGTTGATTGTGGACTTCAAGAAGGGTAAGATGAAGGAACACATACCAATCCTCATAGAGGGATCAGAAATGGAGAGAGTGAGCAGTTTCAAGTTCCTGGGTGTCAAGACCTCTGAAGATCTAACCTGGTCTCAACATATCGATAAAGAAGACAAGACAGTGGCTATACTTCATCAGGAGTTTGAAGAGGTTTGGTATGTCAACCAATACACTCAAAAACTTCTGTAGATGTACTGTGGAGAGCATTCTGTCAGGCTGCATCTCTGTCTGGTATGGGGGGGCTACTGCACAGGACCAAAAGAAGCTGCAGAAGGTTGTAAATCTAGTCAGCTCCATCTTGGGTACTAGCCTACAAAATACCCAGGATATCTTCAGGGAGCGGTGTCTCAGAAAGGCAGCATCCATTATTAAGGATCTCCAGCACCCAAGGCATGCCCTTTTCTCACTGGCAGGAGGTACAGAAGCCTGAAGGCACACACTCAGCGATTCAGGAACAGCTTCTTCCCCTCTGCCATCCAATTCCTAAATGGACATTGAACCCTTGGACTCTATCTCATTTTTAAAAATATTTAGTATTTCTGTTTTTACATGTTTTTTAAAATCTATTCAGTATATGTACCGTATACTGTAATTGATTTGCTTATTTATTTGTTATTATTATTATTTCATTTATTATCTTTTCTGTTGCATTGAAGTGCTGCCGCTAAGTTAACAAATTTCACGTCACGTGCTGGTGATAATAAACCTGATTCTGATTCAAGGGTGATTGTAGATACAGATACAGTATGGACACTTAAAAAGACTCTCAGATTGGCACATTGATGAAAAGAAAAATGGAGGGTTATGGAGGAGAGAAGGTTTAGATTGATCTTTTAGGTTAAAAGGTCAACATTCTATGTTCAGAAATCTGACGGCAGAGGGAAAGAAGCTGTTTCTGAATCAGTGAATATGTGTCTTCACACTCCTGTACCTCCTCCCTGATGGTAGTAATGAGAAGAGGGCATGCTGAGAGCCTTACTGATGGATGTTGTGTTCGTGAGGTGCCAGATCTTGAAGATGCCCTCGATGGTGGGGAGGGTGGTACCCATGATGGATTTGGCTGGGTCTACAGCCTCTGTTCGTTCCTGGGCATTGGAGCCTCCACACCAGGCTGTGATGTAACCTGTCAGAGTGCTCTCTACCATATATGCATAGCAATTTCTAAGAGTCTTGGTGACATACAAAATCTCCTCAAACACAACAGATTGTGCTGAGGCTGGAAATCCAGAGCAACACACACAACAAATACATTTGACATTTCAGGATGAGGCCTGAAGTGTCGACTGTTCATTCCTCTCCAAAGTTGCTGTCTGGCTTGTTGAGTTCCTCCACCATTTTGTTTGTGTCCTCAGCTCCTCTAAAATAGACTTTTACCTGTACTGTGTATTCTCCAAGTAAAATTCTAAACCACAAACATCAGCGGGATTTTTAACCCATTTAATTTTTCAATTTATAGCTCATGCTTTCTGCATTAAAAAATCTGAGTACGTAATCACTTTGAGTCTTCTTAGTAACTTGAGAAATTATCGGCCTGCTCTGGCGTGCTGGGCCTGTCCCTCTGCTGTGACATGAGTAATGCACAATGCAGACAGAGGCATAATCCACGTCTGACTGCCACATTAACCCTTTAGTTCTCACTTTCTCAGAGATACACCCCATGTGGAGCACCTTCCCACCCCTTCCCACCTCCCCCAACACTGAACACCTGCTCGTTTTCATTTTAAACCGTTAGGATGAAGGTTGGTTGAGGAACAGTTATTACCCTACAACCATCAGGCTCCTCATAGAATCATAGAAAAGTACAGCATAGAAACAGGCCCCTCAGACCATCTAGTCCATGCTGACCTGCACTGGGACCATAGCCCTCAGTATCCCCACTTCACTCACTTCAGTTCGGGGCTGATTTCACAACCTATGGGCTCATTTTCAAGGACTCTGCAACTTATGTTCTCAGTTTTATTTATTACTAGTTGTTTTTTGTGTATGCACCATTTATCTTCTTTTGCAGGTTGATAGATTGTGTTTGTATTTTTCCACTGATTCCATTGTATTTCTTTGTATTTTCTATGAATGCCTGCAAGAAAATGAATTTCAGGGTTGTGCAGTATATGGGGACATACATGTACTTTGTAAGGCTTCGGGAGTAAACTCAGAGGAAGAAATCCGGAACTGGGGTCCCTAAGGCAGTTTGATGTTGTTTACAACTTCACTCTGGCAGCCTCTGTGACAACACTGGTGCCAAGCTGTATTGGCACTTACCCTTCCCTTGGACTACATCAGTGACGTGGAGAGGGGGAATCCACTGCATGGACAATAGCTGGTTCTTCAAATCTTCCTGCCCAGGCTTGTGCCCTGGAGAGGACACAGTCCACCAGAGGCGCAAACCCACGATCCCCTGGGATTGACAGCTGCCTACTACTACTGCATGTGCTTTGATAATAACTTTACTTTGAACTTTGAACGGTCTTCAAGTGGAAATGTTAACCCAAATGGTTCAAATGTTTTAATTTAATATCAGAGAATGTAACCTGAAATTCTTACTCTTCACAGAGACATCCACAAACCAAGAACCCCAAAAAAATGAATGATAGTAAGATCAGAACCACAAAGCCCCCCTTACCCCTCCCATGCACAAGCTGCAGCAGAAGCATTGACCCAGCCAACACCACCCCCCCACCATGCAAGCACCAGCAAACACCCCCAAAGAGACATTGGTCCAGAGCCAATCAAAAACCACAGCACCTCGGTATTTCAGACAAGCTCCACTCACCATCCAAAGAGAGAGAGAAAGATTCTTTCCTTTTTCTGTACATGGTGCCTCACCTCCTGAGAGTTCCATGGAATTACAAAGGGATGCAGCATGCAATCTGGCCCTTCTGCTGCCTCTTTACATCGATCCCAATTTTTCACTTTCCCACATTCCTTTCAAATCTCCCCCTCACCTGGACACTGGGGAGAATGGATGTGCTTTGGCCAAACCTTCAGTGCTGAACTCCCTCCGCGTCAGAGGGATTTCTATCATGGAATCACAGAGCACTACTGAACAGAATCGGGCCCTGCAATCCATCTGGTCTGTGCTAGCCTGGTCTTCTGCCTACTCCCTTTGACTTGCACCTGGATCATGGCTCTCCATACCCCTCCCATCCATGTATTTCTCCAGACATCTTAAATGTTGAAATCGAATCCACTGGTAGCTCGTTTCACACTCTCCCCCTCTTCAATATTTCACCTTTTACCCTTAACCTGTGACCTCTAGATCATCACCCAACCTCAGTGGAAACAGCCTGCTTGCATTTACCCTGTCTATACCCCTTACAATGTACACCTTTATCATTCTCCTGTGCTCCAGGGAATGAAGTCGTAAGCTATTTAATCTTCCCCTGTATCTCAGGTCCTCAAGTCCTGACACCATTCTTGTAAATTTTCTCTGTACTCTTTCAACCTTATTTACATTTTTCCTGTAGTTGGTGATCAAAACTGCACACAGTTCTCCAAATTAGGCCTCACCAATGTCTTGTACGACTTCAACATAACATCCCATCTCCTGTACTCAATACACTGATTTCTGAAGGCCAATGTACCGACTCTTTCTACCTGTGAAGCCACAATGACCTGTATTTTCACTCCGGCTGTTCTACTACACTCCTCCATGCCCTGCTGTTCACTGTGTAACCCCGAGAGATTCTGTAAACGCTGGAAGTCCAGAGCAACACCCACAAAATGCTGGAGCAACTCAGCAGGTCAGGCAGCATCGATGGTAATAAGTTAACAGCCGATATTTCGGGCTGAGGCCCTTCACCTGGACTGGAAAGGAAGGTGGAAGGTGCCAGAATTGGGAGGGGGCGTGGAAGGAGGAGACTATCTGGAAGGTGATCGGTGAAGCCAGGTGGATAGGTAAAGGGCTGGAGATGAAGAAATTTGATAGGAGAGGAGAGTGGATCTTAGGAGAAAGGGAAGGAGGAGGCTTCCCACAAGGAAGTGATAGGCTCCTACCCTGGTTGGGCCTCTCAAAGTGTACCATTCCACACTTATCTGCATTAAATTTCATCTGCCATTTTTTCAAACCATTTTGCTAGAGGTAGCTGTTATGTACAGTGGGCCTCCTCTCCACCCCCTCGCACGCCCCCCCCCATTCCAGGGGACGTCTGTCGAAGTGAAGCTAGGATTTTTAGATCCATGGATCTGTTGTATTGTAACTCCTCTCCACCCTCTCCCCCCTGCTCCAGGGGACGTCTGTTGAGGTGAAGCTAGGATTTTTAGATCCATGGATCTGTTGTATTGTAACTCCTCTCCACCCTCTCCCCCCTGCTCCAGGGGACATCTGTTGAGGTGAAGCTAGGATTTTTAGATCCATGGATCTGTTGTATTGTAACTCCTCTCCACCCTCTCCCCCCTGCTCCAGGGGACATCTGTTGAGGTGAAGCTAGGATCTTTAGATCCATGGATCTGTTGTATTGTAACTCCTCTCCACACCCTCCCCCCTGCTCCAGGGGACGTCTGTTGAGGTGAAGCTAGGATTTTTAGATCCATGGATCTGTTGTATTGTCAAAATTTTGATGACACACACGCCCACAGAACTATTTTTTTCTGAGCTCTTGACACTCATTATTAAAATAGGAATTAATACAAAAAGCCAAGAATAATTTTTAGACTTCACACCGTTCCCCTGAATCAACTCCCAAACATGTAATTAAATTCTGTGGTTATTTTGGAATAGATTTGGAACTTGAAGCATTGAATATGTAAATGCAGAGCTGAGTAACAGCTGGTGTTCTGATGAAGTTCCTGCCTGTGATTTACAAATTCTACAGAGAGGACAAATAATCTCATTGAGATGTATAGAATTCTTCCTGGCTTCGCAGTCAGGGTGGAGAGATGATGTTGCCTGTGCCTTGGACGTCCAGAGCAGGAGACACTGGCTCGCAATAGTGGGTTGGCCATGCAGGACAGTGTGTCTTCACAGATTCAGCATCAGGTTTAACATATTGTGAAATTTGTTGTTTTGTGCCAGCAGTGCATTGCAATGTACAATTAAAAACTATAAATTACAATATGTAATATATATAACATTGAATTAAATAAGTTGTGCAAAAAGAGAGCAAAGAAAAAGAATACTGAGGTAGTGTTCATGGGTTCATTGTCCATTCAGAGATCTGAAGGTGGAGGGAAAAGAGTCTGTTCCTGAAACATTGGGTGTGTGTCTTCAGGCTCCTGTACCTCCTCTCTGATAGTAACAATAAGAAGGGGGCTTGTCCCATGAGAATTTTTCTCAGGGTGGAAATGGCTAATATGAGGGGGAATAACTGTAGGAAAGTATTTGGGGGCAAGAATGTCAGAAGCAGATTTTTTGCACAGAGTGGTGAGTGCGTGGGACATTCTGATGGGGTTGGCGGTCGAGGGAAAATAAATAAATGGTAGCGTAGTAGTTAGTGTAACACTACTCCAGTGCCAACGACCTGGCTTCGCTTCAACTGCTTCTGTAAGGAGTTGGCGCATTATCCTGTGACCACATGGGTTTCCTCTGGGTGCTCCAGTTTGGGGATCGCTGTCCCTAAGGAGTTTGCACGTTTTCCTGTGACCGTGTGGGTTTCCTCCCACATTGAGAAGATGTACAGGTTGGCAGGTTGATTGGTTACAGGGTGTAATTTGGTGAAGTAGGCTCGTCGGGATGGAAAGACCTGTTAACATGTTGTATCTCTATATAAATAACAAATAAATAAATCAATTCACCATGACTCGATGGGCTGAATGGCCTGATTCTGTTCATTATGGACTTCCGTCAGCGCTCATCTATTCCGCACCCGACTATTTGAAATCTCTGCCTTTGACCCCTCTCTGGAGGGAACAACTGGATGATCCTACCCGCTCCCCAGTAGAGTTCTGCACCTTAATTAAATCTCCCTCTGCCTTCCCTGTTTCAAAGTAAAACAAGATGCCCTATCTTTCCTCTACAATCACCCAGAGCCAGTGATGTCCTGATAACCCCCTGCACCCTCCCCAGTGCACTCACATCCTTCAGTAGTCAGGATAATGAAAACCTCCCGGCCTCTCCTTCACATCTGCTGACTCAAATAGTTGTAAATGACTTAACAGCATTTTTTTTAAAAACAGAGACATTAAAAAGTTATTAAAATTGAAATAAATCATTTTTAAAAAGTTAGAAAGTATTAATTTTTTAAGAAAGAGAAAAGTTAATTAAAATATCTGTAACTCTAATAAATAATTAAAGATGTCAAGCTAATTCAGGGCAGTGTAATAATGGTAACTTACATTTCCTGACTCTAGATCCAAGACTTTAGAGCAGGGGATCCCAACCTTCTTAATGCCATGGAACCATTAACCGAAGGGTCCGGGGACACCAGGTTGGCAACCCCTGCTCCAGAATTACATAGAACTTACACCATGGAACAGCACAGAACAGGAACAGGCTATTCAGCCCCCAATGTCTGTGCTATCCATGATGGAATTAAACTAATTCTATATGATCTACATCCCTCCATTCCCATCTGTTCTTGTATCTGTCTATTCTTCAAGGTTCCCATTATTTCTATTTCCACCACCGGTCCGGGCAAATACCATTCCTTATGTAAAAAACATGCCTCCTAAATCTCCTTCATGCTTCTCCCGGTTCACAGTAAACTTACTTCCCTTGGAAACTAACTCTTCCTACCCTATCTGTACATCTTATAACTTTATATTTTTCTGTTAGGTCACCTTTCAACCAGAGATAACAGTCCACATTTGTCTAACATCTCCTTGTAGTTAATACTCTGCAATCCAGTCAGGATCCCAAGCTCTTCTTCACCCTCTTCAAAGTCTTCACATTCTTCTTGAAATCCTCTAATTCCACCTGCCTTGCCTGTAATACGTCTTGCTTTGAACTACATACCCTTCAAACCATCCATTGAGAATCGTCCTGGTTAGCAATCTGGCTCTATTGGACTCAGTTGACCTAACCTCCACGTTCCCCTCAATTGCTCTACCTGCTGACCCTTTGTCCCTGGGACTCCATTCCCAATCCCATTACTCCCCCGACCTGAATCCATCAGCCCATCATCTCCCTTTCATCTCATTCCACTTGTCATCTACCTGTCTCACCCCTTCCTCTTGCTTTTATAACCTGACGTTCTCATTCTCAACCCAAAACATCAACCATCCCTTTCCTTCCACGGACACTGTCTGACCTGCTGAGTTCCCGATTCAATTACCCGCAGTCTCCTGTGTCTCCATTCCTTCTGAAACTGTCTCTCACCTCACCATCTCCTCACTAACAGGTCTTTGCTAAACTGGAGGGTAAAGAGAAATAAAAGACTCCCTTTCCACCCCACCCTGACCTGCTAGCCCACCTCAGGTATCCCCCTTCAACAAGTACTGGATCTTTATCCCCGGAAGTCGTTTGTCAATGGAAGGGATGTATGGGGAGGATGGCAAGACATTGAGATTCTGGGGTGCCAACAGGGATGATGTTAACAACTAAAGGTTGGGATTTCTATAGCACCTTCCTGCAACTTCAGGCAATGCAAGGAACAACCAAGGAGACTTTTCTGAAGACTAGGCTTGGTTGTACACAGCAAGATCTGATAAAAAGATATAGGGGATATGTCAAGAGGTAGGCTTTTTTTTAACGCAGAGTGGTAGGTGCATGGAATCTGCTAACAGGCAGATACATTGGGGACAGTTAAGGGATGCTTGGATAGGCACGTGGATGATAGAAAAATGGAAAGTCATGTAGGAGGGAAGAGTTAGATTAATCTTAGAGTAGATTAAAATGTTGGCACAACATTGTGTGCCGAAGGGCTAGTATCGTGTTGTAATGTTCTATGTTCTATAAAGCAAAGTAAATGATTTGCTTGGAGTGATTCTGATTAAGGAGCAGGTCCTCGATGAAAAACAGATGAGATCACCATTGTCCCATTTTCTATCTGTGGGATCTCACTGTATATACATTGATAGCTGCCAACTCTATATTGCACAGTAACCACACTTCAAAAGTACACCGGCAGATGCTGGAAATGCAGAGTAACACACACACACAAAATGCTGGAGGAACTCAGCAGGTCAGGCAGCCTCTATAGAGGGAAGAGATGGCCAATCCTTATGAAGGGTCTCAGCCTGAAACATCAACTGTTCATTTCCCTCCTTGTTGGATTAGACTATATATTGTTATTTGTTTCACAGTTTAACATTTTATGCCTGATTGTATTTTATATAATTACGTACAGTGTACACAGTACATATAATTCCCCTCGTGCTTTCTCTTTCTGGAAGCTTCTTTGGTATTGCATTATTTGAATAGGGACTATCTGATTGGTTAACAATTATCTATAAATTTGAATGGAATGTCTCTCATTTAAGGTATAAGAAGGCAGAGCACATTGGCTTCCGTCTTTTACTTCTCCTACTGGACTCTTGCTACTCTCCATTTCCCATTCCTTTGCATTTAGTAAAACAATTCAGTGAAGCAACAAGTTTTACGCCTCTTTCTTGAAAGAACCCGAGATCAAAACATCGGAAAACCAACACCATAGATGCTGCTTGACCTGCTGAGTTCCTCCAGCATTTTTATTTATTTACTTCCAGTTGCACTGCCCAGCAACCTGTGAAAACCCATATTTAACCCTTACCTAACAAGGGGCCATTTACAATAATCAATTAACTTGTCCGGTAGGTCTTTGGATGGAGTGAGGAAACCAGAGGGCCTGGAGTAAACCCACACATTCCATGAGGAGGATGTACAAACTCCTTACAGAGGATGCCGGGATTCAACTCTAAATTACAGACTGCCCTGAACTGTAACATCGTCATGCTAACCACTACTCTACAGTGGGTGGTGGGGTGGAGATACATCTCTACCAAAGGAGGTGTAAGGTGCTCCTTCCCTCAGCTAGCCTGCGGGTCACCCTTGGACAAGGAGCAGCACCTGCTTAGCCCCTGATCAGGGTCACGTAAAGCCATGGAGCAGGTGGTGGACGGTCGTACAAGCAGCTGGTGCAGATCACACGTCCTGGTTGTGCGACCACTGATGCCAGGCAGACAGTCTCTGACTGTCTGGGATAACCTGTCTTGTAAATACACTGGCTAGAAGAAGGCAATGGCTAACCACTTCTATAGAAAAATTTGCCAAAACAATAATGGTCATAGAAAGACCGTGATCAACCATGTCAAACGACACAGCACATAATGATGATGATGATGACCATAACCGCTCGGATTTTAAATCTTATCTCGCAGATTGGGGTGTCCTGAGGGTATGTAGGATGTTAGAGAAAGGCAGTTCTTTCTTTCATTCATATTTGGAGGACCCTTTCTGTAGCCTTATTGTGCTCAGTTCTAGTCACCTCACTACAGGAAGGACGTGGAAACCATAGGAAGGGTGCAGAGGAGATTTACAAGGATGTTGCCTGGATTGGGAAGCATGCATTATGAGAATAGGTTGAGTGAACTCGGCTTTTTCTCCTTGGAGTGACAGAGGTTGAGAGGTGACCTGATAGAGGTGTATAAGATGATGAGAGGCATTGATCGTGTGGCTAGTGAGAGGCTTTTTCCCAGGACTGAAATGGCTGCCACAAGAGGGCACAGGTTTAAGGTGCTGGGGAGTAGGTACAGAGGAGATGTCAGGGGTAAGTTTTTTATGCAGAGAGTGGTGAGTGCATGGAATGGGCTGCCAGCGATGGTGGAGGCGGATACAATAGGGTCTTTTAAGAGACTTTTGGATAGGTACATGGGGCTTAGAAAAATAGAGGGCTATGGGTAACTCTCGGTAATTTCTAAGGCAAGGACGTGTTCAGCACAGCTTTGTGGGCCGAAGGGCCTGAATTGTGTGTAGGTTTTCTATGTTTCTATGTTTTTTAGCCTGGACAGGTCAGAAATACATGACCTCCTGTTGTGACGGCATTTCTGTCGACACTGCTTGACCTGTCACACAAATGCTGGCCCACAATTTTGAACTTCGAGGTGTGGCGTGATGATCTTTCTGTGGATCAGAGCACTTCTCAGGCCTTTCCCTGTGAACCCACCTGCTATGATCCTCCTGTATTCATGGCTTGGCTGGTTCTACCTTCTCAGGCATTCTCACTGTTTACGTTTGGCTTCTAGGCATAAGAGCTTTGTGAATTAACAATGGAGATTGAAGTGCTAATTCATTCATTGACTGTGAGAGAATTGTGTTTCCTTAATTCTGACTTTCACACTGTACACCAAAGAGACTGCTATACTCGCCCACAGTTCCCATTTCAAGATGGGTGTGATATTCTGGAATCGCTCAAACAGGGTATGGGTTTGACTAGTCCCCTCTCACCACTTCTCTTCTCCTCTCCTGCCCATCTCCTCCCTCTAGTGCCCCTCCTCCTTCCCCTTTTCCCATGGTCCACTCCCCTCTCCTATCAGATTCTTTCTTCTTCAGCTCTTTACCTTTTCCACCTATCACCTCCCAGCTTCCTACTTACACTTACTTCCCCCCTCACCTGACATCACCTATCACCTGTCAGCTTTTACTCAAATCCAATACCTTCTTATTCTGGCTTCTGCCCCCTTCCTTTCCAGTCCCGAAGAAGGGTCTCAGCCCAAAAAGTCGACTGTTTATTCATTTCCATAGATGCTGCCTGACCTGCTGAGTTCCTCCAACATTTTGTGTGTGTTGCTCTGGATTTCCAGCATCTGCAGAATCTCTTGTGTTATTACCGTGGCTGTGGCTGTCAGCAGTTCCAGGACACCAGTCTTTTTAATTCTCATCCACACCGCTACACTGACCTCTCTATCCTCGGTCTCCTCCATTGCTAGAAGCACCAAGTTCTCCAATTAAAAGCAACCTCTATTTCCTCTCTCTCCTCCTGATCCACTGAACCCATCGCAGCCCACTTCACCTTATTTCTAATCCCTCCACCACCCACTACATCTACCCATCACCCACCCACCCACCCACACACACGCCCACTGGTCCTGTCCCCCTGCCCTCCCCATCTCTGTTACATGGTTCCATGCTCCATCCTCCAGTCCCCTGGCATGGTGAGATGGACTCCTGACCTCACAATCTACTATACCTCATCATGCCCTCGCCCTGCACTATCTCTGTAACAATTCATTTTATTCGTTTCCCTTGTTCTACCTCCATGCACTGTTGTAATGAATTGATCTGTGTACTAGATGGCATGCAAAACAGTTTTCACTGTACCTTGGTGTACAAGATAATGAGAGACATTGATCGTGTGGATAGTCAGGGGCTTTTCCCCAGGGCTGACATGTCTAGCACGAGAGGGCATAGTTTTAAGGTGCTTGGAAGTAGGTACAGAGGAGATGTCAGGGTTAAGTTTTTTACGCAGAGAGTGGTGAGTGCGTGGAATGGGCTGCCGGCGGCAGTGGTGGAGGCAGAAATGATAGGGTCTTTTAAGAGACTCCTGGATGGATACATGGAGCTTAGAAAAATAGAGGGCTATGGGTCAGCCTAGGTAGCTCTAAGGTAAGGACATGTTCGGCACAGCTTTGTGGGCTGAAGGGCCTGTATCCTGCTGTAGGTTTTCTATGTTTCTATACGACAATAACAAACCAATTATTTATTTGAATGAAGTATTAAACTTAGTCTGGGTCTTAAACAGATGTTGAAGATTGTAGGCCTCAAGAATATAGAAGAGTATAGCACAGTGCAGGTCCTTTGGCCCAATGTGTTGTGTCTAACCTAATTTTAACACACTGAGCTGAGAGCTGGCAGATGAAGCTTAACTTGGAGAAGTGTGAAGTGATTCACTTTGGAAGGTCGAGCTTGAAGACAGAGTACAGGGTTAATGGCAGTATTCTTGGCAGTTGCTGCGTAAGTTGATAGTGTGGTTAAGAAGACATATGGTGTTTTGGCCTTCATTGAGTTCAAGAACTGTGAGCTAATATTGCAGCTCTATAAAACCCTGGTTAGACAAAACTTGAACTATTGAGCTCAATCTGTTTGCCTCCTGTGAGAATAATTTACCAATGTACCTGCCAGATTCCACCATCCTCAGCCCTTTGTTGCCTCCACCCATCACCACCCAACTGCTGATGGTATTTCTATCCTTCCCTCCTCAATCGACCAACCTGTCCTTCATCTATCATGCCTCATTCTCCCTCCTTCCCTCCTCAATTGACCTATCACCCCTCCTTACCTGGATCTATGTATCACATGTCTGCTCTTGCTCCACCTTCTTCCTTTATACCAGCTAACTCCCCCTCATCTTTCAGTGTTGTGTAAGGTGATGAACACTCAGTGACACTTTGTAAGACCATAAGATATAGGAGCAGAAGTAGGCCATTCAGCCCATCGAGTCTGCTCCGCCATTCAATCATGGGCTGATCCAATTCTTCCAGTCATCCCCACTCCTCTACCTTCTTCCCATTCCCTTTGATTCCCTGGCTAATCAAGAACCTATCTATCTCTGCCTTAAATGCACCCAATGACTTGGCCTCCACAGCCATTCGTGGCAAGAAATTCCACAGATTTATCACCCTCTGACTATAGTAATTTCTCCGCATCTCCATTCTAAATGGACGTCCTTCAATCCTCAAGTCGTACCCTCTTGTCCTAGACTCCCCTACCATGGGAAATAACTTTGCCATATCTAATCGCCTTTTAATATTTGGAATGTTTCTATGAGATCCCCCCTCATTCTCCTGAACTGCAGGGAATACAGCCCAAGAGCTGCCAGACATTCCTCATACAGTAACCCTTTCATTCATTTATGAGGTATACCTGCTCGTTACTGCAAATATCTAATCAGCCAAACATGTGGCAGCCATTCATTTGCATAAAGTCATGAAGGTGTGGTCAAGGGGTTCAGTTCAAACATCAGAATGGGTAAAAAATGTGATCTAAGTGACTTCAACTGTGGAATGATCATTGATTGTTGATGGTTTGAGTATCTCAGAAGCTGCTGATCACCTGGGATTTTCAGTCTCTAGAGTTTACAGAGAAGGGTGTGAAAAACAGAAAAACATCCAGTGACTGGCTTTCTGTGGGAGAAAATGCCTTATTAATGAGAGAGGGGTCAGAGGATAATGGCCAGAAGACCATGAACATACATGTAAAGTCAAACCATTGCATGCCATATTGTGAAGCGTCGACTGTTTATTCCTCTCCATAGATGCTGCCTGACCTCCTGAGTTCCTCCAACATTTTGTGCGTGTTGTTCTGAATTATCAGGTATCTTGGTGTAATGAGCTCTTCAGACCTGTGTGGGGCGCTGGAGAACACTGGGCGCTGAAGTTTTTCTGAGAACCTGAATGCGTTAATTGTTGTTTAACGAGTACTTTTAATTGTTTAGAGATCCTAGTGTTTTTCTTGAGAAATACGGACTCCTGGTGTTTTCTGTTTAAGCTTGTTGAGCTTATTTTGATGGACTTGGGGATTCTGTGTTACTTGTATTACTTGAGAGGATGACTGATTGGCGTTAATCGCAGGGTCCTAGTTTTGAGAATGTTACTTCTTGTGATGTTGCTCCGTCGAGCCACCATTGTCCTTTTGAAATTATAATGAATAAAGTCTGGTCACCAGCCCTATATTGAAGACTGTCTTTCCTCTGCACTTGGGTTCCGACATTGCTAGCTCACATTGTGACACAGTATCAAATTGTCTTTATTAATCATTCCTATAAAACAGACCACAATGTGTTACGAAACAAGAGCCTCTTTATAAGCGCAAGTTCTTAATGAGTTTTATAAAGTGTAACTAAAGTGAAACATAAAGGTGAGAGCATGACTCTTCTATGACGAAAGTCTAACCAGAACATTTACTGACTCGAGGAGCTGCGCATAGCCATGACCTGCTCTCCTTGCTGTGATGTTACCTCTCACGTGCTGATGAAGCCCAAGGCTTAATTTTTAATCATGCGCCCCTCGCTGTTCTGAATAATTTTCTGCGGTGACTCATTCCAGGAAGAGGCAGACTCTGTACACAGCAGGGACGGAGTCATTATAGCTTGGCTTCCTGTGAGGAGCCCGGCATTTGAGCAGATCATCAATTTCTGCCCTGCTTGCCGAGCATTACTGAGAAGCGTGGAGTGGTAGAAATTGAGCAAAAGAGCAGTCACTGTGTCCCCTTATGCAAACAAATAAAATTATTCAAGTAAAACGGGGAGAAAGATTCATAGTCACAGAGCACGACAGCACAGATAGATGCAACTTCAGGCGTCTGTCCTTTTCCTTTCCAATCCTGATGAAGGTCTCAGCCCAAAACGTTGACTGTTTATTCCTTTCGATAGATGCTGCCTGACCTGCTGAATTCCTTCAGAATTTTTTGTGTGTTGCTCTGGATTTCCAGCATCTATAGTATCTCTTACACTGAAGAAGAGTGACAAAACCTGTATTCCTAAAGCACTTGAGAATGGTGTTGAAATCACCGTGTGCCCCTTGGTGTAATGTACAAAATATATTAACAACCAGCAGAGATAGTGACTGAATTATCTGTTTTTATTATTATCATTATCATCATCATCATCATCATCATCATGTACCATATCGCATGACATGGGTAATCATGGTCTTTATGACCATGATCGTTCTTGGCAAATTGTTCTACAGAAGTGGTTTGCCATTGCTTTCTTCTGGGCAGTGTCTTTACGAGATGGGTGACCCCAATCATTATCAATACTCTTCAGTAATTGTGTGCCTGGCATCAGTGGTCGCATCACCAAGACTTGTGATCTGCACCGGCTGCTCATATGACCATCCATCACCTGCTCCCATGGCTTCATGTGACCCTGATCAGGGCTAACAGATGCTAACACCTTGCCCAATAGTGACTTGCAGGCTAGTGGAGGGAAGGAGTGCCCTACACCTCCTTTGGTAGAGACATATCTCCACACCACCACCCAGTTCTTTTAATATCACTCTTTGAAAATTAAGGCAAAGAAAATTTCATCTCAATTTATATATACTGCAGATTCTGGAAACATGAAACTAAAACAGAAAGTGCAGAGAACACTTGACAGGTCAGGCAGCATCTGTGAGGTAGAGTTCATGTTTCTGGTCAAACTGGGAAAAGTTAGAAACCCAACATGCTTACACTGTGGAGAAATTAAAGGAAGTATCTGTGATAGGGTGAGACCAAGAGAGACTGAATGACTTCGACAGAGCTAGTGCCAGTTGAGAGAGACAAGGAAGCTAACAAAATTCCCCACTGGCTTTCCACAATTTTTATTGACACACCATAGGCAGTGTAGTGTATTTAATATTTCAATAATGGAGATCTCCATCGGTTAGGGTCGACCATAGATATTGCTACTAGCTGTCCAGGTACACAAGCCAGTGCAGTACCATATAGAAAGCAAACTGTTGCCTATGTAGTAAACTCCCGCTCTCCAACCATCTGACGAATCTAAAGGAACAGAAAAGACTGATACAGATTGGCATCAATAATGTCGCTGGTGTTGCCAGTCAATGTTGAACTCAACATAGGACTGCCTTAAGAACTCCAGCCCTGGATTTTTTCCTCGGGGTTTACTCCCAAAGCCTTCCCCATGAGTGAGTATAGCCACAAGGCAGTGGAAGTTTGAAATCAGAGTCTTGTAAACTCTCAGCAGTATATCCTAACCTTTATACTGTATTCTAACAGGCCGCTGGATACTCAGTGGATCCAGAAGGCAGTGATCTCCACAGGACAGCACTCACCATCCCAGTGCAAAAGTTGAACTCTCCTGGCATTGAGGAGCAAGAAGGAAAGGTGATGGAGCTCAAGGGTAACATTCTGTCTTCAACAGAACCCAAATTCAACAAACTTGGAAAAGTTCGTCCTTCACACACAAGATGAATGAGCTGTCAATAAAACAAAAACATGACCTCCCTCATCTCTTGACCAGCTGTTTTTATATTTAACCCGTTTACAGTCGGAGGATATCAAGGGAAAGGAGCCCAGTTCATGGGAAGTTTTTGTGGATTGTGATGTTGTTCCTGAAGAGTTTTGCAGTGGGGATGTTGCTAGATTGTGACGTTGTGTCATGGTCCCTTCTGGCAATTCCCCCACCTTGCTATTTGCCTCAAGAATTGGGCCTCAATCACCTCAATTAGATTCCAATCGTTCCCAGGTTCCACTAACTGCACGTACCTGCTTCCCATCAGAAACGGCAGGATAAAAACCCTCTGACCACAGTAAGAAGCTGCCAATTTGTTGGTTGACTCTTGTGAGAGTAAACCTTGTTTCCTATTCCTGAGAACTGTTAGTTCTAAGCTTTGCATTGTCTCCTGGATATTGGCTCCCTGTTTGTGGTGGTGCTACGTCTAACGACTCTGCCTCAGCTTCTGTGTCCTGCACTTGGGTTTGTCCCCAGCCATGTCCTTGCAACACGTGGTTTCTGAAGAGTTTCAAGGTGGGGATGTTGATAGATTGTGATGTTGTTCCTGAAGAGTTCTGCAGTGGGGGTATTTATAGCCCCTCCGGTGGGTGATGATGTGTGCAGAGCCTGCTGTGAGAAGCTCAGTCAATTTAATCAGATCAGAATGAGATACAGAATCAGATTCACGTTTAATATTACTGACCTACAGTATTGTGCAAAAGTCTTGGATATATATATATAGTCACAATACCATATTTCCTCTCTCCTTGCCCCCTTGTTGTTTTGTGACAGCAGTACAATGCAATATGTAGAATATGCTATAAATTATAATAAGAAATATATCATTAAACAATATAAAGTGGATGTAACAATTAAATAAATAGCACAAAATGAGAGCAAAAATAGTGAGGGGTGTTCATGGGCCATTCAGAAATCTGATGCTGGTAGAGGGGAAGGAGCTGTTCCTGAAATGGTGAGTGTGTGACCTCAGGCTCCTGTACCTCCTCCTTGATGGTAGCAATGAGAAGAGGACGTGTCCTGGATGATGAGGGTCCTTAATGATGGATGCCAGCTTCAAAAGGTAATGCATCAAAAAGGTAGCATCCGTCATTAAAGATGCTGGCTTCTTGAAGCATCACCTATTGAAGATGAACTTGGTGATGAGAAAGCTAGTGTCCATGATGGAGATGGATGAGTTTACAAGCCTCTGTCATTTTTTCCAGTTCTGTGCAGTGACCCCCCCCCCCACTCCATACCGGATGGTGATAACACACCGAGGAGTTATGTGGTGGGGATGTTGGGACTACCCCGCCCCCCCCCGATGTGGATGATCATGTGTGTAGTTATGCATACGAACTGAAGTTTAGACTTCAAAGCCTGTTTTGAGAAGCTGTACCTTAATCAAATGCTATAATATGAGTGGAAAATATCCTGGAAGTGTTGTAAACTTGATTTATTTATGGAGTAGATAGATAGATAGATTGTTAAATAAATGGACATGCATAAGAAATAGGAGCAGGAGTAGGCCATTCGGCCCATTGAGCCTGCCCCGCCATTGAATAAGATCATGGCTGATCTGTCTGTAAACTCAGCTCCATCTACCTGTCTTTTCCCCATAACCCTTATTCCCTTACTGTGTAAAAACCTATCTAACTGTATCTTAAATATACTTAGTGAAGAAGCCTCAACTGCTTCCCTGGGCAGAGAATTCCAGATTCACCACTCTCTGGGTAAAACAGTTTCTCCTCATCTCCGTCCTAAATCTTCTCCCCTGAATCTTGAGGCAATGTCCCCTAGTTCTAGTCTCACCTATCAATGGAAACAACTTTCCTACTTCTATCTTATCTATCCCTTTCAAAATTTTGTATGTTTCTATAAGATCCCCTCTCATTCTTCTGAATTCCAGAGAGTATAGTCCCAGGCGACTCAATCGCTCCTCATAGGTTAACCCCTTCATCCCTGGAATCAACCTGGTGAACCACGTCTGCACTGCCTTCAAAGCCAGTATACCCTTCCTCAAGCATGGAGACTAGAACTGCATGCAGTACTCCAGGTACGGCCTCACCAGTACCCTGTACAGTTGCAGCATAACCTCCCTGCTCCTGAATTCAATCCCTCCAGCAATGAAGGCCAACATTCCGTTTGCTTTCTCAATAACCTGTTGTACCTGCAAGCCAACTTTTTGCGATTCATGCACAAGCACTCCCAAGTCCCTCTGCACAACAGCATGCTGCAATCTTTCACCATTTAAATAATAATCTGCTCTTTTATTATTCCTTCCAAAGTGGATGATCTCACATTTACCAACGTTGTATTCCCAGCCCTTGGCCCACTCACTTAACCAATCTATATCCCTCTGTGGACTCTCCACATCCTCTCAACAAACAAATAATGACTAAAAAGTGAAAATGCCCCAGAAGTGTTATAAGTTCAGGATGATCTGGAGGGGAATTTGACAGGGTTCATGGTTCCTTCCACAGAGGCTACACTGAGGGATGGTGAGCTGTCAGCTACCTCTCTCCACACATTCTCACTCCACAGAGAATTCCCATTCTCATTTTTACACAGGCAAACTCAGGCCCTGAAAATGTAACATCTCATCCTAATAAAGATGAAACAAGATTGGCTTTATGTATATGGAAACAGTGAACTGGGTTGTTTGTGTCGATGACCAACACAATCCAATATGTGCTGGGGGCAGCCTGCAAGCGTCGCCATGCTTTCAGTGCCAACACGGCACGCCCAGATGTACCAACTCTAACCTGTACATCTTTTTTAATCAGGAGGAAACCTACACAGTCAAGATGAGGACATATGAGTTCCTTACAGTCTGCGGTGGGAATTGAACCAGTATCGCAGACGTTCTGTGAATCGTGTGGCTACAATGATTCCCCTCCATGCTACACGTCACTTATAATAACATCAGCACCAGGGCTGAGTCATAGTCTCGGAGTCCTACAGACCATTCCACACAACTCATTTTAGATAATTCCCATCTAAAATAATCCCAGTTGTTCACTTTGGGCCCATATCCCTCTAAACCAGGGGTTCCACCCTTAACGCCATGGAGCCTTACCATTAACTGAGGGATCTGTGGATCCCAGGTTGGGAACCTCTGCTCTAAACCTTTCCTAAACATGTACCTGTCCAATGGTCTTCTAATGTAGCAGCTCCGTAGTGTAGAGGTTATCACAGCACCAGCAACCCGGGTTCAATTGCACTGCTCTCTGTGAGGAGTGTGTACCTTCTCCCCGTGAACTGTCTGGGTTTCCTCAGGGTGCTACGGTTCCACAATCCAAAGATGCACAGGTTAGTAGGTTAATTGGGCAGCACAGGCTAGTTGAGCCAGAAGGGCCTCTGTAACCACGTTGTATCTCTGAATAAATGTCACAATTGTACCCACCCCTACCATTTCTTCTGGTAGTCTGCTCCATATATAAGACCATAAGGCCGTAAGATATAGGAACAGAATGAGGCAATCTGGCCCATCAAGTCTGCTCTGCCCTCTGCCTTCCCACTCAATGACTTGGTTTCCACTGCCACCTGTGCCAATGAATTCCACAGCTTTACTACCTTCAGGCTAAAGAAATTCTTCATCTACATTCTAAATGCTCAACACTCTCTTTTGAGGCTGTGCCCTTGCGTCCTAGACTTCCCTGCTATAGGAACCATCCTCTCCACATCCACTCTACCTAGGCCTTTCAACTTTCAATAGATTTCAATGAGACTTCTCCTCCCCCATTCTTCTAAATTCCAGTCAGTACAGGCCCAGGGCTATTTATTCCACCTTGTGCATAAAGAAGTTACCCCACAAATCCTTCACCTTAAAATCTGATATCCTTCAACTCACTGTACTGAGCTGGTGGTGATCACAGTCCAACCATTTTGTTTGCCTGTCTGGGTATTGACCCTGAGAACTCTGATATCCCGCACGTATGCTCACCCCGATCTGTACATGTGACACAGATCTCACTGCAGTCCTCATTACAGTATTCCCCCAAAACTTACAGCAGATTTCCATCCCTGGAGGGGTTACAGAACCAAATGGAGCTTTGTCAGTTTTATTCAAATTCCTAGTTGAGTTTTTAAAAGATTTTAAAGATTAGCTCTATTTTGCCTCACATCCATTCAAGCATACAGTGAAGTGCGTTCTTTGCGCCATCTTGATTAGTGATCGCTGGATCTATAAAGCAATGATACTAAACACTACTCAACCGTGCCTCCACTGAGCTGCCGTGACAGGCCTTTGGATCAAAGATATCAAACTCTGGCTAGTAGTCCTGTGATCTAACCACTGTGCTGCCCACCGCTAATGTCCACCATACTGAGACTCACAGAACTGGAGGGACGAGGGGCTATTCACACCCAAACATCAGGCATAGAATGTTTTGTTTCATTGTTTACGTGTGTATGGGGTGGCCGGGGGGGGGTAGAACCCCTGGTGAAGGGGCAGCTCATTCACCTTTGATCCCCACCTGACACTTACCTCTCACCTGTGGCTCCAAGTAGCAGTTTGCAAGTGACAGCAGCCACACCCCAGTACACCGCTTCGACAGGTGAGCTAAAGCACGCAAGGGAAACCGGGGGGCCTCATATTCAGAATCAGAATCAGAATCAGAATCCTTTATTATCGCCAAGTATGTGGACACATACAGGGAATTTGATGCCGGTTTCCCTGAGCTCTCGCTGTACAGAATCAAAAAGCAAACAAAACAATTGTGCAAATAACTGTGAACTATATACAATGAGGTACACCTGTGTATGTACAGGTGGACTTGGTTTATAATAGACTAAAATTCAAGTGTTCATAAGACTGATGGCATATGGAAAGAAACTGTTCTTGTACCTATTTGTCCTGGCATACAGTGATCTAAAGCGCCTACCAGAAGGAAGGAGTTGGAACAGGTGATGTCCAGGGTGTGATGGGTCTACAATGATGCTGCTTGCTCGCTTCCTGACTCTTGATTCATATAAGTCCTGGATCGAGGGCAGCTTCACACCAATAATCCTTTCTGCAGCCCTGACGGTTCTTTGGAGTCTATTTCTGTCTTGTTTGGTAGCTGATCCAAACCAGACAGTGATGGATGAACAGAGAACAGACTGGATTATTCCTGAATAGAATTGAATCCGCAGCTCCTGAGGCAGGTTGTACTTCCTTAGTTGGCATAGGAAATACAACCTCTGCTGAGCCTTTTTGATAAGAGTGTCCATGTTGGGTGTCCACTTCAGGTCCTGGGAGATTGTGACACCCAGAAACCTGAAGGTCTCCACAGCAGACACAATACTGTTGAGTATAGTGAGTGGGGGGCTCCTCCTGAAGTCCACTGTCATCTCCACAGTCTTGAGCATATTTAGCTCCAGATTGTTCTGACCACACCAGAGGGCCAGCCGTTCCACCACCCGTCTGTATGCAGACTCATCACCGTTTCGGATAAGGCCAATGACAGTTGTGTCTTCTGCAAACTTCAGGAGTTTAACAGATGGATCCTGTGAGGTGCAGTCATTAGTGTAAAGGGAGAAGAGCAGTGGGGAGAACACACATCCCTGGGGAGCACCGGTACTGATTGTCCGGGTGCTAGAAATGATGCTCCCCAACCTCACTTGCTGCACCTCAGTGAGGTAGGGCCATACGTGTCTTAGCATGTGAAGTCAGCTCTGGCAGACTGGGCCGATGAGGTCTACAGTGAGATCCAACAGACAGGACGGCCATTCTGCAACACCTCATGGACAACGAAGGGCATGACAAGGCACAGAAGATGTCATGGTCATCCACTGCAACCAGGGAAGACCCCAGTTCGTGACAACTACTCGTACCACTGTACGCGGGCATCTGAGGCCAAGAGAGTGAAACTGCCCCAGTGCAAAAGCTTTTCCATTTTAAAAACTCTCCTGCACAGGTCTTCTGTCATTATCGAACCTCAGTAATATATTTAGGACAAGATTGAGCAATGAGGAAGGGTTAATTAGCAATCTTGTCGTGAGAGGCCCATGGGGTAAGAGTGACCATAATATGGTGGAGTTCTTTATTAAGATGGAGAGTGACATAGTTAATTCAGAAACAAAGGTTCTGAACTTAAAGAAGGGTAACTTTGAAGGTATAAGACATGAATTAGCTAAGATAGACTGGCAAATGACACTTAAAGGGTTGACGGTGGATATGCAATGAAAGCATTTAAAGATCGCATGGATGAACTACAACAATTGTTCATCCCAGTTTGGCAAAAGAATAAATCAAGGAAGGTAGTGCACCCGTGGCTGACAAGGGAAATTAGGGATAGTATCAATTCCAAAGAAGAAGTATACAAATTAGCCAGAAAAAGTGGCTCACCTGAGGACTGGGAGAAATTCAGAGTTCAGCAGAGGAGGACAAAGAGCTTAATTAGGAAGGGGAAAAAAGATTATCAGAGAAAACTGGCAGGGAACATAAAAACTGACTGTAAAAGCTTTTATAGATATGTAAAAAGGAAAAGACTGGTAAAGACAAATGTAGGTCCCCTCCAGACAGAAACAGGTGAATTGATTATGGGGAGCAAGGACATGGCAGACCAATTGAATAATTACTTTGGTTCTGTCTTCACTAAGGAGGACATAAATAGTCTTCCAGAAATAGTAGGGGACAGAGGGTCCAGTGAGATGGAGGAACTGAGCGAAATGCATATTAGTAGGGAAGTGGTGTTAGGTAAATTGAAGGGATTAAAGGCAGATAAATCCCCAGGGCCAGTTGGTCTGCATCCCAGAGTGCTTAAGGAAGTAGCCCAAGAAATAGTGGATGCATTAGTGATAATTTGTCAAAACTCATTAGATTCTGGACTAGTTCCTGAGGATTGGAGGGTGGCTAATGTAACCCCACTTTTTAAAAAAGGAGGGAGAGAGAAACCGGGGAATTATAGACCGGTTAGCCTAACGTCGGTGGTGGGGAAACTGCTGGAGTCAGTTATCAAAGATGTGATAACAGCACATTTGGAAAGCGGTGAAATGATCGGACAAAGTCAGCATGGATTTGTGAAAGGAAAATCATGTCTGACGAATCTCATAGAATTTTTTGAGGATGTAACTAGTAGAGTGGATAGGGGAGAACCAGTGGATGTGGTATATTTGGATTTTCAAAAGGCTTTTGACAAGGTCCCACACAGGAGATTAGTGTGCAAACTTAAAGCACACGGTATTGGGGGTAAGGTATTGATGTGGATGGTTAGCAGACAGGAAGCAAAGAGTGGGAATAAATGGGACCTTTTCAGAATGGCAGGCAGTGACTAGTGGGTACCGCAAGGCTCAGTGCAGGGATCCCAGTTGTTTACAATATATATTAATGACTTGGATGAGGGAATTAAATGCATCATCTCCAAGTTTGCGGATGACAGGAAGCTGGGCGGTAGTGTTAGCTGTGAGGAGGTTGCTAAGAGGATGCAGGGTGACTTGGATAGGTTGGGTGAGTGGGCAAACTCATGGCAGATGCAATTTAATGTGAATAAATGTGAAGTTATCCACTTTGGTGGCAAAAATAGGAAAACAGATTATTATCTGAATGGTGGCCAATTAGGAAAAGGGGAGGTGCAACGAGACTTGGGTGTCATTATACACCAGTCATTGAAAGTGGGCATGCAGGTACAGCAGGCGGTGAAAAAGGCGAATGGTATGCTGGCATTTATAGCGAGAGGATTCGAGTACAGGAGCAGGGAGGTACTACTGCAGTTGTACAAGGCCTTGGTGAGACCACACCTGGAGTATTGTGTGCAGTTTTGGTCCCCTAATCTGAGGAAAGACATCCTTGCCATAGAGGGAGTACAAAGAAGGTTCACCAGATTGATTCCTGGGATGGCAGGACTTTCATATGAAGAAAGACTGGATGAACTGGGCTTGTACTTGTTGGAATTTAGAAGATTGAGGGGGGATCTGATTGAAACGTATAAAATCCTAAAGGGATTGGACAGGCTAGATGCAGGGGGATTGTTCCCGATGTTGGGGAAGTCCAGAACGAGGAGTCACAGTTTGAGGATAAAGGGGAAGTCTTTTAGGACTGAGATTAGGAAAAATTTCTTCACACAGAGAATGGTGAATCTGTGGAATTCTCTGCCACAGGAAACAGTTGAGGCCAGTTCATTGGCTATATTTAAGAGGGAGTTAGATATGGCCCTTGTGGCTACGGGGGTCAGGGGGTATGGAGGGAAGGCTGGTGCAGGGTTCTGAGTTGGATGATCAGCCATGATCATAATAAATGGCGGTGCAGGCTCGAAGGGCCGAATGGCCTACTCCTGCACCTATTTCCTATGTTTCAATGTTTCTATTATGATAGATTTTTTGTATAGAAGCGGGAATCAAGGGTTATGGGGAAAAGGCAGGTAGGTGGAGATTGGTCCATGGCCAGATCAGCCATGAAGTTACTGAACGGCAGAGCAGGCTCGACAGGCCAGATGGCCTACTCCTCCTCCTGTTCTTATGTTCTTATGTATGGAGATTTGACATGACATCAAAAACCCTGGCAAACTTCTATAGATGTGTTGTGGAAAGTGTGCTGACTGGCTGCATTACAGCCTGGTATGGGAACACCAATGCCTTTGAGCATAAAATCCTAGTAGATTCGGCCCAGTACAACACGTGTAAATTCCTCCGAACCGTTGAGCACATCTACAGGAAACACTGTTGTAGGAAAGCAGCATCCATCATCAGTGACGCCCACCACCCAGGCCATGATCTTTTCTCACTGTTACCATCAGGTAAAAGGTACAGGTACATCAGGACTTGCACCATCAGATTCAGGAATGGTTACTACCCCTATTGACCAGGCTCTTTTTAAAAAAAAAGGGGATAACTACACTCATCTATTGAGATGTTGCCACAACCGATATTCTCACTTTAAGGACTCTTTATCTCATTATTTCATACTCTTGTTATTTATTGGTATTTATTTATAGTTGCATTTCAATAGTTTGTTGTCTTCTGTGCTCTTGCTCTTTAATTGATCCTGTTTACAGTGGCTATTTTATGGATTTTCTGAGTGTGCCCGCAGGATAGCCTCTTTTCATCGTTAATGTCAGGAAGGAGATACAGAAGCCTGAAGGTACAAGGGAATATTTTCTTTCCCTCTGCCATCTGATTTCTAAATGGACATTGAACCCATGACCACTACTTCAGTACTTCTTGTATTTCTGTTTTTGCATTACTTATTTTAATTTAACTATTTAATATTAACTATTTATACTGACTGTAATTAATGGTTTTTCTATATACCACATATTGCACTGTCCTATTGCTGCAAAGTTAACAAATTTCACGGTGACGTTAAACCTGGCTCTGATTCTGAGGAGAAAGAATCTCTGGGTTGTACATGGTGACATGTATGTACTCTGATCATAAATTTTACTTGGAACTTTGCTTTGAGACATGTTAAGGGAAAAGGCATTACAAGGGACAAAGTTGGTCCTCTGGAATATCAGAATGGTAATCCATGTGTGGAATCAAAAGAGAGGGGGGAGATCTTTAATAATTTTTTTGCATCTATATTTACTCAAGAGATGGACACAGGGTCTATATAACTGAGACAAAGCAGTAACAACTTCATGGACTCCATACAGATTACAGAGGAGGAAGTGTTTGCTATCTTGAGGCAATTTAGGGTGGATAAATCACCAGAGCCTGACAAGATGTTCCCTTGGATCCTATGGGATGCAAGTGCAGAAATTGCCAGGGACTGAGCAGAGATATTTAAATCACCCTTGGCAACAGGTGAGGTACCAGAGGATTGGAGGATAGACAATGTTGTTCCGCTATTTAAGAAAGGCTCTAAAAATAAACCAGGAAATTATAGGCTGGTGAGTATGATATCAGTTGTGGGAAAGTTATTGGAAGGTATTCTAAGGGACCAGATATATGAGTATTTGGACACAAATAGACTCTGTGTCCATCTCCTGAGCAAATACAGATGCAAAAGTAATTATTAAAGATCTCCCCTCTCTCCTTTGATTAAGGATATTCAGCATGGTTTCATGCATGGTAGGTCATGTCTAACCAATCTTTTAGAGTTTTTTGAGGAAGTTACCAGGAAAGTGGATGAAGGCAAGACCGTGAATGTTGTCTACATGGACTTTAGCAAAGGGTTTGAAAGGTCTCACATGGGAGGTTGATCAGAAATGTTTAGTCGCTCGGCAGTAAAGGTGAGGTTATAAATTGGATTAGACACTTGCTTTGTGGGAGAAGCTGGAGAATGGTAGTAGGTGGTTGCCTCTTTGACTGGAGGCTTATGACTGATGGCATGCTGCAGAGATCAGTGCTGGATCCTTTGCTGTTTGTCACCTATATCAGTGAACTGGATGATAACTGTATCATCAAATTTGCAGATGACACCAAGACTGAGGTTGCAGTGAACAGTGAGGAAGGCTGTCATGGCCTGCAGGGGGATTTGGATGAGCTGGAAAAATGGGTTGAAACAGGTCAGATGGAATTTAATGCAGACAGGTGTGAGGTGTTGCACTTTGGTAGGACCAACCAGGGTAGGTCTTGCACAGTGGACGGGAGGGCAAAGTGCTAGAGCAAAGGGATCTGAGACTACAGGTCCATTGAAGGTCACAGGTAGATAGGGTCGTAAAGAAAGCTTTGGCACGTTGGCCCAGGAGATGGGGCATTATGTTGAAGTTGTATAAGACACTGATGAGGCATAATTTGGAGTATTATGTGAAGTTCTGGTCACCTATCTACAGGAAAAATATAAATAAGTTTGAAAGTGTAGAGAAAATTTACAACGATGTTGCCAGGTCTGGAGGACCTGAGTTATGAGTAAAGATTGAATAGGTTAGAACTTTACTTTTTGGAATGTAGAAGATTGAGAGGAGAATTGATGGAGGTATACAAAATTATGAGGGGTATAGATAGGGTAAATGCAAGCAGGCTTTTTCCACTGAGGTTCGGGGTTGGGGGGGAGGAATGACAACCAGAGGTCATGGGTTAAGGGTGAAAGGTGAAAAGTTTAAAGGGAACATGAAGGATAACTTCTTCACTCAGAGGGTCGTGAGAGTGTGGAATAAGCAGCCAGCACAAGTGGTGCATATGAGCTTGAATTTAATGTTTAAGAGAAGTTTGGATAGGTACATCGGTGGTTGGAGTATGGAGGGCTATGGTCCCCGTGCAGATCAATTGGAGTATCCAGTTTAAATGATTCAGCATTGACTAGATGGGCCAAATGGTCTGTTTCTGTGCTGTTGTTTTCTTGACACCATTGTGCCAGACTGATGACTTCTCCTCTGTAGGCTGCCTTGTTATTATTTGAGACTAGGCCAATTATTGTAGTGTCGTTGGCAAATTTAATCAGCAGATTGGAACTGTGGGTGGCAACACAGTCATGGGTATACAGTGAGTAAGGAGGGGGCTTAGGACACAGCCCTGAGGGGCACCTGTGTTGAGGGGCAGAGGTGAGGGAGCCCACTTGAAGTTGAACTTGAGAATGTCATTCAGCCCCTTGAGCCGAGAAGTAGCTTTGGACTAATCATCCCATTTACCCTGCCTTTACTGACCCCCTTATACCTAACAGAAGTCCACTGCTCACACTGTTGAAATCATCCAGTAAGCCTCAAATTCCAAGTATCCACAGGAGACAAAATTCTATACTTTTATTAATAATCCAATGTTCAAAATTTCAAATTAAGTTTATTATCTAAGTATGTATACTATAGACAATAGGTGCAGGAGTAGGCCATTTGGCCCTTCGAGCCAGCACCACCATTCACTGTGATCATGGATCATCCACAATCAGTATTCAGTTCCTGCCTTATCCCCATAACTTTTGATTCTGCTATCTTTAAGAGCTCTATCCATCTCTTTCTTGAAAGCATCCAGAGACTTGGCCTCCACAGCCTTCTGGGGCAGAGCATTCCATATATCCACCACTTCCTGGGTGAAAAAGTTTTTCTTCAACTCCGTTCTAAATGGCCTACCCCTTATTCTTAAACTGTGGCCTCTGGTTCTGGACTCACCCATCAGTGGGAACATGCTTCCTGCCTCCAGCGTGTCCAATCCCTTAGTAATCTTACATATTTCAATAAGATCCCCTCTCAGCCTTCTAAATTCCGGAGTATACAAGCCCAGTTGCTCCACTCTTTCGACATATGACAGTCCCACCATCCCGGGAATTAACCTTGTGCACTCCCTCAACAGCAAGAACGTCCTTCCTCAAATTTGGAGACCAAAACTGCACACAGTACTCCAGGTGTGGTCTCACCAGGGCCCTGTACAGCTGCAGAAGGACCTCTTTGCTCCTATACTCAACTCCCCTTGTTATGAAGGCCAGCATGTCATTAGCTTTCTTCACTGCCTGCTGTACTTGCATGCTTGCTTTCAGTGACTGACGTACAAGCACACCTAGATCTCGTTGTACTTTCCCTTTTCCTAACTTGACTCCATTTAGATAATAATCTGCCTTCCTGTTCTTACCACCAAAGTGGATAACGTCACATTTATCCACATTAAACTGCATCTGCCATGCATCTGCCCACTCACCCAGCCTGTCCAAGTCACCCTGCATTCTCATAACATCCTCCTCACATTTCACACTGCCACCCAGCTTTGCGTCATTGGCAAATTTGCTAATGTTACTTTTAATTCCCTCATCTAAATCATTAATATATATCGTAAACAGCTGCGGTCCCAGCACTGAACCCTGCGGTACCCCACTGGTCACTGCCTGCCATTCCGAAAGGGACCCATTAATCGCTACTCTTTGTTTTCTGTCAGCCAGCCAATTTTCAATCCATGTCAGTACTCTGCCCCCAATACCATGTGCCCTAATTTTGCCCACTAATCTCCTATGTGGGACTTTACCAAAGGCTTTCTGAAAGTCCAGGTACACTCCATCCTCTGGCTCTCCCTTGTCCATTTTCATAGTTACATTCTCAAAAAATTCCAGAAGATTAGTCAAGCACGATACCCCCTTCGTAAATCCATGCTGACTCGGACCGATCCTGTTACTGCTATCCAGATGTGTCGTAATTTCATCTTTTATAATTGACTCCAGCATCTTTTCCACCATCGATGTCAGGCTAACCGGTCTATAATTTCCTGTTTTCTCTCTTCCTCCCTTCTTGAAGAGAGGGACAACATTAGCCACCCTCCAATCCACAGGAACTGATCCTGAATCTATAGAACATTGGAAAATGATTACCAATGCATCCAGGATTTCTAAAGCCACCCCCTTAAGTACCCTGGGATGCAGACCATCAGGTCCCGGGGTCTTATCAGCCTTCAGACCCAACAGCCTATCCAACACCATTTCCTGCCTAATATAAATTTCCTTCAATTCATCCATTACACTAGGTCCTTTGGCCACTATTATAGCTAGGAGATTGTTTGTGTCTTCCCTAGTGAAGGCAGATCCAAAGTACCTGTTCAACTCGTCTGCCATTTCCTTGTTCCCTGTAATAAATTCACCCGCTTCTGTCTTCAAGGGCCCAATTTTGGTCTTAACTATTTTTTTCCTTTTCACATACCTAAAGAAGCTTTTAGTATCCTCCTTTATATTCTTGGCTAGTTTACCTCCGTACCTCATTTTTTCTCCGCGTATTGCCTTTTTAGTTACCTTCTGTTGCTCTTTAAAAATTTCCTAATCCTCCGGCTTCCCACTTGTCTTTTCTATGTTATACTTCTCTTTTATTTTTATGCTGTCCATTACTTCCCTTGTCAGCCACGGCCTCCCCTTACTCCCCTTAGGATCTTTCTTCCTCTTTGGAATGAACTGATCCTGCACCTTCTGCATTATTCCCAGAAACACTTGCCATTGCTGTTCCACTGTCATCCCTGCTGGGGTATTGTTCCATTGAACTTTGTGCAGCTCCTCCCTCATAGCCCCATAGTTCCCTTTGTTCAACTGTAATGCTGACACTTCTGATTTTCCCTTCTCCCTCTCAATTTGTAGATTAAAACTTATCATATTATGGTCACTACCTCCTAATGGCTCCTTTACCTCAAGGTCCCTGATCAAATCCGGTTCATTGCACAACACTAAATCTAGAATTGCCTTCTCGCTGGTAGGCTCCAGTACAAGCTGTTCTAAGAATCCATCTCGGAGAGACTCCACAAACTCCCTTTCTTGGGATCCAGTACCAACCTGATTCCTCCAGTTTACCTGCATGTTGAAATCCCCCAGAACAACTGTAGCATTACCTTTGCGATATGCCAATTTTAACTCTTGATTCAACTTACACCCTACATCCATACTACTGTTTGGGGGCCTGTAGATAACTCCCATTAGGGTCTTTCTACCCTTAGAATTTCTCAGTTCTATCCATACTGCCTCTACGTCTCCTGATTCCATGTCCCCCCTCGCAAGGGACTGAATATCATTCTTCACCAACAGAGCCACCTCACCTCCTCTGCCCACCTGTCTGTCCTTTCAATAGGACGTATATCCTTGAATATTCATTTCCCAGGCCCTGTCCACTTGAAGCCATGTCTCTGTTATTCCCACAACATCATACTTGCCAATTTCCAACTGAGCCTCAAGCTCATCTACTTTATTTCTTATACTCTGTGCATTCATATGTAATACTGTATGTCACCCTGAGATTCATTTTCTTGCAACCGTTCACAGGGAAATAAAGACATGCAAAAGAATTTATGAAAAACTCTGCAGAGACAATGACTGGCAAAGAACCAATGTGCAAAAGAAGACAGGTCCCAATGGTCGTAGTGAGAAGACAGCATGGCCTGGATGGTGGGATCCTTGATGTTGACCACTACTCTCTTGTGACAGTGCTCCATGTTGATGTGATCAATGATGGGGAGGGTTTTCCCTGTGAGGGACAGTTGTACAAAAAATGTGTCGTCTAAAGGGATTGGCTCCAATTTAAATGGTTTCTGGATCTGAATTCACTCCTGCACGGTGGTGTAAATGTTTCTGCTGAGTACTTAAGAGGAAATAACTGATGGAGTTTGCGAATATGGACAAATCAGTAAGCGCCACAGAAAGTGAGACTGTATTTCACACCGGCAGTTCTTTGCAGTGTTCTCAATGTGATTGGCGCATCCCAAATGGAAATGCGATTCCCGATGGGATCACTGATTCTACAATGGATGTTTCCTGTAAGTGAAGAGAATTCCATCACATTCCAGACTTCACAAACCAGAGAAAATCTGCAGATGCTAGAAATCCAAGCAACACACACAAAATGCTGGAGAAACTCAGCCTTCATCAGGCTCTCAGCCCAAAACACTGACTGTTCTCTTGTCCATGGATGCTGCCTGGCCTGCTGGGTTCCTCCAGCATTTTGTGTGTGTTGCACATTCCAGACTTGTAGTCTGCAGACAGTGAAAAGCCCTTGTGTTATCAAGAAACGTGTGGCACATGACAAGGAAACCAAGATTTGACTAACTCATGTCATTGCCATTGTATATTGATGTGGAGACCCTCGGGATATTGATTCAATGGTAATGCTGTTGGAAGTCAAGGATGGTTGATGAGATTCCTATGGTAAGTATTGGGGAATTTTACTCCTGTTTGAAATTCACCATCTATAAATCCTCACAGTGGAATAGACCTGTACTGACATCAAACAATACACTGTGGTGACTCCCTGAATGATTGGTAAGGGTCTCTCACATTTACCTTCATTCTGACACAAGTCATGAGGCCTCCAACCAGGACAGAACAACCCTTGGAAAATTAAGGGCTAAACCAGTTCCTCTTGCAGTGGGCAAGAGAGGGATCCATGGTTGTCCCTCTAAGTATGTCATTATGAATATTTTCTCATTTAGGGGGCAGATCGAATTGATCTCTACTACCTGAACAGCATTATATTCTTTCTTTGCTCCTTTCTGTTTTAGCTCAGTGCTGACTGACAAATTAGCCGGCAAAATTCTGCCCTAGGGAGCGAACTGTCATTGTGAGTAACTTCACAACCAAGTTTGGTTTTAGAGTAGTTTTACTTCCAACAGCAGCCAACTCACAGCCCTGAGGGGGGGAGGTTCAGGATGGGGTGATAATTATTCATTAGCTTGACTTCTGACTAATCTGTAGGAATGTCACACATTGGTAGACACAAGGATGCCAGTCTTTAACTCTCTTTCTGATATTGGGGTTTATGTACCACTTTGTCATCTTCTGAAGCCCAACACCCCTAATGGGACATTGGCTGCCAACAGCAGCTTGCTAAAGTCCTTTGTCCTGGGCTGAAGTTTGATCAGCCTTGGGGCTTCCTCGTTCACTGCACAACTTTATATGGTTTTTAGGCAAAGATTCTTCCCTCCCCAAGGATGAAGTCTTTGGAGCTTCTGCTGGTGTTTCTGTAGCTCTGGGCTTTTACAGTCCTCCTACTTTCAGAGTCAGGATCGAGACTGTCCATGGCAAGGTTTTATTTACCACATGGAAGATAAAATGGAGCTGCTTAGTACTGAGGGAGAGGTGCAATGTTTTGGAGCGCTCAGGGAGGAAAGCAGCATTCATTATCAAGGAATTCCACCTTCCAGGTTGTGCTGTCTTCTCCCTGCTGCCATCAGGAGCCTCAGGTCCCACACCACCAGGTCCAGGAACAGTTATTACCCCTCAGTCATCAGGTCCCACACCACCAGGTCCAGGAACAGTTATTACCCCTCAGTCATCAGGTCCCACACCACCAGGTCCAGGAACAGTTATTACCCCTCAGTCATCAGGTCCCACACCACCAGGTCCAGGTATAGTTATTACCCCTCAGTCATCAGGTCCCACACCACCAGGTCCAGGAACAGTTATTACCCCTCAGTCATCAGGTCCCACACCACCAGGTCCAGGAACAGTTATTACCCCTCAGTCATCAGGTCCCACACCACCAGGTCCAGGAACAGTTATTACCCCTCAGTCATCAGGTCCCACACCACCAGGTCCAGGAACAGTTATTACCCCTCAGTCATCAGGTCCCACACCACCAGGTCCAGGAACAGTTATTACCCCTCAGTCATCAGGTCCCACACCACCAGGTCCAGGAACAGTTATTACCCCTCAGTCATCAGGTCCCACACCACCAGGTCCAGGAACAGTTATTACCCCTCAGTCATCAGGTCCCACACCACCAGGTTCAGGAACAGTTATTACCCCTCAGTCATCAGGTCCCACACCACCAGGTCCAGGAACAGTTATTACCCCTCAGTCATCAGGTCCCACACCACCAGGTCCAGGAACAGTTATTACCCCTCAGTCATCAGGTCCCACACCACCAGGTCCAGGAACAGTTATTACCCCTCAGTCATCAGGTCCCACACCGCCAGGTCCAGGAACAGTTATTACCCCTCAGTCATCAGGTCCCACACCACCAGGTCCAGGTACAGTTATTACCCCTCAGTCATCAGGTCCCACACCACCAGGTCCAGGAACAGTTATTACCCCTCAGTCATCAGGTCCCACACCACCAGGTCCAGGAACAGTTATTACCCCTCAGTCATCAGGTCCCACACCACCAGGTCCAGGAACAGTTATTACCCCTCAGTCATCAGGTCCCACACCACCAGGTCCAGGTACAGTTATTACCCCTCAGTCATCAGGTCCCACACCACCAGGTCCAGGTACAGTTATTACCCCTCAGTCATCAGGTCCCACACCACCAGGTCCAGGAACAGTTATTACCCCTCAGTCATCAGGCTCTCGAACCAGAGGGGCTAACTTCACTCAACTTTACTCATCTTAACACTGACCTGTCCAGAACCTATGGACTCGCTTTCAACGACTGTTCATCTCATGTTCTCAATATTTATTACTTGTCTATCAATCCATCTATTTATTATTATCATTATTATTTCTCTTTATTCTCTCTTTTTGTATTTGCACAGTCTGTTGGCTTTTGGGTGTTTGTACTTCTTGTTGGGGTGGTTTTTCATTGATTGTATTATTTTTGTATCTATTGTGATAAAATTAATCTCCGGGTCGTATATGGTGATATATATGTACTTGGATAATAAATTTACTTTGAACTTTGATAAATTGACTTTAGGAAACTTTTTGAATGAGAGCCTCCCTTGTCCCAGAGACTCATTTAGACGATAGGATGGTAAACTGGAAAGTTGGTTTATTATTGTCACATGTACTGAGGTACAGTGACAAACTTTGTCTTGCACTCCATCTGTGTTTATTTCCTCCCATCAGTACACTGAGGTAGTACAAAGTAAATCAATAATAGAATGCAGAAGAAAGTGTTACAGTTACAGAGAAAGCACAGTGCAGGGAACCATTAAGGTGCAAGGCCACAACGAGGTTGATTGTGAGGTCAAGGGTCCATCTTAACGGGCTAGGGTATCAGTCGATAGTCTGATAGAAGCTGTCCTTGAGGCTGAGGGACGTGCTTTCTGGCTTTTGTATTTTCTGCCCAATGGGAGAGGGGAGAAGAGAGAATGTTCGGGTGGGTGAGTCTTTGATTGAGCTAGCTGTGTTCCTGAGGCAATGAGAAGCATAGACAGAGTGCCCGGTTTCCATGATGCGCTCAGCTGTGCTGACAATGCTCTGCAGTTTATAGCAGTCACGGACAGAGCAGTGGATGTATCAAGCGATGATGCATCTGATTTGAATACTTTCTATGGTCCAACAATAACAACTGGTGTGACTTCTTTAGCTTTCTGAGGAATTAGGGCACCGGGGAATTTTCTTGGTGTGGCATCTACATGGTTGGAACAGGACAGACCATTGATGATTTTCACTCCTGGGAACTAGAGAAAATTTACAGGGATGTTGCTGGGACTGGAGGACCTGAGTTATAAGGAAAGATTGAATAGGTTAGGTCTGTGTTGTTTAGAACGTAGAGGATTGAGAGGAGATTTGATAGAGGTGTACAAAATTATGACAGGTATGGAGAGGGTAAATGAAAGGAAGCTTTTTCCACTGAGGTTGAGTGGGATCACAACCAGAGGTCATGGCTTAGGGGTGAAAGGCAAAAGGTTTAAAGGAAACATGAGGGGAAGCTTCTTCATTCAGAGCACCGTTAGAGTGTGGAATGAGCTGCTGGCACAAGTGGTGCATGCAAGTTTGATTTCAATGTTCAAGAGAAATTTGGATAGCTACGTGGATGGTAGGGGTATGGAGGGTTACGGTCTGGGAGCAGGTCGATGAGAGCTTAAATGGTTTGGCACAGACTAGATGGGCCGAAGGGCCTGTTTCTGTGCTGTGCTTTTCTATGACTATGACTATCTTGAAGCTCTCAACCTCTTGACCCCAGTACTGTTATTGTAAACAGGAGTGCATGCACACGATGTCAATGTGCCATCTGATAATCTGTTCATTAAAAAGGCAGAATTACATCTCTGCCATATATCCCACAAACTCAGGGTGTGTCAGAATCATGTCACTTGAATCTGTCTACCTTGTAGCTTAATTCTTGTCACTGGAATGTTGATTTTTCTCTTTAGTTCTTGAAAAGGATGACAATGATTTCTTTGCGCTCGGATCTTTTCCTTTGTTCTTGTAATACTTGATAAAACAGCTGTAAGGGACAAATTTTAAAGATTTTAAAGATTGACTTTCTATCCAAGCATCGAAACATACAGTGAAATGCATAATTTACAAGGATTGCGCTGGGCAGCCCACCAATGTCGCCAGGCTTCCAACACCAGCATACCATACTTATAACTTCCTAACCCTGTCCGCACGTCTTTGGAAAGTGAGAGGAATCCTAGGCGGTCACGAGAAGGAAGTACAACCTCTTCATGTACAGTGTCTGGAACTAAGCACTGATCAGTGATCAGTGGTGTTGTAAAGTGCTAGCTGTTATGCTACCGTGTGTGAGAGTGAGATGAGGCTGAGGCTGTCTACAAGAAGGGTCAGAGCCATCTCTACTTCCTGGGGAGACTGAGGTCCTTTAACATCTGCCGGACGATGCTGAGGATGTTCTATGGGTCTGTGGTGGCCAGTGTGATCATGTTTGCTGTTGTGTGCTGGGGCAGCAGGCTGAGGGTAGCAGACACCAACAGAATCAACAAACTCATTCGTAAGGCCAGTGATGTTGTGGGGATGGAAGTGGACTCTCTGACGGTGGTGTCTGAAAAGAGGATGCTGTCCAAGTTGCATGCCATCTTGAACAATGTCTCCCATCCACTACATAATGGACTGGGTGGGCACAGGAGTACATTCAGCCAGAGACTCATTCCACCGAGATGCAACACAGAGCATCATAGGAAGTCATTCCTGCCTGTGGCCATCAAACTTTACAACTCCTCCCTTGGAGGGTCAGACACTCTGAGCCAATAGGCTGGTCCTGGACATTTCCTGGCATAATTTACACATTACTATTTAATTATTTATGGTTTTATTACTATTTAATTATTTATGGTGCAACTGTAACGAAAACCACTTTCCCTCTGGATCAATAAAGTATGACTATGACTATGACTAGGAGCTCAGAGTTCATTACCGTGCAGGGGCGAGGAAAAATTATGGGATGGTTTCAGTACAGGAGCAGGAAGACTGGATTCCATGGCTTCTTTAACCCTTTATTGATCTTTAATGTAAACACTTGCACAGTGGGGTGGAGATATGTTTTTACTAAAGGAGCTATAAGGCACTCCTTCCCTCTGCTAGCCTGCAGGTCACCCTTGGGCAAGGAGTTATAAGGAAAGATTGAACAGGTTAGGACTGTGTTCTTTAGAACGTAGAAGATTGAGAGGAGATTTGATAGAGGTATACAAAATTATAAGGGGTAAGGTGTAGCACCTGCTTAGCCCCCTGATCAGGGTCACATCAAACCATGGGAGCAGCTGGTAGACGTTCGTACGAGCAGCTGGTGCAGATCACAAGTCCTAGTTTTGCGACCACTGACACCAGGCAGATAATCTCTGAATAGTATTGATAATGGCTGGGCTCACCCATCTTGTAAAGACACTGCCTAGAAGAAGGCAATGGCAAACCTCTTCAGTAGAACAATTTGCGAAAAACAATCATGGTCGTGAAAAGACCATGATCGCCCACATCATACGATATGGCGCAATATGATGATGTCATACAACACGGTACATGATAATGATGAATGTAATCACTGTTCATTTATTTCTTTCAGTTTGCCATTTGATGCCCTCACTGTTCCACTCAGTCGTAAAATTCCTACTTCACTGTCCTGTCAAACACTCTCAGAGCAGGGGTGGTCTGTGTAGTGTACAGATGTGAGCTCCCTCTGCATTAGTAATCAAAGTAAATTTATTATCCAAGTATATATATGTCATATATACCACCCTGAGATTCATTGTCTTGTAAGCGTTCATCTTAAGTGTAAGGAAATGCAATAGTTTTAGAAAAACATTACAAATATATAAAGACTAACAAACAGCCAGAGTGCAAAGGAAGACAAATTGTGAAAATAAAGAATAAGTAAATAAACTGAGAACATGAGTTGTAGAGTCCCTGAAAGTGAGTCTGTAGGTTGAGGAATCAGTTCAGTGCTGAGGTGACTGAAGTTACCACGCTGTTTCAGGAGCTGGATGGTTGTAGAGTAACGACTGTTCCTGAACCTGGTGGTGTGGGACACTCCTCCTCTGCCTCAGGGAGTCCCAGTCTGGGGTTCACAGATCCCTCGGCTAATGATAGGGATCCATGGCATAAAAAGGGTTGGGAACCCCCACTCTACCTCTTGCCTGATGGTAGTAACAAGAAGAAACCAAGGCCTGGATAGTGGGGGTCCAATTAATGACCACTGTGTTAGCTGCTGGAGAGAGAAGCCTGGATTTAAGTCCGTATGCTAGAGGACTCAGCCACCTGTGCTACCAGATATACCACTTCATTCACCGATCGCCACAGAGCAGGCCACCCATCCAGACATAATGTACCAGGCCGCTGACTAAACTGAAATAGCAAGACTTGGCATACAAGAATGAAAAAAGACAGCCGTCACCTCAATCATTTGGTCCTGTGTAACGTGTGTCAGGTAGGAGGAGCTGCTTAGAGGCTTTTGTTTGGGAAGTGTGACACGAGGTTTCTGCAGCTCCCAAAACTTCCAAAGCACTTTACAGCAAGGGAGGTTTAATCCTTAGTGTGGGTACTGCAATGACACCAGAGAGAGGGAAATTAGCGTCCCCTCCACGGACCCTGTCTACACTTCCCACCGCCTCAGTAAAGCAGCCAACATAATCTAAGACCCCAGCACCCCGGGCATTCTCTCTTCTCTCCTCTCCCCTCGGGCAAAAGATACAAAAGCCCGAAGGCACTCACAACTAGGCTGAAGGACAATTTCAACCCCACTGTATTCAGACTCTTGTACGATAAGATGAACTCTTGACCTCATAATCTACTTTATTGTGGCTTTGCACCTTATTGTTGGCCTGCACTGCACTTTATTCAGCACTCTGTTATTGTTTTTACACCTCAATACACTGATATGATAATATGATCTGCTTGAACTGTATACAACACAATTTTTCATTGTACATATATCAATAATAAAATAATCTACCAATTTACCAATTTATTTTGTGCACAGCCAGTTTCCAAAGAAGCAACATCAAACAAACAGATTTAGTGATGTCTGGTGAGGTTAAACATTGGCCAGATAAGTTATAAAGTACTGTCAGGAAATGTAGGGGAGGCTTGACCCAAATGCAGACCAGGAGAGACAACTTAGCAGTGAGGGATCAGGTTAATAATAAACTTCAAAAAACAAGCAACGAGGGTCAACAAAACAAGAGAGAACATACTTAACATGACAAGGTAACTGAAGGCTAGCAGCATCTGGCTGAGGCTGGCTGGTTCAAGTAAGTGAACAAGGACTGTGGATGCAAGCTGGGTCTAAATATGCTGCAGTCGATGAGTTGGAAACGAGTGGCTCATAACTCCTGTGCAGGCCTGACAATGCAAGATTATAATGAGATAGGTTGTGAGGTTAAAAGTCCTGCTTATTGTGCAAGATGTCTCTTTGAGAGTCTGATAACTGGGATAAAAACGAAAAGCAAAAAAAAAAATTTGTAAATAAAAATAACTAGGTAAATAAGTAATGCTGAGAACATTTTTTAAAGGTTCACTTGCAGGTTGAATCAGTGGTGAGGAAGTCAAATGCAATGTCAGCATCCATTTCAAGAGGACTAGAATACAAAAGCAAGGATGTAATGCTGAGACTTTTGGTCAGACCACACTTGGAGTATTGTGAGCAGTTTTTGGCCTCTGTATAAGAAATGATGAGCTGAATTTGCAGAGGGTCTAGAGGAGGTTCATGAGAATGACCCTGAAAATTAAAGGGTTATCATATGAGGAACGTTTGATGGTTCTGCGCCTGAACTTACTGGTTTAGAAGAATGAGGGGTGTCTCATTAAAACCTATTGAATATTGAAAGGCCTAGATAGAGTGGATGAGGAGAGGATGTTTCCTCTAGTGGGCGAGTCTAGGACCAGAGGACCCACCCTCGGAGTAGAGGGATGTCCACTTAGAGCAGATCAGGAGTAATTTCTTTAGCCAGAGGGTGGTGAATCTATGAAATTTCATTACCACAGATAGCTGTGGAGGCCAAGTCATTGGGTATATATAAAGCGGAGGTTGATGGGTTCTTGATTAGTCAGGGTGTCAAAGATTACAGAGAATGGGGTTGAAAGGGATAATAAATCAGCCATAATGGAATGTCAGAGCAGACTTGATGGGTTGAATGGCCTAATTCTGCTCCTTATGGGCTTAATATGAGTTGTAGGTCTTGAAATTGAGTCCAGAGGCTGTGGAAGCAGTTTAGAGTTGAGTTGAGGAAGGCTCAGAAATTCAACACATCCCCGTCGACTCCTACCCATAAGACCATAAGACATAGGAGCAGAATTAGGATATTTGGCCCATCGAGTCTGCTCTGCCATTTAATCATGGCTGATCCTTTTTTTCTCCTCCTCAGCCCCATTTCCTGGCCTTCTCCCCATAACCTTTGATGCCATGTCCAATCAAGAACCTATCAATCTCCTCCTTAAATACACCCAAGGACCTGGCCTCCACAGCTGCACATCTCTGTTTTGAAAGGATGCCTCTATATCCTGAGGCTGTGCCCTCTTGTCCTAGACCCTCCCACCATGGGAAACATCCTTTCCACATCTACTCTGTCAAGTGCTTTCAACATTCAAAAGGTTTCAATGAGATCCCCTCTCATCCTTCTAAATTCTAGTGAGTATAGACCCAGAGCCATTAAGCATTCCTCATATGATAACCCTTTCATTCCTAGAATCATCCTTGTGAACCTCCTCTGGACCCTCTCCAATGTCAGCACATCTTTTCTAAGATGAAGAGCCCAAAACTGTTCACAATACTCAAGGTGAGGCCTCACCAGTGCCTTATAAAACCTCAGCATCACATCCCTGCTCTTGTATTCTAGGCCTCTTGAAATGGATGCTAACATTGCATTCGCCTTCCTCACCACTGACTCAGCCTGCATGTTAACTTTTAGAGTGTTCTGCACAAGAGACTCCCAAGTTCCTTTGCATCTCAGATTTTTGGATTTTCTCCCCATTTAGAAAATATTCTGCACATTTATTTCTACAACCAAACTGCATAACCATGCATTTTCCAACGTTATATTTCATTTGCCACTTCCTTGCCCATTCTCCTAACCTGTCTAAGTCCTTCTGCATCCTACCTGTTTCCTCAACATAACCTGCTCCTCCACCAGTCTTCGTATCATCTGCAAACTTGGCAACAAAGCCATCTATTTCATCATCTAAATCATTTATATACAGCATAAAAAGAAGTGGTCCCAACACCGACCCCTGCGGAACACCACTGATTACCAGCAGCCAACCAGACAAGGATCCTTTTACTCCCACTCACTGACTTCTTCCAATCAGTCAATGCTCTAACCATGTTTGTAACTTTCCTGTAATACCATGGGCTCTTAACTTGGTAAGCAGCCTCATGTGTGGCACCTTGTCAAAGGCCTTCTGAAAGTTCAAGTATACAACATCCACTGCATCCCCCTTTATCTATCCTACTTGTAATCTTCTCAAAGAATTCCAACAAGTTTGTCAGGCAGGATTTTCCCTTAAGGACACCATGCAGACTCTGTCCTATCTTATCCTGTGTCACCAAGTACTCCATAACCTCATCCTTACCAATTGACTCCAACGTCTTCCCAACCACTGGGGTCAGGCTAACTGGTCTATAATTTCCTTTCTGCTGCCTTCCTCCTTTCTTAAAGAGTGGAGTGACATTTACAGTATTCCAGTCCTCAGCACCATGTCAGAGTCCAAAGATCTTTCAAAGATCATTTCTAATGCCACCACAATTTCTAACACTCTCTCTTTCAGAACCCTAGGGTGTAGTTCATCTGGTCTGGGAGACTTATGTACTTCTAGGTCTTTCAGCTTTTTGAGCACCTTCTCCCTTGTATTAGTAACTGCACCCACTTCTCTTCCCTCACACTCTTCAACATCTGGCACACTGCTAGTGTCTTCCATAGTGAAGGCTGATGCAAAATACTCATTTTGTTCACCTGCTATCTCCTTGTCCCCATTATTATTTCTCTTGCCTCATTTTCTAGCAGTCCTATATCGACTCTCATCTCTTTTTTAATTTTTACATACTTGAAAAAGCTTTTCCTATCCACTTTTATATTGTTTGCTAGCTTGCTTTCATATTTTATCTTTTAATTGCTCTCTGTAGGTTTTTAAAACCCTATCTTCCCACTAATTTTTGTTTTGTTTTATGCACTCTCTTTTCTTTGACTTCCCTTGTCTGCCATGGTTGTACTATTTTGCCATTTGAGTATTTCTTCACTTTTGGAATACACTGTCCTGCACCTTCCTCATTTTTCCCAGAAACGCACACCATTGTTGCTCTGCTGACATCCCTGCCAGCAGCTCCTTCCAATTTACTTTGGCCAACTCCTCTCTCATACCACTGTAATTTCCCTTACTCCACTGAAATACTGCTACATCAGACTTTACTTTCTCTGTATCAAATTCCAAGTTGAACTCAATCATATTGTGATCACTGGTTCCTAAGGGTTCTTAATCGCCTCCGGTTCACTACATAACACCCAGTCCAGTATAGCTGATCCTCTAGTAGGCTCAATGACAAACTGCTCTAAAAAGCCATCTTGCAGGCATTCAACAAACTCACTCTCTTGAGATCTATTACCAACCTAATTTTCCCGATCGACCTGCATGTTAAAATCTGCCATGACTATCCATGCCTCTCATAGTTTTAAGAACCTCTATCAGGTCTCCTCTCGGCTTCCAATGCTCTAATGAGGAGAACCCAATTCTGTCCACCCTTTCCTTCTAGCTCAACATTCCGGAAAGTGGGTTTTTGTTGTGGGGTACCAGCCCAGGTGATGCGGCTTCTGCTGTTTGGGGTCAATTATGGGTGTTGTGTCCCAGGTGTCTATGTGATATGCAAGCCAGGGCAGTACGATACGGAGAGGAAGCTATTGCCCATGAAGCAGGCCCCCTCACTCCATGCAGCTGATGAATCAAAAGGAATGTCAGAGACTGATACACTTTGGCACCAGCAGAGTTGCAGGAGTTGCCAGACATGATTCAACTCAGTGTAGGACTGTCTAAGCAACTCCATCTCCAGGTTTTCTCTGGAGGTTTACTCCTGAGGCCTTCCCCATGAGTGGGTACAGCTGCAAGGCAGCGGAGGCTTGAGATCACAGTTTTGAGCGGAGGTTTGAGATCAAAGTTTTCCTTCTCATAGATGAGCTGCCAACCACGGCTGATGAGCCCCATCTTCCCAAAGTGACTGGTTTTAAGATGCCAGTAACCTGCCTTTGACCCTTCTCTTGTCAGTAGAAATGGTTCTGCCGGTCTTAGTAATTAAACCACATGTGAAGGCCAGGAGCTGGGCTTGGTTGTCAAGGGCTATTTGAGACACATGCTATTGGGAGCATTTAATAGGTAGTGGGAGCTTGTCCCCATTACCAGCCCCAGCTATAACACCTTAAGGACCCCCAGGCCAAGTAGTAATGAACTTATCAGCACAGAGAAGGTTTCCTTCTCACGCTTTTGAAAATTATCCTCCTGATGTTTGCTGCGATTTCCACTTAACCCTGTTTCAGTGCCACATTTTCAACGCCTTGTGTAATTTATCTACAGATTAGTCTGTTTCCTTGCTGGGTCACCAAAAGCCCATTCTGCCTGTTCAGACTCTGAGCCTTGGCTGGACAGATCCAGAACCTCTTCATCCAGAAAATACCTTCAAATAAAAGGCAAAGCAAACAGGGGCAAAGAAATACCTGCAGGCCGGCATGTGAAACCTCATTAGTTGAAGAGAGATGTGAAGTAGGTTGGTGGAGATGCCGCGGTGCCTGCGTCGCGGGAGGGGCTGCTGCCAGATTCTGGGTCAATGATCTCTCGGGAGTCACTGAAGGACATCTTCATTTCTCAATGTCAAACACACAGAAAGGCGCACTGGCCCAATCACTAGGCACAGACACACTGATTCACAGGGAGAAACTCAACCATATTTATGTTTCTTCTCATTTTTGCTCACACATGCACACACTCACAAACACACACATGCACACAGGCACAGACACACATACACACTTACACTCACACACACTCACACAGACACACTCACATACATACACACACACTCACACATGCATACAAACACACACACACTCACACACACTTATACACTCACACACACACATACACACACACTCACACAGGCACAGACACACATACACACTTACACTCATACACACACAGACACACTCACACACATACACATACACACACACTCACACATGCATACAAACACACACACACACTTACACTCACACACACATATACACTCACACATACACATACACACACACTCACACAGGCACAGACACAAATACACACACTCACACAGACACACTCACACACTCACACAGACACACTCACACACACACATACACATACACACACACTCACACATGCATACAAGCACACACATACACACAGGCACACTCACACTCACACATATACACTCACTGTCACACACATATACTCACACACACATGCACACACACACACTCGCTTGCTCGCACTCTACCACATGCACAGCCACAATGGGTCACTCTCACACACACACTCACTCACACATGCACAGGTACACATACACACATGCATACTCACACAGACACTCACACACACATATAAACTCACTCACACACATCTGCTCACTCACACTCTATCACATGCACAGACACACACACACTCAGACACACTCACTCACGTACACACATGCTCTCACATGCACACACGGATACAGATGTGCACACACAAACACATGCATGCTCTCACACACAGATAGACACACACACAATTGCATACTCACACATACACAGACACACATGCACACACACATACACACATACCCACAGACACACACATACATACATACATAGCCACACAGACACACACACACTCATATACAAGGATTTATACATATTCACACACACACAGTCTCTCTCAAACACAGACAGGCACAGACACATACACACATATTCACATATGCACACTCTCTCACACACACACACTCGCTGTCACACACACACACACACTCACAGACACATATGCACACTCACATACACAGGTATAGACATAGATAAACACACACACATACACAGATACACACACACACTCTCACACACACATACCTGCACACTCTCTCACACACACATGTATAGGCATAGATAAACATACACAGACCCACATGTACACACATTCACTTACACACACTCTGTCACACACGCACACTCACACATACAAACAAACACAGGTGTAGGCACACACACACACACACACACACAGTCACAAAAACACACAAATACACACTCACACTCACATACATACATACACTCACGCATACTCACAGACACAGACAGACATGCATACATACACTTGTAAACACATACACATACACATATGTACACTTGCACAAACATAAACACAGGCACATTCACACATACAGACTCAGACAGATACACACACTCATTGTCACACACACAGACACACATACTCACACACCCACACGCACACTCGCTCACTCACACTCTATCACATGCACAGCCACAAGCACGCGTGCGCACACGCACACACACAGGCACATATATACTCACACATACTCACACATGCACTCACACATGCACACACACTCTCACACATATATACACATGCTCACATGCAAACACACAGACACACACACTCTCTCTCACATACACAGACACACACACATACTCACATACACACACCCACACACATATTTGCTCACTCAAACTCGATCACATGCACAGACACACAAAGTTGCTCACACACACACCGACACACACTCTCACACACAGACACATGTACTCACACACACACAGATACAGACAAGCACATGCAGACACACACACATACTCTCACACATTCTCTCTCACACAAAGACAGACACGCACACACTATCTCACACGCACATACACACATACTCACACACACATGCATACATACACAGACACACACACTCATACATGCATGCACACATATTCACACACACACAGACACATACACACATAGTTACATACGCACACTCTCTCACACACACATATGCACAGACACACACACTCTCTCACACACACACTCTCTCACACACAGACACACATATTCACACACACACACACTGACACACTCACACACATTCACACACACTCGCTCACACACACACTCGCTCTCACATACTCACGCACTCACACTTGCTCTCGCACTCACGCTTGTGCTCTCACACACACGCTTGCACTTTCTCACTCACACACACACACACACACACACACACACACAAATCACATTCAAATTCAGATTATGTAAACCTGAAGTATGTAAGTAGAAAATGTGAAGAAGAAAATACAAATAACGTAACAATTGCGTCTGGAATTTCTCTCCCAGATCCACAGCAGTGCAATCACAGGATCAACAAGGGAAGGATATCTGAAAATGATTGTATTCATTAGTTACTTTTGAAGATCAGGGGATACTGATAGTAAACCTTCCTGGGTTGATTTTGCATAGTGCCATGGGTGGGGAGGGTGCATGGTAGAGGGCTGTTGGGAAGAGTACAGTTGGAAATGAAGCCATTAGTAACACCAACTCAAACAGAGTACTGCTTCTCAGCATATGTGCTGAGCTCAATTTTATCAACATGAACACTCTCTTCCGCCAGAGGAACAAATCAAGGCACCTTGGAAGCAACCCCTGAGCTAAACAGTGTCACCTCACTGACTGTGTGTCATTGTCTGACTAGGGACCATCAGAAAGTGAGTATCGCAAGGACCACGAATAGCACAGACGACTGCTGGACGTTTCATTGGCCAGTCTGCTCCACCATGTCAGTCAGACATGAAAAAGAGGAGGGTTTTATGAGAAGCAGACCAGGCCAAGACTGAAACTTGAGAGCCTAACTGACACAACCAACTAACAGCACCTTCAGACCTTGTTTAGGGAAAACCTTCACCAGGAATATACGTAAGATATCAAAGAACACCAAGGCCCGCTGAAATCCGCCATCCTCGATACCTGCAAAAGCATCCTTGGGTACAAGTACAGAAAACATCAGAACTGGTTTGATGATAGGGCCTGGAGATAGAACAGTTTCTCTCCAAGAAGAGATCTGCCTTTTGTGCCTGGCAGAATGACACTGGCAGCAAGGCCAAAAGAGAAGCTTACTCCACAGCCAAGGCAAATGTCCAGCGCAGGGAGAGGGGGCTGAACAATTCTTGCTGAATTCAGGAAGAGCTGGAAATCCAGACACTGGTGAGCTCTGATGTTATGAGAGGCTTCTTCAGGTCCACCAAAGGAGTCTATGGTCCAAGCTTCTTGGGATTAAACCCCCTGCACTAAAGGGAGGGAAAACTTGCTGAAGGATCAGAAGGCCTTCAATGATGGATGGAGAGAGCACTTTCAAGAACTTCTTAACCACAGCAGTACTGCTGAACCAGAAGCTCCTAACCAATTCCTCCAGAGACCTGTGAGAGGCGACATGGGGGAAACTCCCAGTACGGAAGTGGTCCATGGAGAGAACATCAGGAGCCTGAAAAGCAACAGAACCACTGCTCAGCGCAGCAGAGAGCCTCAAGCACTCCTGCACCACCAACAGGCCCTGCTCTCCAAGGTCTGGGGAAAGGAATGAGTGCCCTCAGAGATCAGCAGTGGGGGTGTTGTAGTAGTGACCATAGAAGGGAGACAAGGCAGACTGTGGCAATTACAGAGGCATCCCCCTCCTGTCAAAAACAGGCAAAGTGCTGGCACTATCCTTGTCAATTGACTCGTATCTGAAGAAGTGTGCCCATCTAGAGGTACTGCAGACAGGATCTTCACCAATGACAGGAAAAATGCCAAGAACAAGCAATCCCTTCTGCTTGTCTTTCAGAAGTTTGACAAAGGCATTTGATACAGTAGACTGCCAAACTCTATGGGGTATACAATCAAGTCAGGTTGTCCTGACAAGTACTTATGAATACTGAGGCTTTTGTATGATGGAATGTCAGTCACAGTACTCGCAATAGCGGTGCTGAATCAGAACCCTTCACTGTCAGGACAGGAGGCAGACAGGGCTGTATCATTGTGCCCACCATATTTGCCATCTTTATCGCTGCTATCCTTCACCTCATTGGTCAAAACCTGCCACAGGGAATCCACCGTGCATAGAACGGACAACAGGCTTTTCAACCTCAACTGGGTCTGTACCACCATCATGGAGTTTCAGTATGCGGATGAAAACACCAGCACAGCGCGCTCTGTGGAAGACCTCCAGTGCATCCTGAGTGGCTGTACCAAGGCATATAGGGCCCTAGGTCTTGTTTCGAATGTTAAAAAAAGACACAGCTCCTCTATCAACCACCACCCAACCAGCCATTTATCCAGCCCTCCATAAGGGTTAACAATATCACCCTCAAAAATGTTGACCACTTTCCCTACCTTGCCAGCATTCTCTCCTCAGAAGCAGGCATCGACTCAGAGATCAACTACTGCCTGACTAGTGCAAACAACAGGAATTCTGCAGATGCTGGAAATTCAAGCAATACACATCAAAGTTGCTGGTGAACGCAGCAGGCCAGGCAGCATCTCTAGGAAGAGGTGCAGTCGACGTTTCAGGCCGAGACCCTTCGTCAGGACTAACTGAAGGAAGAGTGAGTAAGGGATTTGAAAGTTGGAGGGGGAGGGGGAGGGGAAGATCCAAAATGATAGGAGAAGACAGGAGGGGGAGGGATGGAGCCAAGAGCTGGACAGGTGATTGGCAAAAGGGATACGAGAGGATCATGGGACAGGAGGTCCAGGAAGAAAGACGGGGGGGGGGGACCCAGAGGATGGGCAAGGGGTATATTCAGAGGGACAGAGGGAGAAAAAGGAGAGTGAGAGAAAGAATGTGTGTATAAAAATAAGTAACAGATGGGGTACGAGGGGGAGGTGGGGCCTCAGCGGAAGTTAGAGAAGTCGATGTTCATGCCATCAGGTTGGAGGCTACCCAGACGGAATATAAGGTGTTGTTCCTCCAACCTGAGTGTGGCTTCATCTTTACAGTAGAGGAGGCTGTGGATAGACATGTCAGAATAGGAATGGGATGTGGAATTAAAATGTATGGCCACTGGGAGATCCTGCTTTCTCTGGCGGACAGAGCGTAGATGTTCAGCAAAGCGGTCTCCCAGTCTGCGTTGGGTCTCGCCAATATATAAAAGGCCACATCGAGAGCACCGGATGCAGTATATCACCCCAGTCGACTCACAGGTGAAGTATTGCCTCACCTGGAAGGACTGTTTGGGGCCCTGAATGGTGGTAAGGGAGGAAGTGTAAGGGCATGTGTAGCACTTGCTCTGCTTACACGGATAAGTGCCAGGAGGGAGATCAGTGGGGAGGGATGGGGGGGACAAATGGACAAGGGATTTGCGTAGGGAGCGATCCCTGCGGAAAGCAGAGAGAGGGGGTGAGGGAAAGATGTACTTAGTGGATAGATCCCGTTGGAGGTGGCGGAAGTTACGGAGAATAATATGTTGGACCTGGAGGCTGATGGGGTGGTAGGTGGGGACCAGGGGAACCCTATTCCTAGTGGGGTGGCGGGAGGATGGAGTGAGAGCAGATGTACGTGAAATGGGGGAGATGCGTTTAAGAGCAGAGTTGATAGTGGAGGAAGGGAAGCCCCTTTCTTTAAAAAAGGAAGACATCTCCCTCGTCCTAGAATGAAAAGCCTCATCCTGAGAGCAGATGCGGCAGAGACGGAGGAATTGCGAGAAGGGGATGGCATTTTTTCAAGAGACAGGGTGAGAAGAGGAATAGTCCAGATAGCTGTGAGAGTCAGTAGGCTTACAGTAGATATCAGTGGATAAGCTGTCTCCAGAGACAGAGACAGAAAGATCTAGAAAGGGGAGGGAGGTGTCGGAAATGGACCAGGTAAACTTGAGGGCAAGGTGAAAGTTGGAGGCAAAGTTAATAAAGTCAACGAGTTCTGCATGCGTGCAGGAAGCAGCGCCAATGCAGTCGTCGATGTAGCGAAGGAAAAGTCAACACCTTATATTCCGTCTGGGTAGCCTCCAACCTGATGGCATGAACATCGACTTCTCTAACTTCCGCTAAGGCCCCACCTCCCCCTCGTACCCCATCTGTTACTTATTTTTATACACACATTCTTTCTCTCACTCTCCTTTTTCTCCCTCTGTCCCTCTGAATATACCCCTTGCCCATCCTCTGGGTCCCCCCCCCCCCCGTCTTTCTTCCTGGACCTCCTGTCCCATGATCCTCTCGTATCCCTTTTGCCAATCACCTGTCCAGCTCTTGGCTCCATCCCTCCCCCTCCTGTCTTCTCCTATCATGTTGGATCTCCCCCCCCCCAACTTTCAAATCCCTTACTCACTCTTCCTTCAGTTAGTCCTGACGAAGGGTCTTGGCCTGAAACGTCGACTGCACCTCTTCCTAGAGATGCTGCCTGGCCTGCTGCGTTCACTAGCAACTTTGATGTGTGTTGCCTGACTAGTGCAAGTGGTTGGAGGTAAAGACTCTTAAGGTAAAGAGTCTTTTGAAGACTGCGACCTACAGGTCCAAACAAAACTTTTGGTCTGTAGAGCGTCGTCCTTCCTACATGACTGTTTGGAGCTGACCCATAGAGTACTACAGCAGGAGGCTGAAAGCCCTGGAAGAGTACCACCAAAGAACCTTGTGAAGGATTTTGAGGATCTGCTGGAAGGACAGACGTACCAACACCAGTGTTTTGGAGGAGGCCAACATGAACAGCATCTCCACTATGATGGAGCAACACCAACTCCGATGGATAGGTCATGTCATCCACAAGCCTAACTCACAGCTCCCCAAACAGATCCTTTAGGTCAGTGAGTCCCCGGTGGGCAAAGGAAACACTTCAACGATAACATCAAAATCAGCCTGAAGGAATTCAACGTTACGTGTGAAAACTGGGAAGACATTGTACTCAATAGATAAACCAGGAGGAAATCTGTTCAAGAGGGATCTGTGCTACATGAGAACGACCTCTGAAGAAGTGGGAGCTGAGAAAGGAGAGACTGAACAAGTAAAAGACCCAACCACTGACCACAGCCGCCACTTACTCTTGCCCACACTGCACAGGAATATGTGAATCCCTGATCAGCCTCTACAGCCACACGAGGACCCACCAATAGACAACCCCTTAGGGGAAGAGCGTACTTGGTTCGACAGATCACACATTTATGGGTACATGCAGGTTCGATCAATGATGGCGAAGCCACAGAAGTTTGAATTAAGTACGTTACTTAGCAACGGCTTGAATATATGAAGTGCTCTGACAGTAGTAGAGTTTAGCTCCATTGAACAAATCCTGAGTATTGTTATTTATATTTTTTTATTTTGAGATACATCACAGTAACTGAGTGATGACTGATTCGTCACCTCAGGAGAACTCCTGCTGGCCTGGAAGTCACGAGGCTGATCTGGTGATAAAATCTCCTGACTTGTCTCCTTGGGAGAGCTGAACTTAGGAAGGGAAAGCCTAAAATAGAGCACTATGTGCAGTTTTGGTCACCTACCATACCTACAGGAAAGATATCAACAAAATGGAAAGGGTACAGAGAAAACTTACAAGGATTTTGCTGGGACCTGAAGACCCGATTTATAAGGAAAGGTTGAATAGTGTAGAAGATTGAGAGGAGGTTTGACAGATATACAAAATTATAAGCAGTATAGATAAGGTAAATGCAAGCAGGCTTTCTCCACTGACGTTGAGTGAGACTACAACTAGAGTTAAGGATGGGTTAAGATGAAAGATGAAATGTTTAAGGAGGACATGAGGGGAAACTTCTTAGCTCAAAGGTAGTGAGAGTGTGGAACAAACTGCCAGTACAAGTAGTAGATGTGGTTTTGGTTTAACATTTAAGAGAAATTTGGATGGGTACAAGGATGGGAGAGATATGGAGGGCTATGGTCCAGAGGCATGTCAATGAGATGTGGCAGATTAATTGTTTGGCATGAACTAGATGGGCTGAAGGGCCTGATTCTCTGCTGTAGTGTTCTATGACTGTAAGGATGACTTTCAGCTCCACAAGCCCATTCAGCCATATTACAGACCAACTTTTTCCAAACTCCATCAACAGCAAAAATAAGAAAATTCCACTAACTTCAGACTTTGTAAAGTCCAACATTCACAATCTTTTGGGCACAGAGTCTCCATTTTCCTGAAAAAATAGTTTAACACGAAAGAAGAGATCAGGCTCAATTTTGGTGCTGTCCATTGTCAAATAGTTCACTAATACCTATTGTTTAGATGAGGTGTTGAGGGATGAGCACAGAATTGGATTTAAGTGCTTATCCATTCTCCACATGATTAATGTCTCTGAAGGAGACTAGGACAAAATTGGATGGCTGAAAATAGTAGTGTGAGGAATATCAGTCTGTATTAGAGATTCCATCATTGCCTCCTTGCTCATTGTCCACACATTAGTATTAATTTTTTATCAAATTAATTTCAGAAACAGGTAATAGTGAGCCAAAATTATAAAGATGATAAATGATTGCAATAAAATGAAATGAACAATCTGTTTTTTTTTCTTATTAAAATGTCACAGAGATCTGCAATGGCATTTGTTTTATCCTTTGCAACTCTTATCAAAGATAATTTAACTTTACCAAAGAAAAGCAATCGCAGGCTGATGGCTCTTGAACGTTGCTGCAGAGAGAATATGGTGGCCAATACTCAGCTTTATTGCACTGCGATTTGTTTTATTTTTAAAACATGCAGCGGAAAGACCTGCAAGTTCCTCTGATGCTTCAATTTTCTGTGGCAGGGATTCAACTCTCAACAAAATGCATTCACTAACATACTGCACATCCAAGATCTATTTCTGACCCTGGGTTTACGTATCAAGTTCAAGTTAACGTTCATGTCATTCAATTGTATACTGTGCATGTATACAATTAAATGAAACAACGTTTCTCCGGTCAAGGTTAACAACAAAATATGTATCACTCACACAGCCCACATAAAGCAAGCTGTTTCCCATCCTAACAGTCCTGCCCTAGTGTCTGATGGTAAGGGATCAGAGAGATTGTTGGATGGATAGGAAGGATTGGAGGGAAACCCTTTTGCAAATATTCCTTAACCTTTCTCTGTATCATGAAGGAAAACTGTGCATCCCCCACTCTCTTTATTACTACTTGCATGTTACAGTGAGATTGTATCAGAGAGTATTGCTTTCTGTGATTTATCATTGGTTATTGCAGCATAGACCTGTCACATTGTGGATATTTCAACAAATATTACTGTGCGGGAATATGCAGAAGAGTTACTGTGAGGGATGTATCGGAGGATGTTAGTGTGGGATACAATGGAGAATGTTAAAATGAGAGGTGCATAGAGGTGGGTAGGGTGGCACTGTGGCATAGCAGCTTGAGTAACGCTCTACAGGAGCGGTGACCAGGGTTCAATTCCCACTGTCGTCTGTAAGGAGTTTGTGAATGCAGGCATTTCCTCTGGTGCTCCAGTTTCCTCCCACATTCCAAAGACATATGGGTTCGTAAGCTGTGGACATGCAATGTTGGCGCCAGAAGCGTGGTGACACTTGGGGGCTGACCGACCCCTCCCAACCCCCCCCCCCCCAGCATGTCCTCAGATTGCGACAGTCATTTATGCAAACGATGCATTTCACCGTACAGTATATTTGGATGTATGTGTGACAAATAAAGCTCACCTTACATCATCTTATCTAATCTTATATCAGAGAATATCACAATGTAGGATACAACAGGATTTTATAGGGGGGGATATGGAAGTCGTTGCTAAAATTCTTTTCCTCCAGTTTTATTTCAATGGCTTACTTTATCGGATGGTCCCAACAGCCATTGGCGCAGTTTTGTACTGTCAGACTCAATCCCATAACCATTGTGAATGCAATGTTCTGCTACCGCCCATTTCTCTGAGTAACCCAAACGGATACACCTCCTTGATGCGGGTTTCCACCATGCGTCCTGTCTGGCGGATATTCGCTGCTCTGCATTCATACACCAGCCAGTCTGAGTCCCAGGTCATCTTTGACCCACATAAGCTGTGTTTGGAGTTTCCTTCTGGGTCTGTGGATAGCTTTAATCCAGAATTTTAACAAAGACGAAGGTCTTGCTCTAAGTAAGAACTGGAATTCAATTGTAAACAATGTGGGACAGTGGAAACCTGATTGGATGAGGACTAACCAATCAGGAGGGACAGATGATGGGGGTATAAATACCACCCAGGCATCATCCCTGATGAAGGTGGCAGAGTTTGTCATTGAAGCGTCAGTTAAAATCGATACTTGTACCCGGCTAGAAGCCCGAGAAGACTTTATATATCAAGAAGTGTTGGATTGTGGGATACTTCAGAAAGTGTTGCAGTGACAGTTGTGGGGTGTTGCCTTGGGGGTGCAGGTAATTACAGTGGGGGGATAGAGGATATGTCAGTATTACAGTGAGGCATTCAGAGTATATCAGTGTGTTACGACAGCGGATGTGAACTCTCTGTGAGAGTGTTAAAGCTATAGGAATCATTTGGTATATTTTATATGGGTGATATTTCCATGATTGAGGTGTTGGTGATAGCAGACGGTGTTCTTCGCTGCAGTCTGTGGCTCATCACTTCACTAAAGAAGTAATTGCTGAATATAGTTAGCACAACAAATGCCACAACAGACTGTTGGAGCTCTGGGGTCCGAGCTTAAACTCTCAAAGTCAAGAACTTTCCAAAATGACTTTCTAGTGGGAGGTACCTGCACATGATGATTGTTAAATTCTGTATGGGCGGGGGGAGGCGGGTGGATCTAACTGATGAGTAAATTGGGTGAATGAAGTAGGGAATATTTCTGCCCCCACCTTGCTCTATCCTTTTACCCACTCCCCACCCTCTCTATCTGCCCATCACCTACACACTCCAACCCCTAGTTCCTCTCCACATCTCCTGCTCATTATTCTATGCTCCACTCTTTTCCTGACAGATTCCATCACCTTTAGCCAATTTTCACCTTCCAGATTGAGACATCATTCCCACTCTTGCCCTTCCCTCTTCCACCCATCACCTCTGAGCCTCTTGTCTTCATCCACCTATAACCTGCCAGCTCTACCCCTTCCCCTCACCTCTTTATACTGGCTATCTCCCACTCTCTTTAAACACAAGACATACTGCAGATGCAGGAAATCCAGAGCAACACACATAAGATGCTGGAGGAGCTCAGCAGGTCAGGCAGCACTTATGGAGAGGAATAAAAACTCGATGTTTTGTGCTGCTACAAACAAGAGAAAATCTGCAGATGCTGGAAATCCAAGCAACACACACAAAATGCTGGAGGAACTCAGCAGGCCAGGCAGCATGCTTCACCAGGACTGGAAAGGAAGGGGGCGGAAACTAGAACAAGAAGGTGGGGGGGGCGGAGAGAGGGGAAGGAGTACAAACTGGTAGGTGATAGGAGAGACCAGGTGAGGAAGAAGGTGTGTGGGAAGAGGGATGAAGTATGAAACCCAGTCTCTGGTGCTGCGAAGTGTTACACCCTCCGTTATGCTGGCTACCTGTTGTAGAGTTGAGAGCTGTCCATTCAGAGCAGTACCACTGGGAGAGCTGCTGAAGCCCGAAGTCTTGCCTCCAACAGTGTTGGAATTAATGAACATAAGGAACAGGAGAGGAGTCAGCCATCTGTCCCGTTCTGCTCCACCATTCAATAAGATCATCACTGATCTGGCCACTGATACCGTTTACAGCTAAATAATCTCCATTGCTCTGCTTTTGGATCAAGCCTCCTCTACATCTTCCGACACCTGCGTTTTCCCTAGAACCCTCATTCCCCCATTATGCAAAAATCTCGATAACTGTGTCTTAAATAATTTTAATGCAGGAGTTCCCACTGCTTCCCTGCACAGCGAATTCCACTGATTCACCACTCTCTGGGAAAAGCAGTTTCTCCTCATCTCTGTCCTAAATCCATTCCCCTGAATCTTGAGGCTATGTCCCCCAGTTCTAGTCTCATCTACCAATGGAAACAACATTCTTGCCTCTATCTCATCTACCTCTTTAATAATTTTCTATATTTCTATAAGATCTCCTCTCATTCTGTGGTAATTCCAGCAAGTACTGTCCCAGCTGATGTAATCTCTCTTCCTAGGTTAACAGATGAAGCACTCTCCGGACAGGGCTAGTGCAATCTATTCTCATTCACACTGACACACTATCACTTGGCGTATATGTACACCATCCTTGAGTAAGGTAACAGATTCCTGCAGCTCACTGTGTGCCATGTGTCGTCAGTCACGGTCTCTTGTCATTGATCTGCTTGTGACGATCTTCTCACTGTAGCTGTGAGAGGTGGTGACAGAAGAGTAGCTTCAGCAGCCGGACCAGACTCTTTGACTAAAGTGGCCTGCGGCAACGTGTGTTGGGCTGAGGATGCAGGCTGGCCAGAAACGCAAACTGCTGGAGGATTCAAATATGTTTAATGTCATTTCCAGTACACAGGCGCAAAGGAGAACAGAATAACAGTTATTCCAGATTCAGTGCAGCACAAAAAACAAAATAAGATAAAGAGCTCAATAATAAAAGACAATAAGTATAAATACATAAGATAGCTTATATACATAGATTGATTGCCTGTCCATAGAGTGACACTAGGCTTAGAAGCATCTGTACTTAAGGTGACTCTGACAGGAGATGATAAAGTAGTGGTGGTTGGGGGTGTGGCAACCTCACTGCTTGGGGAAAGGTTCTGCTTTTGAGTCTGGTGGTCCTGGAGTGGATACTACATAACCTCTGCTCTGATGGGAGTGGGACAGACAGTCCATGAGCAGGGTGGGGGGGATCCTTCATGATGTTACTGCCCCTTTCTGGCTTCTTTCTGTATATATGTCCTTGATGGTGGGTAGGCTGGTGAGGGTGATTTATTGGGCAGTTTTGACTACCCATTGTAGTGACTTCCTGTCCACCACAGTGCGGTTTCTGTACCACACAGTGATGCAGTTTGTCAGGGTGCTCTCTATTGCACAGCTGTAGAATGATGTGAGTATAGAGGAGCTCAGCAGGTTGAGCTGTGGAGACCCTGAAACGTTGGTCATTCTTCTGTCCCCACAAATGCTGCTTGACCTGCTGAGATCCTCAAGCAGATTGGTTGTTGCTGCAGATTCCAGCATCTGTTTTCTCTTGTGTCTCTGTGAGAATGACCATCACATTCCTTCCACAGAGTCCTGATGCAAAGCTTCAACCCTGACAATGACAATTCTGCTCCCCGCCAAAGATGCTGCTCGGCCGCTGGGTTCTTCCAGTAGATTGTTTTATTTATGGAGACTCAGCATGGTAACAGGCCCTTCGAGCCCAACGAGCCTACACCACCCATTTACACCTATTTGACCAATTAACCGACTAACCCGTATGTCTTTGGAACGTGGGAGGAAACGGGAGAATCCAGAGGAAGCCTACACGATCATGGGGAGAACAGACAGACCCTGGCAGAAATTGAACCCGGCTTGCTGGCACTGTAATAGTGTTACACTAACTGCTACACTTTGGAGCCAGGTTGTTGCTTGGGATTCCAGTACCCAAGATCTCCTGTGTTCACATTTCTTCTGAGTTTGTTTCTCAGTTCACCATCTTATCATTGACTAGGTCTTTGTTAAACTGGGAAGTAACGAGAAAGAAAAGACTCCCTTCTCAACCCCATCTGTCTGGCCACCCCCCCTGCATCAGCCCATCCCCTCATCTTATTCCACCTATCACCTACCTGCCCCTGTTTCACCCCTTCTTCCCACTTCCATACCCTAGCTACCTCCCCCCTACATTCTCATTCTCAACCCAAAATATCGACCATCCCTTTCCCTCCACAACACTGCTGAGTTCCTCCAGCAGACCATTTGTAGCTCCAGGTTCTAGATCGACAGTCTCCTGTGTCTACATTCCTTCTGAGATTGTCACTCACGTCACTATCTCCTCATTGACCAAGTCTTTGTTAAACTGGGGAGTAAGGGGAAAGAAACGACTCCCTTCCAACTCCCCTTCCCAATCTGTTAACCCACTTCAACTTCATTCAGGTTCAAGTTTATTGTCATCTGACTGTACATACATGAGAGTTAATGTGAGAGAGCACAGTCTTAAGGTGCCTGGAAGTAGGTACAGAGGAGATGTCAGCGGTAAGTTTTTTATGCAGAGAGTGGCGAGTGTGCGGAATGGGCTGCCGGTGACAGTGGTGGAGGCGGATACCATAGGATCTTTTAAGGACTCATGGAGCTTAGAAAAATAGAGGGTTATGGGTAACCCTAGATAATTTCTAAAGTAAGTCAGTGTTTGGCACAGCACTGAGGGCCAAAGGGCCTGGGTATTATGATGTAGGTTTTCTATGTTTCTATATATAAAACCAAATGAAGCAACGTTCCTCCAGACCACAGTGTGCCCATAAAACACACAGCACATAGAACAAAATATCACCACAAATAAGTTCATAAAATATAATTCAAGAAGCACGTGAAGTGCAGAGGTTTCTTCTTTCGGGTATTAACTCTAAATTCCTCAACTTTCTAAGTTCAAAAAAGATGTGGGCAACCAGATTTTTTCACAGAGAGTGGTGAGTGGCAGGTGTGACAGAAGAGCAAACACAATGGAGATGTTTAACATAGAACATTACAGCACAGTGCAACCTTTTAACCTCCTCTAAATCAATCTAACCCTTCCTTCCTACGTAGGTCTTCATTTTTCTTTCATCCATTTGCTAATATGAGAGTTTCTTAAATGTCACTAATGTATCTTGGAGTCCAAATTTAAGAGGTACATGATCCGAGCCCAGCACTTAAGTGCAATTACAAAGAAAGCACTTAAAAAAAATTCATCGGGGTGGTTTTGTAGACTGAGAGGGGAGTGAGGGGTCATGTGGGGCGATCGGAGGACAGGCTGGAGTCGAAGTCTCCGCTGCATGTGCAAAGGCAGCATCATGGACATGTTTGGATGTTGGGTTGACAGACCAGTGAGACAAGGGCAGGACAACGAGTCGTTGGTAGGTTCCAGGATTGAGGTTCTATGTGAACAGGGTGCATGTGTGCACAGTGACCCCTAGGTACACAAATTGACAAGCCCAGGGCTCGGCCACTGGAGTTCATGGCTTCATCCAGAAACCTCGTTCGTCATTGGCAAATCCTGGGTTGATACTGAAGATCACAGCCTGCAGGTTGATCAGAAGTCCAGAAGTTGAGGCCCGATGGCTGAAGCCTTGAGTCTGTGAATCTCTGCTCGGGAGCCGAAGACCCGATGCCTGAGAGTCCAAGTCCATTAGTGGCTGGAGGCTGAAGACGGGCTGTCCTAGGATTAGAGGACTGTATCTGTGTGTGTTTGGGTGGGTGGGAGGGAGGAATGGGGCTTGTTTTGCTGTTGTTCTATTGCTTGTTGTGTTCTGTGTTGTTCTGCTGGAGTACTATGAAAGTGCTGGAACGTGTGGTGAAACTTGCAGGCTGCCCCCAGCACACCCTTAGGATGTGTTGGTTGTTAACGCAAACAACACATTTCACTGACTGTTTCGATGTACGTGTGATTAATAAATCTGAATTGACTTCTGTCTGTGGCACTATAACTACTCCTGCTTTAACCTTTTGAATATTAATGTCTTAGTGCAGAAGATTCACACAGTAGCTGTGACATTGCATTGAAAAACAGATGCAGTATCTATTTTCACTTTTATATCCTTCTCTGTAAGTGATGGCCTTCCACTGCAATTTGGCACTGCATAAGTTAGTTTCTTCCCTACAATTAATTTTTGTGGACTCTCTTGTTTTTGCAGTAAAGGGCAGAGCAGATGAAAAGCTGGGTCTTTAGTCTCGAACTGATTATTAGAGAGATCCTAATCCCTTCAGCCTGACTCATGCACATTCTGTCCCTCAGTAACAAGAACCAGGTACAATCAGCTTATGGAAATCAATGGGTTCAGACAGAGCAAATTAGACTGTAATGGGAACAGGCAGGAATTTGGTGCATTGGACTTTACTGAACATACATACAAGTAATACCTACAGACTCAGGTTCTTAGTAATATTTCTTTATTTATTGAATTTCCACAGTTTGTCTTCTATTACACACTGATTGTTTGTCAGTCTTTGTGTTAGTTTTTCATTGGTTCTGTTGTGTGTCTTGTTCTACTGTGAATATCCGCAAGAACATGAATCTCAGAGTAGTATATGGTGACATACACTCACTGGCCACTTTATTGGTACCTCCTCTACCTAATAAAATGGCCACTGAGTGTACGTTTGTGGTCTTCTGCTGCTGTAGCCCATCCACTTCAAGGTTTGACGTGTTGTTCACTCAGAGATGCTCTTCTGCACACCACTGTTGTGGCATGGTTATTTGAGTTGCTGTCACCTGCTGTCACCTTGAATCAGCCGGGTCATTCTCCTTTGATCTCTCTCATTAACAAGGCATTTTTGCCCACACAACTGCCACTTTTTGGATTTTTTTTTTTGATTTTCGCACCATTCTCTATAAACTCTAGAGACCATTGTGTGTGAAAATCCCAGCAGATCAGTAGTTTCTGAGATACTCAAACCATCCCAACTGGTACCAACAATCATTCACAGTCAAAGTCACTTAGATCTCATTTCTTCCCCATTCTGATGCTTGGTCTGAACAACAGCTGAACCTCTTGACCATGTCTGCATGCTTTTGTGCATTGAGTTGCTGCCACATGGTTGGCAGATTAGACATTGTTCTTAATGAGCAGGTGTGCAGGAGAACCTAATAAAGTGCCCACTGAGTGCATAGAAATTTTGATAATAAACTTACTTTCAACATAAACTTTGAAGTAAAGCATGCTGAGATGTTCAACTGCAGTGCGCTCATCTTTTCAGGTGGATGGAAAGGGTGTCATGATAACACACACAAAATGTTCTCAGCCCAAAATGTTGACTGTTTATTCCCCTTCATAGTTGCTGCCCGACCTGTAGAGTTCCTCCAGCATTTTGTGTGTAATACTTTGACTTCCTGCAGAATCTCTTGTGTTTATTATTAGGTGTCACAGTATGATTTTGAAGTAGTTGTCCAGACGTTGTGCCTTACTGTATATTTATCCCTCAACCAGCTCAATATCACAATGATATTAATGGAATCATTCTATGTACAACAGGGCATACCATCCGGGAACAGTTACCTCACACACAACTTCTTCCCTTCCACTGAATGGACATTAAACCCATGAACACTACTGTTTTTTTTATTATTCCTCTCTTCTTACATAACTTATTTAATTTTATACACATTTCCTTATTGTAATTTATAGTATTTTTCTACTTTTATGTGTAGAAGCCATGTATCTATTTTCTGTCTGTATTGTATATTGTGGCAGATTCATTATGGTCGGTTATGAGGGTTGAGGAGAGGTAGAAGCAAGCATTCCCGCTTTGTAAGCAAATGGGTATAGTTACGTATTCTTGCTTTGTCTTTATTCATTGTTTAGCTTAGGCTAGTGGAGGCAGGTTGAGCCACAGAGAATGATATTTTTTGTTGACCACCAATTATGACATTATTGGAGTGCTGACTAGACTGCTAACTTTGTATAGAACGTTAATTCTGAAATCACTAATTAGAACGCTAAGATAGCTATATCACTACTTCAGTTTCATTAGTTTTTTAGCAATACAGGATCGTCTGTCTTTGCTTGTTTCATAATAAAAGATCAAACGTGCCCTTTTTGATTTGGAAATTTGTTATTTGCATTACAGTGGTGATTACCCTGGCTCAGTCTCTCAGCGGTTTTGATTTGCTTTCAAGTAGCCACTAGTGTGTGTATTGCAATGTACTGCAGCCGCAAAATACGACACACGCCAGTGATATTAAACCTGATTCTGATCCTGTTTCAGGGCTGCTTCTCATACCATGACCTTCTATACAGTTCAAATATACTTCACTGTCTGGAGACCGTGCTTGGGCAGCTTGAGCTAATGGATCTGACTCTGACAATAAGGTTTTATGGAGACTGAAGTTGGGTTGTCATTACAACTGTACAGATCATTGGTGAGAGCATGCTTGGAGCATTGTGTACAGCTCTGGGCACCCAGTGTTAGGAAGGATGTCTCTAAGCTGGAAAGCTTGCTGAAAAAAAAGCAGGAGGTACAGGAGGGCTTAGAGAGAGGGTTTAGCTTTTTATGTCACATGTACATCAAAACATTCAGTGAAATTCATTGTTTGTGTCAACAACCAACACAGTCTGAGGATGTGCTGAGGGCAGCCCACAAGAGTCACCACACTTCCAGCTCTAACATAGTGTACCCATAACTCACCAACCCTACCCCGTACGTCTTCAGCAGTGGGAGGAAAGCAGAGCACCCGGAGGATACCCACGTGATCATGTAAACCCCTCAGAGACAGCAGTGAGAATTGAACCCAAGCTCTGTAATAATATTACACTAACCACTACACTACTGTGTAACAATATCACACTACTGTGTAACAGTATCACACTATTGTGTATCAGTATCACACTGCTGTATAATAGCTTTACTCTACTGTATAAGATTATTACTCTTCTGTGTAATAGCATGATACTACTGTGTAACAGTATTACTCTACTGTGCAATAGTATCACACTACTGTGTAACTGTATTACTCTACTGTGTAACAGTACTGTGTAATAGTATTACTCTGCTGTGTAAGAGTATTACACTACTACATAACAGTATCACTCTATTGTGTAACAGTATTTATCTACTGCGTAATCGTATTACTCTACTGTGTAACAATATCACACTACTGTGTAATAGCATCATTCTACTGTATAACAGTATTACTCTACTGTGTAATAGCATCACAGTACTGTGTAACAGTATTACACTAACTGCTACACTACTGTGCTGTCCTTTCAGAGAGGGCTTCACCACTACCTCCTGCAATATCATGAAGGATGCTTATGGATGAAGGAGTGTCAGGTGTGGGATGAGGCTGGGATTTACAGGGACTAAGCTCACGCTGAAACAGTCAGCAGGAGACATCTCATCCAATCTGTTCCTAAAGTTCCAGCACCAGGCGTCAGGAAGAACACCCTCAAACTTCCAGTCAGTCCATGGACAGAGGTGCTCAATGCACAGCACGTCTACTGCCTGGAGTTTTTGTCATGTTATCATAGGAATTACCATTTATCTGATGAACAGTTCATACACGTTGAACAGTTCTATGGCCACTCATAGATCCACCAAGATGGGAGCAGGTATATAGCTAACCAGCTGCAGAGGCTTGTAAACCCATTATGGGCAGTGGCCATCAAGGACATCTTCAAATGATGATGCTTTAAAAAGACAGCATCTATCATTATGGACCCCCTCCACCCAAGACATATCCTCTTCTCATTGCTGCCAACAAGAAGGAGGTACGGGAGCCTGAAGACACATAGTTAACATTTTAGAAATAGCTTCATCCCCACTGTCGTCAGATTTCTGAACATACAATTAACCCTTGAACACTACTCACTATTTTCTCAATATTTTTGCTCTCTTCTTGCAATACTTCTTTAATTTTAATTATATTTATATATAGTATATATTTCTTATAATAAGATATACATTGAGTCAGAGAATGGTGACTCTTTGTGGATGGAGTTAAGAAACTGCAAGGATGAAAAAAACTATTACGGGAATCATACATAGGCCTTCAAATAGTAGCCAAGATGTGAGGTTGAGATTGCAAAGGGAGCTGGAAGAGGCACGTAGTAAGGGTAGTTACACAAGTCTAATGGGGGACTTCAATATGCCAGAGAACTGGGAAAATCAGGCTGGTGTCGGATCCCAAGAGAGGGAATTTGTTGAATGCCTACGAGATGGCTTTTTAGAGCAGCTTGTGCTTGAGCCTACTTGGGAAAAGGCTTTCTTGGATTGGGTATTGTGTAATAACCCAGATCTTATTAGGGAGCTTAATTTAAAGGAACACTTAGGAGCCAGTGATCATAGTATGATTGAATTCATAATGTAATTTGAGAGGGAGAAGCATAAGTTACATGTATCAGTATTGCAATGGAACAAAGGGAATTACAGAGGCATGAGAGAGGAACTTGCCCAGGTGGATTGGATAATACTGGTGGAGATGACGGCAAGAGCAAAGATGGCTGAAGTTTCTGGGAATAGTTCATAAGGTGCAGGATAGATATTTCCCACAGAAAAAGTTGTTCTCAAATGGCAGGGGTAGGCAACCATGGTTGACAAAGGAAGTTAAGGACTGCATAAAAGCCAAGGAAAGGGCATATAAATTAGCGAAACTGAGTGGGAAGTTGATAATTCAGAAGCTTTTAAAATCCAACAAAAAGCAATTTAAAAAGCCATAAGAAGGGAAAAGATGAAATATGAGGACAAACTGGCCAATAATATAAAGCAGATATCAAAAGATTTTCCAGTTATATAAAGAGTAAACAGGAGGTGAGAGTTGATAGTGGATCACTGAAAGATGATGTTGGTGAGGTAGTAATGGGGGACAAAGAAGTGGCAGATGAACTTAATGGGTACTTTTCATCTGTCTTCACTGTGGAAGACACTAGCAGTGCGCTAGAGGTCAGCATTTGTCAGGGAGCAGGAGTGAGTGCTACTGCTATTACAAAGGAAAATCTGCTAGGCAAACTGAAAGCTCTTAAGGTGGATAAGTCACCTGGACTAGATGGACCACACCCCAGAGTCCTGAGAGAGGTTACTGAAGAGATAATGGATGCATTGGTCATGATCTTTCAAGAATCACTTGATTCTGGCATGGCCCTGGAGGACTGGAAGGTTACAAACGTCACTCCACTCTTTAAGAAGGGAGGAAGGTAGAAGAAAGGAAATTATAGGCCAGTTAGCCTAACATCTGTGGTTGGGAAGGTGTTGGAGTCTATTATTAAGAATGAGATTTTGGGGTACCTGGAGACTAATGATAAAATAAGTCAAAAGCAGCATGGTTCCTTGAAAGGCAAATCTTGCCTGACAAATCTGTTAGAGTTTTTTAAGGAAGTAACAAGCAGGGTGGACAAAGGAGAGGCAGTGGATATCACTTACTTGGATTTTCAGAAGGTATTTGATAATGTGCCACATATGAGACTGCTTAACAAAATAAAGTCCTGTAGTGTTACAGGAAAGATACTGGCATGGATAGAGGAATGGCTGACAGGCAGGAGGCAGCGAGTGGGAATAAAGGGAGCCTTTTCTGGTTGGCTGCCAGTGACTGGTAGTGTTCCTCAGGGGTCAGTATTGGGACCGCTGCTTTTCAGGTTGTTTGTCAATGATTTGAATAATGGAATTGTTGGCTTTGTGGCAAAGTTTGTGAATGATGCGAAGATAAGTGGGTAGGTAGTGCTGAGGAAGCAATGCAATTACAACAGGACTTGGACAAATTAGAAGAATGGGCAAAAAAGAATGGGCAGATGGAATACAGTGTTGGGAAATGTATGATAGAGTATTTTGGTAAAAGGGGCAATAGTGCAGACTATTGTATCTAAATGGGGAGAAGGTTCAAACATCAGAGGTGCAGAGGGACTTAGGAGTCCTTGTGCAAGACTCCCAGAAGGTTAATTTACAGGTTGAGTCTGCAGTAAAGAAGGCAAAGGCAATGTTGGCATTTATTTCAAGGGAAATAGAATATAAAAGCAAGGAGATAGTGTTGAGGCTTTATAAGACACTACTGTAGTCAGTTAATTGGGACACCTATTTATTTTGGACAATTCTTAAAGAACAAAAACTAATCAAGAAAATAGCCAGGACTGCCTTTGTTTATTTGGGACTCTATGCTACTTGAATGGGACAGACGACTTTTGCTGAACAGTTTCTAACTAGTAACACACATCAAAGTTGCTGGTGAACACAGCAGGCCAGGCAGCATCTCTAGGAAGAGGTACAGTCGAGGTTTCAGGCCAACACCCATCGTCAGGATTAACTGAAGGAAGAGTTAGTAAGAGATTTGAAAGTGGGAGGGGGAGATCCAAAATGATAGGAGAAGACAGGAGGAGGGATGGAGCCAAGAGCTGGACAGGTGATTGGCAAAAGGGATATGAGAGGATCATGGGACAGGAGGCCCGGGGAGAAAGACAAGGGGGGGGGAACCCAGAGGATGAAGGGTATAGTCAGAGGGACAGAGGGAGAAAAAGGAGAGTGAGAGAAAGAACATGTGTATAAAAATAAATAACGGATGGAGTACGAGGGGGAGGTGGGGCATTGGCAGAAGTTCGAGAAGTCGATGTTCATGCCATCAGGTTGGAGGCTACCCAGATGGAATATAAGGTGTTGTTCCTCCAACCTGAGTGTGGCTTCATCTTTACAGTAGAAGAGGCCGTGGATAGACTTGTCAGAATGGGAATGGGATGTGGAATTAAAATGTGTGGCCACTGGGAGATCCTGCTAACTAGTGTCAGTTGCGTGCACTTGTGTGGCCCTTAGACACTACACTGATCTTAGAGCAAACAGTTAATAAATACTGTCATTGGCATGTGTTTGTGTCCAATAATCAGTGATTTTTGTTACTGATAGTTGGCGAGAAATATGCAATAAGACAATTCGGAACTATTTTGTTCCCTGTGTTTTCTAAGATTCAGGCTTGGAGATGCCAGAAACAGCCGGGAGTGAAAATGAAACAACTTTACTACTTCAACAAGTTAGGAAGAATATCAAGGTATTGACAATCACCTTGAATGTTACAATGAAAATGAAGATTTGGAGTATACAATCATCCAGCATGAAGGCAGTTCATTATCATCACTAGGTGCCTGTGCTGAGTTTGTTCACTTACAGTCAGTCAAAAGAACACGACTGCGTACACTGGATAAATTCGTCTGTTGATAACTATTAAGAAATAATACACAGTTTTATAGTACTGTAGTAGTATTGGTAGTGTTCTAATGGGTCTGTATTTAATTTAAATACATAATCTGTTATGTAGTTAAACAGTAGTTTGTCTTTTTACACCTTTTTAACTATTCCATGAAACTTCAGCTAATTGGATTCTACTTAATTGTAACTTATAGTATATCTTCTGTCCTGCTCTGCACTGCTGCTGAAAAAAACAAATTTCATGACCTGTGTCAGTGATAATAAACCTGATTCTGATTCTGAAATGAGGCTGGAGAGCTGAAGAGTTTCTTCTGCAGGGTAGTGCATCGATTGTGTAGACTTTCAGGGAAAGCAGTTAATGTAGAATCAATTAACTCCATTTGGTCAAACTGAACTCAATCAATATCAGGTCAAGAATCTTTAGCAATATGCTTAGACCTTGATAATTAGATGCACGTTGGATCATCGCAGTCAAATCCAGGTGAATTATTTAAAAATACTGAATGGATGCATACATAAAGTGGAAAGTCTTGTAGGCATATTGGGGGAGTTGGATCTTGTGGATGGGTCAATGGAGCTAGTATAGATTATGGGCTGAATGGTCTCCTTCTGGGTCTATCATTCTGTGATAAAACTTTCAGTTTTATTAAGATCCCATAAAAGTATGTTGTCCACTCCTTATCCAGAGGAGACTCCAGTGCAGAACCTGGGGAGATTTGGATAGTTCAAGGACTCTGTTCTGTTAGGTGGATAAAGGCAATCCAAGGGTAATGGTTGATAAAAATATGTGGGAGGGTTATATGTGGGTTGTGAGGGAAGGAAGAGTTAGATTTTTAAAATTTATTTATATGTCAATTACTTTATTTACTTGTTTGATTGTTTGTTTATTAGTTGGGAGATATAGCACAGAACCAGCCCTTCTGGCCCAATGAGCCGCGACATCCAGCCACCCTGACCTAATCACAAGACCATTTACAATGACCAATTGCCCTACCTGGTACATCTTTGGACTG